>NC_138768.1:590432265-591032265 GCF_965119305.1 Pelophylax lessonae
GGGTCTCAAAGAACATGTAGGGTATAGAGAGGATCCCACATAACATATAGGGTATAGAGAGGATCTAATAGATCATATAGGGTATAGAGAAGATCCCACAGATCATATAGGGTATATAGATGATCTCATAGAGCCTATATGGTGTAGAGAGGATCCCATAGTTTATACAGGGTATAGAGTGGATCTTATAGATCATAGGGTATATAGAAGATCCCATCTAACTTATAAAGTATAGAGAGGATCCTATAGAACATATAGGGTATAGAAAGGGTCTCATAGAGCCTGTAGGGTATAGAGTGGGTCTCATAGAGCCTATAGTGGGTATATAGAGGATCACATAGATCATATAGGGTATAGAGAGGATCTCATGGATCATATAGGGTATAAAAGGAATCCCGTGGATCATATAGGTATAGAGAGGATCCTATAGATCATATAGGGTATTAAGAGGTTCACATAAATCATATAGGGTATATAGAGGGTCCTATAGATCATATAGGGTATCAAGAGGATCACACAAATCATATAGGGTATAGAGAGGGTCTCATAGATCATATAGGGTATAGAGGAGAACCTATAGAACATATAAGGTATAAAAAGGGTTTCAGAACATAGAGCGGATATGATAGACCATATAGAGCATAGCGAAGAACCTATAGTGTGAAGGTTGTTCTATAAAAGACAGCAGTGAGAAGGTCTGGTCCTCCTCTGAAAGCCTTCATCCCCATCATCATCCCCACCCAGTAAGTTGTTACCTTGAGCGGCGAAGGTGCTGCCGGCGGTAAGTATGGCCAGGGCAGGTAGGAAACACATTTGGAGGATGTACCCCAGCCTGAGCCCACAGCTGGCAGTCTCCAGACCCTTCCTCATCCTACAAGGAGGCACACAAAGCCGGCTCCGTACAGCTGGGCAAAACTCCACTTTGTTGAGCACTGCGAGCGCCTGGCACTAGTTACACTTGGAAGTGCATGGATGTCTCGGAAGTCACAAGGAGCTCATACCCCAACGCCCATAGGAACTAACCACCGCTGACTTCATTAATCCTTGGCGACAGATCAATCAAAAAGAATAATAAAAATAAACAAAAATAGGTGTGCTGTGTATCAGATGAACGGAGACCAATCCTCTGAGGAAGAGAAGCTTGCTTTCCAATCTTGCCAAGAAGTATTAGTGATGGTGAGAAGAAGAAGGAGAAGAGGGTGAGATCCTAGGAGCCCAGGGAGGTGAAGCATGAGGAGCTGGGTGCATGAGGAGCTGGGTACATGTGGAGAGGAGGACACAGATTGCTATGTGTTCTCTTCTCTGTATGTGTCTTCTGTGTGTGTCTATGGGAGTCTGCCTCTCTTCTCTGTTACAAGGAGACTGGGAGAAAGTCAGCTTGTGCTACCCTGCTCCCTCTTCTCCCAGCCCTACCTCCCTGTCTCTACACAGCTCATAGCAAACACAGAGCTGGATTCCATGGACTGGGGCTCACTATTCACTCACTGCACAGCTCAGATACTGCACACTTCTCCTACATTACTGCACTCTATTCACAACCAAATCCTGCACTATGGCATCATAGGACTGCAACCTACTCTATGCATCTCTTCCACTCCTTCCTTGCCTTTCCCTGCTCTACTTTCAGCATTCTTTTATTAAACAGGCATCGGGTAAGGCTGCTGTTGCATGCTGGAAAGTATACTCAATAATGCTTTGATTACTCTGTACCACCCAATCCAAAATAATGTGACAAAATAATAATCAAAGACTCACTGGAATTAAAGCATGTATACTTTAATGAAACAAAATGAAACACAAAACAAGACACAAACATACATAAAAACAAACAAAAAAAAAAAAATGTATGTGTGTCTTGTTAGTTGTTCTTGGTACCTTTTAATGTCATGACATCATGCGAGAACCTTTTTGGGTTTTGTGTTTCATTTTGTTTCATTAAAGTATACACGCCAGTGAGTCTTTGATTATTATTTTTCACATTATTATGGATTGGTGGTACAGAGTAATCAAAGCAGTTTATTTTATTGTGTATTTTTGTCCCCTTGATGTTGTACTGGTATATCCCCCCCCCCCCCCTCCTCTATTGTGACGTTTTTTGACGCCTTTGGATACTCATTTTTCTTTTCGGGATACGTCTTGGAGTACCTATTAGTAGTTTGTAATGTTGGAAAGTAGTCATTTTTAGAACATCTGTCCGGTTATCTAAGCGTTAAAGGGGATGATCTGACAATCAGTTTAGATAAGCGCAGGTAAAGAAAAAAAAAAAGATGAATCTAATGGGGACAAACACATTTCAACGAGAAAAATCGCAACTAGTCTTATGCGTTTGCACTTGTCAAAGGTAAAGCGCAACTAAGGGCCCATTCACATCAGAAACTGCATAACTGCACGTTTTTGACTGCATGTTTACATGCACTTGACGCACACTTGATGTGTGCTTGAGGCTCGCTTGAATGTGTTTTGCATGCATCTTGTGCTACATTTAGCATGGCGTTTGCAGTTCATGTCAGGGCCATCTTAATAAATGGGCACACTGGGCAGTTGCCCGGGAGCCCCACTTGTCCGGGGGGCCCCACCTGCCCAGCGACCCAGCCTCAGCCCCAGCTGAGCATTAGTCCTGATTCCCATGTGCATCCCACCACAGAACTTAGCAGATGACAAGTCTTGGGGCGCACTTGGAGCGTGGAGGGGGAGCCCACAACTGCAGGAATGCCTGTCCACCTCCAAGGGAACAGGCACACACAGGACAGTCATGCATGACTCCCGTCTGTGTGTGTTCACTGGACCCAGCCACCGAACTTGGAAGCTGTCATTAGCCTGGCACTGCTGTACCAATAAATATCACCTTATCGATAATTAGCATTAGTGATTGTGTAGGCAGGGCCCCAGTGCACTGCATTGCCCGGAGCCCTTTAATGCTCTTAAGATGTCACTGGTTCATGTTTCTATATGGTTTTTGGTCTTGGCTTTCTTGGCTTAAAGGGGCATGGTGCAGTGCATTTGAAATGCATTCGTAGCGTAGTTGTAGCACGTTACCTGCATTTTTCGATGCAGAAAAGAAATGCAGCATGCTCTACTTTTAACTGTGCTGAACTTAACTGTAATGATCTGTTCATAGGATTACCTTGATTTTGGGCTCTCTATGCAGTTAGAGTTCAGTTCAAAATGCTTTGAACAACAGCCAACTGCATCGGACTTCATTCAGTGTGAAAGAGCTCTAACGCTAAATAAAAAACTGAGCAGGTAGCTCCTATTGCAAAAGAGACATGCAATGGCTTGATTTACAAAAGGCAAATCCACTGTGCAATACAAGTACACTGCAAGTGCATTTGGAAGTGCAGTCATTGTAGATCTGAGGGGAGATCTGAAATGAGGGGAAGCTCTGCTGATTTCTATCATTCAAATATGTGTAAGCAAAAATGCTGTTTTCTATTTTCCTTGCATGTCTCCCTCAGATCTACAGCAACTACACTTCTAAGTGCACTTCCAGTGCACAGTGGATTTGCCCTTAGTAAATAAAACCCAATGTCTTTTCTGCAAAAACACACTCACCTGCCTGCTTGCAATCTTCTATTGAATGCACACTGAGCTGTGCATGCTGCAAAGAAAGTCACTGAACCCACAGCATGTATACACGCCAGTCCACTGCCTTTGCAGCTTAACCAGTTTTGGGCCAGAAGGATTCGCCCCCTTAATGACCAGGCCATTTTTTGCGATTTGGCACTGCGTTATTTTAACTGACAATTGCGGAGTCGTGCGAGGCTGTACCAAAATCAAATTGATGTCCTTTTTTCCCCCCACAAATAGAGATTTCTTTTGGTGGTATTTGATCACCTGTGCGATTTTTATTTTTTGCGCTATAAACAAAAATAGAGCGACAATTCTGAAATAAAATAAAAAAATGTTTTACATTCTGCTATATAACATTCCCAGGGAAAAAAAAATCTAAATTTTTCATCCTTTTAGGCTAATTTGTATTCTGCTACATATTTTTGGTAAATAAAATATCACTAAGCGTATTTTGATTGATTTGCACAAAATTTATCGCGTCTACAAACTAGGGGAAAGATTTATGTCATTTTTATTTCTTTTACTAGTAATGGCGGTGATCTGAGATTTTTAGTAGTACTGCAACATTGCGGCGGACAGATCGGACCCCTAACTGACATTTTTGACACTTTTGGGGGGACAAGTGACATTACTACAGTAATCAGTGCTAAAAATATGCACTGTTACTGTAATAATGACATTGGCAGGGAAGGGGTTAACCTAGTGGGTGATCAATGGGTTTAATGTGAGCCTAGGGGAATGTTAGCTAACTGTGGGGGGAGGGGCTTGTGAAATGATCATAGAGACCTGTGATCCTATATAGAAGGATCACAGGTGCTCTGTGATCATTTCAGAGAGAAGAATGGTCAGCTGTGTTTACAACAGCTGACCGTTCTTCTCTCTCAGTGGGGAGCGATCGCGGATGCCCCGCAGCAATCGCCAACACCAGTCCCTTGGATCGACATCCCCGCTGCCTAGTGGGGGGGTGAAAGCGTGCCGATGCAGTGTGTGCTCACCCCCCCAGCACCACTCCTGCGAACCGACGTACCAATACATTGATTCATGCAGCCGAGCTAACCTGCCGCAGTATATATGCGGCAGGCGGTCAGCAAGTGGTTAAAGTGGTTGTAAATCTGAGGCTAGGTCCCTGCACCGCATCAGAATTGCAGGCAGTTCACACTGCGCTCTGCCACCTGCTGCGGGTTTCAATATGAATGTAATGATACCCCCAAAAAGGTTTGGAGAAAGCAGCGCCAACTGTGGACTCAGATGGCGTGGGTCTGAACACCCATGTGACCCGATTCCAGTGCAGATGAAAAAAATGGTCCTGCACCATTTTGGCGTTAATGTGATTTCAGCCATAAAAACTGCACAGCTGAATTTGCACAATACAGACATCGCATGTGATGTGAATCACATGCAATGTCTGTAGTCACACCAGTGTAAACCTAACCTCAGACATGAAATATGACCAGAGCATATCCCTCTATAGTGTGTACTTGTCTCAATTAAAGTGTTACTAAACTAACAACAGTAAAATCAGTCTGTATATGCAGTAAAGCATGCTTTTTATACTCACTGTGGAACCTAAGGGGTTAATCCTTTGCAATGTGTAAAAAGGCTGTTTGATCCTGTCTTCTGATCCTCCCCTTGCTCCACTGTCCCCAATCCATCTCCTGATAGAACAGAGCCTTAGGGGCATTCTGCACATGCTCAGTTTGGTGTGTATTGCTAGGGACTTTTTTTCTTGGGAGATTGCATGTGATCAGCACAGGGCCAATCAGCACTCAGAGTAGAAAAATCCTCCTACAAGCTTTAACCAGACACTGATTGAAGTCACAAAACTGCTATATACTGCTGATGAGAAAAGGTATTTAACAGTTTATATTTACTAAAACTATTGCATGTCCATGTTCTGTGTACTGTGGGAGAACAGATATAACGAATGTAGGGTGCTGGGTTTAGTAACACTTTAACTTCACTAAGTGTTACCTTTGTCTGCTGCTTCATTCCTCTGCTATCAGCATGAGTCACTTTTGACAAGTTTTTATGACACAAAGAGACAGGAGTGGGACCTTTAGCTGATTGACAGGTTTAGCTCTGTTCCTGTGAGCTGTGTGAAGGGGGTGCGTCCCTTCCCTCCAATCAGCTGTCAGAACTCTCCTTACTGAGCTCTGCAGAGTGTAACATCAGCTCTCCGTCCTAATTTTTCTGAACTCTCAGACAAGCTTTAAAATTCAGCACTTTGGACAGATGTAGAGAAGAGAGGGCTGCAGATAGACAGGTACAATTTATATAGGATTTGTTTCATCTCTGTGTATCGAATGAGGCCAGCCACTTCACTGGGTTTATGTGAGGGTTTACAACTACTTTAAGGGGGAGCGGTTGGAGAGGGGGGCGCCAAAAATGCAGTTCAACTGCACATTTTTACAGCTTCCTGAATGCCAGTGTAAATAAGCCCTTACACATGTGAAAGTTTGTAAGTTCACCAAAGCATATTGATAGTGAGAATACAGGAGTAATAGAATTGAGGGCTCATTCACATATGACCCACTGGATAAATGGCAGGCACTGCAAGAGCATATAGAAACAATTCATTTCTATATGTGCCCAGAAGGTGCGGTGAGTTGCGGTAAAACATAGACATGTAGCATTTTACTGGGAGCTGAGAGCATGTGATAGGTAAGTGACCACCAAGGTGGGGATTTTTTTGCACTATCATGACCACAAATCCAGGGGGTGAGAGGGCAAATTTGACTCCCACTGACCACAAATTCAGGGGGGGGTAGGGAGGTATTATCTTCCACTGCCAGTGACCACCAATGTGCAGGGGCGGGGGGGATGGGGTTTAACTTTCATAGCCATTAACGACCAATGCAAGGGGTTAATTTCACTCCCACGAGCCATCAATGCAAAGGGCATTACATTTCACTGTCAGTGACCACCAAATTAGGGGGGGGGGGGTTGAATTTCACTAGCAGTAACCACCAATGAGGGGGAGGTGGGGGGGGTGGTGAAGGGATTAACTTTCAGTACCACTGACCACCTGTGTGTGTGTGTGGGTTAAATTTCACTGCCATCACCACCAATGCGGGGGGGGGGGGGGGGGCTTGTTTTATCATTTGCTGGAACTGACCACCAATGTAAGAAGGCTAACATTTCACTGCCATAACCATCAATTCATGGGGTAGGGGTTATATGTCATTGTCAGTGACCACCAATGGAGAGGAGGTTGGGGGTTAAACTTCACTGCGAGCAATGACCACCAATGCGGGGGGGGGGGGTAGGGGGGCTAATTTCACTGCAAGTGACCACCAATGTAGGGAGGGTAAGTTTCGCTGCCAGTGACCACCAATGTAGGGAGGGTTAATTTTGCTGCCAGTGACTACCAATGTAGGGAGGGTTAATTTTGCTGCCAGTGATCACCAATGTAGGGAGGGTTAATTTCTCTGCCAGTGATCACCAATGTAGGGAGGGTAAGTTTCGCTGCCAGTGACCACCAATGTAGGGAGGGTAAGTTTCGCTGCCAGTGACCACCAATGTAGGGAGGGTTAATTTCGCTGCCAGTGACCACCAATGTAGGGAGGGTTAATTTCGCTGCCAGTGACCACCAATGTAGGGAGGGTAAGTTTCGCTGCCAGTGACCACCAATGTAGGGAGGGTTAATTTCTCTGCCAGTGACCACCAATGTAGGGAGGGTAAGTTTCGCTGCCAGTGACCACCAATGTAGGGAGGGTAAGTTTCGCTGCCAGTGACCACCAATGTAGGGAGGGTTAATTTCGCTGCCAGTGACCACCAATGTAGGCAGGGTTAATTTCGCTGCCAGTGACCACCAATGTAGGGAGGGTAAGTTTCGCTGCCAGTGACCACCAATGTAGGGAGGGTTAATTTCTCTGCCAGTGACCACCAATGTAGGGAGGGTAAGTTTTGTTGCCAATGACCACCAATGTAGGGAGGGTTAATTTCGCTGCCAGTGACCACCAATGTAGGGAGGGTTAATTTCGCTGCCAGTGACCACCAATGTAGGGAGGGTAAGTTTCGCTGCCAGTGAACACCAATGTAGGGAGGGTAAGTTTCGCTGCCAGTGACCACCAATGTAGGGAGGGTAAGTTTCGCTGCCAGTGACCACCAATGTAGGGAGGGTAAGTTTCGCTGCCAGTGACCACCAATGTAGGGAGGGTTAATTTCGCTGCCAGTGACCACCAATGTAGGGAGGGTTAATTTCGCTGCCAGTGACCACCAATGTAGGGAGGGTAAATTTTGCTGCCAGTGAACACTAATGCGGGGGGGGGGGGTTGAGGAGGGGGTTAACGTTCACTGACTACCAATGTAGGGAGGTTAAAATTCACTGCCAGAGAAAACCAATCTAGGGAGGAGGTAATTAAACAGCTATGATCACCATTGCATGAAGGATGGGGGTTAAGGTCCACTGCCAGTGAACACCAATGCGGGTGGATTGACTTTCTCTGCCACTGTCCACCAATGCAGGGGGTGTTAAATTTCACTGCCAGTAACCACCAATGTAGGGGGGCTGAATTTCACTGCCAGTGACCACTGATGCAGGGAAGGTGGGGAGTATCTTTCACTACCACTGACCATCTGTGTAGGGGGAGATGAGGGAGGGGTAAATTTCTTTGCCATTGACCACTAATGCTGGGGGGGAGGGGGGGTTACATTTTATTGCCACTGACCACCAATGCAGGAGGTTAAGTTTTACCACTGACTACCAATGCAAGGGGTGTTAAATTCCACTGCCACACTGTCATGACCAAAATTCAGGGATTGGGGGTTTAAATTTCATTGCCAGTGACCACCAGTGCCAAGGAGGTTGCAGATTAAATTTAACTGCCAGTGGTGACCACCAATGCAGGAAGGTTAGGGGTTAAATTTCACTGCAAGTGACCACCAATGCAGAGGCAAGTTGTTTTTTTTTTTTTTTTTTTTTTGGGGGGGGGGGGGTAATGTTCACTGCCAGAGACCACCAATACAGGAAAGTTATATTGAATTGCCAGTGACCCCATTGCAAGGGGGGGGGGGGGGGTAATTTCTATCGCCACTATCCACCATAGCAGGGGGCATTAAGTTTCACTGTCAGTGACCACTGATGCAGAGGGTGTATGTGTGTGTGTGTGTGAGTGTGTGTGTGTGTGTGTGTGAGGGGGTGAATGTCACTGTCAGTAGCCACCAATGTAGGGGTAATTGTACTAACACCAGTGATGGAGGCTTTTATTGCATTCACGGACACTGATTTTGGGGGTTATTAGTGTGCCCACTGAAACCAATGGTGGAGTTATTATTGCATCCAGTGACACCAGTGTGTATTGCAATAAACCGCAAAAAAGCAGCAGGACCAACATTTTGGGGTGTTGGGCAGTGACAATGCACTGCTATTGTGTAGCCCTCTGGAAGTGTTAGGGGCCGCACTTGAGGCCCTCTACAATTTTTAGGCTTACCACCGCTGGTCTCGTGGGCAATCACTACAACCTAGCACTGTCACATGACGGAGGAGGTGACGTCATAACTCACTCAAGACAAACGCAGGCAAACTTGATGTGGGAAGCACAACGTTTGTTTATACTTCCCATGTAGGAGACTAATGTTAATGTAGCCTAAGGCAGGTAAATGCACAGTGTGAATTCTACTTGTGAAAAACATAGGCTGCTTTTGTATGCATTTACAAATATCTTATAAATGGCTATAAATGCAGGTTTTTCAATGCTAGCATGAATAAGGCCTAGGAGTTCTAATTCTGCCAGCAAATGTATACTTCCTGGAACATTGAATTGTGAGACTTCAGTGTTGCCTGCAGTGCTCCTTCCCTATGAACCTTCGTCATCACAGAGTTTCTGCTGAAAGTACAAAAAATTCCCAAAATCGGCAATAAAAACCATTATACAGTAAGGTCATTATCATTGTTTACTTTGCAGATGTTTCCCTTGCCAATTTTTAGAGATTTTTGTATTATATTCTATCAGGAGAAACTCTGTGATGATCTAGGGGGTGTGGGGGGGGGGGGGGGGGATAAGTTATGAGTGGAACGGAAATCTCACAATCTTGCTCTCCTCCATGAAAACATGATTTTCTGGCTGAATTGTGGTTCTAATGTCTTTGCTTAGACCTCAGTCATGGGTTTTTTAAGTACACCTCATATATACTGAACAAAATTATAAACACAACACTTTTGTTTTTTCATTTTTCATGAGCTGAACTCAAAGACCTAAGACTCTTTCTAAGTACACAAAAGGCCTATTTCTCTCAAATATTGTTCACAAATCTGTCTAAATCTGTGTTAGTGAGCACTTCTCCTTTGCTGTGATAATCTATCCACCTCACAGGTGTGGCATATCAAGATGCTGATTAGATGGCATGATTATTACACAGGTGTGCCTTAGGCTGGCCACAATAAAGGCACTCTAAAATGAGCAGTTTTACTGTATTGAGGGGGTTCGAAAACCAGTCAGTATCTTGTGTGACCACCATTTTCCTCATGCAGAGTTGATCAGGTTATTGATTGTGGCCTGTGGAATGTTGGTCCACTCCTCTTCAATGGCTGTGCGTAGTTGTTGGATGTTGGCAGGACCTGGAACACACTGTCGTATACGTCGCTCCAGAGCATCCCAAACATGCTCAATGGGTGACATGTTCAGTGAGTATGCTGGCCATGAAAGAACTGAGATGATTTCAGCTTCCAGGGATTGTGTACAGATCCTTGCAACATTGGGCCATGCATTATCATGCTGCAACGTGAGGTTATGGTCGTGGATGAATGGCACAACAATGGGCCTCAGTATCTCGTCACGGTATCTCTGTGCATTCAAAATGCCATCAATAAAATGTACCTGTGTTCGTTGTCCATAACATATGCCTGCCCATACAATAACCCCACCGCCACCAATGCCCACTTCATCCACAACGTTGACATCAGCAAACCGCTCACCCACACAACGCCATGCACGCTGTCTGCGATCTTCGCTGTACGGTGAAAACCGGGAATTCATCTGTAAAGAGAACACCTCTCCAAAGTAGCAGGCGCCATCTAATGTGAGCATTCGCCCACTCAAGTCGGTTATGACGATGAACTGCAGTCAGGTCAAGACCCCAATGAGGATGACGAGCATGCAGATGAGCTTCCCTAAAACAGTTTCTGACAGTTTGTGCAGAAATTCTTTGGTTATGGAAACCGATTGTTGCAGCAGCTGTCTGGATGACTGGTCTCAGACGATCTTGGAGTTGCAGATGCTGGATGTGGTGGTCCTGGGCTATTCTGGTTAAACATGGTCTGCAGTTGTGAGGCCCTGTGGAATAAAAAAAATTGTTGAAATTTTGTATGTTGCATGATATTTAAACAACTGTTTAGCAAACCGATTTTTGCTGAAAAAAAAATACTAAAATTTATTTTAGCACAAATGAACACAAAAATATTCCTGATTTTTTTTGGTGCAAAATAAAAAAGGTAAGGCTGTGTTGAGTAAATAGACACCAAATGTATTAGGCTTTAAAACTAATTCTCCATAAAAACCGATGGAAAATTACAATATTCAAAATCGTCAATAGGGGATGTTTTCAATGTCTTTACAGCTCATAAGCTTAGAGTTAACCATAAATGCGGGGCATAGAATTATTGCTCTTACTATGGCATGCCCAATGATACCCAGTACAGTATGTGTTACACAATTGTTGTTTACTCACATGTGTACCTCTAACATATTTGTTTGTGCTAGGATGTTGGTGCGTGGGGTGACAGGGTGAATTAAATTTTTTTTTTACATTTTTTTTATTTTAATATATTTTAAAATGTTATCTTTTATTTATTTTTATTTTTCTTTACTAGCAAGCCATGTGCGCGGTAGCATTGGGCAGGTGACAGGTTTTCTTTATAGAGATATCAAGGGTCTATTCCAGCTGACTGAGCACAGGATATTAACCAACCAGTTGTTTACCTGTCTTTCTACCTTTCAAGATTATGACAGGGCTGAACCAGGAGTGCTCACAGCTAAGCACTTCCACGTTCACACTTTTTCAGAAGCAAAAGGATAGGCAGTGTGGTGCTAGAAAAGGGTAAGCTGCAATACAGAGTAGGGACGTGTATCCTGGATGAACCCGGATACAGGTCGGCTTGATACTGGGTGGGTATGCACAAGGGAGAAAAAGTTAGCAGTACATGTGCAAATCCCTGAATGAAACAAGGGAGTAAATCAACCTGGAATCCAGTAAGGGATGAATAGGTCCGTGATGGATCCGGGAGTGGATGAGTGGATCGAAGGGCACTCAGGGCTGCTGACCGAGGGAGTGAAGTCAACTCTGTGCAGGAAAGTAAAAAGATGGGAAAGCGCCTCTTGAGTGTGGTATAAGTAGTTTTTATTACAGAGATAATGTAGTAACTTACATCTGGGTAAGGAATATTGCGAGTCTGACGTGGCGCCCCATGAGCAGCTGGTGGTGTTTCAGCAGATTCCTAGCATTCAGGCAGTCCCTGGGTTCCAGAAGGCTGAGGAGACCTGCTCTTTTCCTCCGGATCTCCACGAGCAGCGGTGAAGAGGCTGGTGCTGCGGCCAGCGGCTTGCGGTGGCGTCTGACGTCACCTGAGTGTGGGCAGGAAGTGTGGGCAGTCTGGGCTCACAACGCGTTTCGGAGTCTGCGCAGAAGTCCGGTCCTGGACATGCGCACTCCTTTGTCAAGTATTATCAAAGTTACTACATTATCTCTGTAATAAAAACTACTTATACCACACTCAAGAGGCGCTTTCCCATCTTTTTACACTTTTTCAGAAGGGATCTGGGAATGGGTGCTCCCTGCACTCCTCCTGCTCACCCCGGGACCGCTCAAGAACCACCATGAGCTTATTTAACCTCTTCACTTTTTGGACATACCCGACAAATTCAAAGAGCTGCGCTAGTTAAAGAACATTATCTTGAAAAATACTAAATTTTGTAACTGTATACAGTTAAAACATGTATTATTATTATTATACAGGATTTATTTAGCGCCAACAGTATGTGCAGCGCTTTACAATATGAGGGAAGACAATACAGTTACAATTCAGTACAGGAGGAATTGGAGGACCCTGCTCATTAGAGCTTACAGTCTAGAAGGGAGGGTCAGGTGAAACAAAAGGCAAAAACTGTGGGGGATGGGCTGATGGAGAAAATGGAAGTATGGTTGTTAGGTGTGGGTAGGATAGGCTTCTCTGAAGAGGAAGGTTTTCAGGGATCATCTAAAAGCTAATAAAGTAGGAGATAATTGGACAGATAAGGGTAAGAAGTTCCATAGGATTGAAGAGGCTCTGGAAAAGTCCTGGAGGTGAGTATGGGAGGAGGTGACGAGGGAGCTAGAGAGCAGGAGGTTTTGAGAGGAACGAAGAGAGCGATTAGGTTGGTATTTTGAGACTAGGCTGGGAGCTAAATTGTGGATGGCTTTGTAAGATGTTATTAGTATTTTGAATTTAATTCGTTGGGTGAGAGGAAACCAGTGGAGGCATTGACAGAGAGGAGTAGCGGACACTGAGCGATTGGTAAGGTGGATGAGTCTGGCAGCAGCATTCATGATGGATTGAAGGGGGGATAGCCTATGTAGAGGTAAGCCAATAAAACATGTATTGATCGTATTCAGTCAGTGTTGATAGGGTAATTCCTCCTGGGGAGCTATTGAGTTCTGTTGGTGGGATGTAATCATGGCTGGCAGAACACAATGATTACTGCTGGTAGTTATAGCCATCAGCAATGATTGCATGCAAAAAAAAACAACAGACTGCCTGGGACAGCTCTGTCAGTGTGCTGGGAGCTGTGCAGTGAGCATGATCATAACAACATCATGTGTGGTGGCTGGGCATAAAGGTCCATTATCCCTGCTGCCACAATTATGCAATACATGGTTGGAAAAAGGTTAGTGAGATTGCAAAGCGTTTTTTTTTTTTAAATAACAATGACCAAAGACCCCTTCTGCTTTCAACCTGCCCTGTGAGGAGGGAGAGAGTGAGGGGAATCGCTGCTCTCGGGCACTGTGATGGATCAAGATTCTGCTCAGGTAAGTATAATGGATGGCTGCGGGCGGGGGTTAGAGCTGCATGCATAAGGTTTTTACCTTCATGCAGTGAATGCATCAAGGTGAAAAAAACCTTCTCCCTTTAGAACCACTTTAAAGTAATAAGAGGCTTAGAAAGATAATTGCTGAAATATTGGTATGTTAACAAAGGTAGTAATAAGATTAGTTCACATTTAATTAAAGGATAAGTGCAGGCAAAACATTGCTAACGCTAAACTTGCTCCGTGCCACATGCCAAACCTAATCTATCTAACTCTGTAAAGCAAAAATCACTGTACTTACCTTGTCTGCAGCTGATCCGGTCCGGTCTCCAGCGACGGAAGCTGTGTGCAGGAGAGGACCAACAACAAATGCCCTGCCCATACATGGTTTGAATTCTTGCTGGTTCAGCAGGAACCAGCCAAGGTTCAAACCATGTATGGGCAGGCTAAATGTACCCAAGTTGATCGATCAATCGACTTGGGTACAACCAGGCTGCAGGATTTTATATGCAATTATTGCAAACGGCTGGGGAAGTCGTCTCCACCAGGAGAACACTGACTGTGTTGATGGGGGAATCAAGCAATTTTCTTTCCTGCGGGAAAGAAATTTGCTCTGTCTATGGCCGGCCTTAATCTAAATACACACTATACAATTTTCTTTAGATTTTTTCCTTTAGATTTACCAAAACCATATAATATGAGGTCAAACCTAAACACTTTCAATTTGTATGCAATCAGACAGGCCCATGCACTACATAGTTGAAGGCAGGACATTTTTTCAGGGGGAACGTGGGGGAACGCAGTTCCGGCACCTCCAACACTGAATGCATTTAAGTGCAAGGGATGTTGGGGTGTGCTGGACGGTCTATTGATGATGGCCGCTGGGGGATCTATTGTCGCTAGGGGGGATCTATTTTTGCATGAGGGTCTATTGTTGCTGGAGGAGGATCTATTGTTTCTGGGAGGGATCTTACATTTCTGGGGAGTCCGTTGTTGCTAGGAGGGATCTACTGTTGAGGGAGAGGTCTATTGTTGCTGGCTGCTGGAGAATTGAATGTTGCTGCTGGAAGTCTATTGTCGCTGGGGTGGATCTATTGTTGCCGGGGTGGTATTTTGTTATGGGAAGGGCATTGCTGTGTGGGCAATCTCTTGTTTCTGGGGGTCCATTGTTGCTGGCTGCAAGGCATCTATTTTGCTGCTTTTCTTGTTATAATTAACAAGTTCAATACAAATGACTTAGCACCACAGAATGATACTTGGTTCTGTGTTCTCTAAAAGGAGCGGTACTGGGAGGTGGGTAGGGGGTGGGACCAAGGGATGTGCTTGGGGGTGGGTATGGGGCAGAGACAAGGGGCAACTCAGAAGAAGGAGTTCCTGCACCTACCCTCTGAGAAAAAAAGCCCTGGTTGAAGTTAAATCTAAAGGAAATCTAACAACAAAAGTTGTATAGTGTGTATCCAGCTTTATGCCCCGTACACACGTTTAGATAATCGGACCACTTATCGTTCGCATTTTGTTGCATGGTATTAACATCAAATTCATTAATGCGTACAAAACGTATGATTTTTGTCGTACGATTCGGGAAAAGCTTCCTGGTTGCTTAGCTACGTATCAGATGGTGCAAAACAAAACAATGGCAGCCAGGCTTTTTCCGTGCTATTTTAGTGTTTCTGATCATGTGCGGTCTTTGTCGATCGATTTTTAGTGGACGCATAGTGTACTGATGAAACGATGGTCGTTCGCCGGGCTATCGTACGACAGAAGTTTTCCTGTTTGTCCCTTCGGATTTTGTTGGACCAACTGTCGTGATCGGCTGGCAAAAGCGGTGTACTAACAATCAGATTATCGTGCGATCAGGTCGAAAACGAGTTTTATCGTACGATTATTGGAACGTGTGTACGGGGCATTAGTCTGTATTCAAACCCATGCATTTTGGTGCGATGTAAGTATGGCTTTTTGCATTTTTTTCCAGAAACCACACAAGATGCAGCAAGCATATTGAATGCATTTCATAATTTTATAAAGGCTGGCTTCATACCTGTGCATAGCAGATTTATAATAAAGAGTGTGTATTGCTTTGTGTTATCACATGGTGATACAAGATTTGTCTTTTAGTTGATTGCTCCCAATAACACATTTAGTGACTAAGGCTCGGTTCACACTACGTCACTCCGACTTAGGGGGCGACCTGTGAAGTCGCTTGCAGCGCGACTTCGGCGCGACTTGCACGGACTTCATAAAATTAATGTGTATGCAAGTCGCTCCAGGTCGCCCCGAAGTAGTACAGGACCCTTTTTTTAAGTCGGAGCGACTTGTGTCGCTCCTATTAGAACCGGTCCTGTACTACACTATGGGACGCGACGGTGCGTGACTTGTCAGGCTGACCAAGTCACCTGACAAGTCGTACCAGTGTGAATGGAGACGGAGAGTCGGTTCACACTAGCGCGACTTATCAGGCGACTTGTCAGCCTGACAAGTCGCGCTCCCTCGCGGTCCATTGACCGCTACAGGACCCGTTCTAATAGGAGCGACACAAGTCGCTCCGACTTAGAAAAAGGGTCCTGTACTACTTCGGGGTGACCTCGGAGTGACTTGCATAGACTTCCATTATGTGAAGTCCCTGCAAGTTGCTCCGAAGTCGTGGTGCATGGCAATGCACAAGTCCCCCCCGAAGTAGTAAGGAGTTGTATCGCCTCAGTGTGAACCGACTCTTAGTCCCCGTTCACACTGGGGCGACCTGTGAGGCGACCTGGTCGCCTCACAGGTCACCGTAGGTCGCCTTCCATAGAGAAGCTGCGGACCCGTTCTAATAGGAGCGACACAAGTCGCTCTGACTTAGAAAAAGGGTCCGGAGCTTCTTTGGGGCGACTCAGAGCGACCTGCATAGACTTCAATGTTATGAAGTCCGTGGCGGCCGCTCCGAGGTCGCGGCGCGCTGCTCGCACCGCGATCTCGGAGGTCGCCCCGGGAAGTAGCGTCGCGGTAGTGTGAACTGGCGCTTAGGGCTTTCAACAAATATTTTCTAGCACCACACCAAATGTTTATCAATACTATAGATTTTTATGTAAGTAAAGGTACTTTTGGTTGTTTTCTGCCTATAAAGAGAACAAATAGAGTATGTAATTTGTAAATTGCTTTTGCATCAGCCAAATAACCGTCCAATGTATGGTTCAAATTATATTTACACCATCCAAGCAAAAGTATTAAGAGATTTACATAAATAATATATTAGGTACCACTCATATTGAATTCTGACTGCTGTTTCTATAGAAAGTTAAATTGTCAACATAAGAGGGAAAAAATATTGACAAAGCAGGTTATTGATGAGGCAAAGGTGATAGTGATATTGGAATGATCCTGTAGAAGACATGATTAATATGTGACTATTAATACAACAAATCTTTGGCATCTATTGGATGTGCTGTCCGGGAGAACAGAGCAGTGGGTTCTGCATCACCTTGTTTTGGTCAACATTCATCAGAGAGAATTTTTCATGAGGAATCCCAGAGGAGGGTGTACTTGTCCTCACACGGGCTGCAATATTGTTAGTGCTAAAACCCATCAACTCCTGAGTCAAACAGGACATATTCAGTAATTACAGCAATTTTTCATAACACCGGATAGAGACATTCGACGATGTACATGACACATAGGGGCATGTATTCAACTTATTGGGGGCAAATGTTCACAGTACATCTCCGTGCTGGAATATATGTTTTAAATGACCACTTCTGCTTTTGTGTAAAACTGAAACATTTTAGTTTTTGAGCTGTGAGGTCTATGGCTTTTTTTTTTTACTCTTAGTTAAAGTGATTGTAAACGATCACCTTGTAAAATAACGCACTCCGTTTAAAATAGAATTTAAAGGCAAAACATTTGTGTATACTGCATGTGTGAACCTGGCCTAATTGGATGATTGAAGTAAACACAGCTTCACCTAAAGCTAGCCAAAGACCGATTGAAATGTGTTGATTTCACCAGGAACCGTCCGAATTTTGATCCATTTAGGGAGGTTGGTTGTACTGAAGTAGATCCATTGATCTAATTCAGTACAACCAGTGTGTCGGATTTTCTTTCATGCAATCACTGCCAGTGACTATAGCCACAAGCAGTGATCAATTTTGCAAAAATAACAATATTTTTCAAATTTTTTTAAATGAAATTCTCCCCCCCCCCAAAAAATGTAAAAATTAAATTTTTTTTAACATTTTAGGCCAATTTGTTTTATGCTACCTTTGTTTGGTAAAAAAAAATTGCAAAAAGCGTATTTTGATTGGTTTGCGCAAAAGTTATTGCGTTACTAACTAAGGGAAAGATTTTTGTCATTTTTGTCAATTTTGTTGTTTTTTTTTTTTAATGGCGGCGATCTGCGGGACTGCGACATTGCGGCGGACAGATCGGACCCTTGACTGACATTTTTGACACTTTTGGGGTTACCAGTGACATTACTACAGTAATCAGTGCTATACATATGCACTGTTACTGTAAAAATGACACTGGCAGTGAAGGGGTTAACTTTTTTGAGAGGGAGGGGTTAAGTGTGTCCCTAGGGGGCGTGCTTCTAACTGTGATTGGATGTGGCTTGACGTGTAAGAACAAAGATCAACGGTCCTACATAGCAGAACCGTATAATCTCTGTTCTTACACAGGGGAGAATGACAGGCAGCTTTGTTTACAACATTAGCCGCCTGCCTTTCTCCCGCTGTAACAGACGATCGCGAGTGCCCGACGGACATCGGGTCCGCCGGGCACACGCGCGCGGGGGGTCCGTGAACGTGCGGGAGCGCGCCTCCGGCGGCGCACGCTCGCTCCCTAGAGTCTCACAGGCGAGCGACATAGTACTACGTCGCTTTGCCTGTGAGGGGCTGACCGCCGCAGTAAATAGTCGTGCGGCGGTCGGCAAGTGGTTAAACAGAAAGCGGCCGGCTTCTGGCGGACCGACTCCAGTACACACGGGCCGATTTCTAATATAAACTTCTAAATACCTTTTCTTATCAGCAGTATAAAGCAGTCTTGTGACTTCTATCAGAGCCTTGTTAAAGCTTATAGAAGGAGTTTTCTGACTCTCCTATGAGACTGCAAGACCCCTTACCCTCTGTCTGGACAGTGCTGATTGGCCCTATGCTGATTACATGCATCTTACCAAGAAAAAAAAAAACCTCTCTAGCAATACACACCAAACTGAGCATATGCAGCCTGACTCCATCGACTCTGTGTTATCAGGAAATTAATAGGGGACAGTGGAAGAAGGGGAGGATCAGAGAAGAGAGAATCAAACAGCCTTTTTACACAATGCAGAGGATTAACCCCTTAGGTTCCACAGTGAGTATATACAGACTGATTTTACTGTTGTGGGTTTAGTAACACTTACTCCAGGCAGATAAAAAGAAATGACATCAGTTCTGTATTTATGTATTTTATTTTATGTATTAAATGTATTTTGTAAATGCAGGCAACGTGCATATCTGAATTCGACTCAGCATAACTGAGACCAAGCAAGAAAGAAAGCAACACAAGCAGCCAATAGGTTGTTCTGCCCAGCAAAGGCATTTGGACAGGAGGAGAAAGCAGACTGACGGAGAGATGATCTCATCAGTCTGCTCTTCTCCATTCATCGTCCAATCATGGGGTAGGGGTGGGGAGGAGACCTGTAAGTGTCCTCCCCTCCCCTGCCAGACAGGGCTCTGTGATGTGGCCGAGCTGTGTAAATCTCAGAAGATGATAAAAAGAAATACAAAGCATTTGGCTAGTAAAACGTCTTCCTTGTATGTAACTCATATGTGTATTTAGCTGTTTGCCTGGAGTTCAACTTTAAGAAATATTTTTTATTACCTATATATATTTATTTTTATATATATATATATATATATATATATATATATATATATATATATATATGTGTATGTATATATATATATATATATATATATATATATATATATATATACCCTGCTTTTATTTAATTGTGTGAAACTATAAGTGGTCACTTTCTCAGCTTTTGACCAATGTCCTGCTACAGCCACATTTTTTATTGCCACCATATGAGATTTTACACAATATCCCCAAATAGTTCAGAATTTTAAGGAATGGACATGGTAAATGGGATGTTTTTAAAATTTTCAATGAATTTGATATACAAATTAGTATTTTTTTTATTTTTTTTTTATTTAATTTATCTAGGGCAAGATATTTTAATGTTTTAAATGAGCTTCAGTAGTATCGTGTCATGGGGGGAAAAAATTGTCTTGTTTACTCTTTTTAGAAGCTCTATTGATCTGAAATCCCATCTTGTAGCAATACATTCTCCGAAGAAAGGCTCGTGACTCTCAGGAAAGCGCCACAGCTGCCAGATGATATGCTACTAATATGTTCTCAACATGGTCTGCTAATCAGCAATAGCGTAGGCACCTTCTGCTTTGTGATGTACAGTAAAATGAAGCAACATAGAGATTTATTGGAGATGACTGGAGAGATAAGACTGGAAAAATCTACACCTTACGGACATTAGTGGAAAGTATCTCCTCCCTCTCTGGAGGGGTCCAACAGCCTGTGGTCAAACAGCTGTTTTAGGACTGCTGCTTGTAGGAACATTGGTGCTACTTAGATGGCCCCATACCGTGCTGAGAAAAGGCTCATTCCTACTGGTGTAATCTGTAAATCTGTGGAAAAGAATGCCATCATTTGCTATACAAGGCCAGGGGGTCTTGTAAAAAAAATGACCCATCCTTTAAATAGGACAAGTATGTAATTAACATCAGTGATGGTAGTTTAGGTTTTTTGGAACAAAGTCACTAGAGGCTTGGCTTGTAAAAATCAAAGATGTACTTACCTTATGTTACTATATATCACTTTGTAATACAATATGCTGCCCTCTGATCTCACAAACTGTTTTATGTTGCACTGGTAAACCATTCAGAAGAGGAAAGAGATTTTTTCTGCAGATTTTACGCTGTGACCGGCAGAGATACAATTGTGTCATTGCTTTGACCTCATACTTATGAAATATGTTCAGTAGGGCTTTTTGGTTATTGCTAAAAACAACCTATTGGGCTTTTATATAACATTTTTAAGCTGTGCTGAAGAGAAAGAACATTGAATTTGATTTTTTGTTATTTGCTCCACCTGCCTCTTTGGCCTATAAGAATGTACTATACATCTTCAGCAAAAAAAGAAAAAGTCATTCAGCCAAACTAATACAATTTTAGTTAGTCTTTATTGTCATATCTTTGAAGCAGACTTAAGGGCCATACACACTATAAGATTTTCTGAAGACTTTTTCCATTAGATTTACCAAAACCATATAATATGAGGTCAAACCTAAACACTTTCAATTTGTATGCAATCTGGCAGGCCCTTGCACTACATAGAAAAGGTAAATCTGAAGGAAATCTAACCACAAAAGTTGGATAGTGTGTATCCAGCTTTAACCACTTAAGCCCCGGAAGATTTTACCCCCTTCCTGACCAGGGGTTTTTTTGCGATTTTTTACTGCGTGACTTTGACGGACAATTGCGCGTTCGTGCGACGCTGTATCTAAACGAATTTCACGTCCTTTTTTTCCCACAAACAGAGCTTTCTTTTGGTGGTATTTGATCACCTGTGCGATTTTTTGATCATGCGCTATAAACAAAAAAAGAGCGGAATTTTTGCAAAAATAACAATATTTTTCACTTTTTTTTATATGAAATTCCCCCCCAAAAAAATGTAAAAATCAAAATTTTTTAACATTTTCGGCCAAATTGTTTTACGCTACATATGTTTGGTAAAAAAAATCGCAAAAAGCGTATTTTGATTGGTTTGCGCAAAAGTTATCGCGTTTACTAACAAAGGGAAAGATTTTTGTCATTTTTGGTGGGTTTTTTTTTAACGAGTAATGGCGGCGATCTGCGATTTTTTTTGCGGTACTGCAACATTGCGGCGGACAGATCGGACCCTTGACTGACATTTGTGACACTTTTGGGGGTACCAGTGACGTTACTGCAGTAATCAGTGCTATATATATGCACTGTTACTGCAAAAATGACACTGGCAGGGAAGGGGTTAACTGTATTGGACAGGGAGGGGTTAAGTGTGTCCTAGGGGCGTGATTCTAACTGTAGGGGGACAGGTCTCCTAGTGTAAAAACAAAGATCAACGGTTCTACATAGTCTTCATGATCTTCATTTTTACACAGGGGAGAATGACAGGCGGCTTGTTTACATAAGCCGCTCTGTCTTTCTCCCGCTGTACCGGCGATCGTAGTGTGACCGGTGGACATCGGGTCCGCCGGTCACACGCCCGCACTCCTCTGTGAACGAGCCTCAGCGGGCGCGCGCCTCAGCGGGCGTGCGCTCGCCCGCTATTGGCTCTGAAAGGAGTGACAGGTGAGCGACGTAGACCTACGTCACTCTGCCTGGCCGGAGCTGACTGCCGCAGTAAATATACTGTGAGCAGTCGGCAACCGGTTAAGGCCGTACACACGATAAGAAAATCTGTAGGGAAAATTCGTCTGACGACCGATCTGCCAATTTTCGGATTGTTAGTATGGTGCTTTTGACAGCCAACTCCAACTTTTCGGCTGACAAAATCCTGATGTACAGGCTATAAAATTTTTGTTGTCCGTAATACAACATCCGATTTTCGTCTCATTAGTACAGATTTCGACGGAAAAAAATCTTAAGAGCAAGACTAGGCATGCTCAGAGACGAAAGAACACATACAAAGCAATCCAACACATGACATCACTTCTAAAGTAAAATTCTGTCGTATGGGAAAATTCGTATGAAAATAACCTCTTCACTTTCCACATCAGACTAGCATGCCACAAAAAACGGACGGCAGATCGTTCGATAATCTGATCGTGTGTACGGGGCTTTACTTAGAGAGGTACTTTTACTAACACCCCATTCACACTTTAGCATTTCAAGCATTTTAAGAACACTTGTGGTGCCATTAATTCCCAATGGCACACCAAACATGCTCAAAAACGCACATTGCAAAATGTGCTTGGCACTTTGGCAAAAAAGGCACATGAGCTACTTGCATTTGTTGCGCATACGGCAGGCCAGTTAAGTCAGTGTTTCTCAACCTTTTTTCAGTCGAGGCACCCTTTAAAAATGATGGACAATCTTGAGGCACCCTTTAAAAATGAATGACAGGCTCGAGGCACTCCATTCTAAAATGTAAAAACTATTCTAATAGGTTTACATAATGCAGCAACATCAACACAAGTAGGTCACCCAAGGTCGGAGGTGATTTATTTTTCCAAAGCAAATACACTTTTGCAAACTGGTACTGACTAGTATTCCAATGTTTCTCTTCTCCCTCAGTTTTTTTCCCTCACTCAGCTAATGTTACTCAATGCTGATAGAGAGGGGCAGGGGAGGGTCAAACAAGGATGCTATGCAGGCGACTGACATCCTCTATATTAATTGATAATGTCATTGGTCGTTAGGATGCCAGCAGCTAGAAGGTTGTAATGGTGCAAAATGAAAACCTGTGACTTTGTGTAACTAAAAGGCAGCTTCATTCACATGCTGGCTTGTATACAATTTTGGGGTAATTTTTAGTCATTTTGCCAAGGCACCCCTGAGGAAATCTCAAGGCACCCTGGCTGAAACTGGCTGATTTAAGTGATAGGGTTGCCCGATGCTGCTGTGCAACAAAAAAGCCCAAAAAAATCAGTAAAAAACTTGAGGTGCCGCATCGCACAGGTGTGAAATCGGCCTAAGGCTCAGTTCACACCTATGCGTTTTTTAATACTTTTTGAAGAAACGCACTACAGTCCATTGAACGTTCACATCTATGCTTTTTTCAGCCGCTACGTTTTTGAAATGGGTTAGGCACTTTTGACTCAGTTCACATATATGCGAAGCAGCTGCATTTTTAATCGCATCCGATTCGTATAACATGTGAATCGGACTGGCTGATAATAGAGCCCATTCACACATGTCTAGGGCGGCCGCGGTCTATTTCTGAAAAGAGTCCTCTGCGATTTTGGGTCTGATTTGGTGTGCGAATTCAAGTAAAAAGTTGCACTTGAATCACATCTGAACTGATGAACAAAACTGCACCAGACTGCGGCCTCCGGACTGCAAACTGCAGCCAGAAGCAAAACAGTGCATTTTTGGTTCAATAGACTTTAATAGAGAAGCTGCAGAGAAGCAGTGTGCTTTTGCCAACGATTTGGCCATGGTTTTACCACAATTTTTTCGCAATTTGCATTTTGTGTTGTTTAAGCCACCCAACAACAAATTGGCCAAAAAAAAAAAAAAAGCATAAAAAATGCAAAACACATTAAAAATGAGGCAAAAACACGTGTGCAGAAACACAAAATGCACTGCAGAAACAGATCAAATGAAAACTGCATAGGTGTGAACTAAGCCTAAAGTTGTAGAGACTTTTTAATTAGCTTGGACAATGAGTGTTCACTTCGCTTAGTAAATAAAGTGAAGCTGTGTTCACATTCAATACCTAATCATTTGCATGGGAATTTAATAAAAATATAATGTTTGCCCGAAAAGGTTTAGATGAGTGAAAATTAATTTTTTTTTTTTTTTTTTAGTAAACATTCAGTTTGCTAACTGCACAGTCTCTACAACCCCTTGTAAAGCATCCCCAGAGATTATTTGCCAGAATGATTTAGAATACACAAGTTAAAAAAACGACTGATTTCCCACAATTTTATATCAGGTACAGAGTTACCATATGCATTAAGATAAGTCTGACTAGATTGTAACCTTCTAAAATGTTAAATTATGACCGAATCAAACATATTTGTCATTTTTGGAGTTCCAAAGTTATTCATGTTTTTAGCAGATGACCTTTAAAAATGCATTTTTCTAAAATGCTTATTCTTTTAAAACTTTGACATTAAAATCTGTATTTAAAATAATGCATCTTTTTGCATTAAAGTGTGGGTAAGCCCAAAATCTGTTTTTCATTATGTGTCAGGTATACACTCACTATATTGAATATTTTTTTTCTGTTGCAAATTTTCTTACGAGTAGAACCTGCCAAAAACAGCACTTCCTGTTCCATGCTGACAACACTAAGCCACTGTCATGAATGGCTGCATTATCAGCTTGTCTTGCATGTTCCTTTATTTTGCCATTTGCCTGCCTATTTAATAAGCTAGATCAGTGATCTCCAAACTGCGGCCCATAGATCGAATGTGGCCCCTTGCTTGCCTTTATCTGGCCCTTGGGACTCCAATGATGGGGCACCATTCCTCCCACAAACACCAACGATGGGGCACCATTCCTCCCACAAACACCAACGATGGGGCGCCATTCCTCCCACAAACACCAACGATGGGGCGCCATTCCTCCCACAAACACCAACGATGGGGCGCCATTCCTCTCACAAACACCAATAATGGGGCGCCATTCCTCCCACAGACACCAATGATGGGGCACCATTCCTCCAACAAACACCAACGATGGGGCACCATTCCTCCAACAAACACCAATGATGGGGCACCATTCCTCCCACAAACACCAATAATGGGGCGCCATTTCTCCCACAGACACCAATGATGGGGCATTATTCTTCCCACAAACACCAATAATAGGGCCCCATTCCTCCCACAGACAGCGACGATGGGACACCATTCCTCCAACAAACACCAATGATGGGGCACCATTCCTCCAACAAACACCAATGATGGGGCACCATTCCTCCCACAAACACCAATGATGGGGCATTATTTCTCCCACAAACACCAATAATGGGACGCCATTCCTCCCGCAGACAGCGACGCTGGGGCACCATTCCTCCCACAAACACCAACGATGGGGCACCATTCCTCCCACAAACACCAATAATGGGGCACCATTCCTCCCACAGACAGCAACGATGGGGCACCATTCCTCCCACAAACACCAATGATGAGGCACCATTCCTCCCACAAACACCAATGATGGGGCACTATTCCTCCCACAGACAGCAACGATGGGGCACCATTCCTCCCACAAACACCAATAATGGGGCACCATTCCTCCCACAGACAGCAACAATGGGGCACCATTCCTACCTTTAATACCAACAATGGGGCACTGTTCCTCCCACTGACACCAACAATAGGGCACTATTTCTTGCACTAAAACCAATGATGGGCCACTGTTTACTCTCACTGACACCAGGGTGTTTTCTAAACCACAGTCTGGCCCCTCTAAAGCCTCAAGTGCTGTAGAGTGGCTCTTTATTCAGAAAGTTTAGAAACCCCAGAACTAGTTAGGCAGCCCAACAAGCAACTGAAGGAGCATGCAAGCAGGCTTACAATGCTGCTGCCAGACAGTGGTTTAGTGTTGTCAGCATGCAACAGGAAGTGCTGTTATTGGCAGGATCTCCAGGTAAAAGCTAAAAAGTATATGTACACAACAGAGAGAATTGGGGGAAGGATATCGGACTGTACAGGCCAAAGAGAGGAGCATAAACTCAATTAATAAAAATATATCAAATATTATTTAGATATCAAATATTAAAAAACATTGATACCAACGCATCCATCTTCATTTAAAAGTACAGTAGCTACATAAAGCAGCAGGCGGGCGCTGGGGCAGTAAGGAAATTTCCACTAGAGAGGTATCAGCCTAAAACATTTATAGAACGATAGTAACTATATATACACAGTAGTCACTGTGTTACCTGTATATCTGCAAATCGGTGAATCTAACAGATAGAACACTTACTGTGAGACAACTCCCCCCGAGGGAGAGTCTAGATCAAACAGCAAACGTAATATCATCTAATCAGGCTATCCCTGCTGTACAGAAGTTGATCATTTGATGGACTTTTGTTGGCTGTAACCACTGATCAGTGTATTCTGACAGTGCCAGCTGCCGCTGCCAAAATACAATGCCCTGGCGCAGGGGGTACCTCCGATGGCTTCTTATTTCTTCCTCTAGGGCAGGCAACGACCTCTTGTAGATCAGCAGCAGTTACAGAGCTACAAGTCTCAGCATTTTTGTGCTAGCAGAACATTCTAAGATCAGCAGTTCCAACACATCGAGCAAAGCATAGCTTGCAGAACTTCTCTCTTCTGTTGAATCTAGACCAAACATTCACAATATAGTTCCTCCAATTAAATTGAAGGTGATAAGCTGTCATAATTCTTTTAGAGGTTTCAAGAAGTAAGTAATATAAGCCAGGATGTCCTATGAGCAGTGAATTTCTTTGACTTTATTCAGCTATTATTAATTGAAGTAGCAAATGGCACAATCCATCTGAGTCACATAAAAATGAATTAGTATTGGTTTTATTACTGCTGTTATTATTAATCTGTTCTTTGTTTACACTAGAGGCTCCTACTAGTGGCTGGAATAGCCACTAATTTCTCAGAACAGAAGACGTCGGAGTGTTTCCTGAAGCCAGTAATCAGAATGGATGTTGTACTCCTGGAATCCTCTGTAGTGTCCAGCCATACATTTTTATATATCTATATCTATAGAAACAGGATTTGATGGTGTACAAAGAAATCATAGGGGAGAACATGATCCTGCCCTGCAGAACTTGCAACTCTTTTTTTTTTTTTTTTTTTATATATATCCGCAGGTCCGGGAGATAAAATTGCTGGCTTCTATGTGAAATACAATACAAATAAAGTTTATAAAAATAATCACCAGTTGCCTTTTTCTTTTATATATGCAAACTCTTCAATGGTGATTATTTAGGCTGAATTGCACATAGCCATATCAAAAAAATAAAAAAAAAAACTCAATACAATGATACATTCACGGAAGGTAATTAAATGCATTATTTAATGCAGCTAGTAAAAGTATCTACATTTGACTGGGTATTAGGCCTCATGCACACAGGGCAATTAGCCCCAGTGCTTGAGGCTCCAGCATTACCACTTCAATACAGGCAGGGCCGATGCTTCCACTAGGCAAACTAGGCAGTCGTCTAGGGCGCATTGCCACCTAGGGGCGCAGCCAGGAGTCGTCACTCTCTCTCCATCATGAATGATTATTGTGAGCTGAGGGGAGAGGTGGCGGTAGGGGAGGAAGAAGGGACAGAGAAAGATGCCAGGTGTCTTGGGCAGTGGCGGAACTATCAGGCCCTGGCTTTCCACCACTGTTGGAGGGGCCCCAAGAGGCAGGATTGGAGCCCACCAGAGTGCTGCTTGCATGATGATCCTCTTCAGCTGGAGCTGAACGGCCTTAACCCCAGGCAGGAAGTGACTGTCTGCACTCAGCTGGTAGGCAGCCGTTCATTTCCCTGGGTTGGTATTAAGCAGGGAGCGGAGAAGAACTGAACCTGAGCTGGAGCTCGGCACTGGAGGGCGGAACCTTTACTGGGGCAGAAGCGATGAGGCACCGGAATGGTCTGAGGAGGTTGGTGATGAAGGACATGCGGAGCACTCTGACTGCTGCTTTTCCCTCCACCAGGAGCCGGTTGGAGCTGTGGTGAGCACTGTGGTCCAGGAGAGGAGCGTCCTGGGAGAAGGAATCAGCAGGATCACTGTGAAGGAGGGCAGAGTGGGGGCCACTCTCTTCATACTGCCCAGTTAGTGTCCCCAGAACAGGGGATCGGGGTCCCGGGGTGTTACATGGAGCATCCCTGGTATGAAAGGGAATCGGGGTCACCAGGGTTGCCATGGGGAATTGGAGTCCCTGGGTGTGCCATGGGGGATTGGGGTCCCCGGGTGTGACATGGAGGAACATCAGGGTCCCCAACTGTGACATGGAAAAACATCAGGGTCTGACATAGAGGAACATTGGGGTCACTGAGTATGACAGCATGACATGAAGGAACACGGGGGTCCCTGGGTGTGACATGGAGGAACATTAGGGTCAGTGGGTATGACGGCATAACATGGAGGAATATTGGGGTCCAAGGGTGGGACATGGAAAAAAATCAAAGTCCCTGGTGTGACACGGAGGGACATTAGGGTCCCCGGGTGTGACATGGAGGAATATGGGGGGTCACTGGGTATGAAAGCATAACATGGAGGAACCATCGGATCAGGGTCACTGGGTATGACATAGAGGAGTTTTTAACCCCTTCCCTTTTTTTTGGGGGGGGGGGGGCGCAAGTAGCTGGTCTTGCCTAGGGCGTAAAATACTTTAGCACCGGCCCTGAATACAGGGCACACCCCCCTTTCTGCCCTGGCCAATTTTTACCTTTTAGCGCTGTTGCATTTTGAATGACAATTGCTCAGTCGTACAACACTGTACCCATATGAATTTTTTATCATTTTTTTGAGACATACAGAGTCTTACTTTGGTGGGTTTTTAATCATCATTGGGTTTTTAGCTTTTGCTAAACAGACAAAAAAAGACTGGAAATGTTGAAAAAAAGTTTCTTAGTTTCTGTTATAAAATTGTGCAAATAATTCATTTTTCTTCTTCACTGTTGTGTGCTGATGAGGCTGCACTGATGGGCACTGATAGGCTGCACCGATGAGCACTGATGAGGCGACAATGATGAGCACTGATAAGCGGCACTGATGAGGAGGCAATGACAGGCTGTACTGACGGGCCCTGATAGGCTACACTAATGGGCGTTGATAGGCTGCACTAATGGGCGCTGATAGGCTGCACTGATAGGTGAAACTGATGGGCACTGACAGGCTGCACTGATGGGCCCTGATAGGCTACACTGATGGGTGCTAGTAGGCTGCACTAATGGGCACTGATAGGCAGCACTGATAGGCAAAACTAATGGGCACTGATAGGCGGCACTGATGAGGAGGCACTGATGGGCACTGGCAGGCTGCATTGATAGGCACTGATTATCAGGACACTGATCTTTTGGCTATAGCGCTGAAGCCCTATTGGTCAGGAAGTGGTTAAGCTGCGGCTGGAAGGTACTGGCTCACTGTTCAACCCCGCTTTTAGTAGCTTGTCAAACTCTATGAGAGGCTGACAGCTGCTGCAGCTGAATGGGGCAGGACAGTGCACTTTGCGCTATGTACGCTAAGTGCAGTATGTGCTCAGGGACTAATACCTGGAATGCATATTGCTCATGCTCAAGGCAGTCATCCCTGGGGGCATAATGCCCTAAGTGTATATACTGCAAGGAACACCACCAGAACCTCATACATTGGGGCTAAACATCCTGTGTATATGAGACCCTCATTTCTGTTAATGCTCTGTACAGCAGAGACTTGGAAAGTAAGCAGCACATTGAGGCAGATATTCTCTTTTGAGTGATGTCTCATCAGTGTGAGGCTGTTGTCTGAGTGCTCAGTTAGCAGGCCAGATGTTAGCAAGCCAGCTGTGCTGCTGGTGAAATAATAGCTGAGCACCTGTATGTGCTGTCTGGCAGGGCTGTAACAATCTCTGGACTGTCTGCACAGAATTACAAACCTTTTTCCAAGTTAATGGGTTCCCATATATGTTTTTCACTCATGCATACAGGTGTTTTTTTAGAGTTAAGCTTTCATGGAAATTATTTATTTTT
This sequence comes from Pelophylax lessonae, assembly GCF_965119305.1. Taxonomy (NCBI): domain Eukaryota; kingdom Metazoa; phylum Chordata; class Amphibia; order Anura; family Ranidae; genus Pelophylax; species Pelophylax lessonae. The sequence continues at coordinate 590,462,223 of NC_138768.1, forward strand.
TATTTTGCACCTCCCCTTTCCCTGTGTTAAAAATAAAATCCAAATTCTACCTATAATCTCCAACCTCCAGCGCTGTCCTCTGCATTCCTCCTCTATCCAGAACTGATGGTCCTCTTCAGGGAAGAACATCACTTTCTCAATCTGCCATTTCCTGTGAGCCCAGCCTGTGTACATACCTCCCCTCCTCCTCAGGAGGTGTATTATCACACAAGCGGGGCTCACAGTAGACCAGGACCGAGTGGCACCCACACATCACTATGTGAGTCCTGTAAGAATGCTTGCTCCCTCCCCCTAGCTGCCACTGAAAAAAAAAGAAGAGGAACCTCTTGTGACGGTCCAACTAGAAAAAATAGGTTTGTATAGAGTGTGTGTGGGGCTTTGGAGGCAGGGGAAGTGGGGTGATGGCTTACATGCCTGGAGTTCCTTTTTGAAGTGTATGTATAGCCAAAACATATTATTTAATTATTTTACCAACGACAGGTAAGGGAAAATCTTTTAATGGGGAAACCTGTTCCAGTGGCAACTGTATAACCACTTTAGCTACAGAAGGTTTTACCCCCTTCCTGACCATTTTTTGGCCAGGCCATTGTTTGTGATACGGCACTAAAAAAAATAAAATAAAATTGATTTTCTTCATCACTTTAGGCCAATTTGTATTCTGCTATATATTTTTAGTAAAACAATAAATTCCAAAAAGCGTATATTGATTGGTTTGCACAAAAGTTATAGCGTCTGCAAACTATTGGATAGATTTATGGACTTTTTATTTATTTTATTGTTTTTACTAGTAATGGAAGCGATCAGCGATTTTTAGCAAGACTGTGACATTGCGGCAGACAAATCTGACACTATATTACACTTTTTGGGGACCAGTGACACCAATACAGTGTGATCAGTGCTAAAAAAAAATGCACTGTCACTGTATAAAATGACACTGACAGGGAAGGAGTTAACATTAGGGGCAATCAAAGGGTTAACTGTGTTCCCTGGGTGTGCTTTCTTACTGTGTGGGAGATGGACTGACTGGAGGAAGAGAGACATCTGTGTTCCTGATTAGCAAATCTCTCTCTCCCTCTGTGACAGAACAGTGGTCTGCCTTGTTTACATAGGCAGACCGCCGTTCTGTCTCTCCTATTAACGATCGGCGGGTCCTGGCGGCCATCGCAGTCACCAGACCTGCTGATTGGCTCCCACTGTGTCCAATCACAGCGGGAGTGCGGCTCCGGCGGCGCACGCATGGCCCAGAGGTACCTGATTTTGCGCTTAAGGACCACTCTGCCGGAGTAAATGTATGTGGGGCAGTCCTTAAGTGGTTAATCACCTCATCTCTGGAAGGCTTTACTCAGTTATTGGCTGAGTGGAACCAAAGGCACATTAAGGAGGAAATGGACCGGCGAAAGAGGTATGTCTATATCCAGGATTTTTGCTATCTGGGTCTTAAAAGCTTTCCAGCAGACCTGAATCATGGGGCAACTCAACCATATATGTAGCAGTGTGCCACGCTGACCACAACCCCACCAACAGAGGTCTGAGACAGAACAATAAATACATGCCAGAGCAACAGGAATGCAGTATCATCGTGTCAAGATCGAATAATTGTTTTCCTGGGTCTTAGAGTCTATAGAGCTAGAGTGGGTCAGTTGATATTAGTTGGTCCTCAGAGAACACGCAATCGAATTATTGCTCCCACTCACAGATAAAGGCGGGCTTAACTGTGGGAGAAGCCAGAGTGATTACTTTGTATAGCTCTGAGATCATATGAGGTACTGGTTCATCTGCAACGAATAAATGTTTAATCTGGGTAAGTGCAGTCACCTCCTGAAACGAACACCCGCTAGTTGAGAAAAAATGATGGCGCTGCTTATACCTCCAAAAGTCCCATGGGGAAGTTCCCATATCTCTCCCTAAGAAGTCTCCCATTTTCCACAAACTTACCACTTTACCACAAGAGGTCTTGCCATCTGAAGCCCATGGCCCGGAGAAAGCAGTGTGTTCTCCCAGCAAGAACTAAATATAACCTCTCAATGGTGCCGACGGTGGTACAGAGGGTGCCAAAGAGAGCAGACAGTTGATATCATCCCAGACCCTCAAAGCATGGATCGTCAAAGGTGACACTGTCTCTGACAAACCTCTGTACTCCCAGGATAACCACGGGACATATGATCGATTACGCGCTGCCATAAAGAAGCTTTAAGCCTAGGCCTAAATGTTCCAGCAGCATAGTAAGGTAACGGACGATCGCGTTACAGCGTTGACATCGGGTCCGTCGGGCACACGCGCGCGGGGGGGTCCCAGAGCCTCACAGGCTAGTAACGTATACTTACGTCGCTTTGCCTGTGAGGGGCTGACTGCCGACGTAGATCTACGTTAGGCAGTCGGCAAGTGGTTAAAATAAGCTTGCCTTTTATTCTTAAGCTTGGTGCCCAAAGATATAAGCTCACCTCCCACTACTGCCTTGTGACCGTACCACACTACCTCTTCGCTTACTTCCCCAGAGGTGTTTTCAGCAAAGTAATGGGTAAGTGTAATAGTTACCTTAGCAACCACAGTAACATCATCAAGAAGATTTTCATTCAAGACCATTCCCTCTTCGCTACTTGTGGGATTAAAAACGTAGCAGATATTGGGGCGTGATCAGAGATAGTGATGGGTTCGATCGTAGAGGCCTGCAATGACTCCAAAGAATGACGGTCTACGAACAGAAGATCAATCCACGTGTAAACGTCATGGACTTTTGAGTAGTAGCTAAAGTCCTTGTCGTTGGCGTGTAACGCCCTCAAGCTGTCTACAAGAAGGTGTGCCTGCATTGATTTCCTGAAGTGCTTGAGAAAAGCATAGAAAAGAGTAGGACCGTGATGTATCTAATAAAGAATCTGGGTTGACATTAAAGTCACCCCCCAGTACTTTATGAGGGTACCCTCCTTAAAAGACAATAGGCATTTAAGGACCGAATCTCTTAATGTAAGTTAATTTGCATTCGGGGCATACATCGTTGCAAACGTGAATTTCTGGTCTTACAAAAACGTATCTATTGAGTGGATCTGTGAAGTGTTCAAGGGGCAAGATTTGTGAATTGCTACAGCTGTACTCCTGCAATTTCACAATAGGGGAGGAGCTAGGATACCAACGAGCGAAGAGTTTAGTTGGAAGTTTGGGCATGGAGTTATGAGTAAAGTGAGTTTCCTGTAAGAACAGTATCTGAACCCTTAATTGTTTCAGCTTGAGCCACACTTTACTGTGTTTATGAGGAGACCAGAGACCCTGAACATTGTAAGAAATTACCTTAAAAGTAGCAATGGTGAACAAATGCAGCGGACAGGTAGCGAGTCAGTACTAGCATGCTCAGTGTGAGGGTATCGTTCAAAATGCATCCCGAGAAAGGGGTATACAAAAAAGCAAGTGAACAAACAACAAAACATTAGGCATAAAAAACATTTACTGACAAGCTTGAGCAAGTCCAGTATCAGAAACAGCTGAGGGCCCATGCTAGGAGCCTCTCCCAGGAAGTAGAAGCCCCTAGACTCAGGCCCAGCACTCTCTGTGGGGCAATCATCTTGATCGGTGAGGTCTATGTGAGAAACGTGAACCAGTTTAAAAGCCATGTAGGAGATCGCGCTCCGCTCGCACTTATGAAGTAGTGTAACATCAGATAAGAGTGGAAAATGTTCCAATATGGAAGTAATACCCAGAGACTGTGGCAATAAAGGGAGGGCAGTAGAAAAATTAAAATGAGGGTACCAGATGTGGGGACCGCCTCAAGCATATGGGAATGCCACTGCCACAGACCCTGTGCTTAGACTGGCTGCAATCACATTTTACCAAAGGCTCAGGAACAAAAAGAAGGTGTATAGAGCAAAAGCGAGCCATGTCAGTATGAAAGGCGATCAGCAGAAAACTGACATAAGGGTGAGTCAGTCTCTTGCAGAAGGTGTCCCAGGGGAATTGCTGGATCACTGCCTCTTTTGGCCGCAGGACAGAGCCTTGGATCTTGCAGGCAGCCAAGGTTGCGGAGGAGAAGGCACTGGGATGTCTTAATTGCAGTGCCAATCAGGAAAATTGCTTGATTCCAAGCCCAGTAAAAAGAGGAAGCGTGAGAGGTCATCTTTGTTTCTCAAGACGACTTGTCGGCTATCTTTAGTGGCTTGCACGCTAAAGGGGAATCCCCACTTGTAGGTCAGTCCTGCAGTCTGTTGAGAAGGGGGTATAGCGCCCTGAGTTGCATTAGAGTGTGCCGAGATAAATCCTGATAGAAGAACATCAAAGTCATAGTATGGTTTCTGGTTCAACCGTTGCATGATGCGATCTTTAAGTGGATAATTGTGGAGCTTGCATATGACATCCCTAGGGTTATCTGAGTCTTCAGAGGGATGGCACAACACCCTGTGAGTCCTGTCAATCTCAATGGGGGTAGAAGCCGACAGCTCCAGGATGTTGCAAAATATGCCACACAAAGTAAGGTAAGTAGGTACCGTGGCTTCAGGTAGGCCCCGGATGCGTATGTTCGCAGGTCTGCTGCGATTTTTGTAGTCAATCAGCTGACAGAGCAGGGTCTCAAGCATCAGGTCTTGTGCCATGCACTTATCTTTTAAAAGGGAGATAGAAGGAAGAGACTCCTCAAATATCTGCTCCAATGTCTCTATCCTACCCCCCCAGCTGTGTGCTGTCTGTTTTAAGTTGCTCTGTCTTGCCTGAAAGCTCTCTCCACCCTATTGGCAAAATGTTCCTGGTTCTTGGTAGGCAGGGACCAGATGTGTTGCTTAAGATCTGTCCCCAACAAATATGTCTAATCCCTGGTCCTGGGAGATAGTGGAGCTGGGAGATGCAGGGGGGGGGGTGCGGTATAACTCACCACTCACCACTCGAGACCGTTGGCATGTGTGAGACTTGTGGGTTTAGTTGTGGCTTTGTACTATGTGACAGTCTGTACAGTCTTCCAGCCACTTCCCGATTCTTCTTTAGCCTAGAACTCACCCCTCTGTAGTCTGCAAATGATGTAACTTCCTTCACAGCTCTGATGGTGGGTGGGATGGAATATATCCTAATTAGCGTTTGATCCCACCCAGGCACACCTACAGGAAGAGTCCAAACATTTCAAGTCCCGCCTCACAGATCCCAGCATTATTCAAAAAAAGGAAAGCCCCCTATATATAATTTACACAGCATGTTGTGAAAGATAGTTCTACAGATGTGGGGAGGGATAAACTTGCAGATATGAACGTATGGTAACTCAAGTTTGACTCTCTACCTCTCTCCCCATTCAGTCCCCATTTTGAAGGTTTATATGCAGGTTATTGGCCATAAAAAGGGTATGGGGGCCCGGGTACTGCCCTGGGGAACATGTATCAATGCAATCTTTTTTATTTTATTTTTTTAAAAGATTGTTTTTACAGGAGCAGTCGTTTTACAGGAGCAGTGATTTTAATGATGCTTAACCACTTCCGAACTGCCTGCCCGCATATATACATGTACGTGATTTTGTGCACGAGATGATGGGAGCGCAAAGACCAGGACCCCCCAATTGTTCGGTGGAATGAGAGAACAGCGGTCTGCCTATGTATACAAGGCAAACCGCCATTCTGTCACAGAGGAAGAGAGAAATCTTGTGTTTCAGCTAAGCTGAAACACAGATCTCTCTTTTTCTCTAGTGTTCCAACTCCCCCTACAATTAGAAAGCACTTCCTAGGAGCACACTTAACCTCTTGATCGCCCCTGGTGTTAACCCTTGCCCTGCCAGTGTCATTTATACAGTAACAGTGCATTGTTTTTTAGCATTGATCACTGTATTGGTGTCACTGGTCCCCAAAAAGTGTCACTGGGTGTCAGATTTGTCCACTGCAATGTCGCAGTCCGTTAAAAATTGCTGATTGCCGCCATTACTAATAAAAACAATACAAAAAAAAAAAAAGTCCATAAATGTGTACCATAGTTTGTAGACACTATAATTATTGTGAAAACCAATTAATATACACTTATTAGGATTTTTGTTTACCAAAAATATGTAGCAGAATACATATTGGCCTAAACTGATGAAAAAATGTAATTACATTTTTTTTATTGGGTATATTTTATAGCAGAAATTAAAACATTTTTTTTTTTTTTTCAAAATTATGGTTATTTTTTAGTTTATAAAACCACAGAGGTGATTAAATACCACAAAAAGAAAGCTCTATTTGTGGGAAAACAAAGTCATCAATTTTATTAGGGTACAGCATCGCACGACCTTGCAATTGTCAGTTAAAGCAATGCAGTGCCGTATCGCAAAAAATTGCCTGGTTATTAAGAGGGTAAAACCTTCCGGAGCTGAAGTGGTTAAAGTCAAACAATAAAAATGAAAAATTAATTTAAATATAGTGCCTGGAGGGTCCTCTTAGTCTGACAGTAAAGTGACGCAACTGTACCATGTATAGAACCTGCTGCAGCAAAACTGACATTTATAAAGAAAAAAAATGACATTTAAATTGCCAGTAATACAATACCATTGCTGGCAATTCAAAGGTTAAAAAACGGGACAGGGGGTTGCCCCCAAAATCCATACCAGACCCTTATCCAAGCATGCTTTGCAAGGAGAAGAAATACACAGATTGTTCCCTTTTGCACAGATCCCTGTGAGTTTAGCTGTGGGCTGTTATTTAACTCACTGATCAGTGTGACTGATCAGTGACGCACTGATGGCTGTGGGCTGTTATTGGACTCACTGGCTAAAACCTGTTGACAAAATCCCGCTGTGTCCAATCACACGAGGGGATGCGTGCACACATGCCCTGAACCCGGAAGACACTGCACAGTAATATGCAGGCATGCGGTTGGCAAGTGGTTAAAATAGAAATACAAGGCAAGGCATAACATTCTACATACCTGTTTTTCTTTTATTTGCTTATAAGTGATCACAGGACCTCGGATCTCAGCTGCACGAGACTAGATAGATGGGAGTGGAGATGCCTTATGATGATGGGGGGGCTGGGGTCAAAAGCAGCTTAAATAAAATACAGACACAGTCTGGTGTATAATGCAAAGACAGAAATACCCTGTAACGAGCGGGGTGAGGAAGGGGTGGGGGTCGTCAGCAGGAGGCAGAAAAACAGCAATACACTGATCTTCCCAATGATTAGCTGTGTAGGGGTTCATGCCAGCAAAAGTCTGACCATTGGAGTACAGTCTGTGCTTTCAAGTAGAAAGCAAAGAAGCAAACTGACTGTACTGGGATGGATGTGCTTTTTCATGCCCTGATCTGGTCAGTTTGAAATATGAAAAAAGGAGGACTGGAAGGAACACCAGATATTTAACGCAGTAGAAGAAATACAAAGAGAACAGGATACTTTTTAACAAAAGTACATGGTACAACAGACATATATTAGGAATATGAAATTTTGGGGTAACAAATTCTTTACCCTTTCTGTGTTAATGTCCATCTATTAGGTCCTGCTTGTATCATTCAAGACTCCCTTTCCCTAGGGGGCTTAACACACACCAGGAGGTGCATTGCTATTTTTCAGAAATTCAAAACAAAGGGTACATTTTTTCAGGGTATTGTTTAGAAACAGGTAATATTCCTAAATGCTTAAGTCCACTTTAGATATTTGAACTGTATTTAATAAATAAGGTTATTTTTATACTCAATTATTTTAAAATCAATGTATAAATGGTGAAGAAAACAATATGCTAACTCATAAAAACACAATCTGCAGTACAATACAAATCACAGAAAATCTCAGCATCTCACTGCATAAATGATTCATGCTGTTGAATGCATGTAGATTTAGAGGAAAGTGGAAAACTATTTTTTATAAACAGTATAATCATTTTGGATTATTGCAAAGTTTACCTAAAGATATATTTTAAATGCCTTTCACATGTTTATGTGCTTGCATTTGTTATCATATTTTATGCCTTGGGTTGAAAAGTCTTTACTTGCTGTGGACATAAGCCGGTAGATCTAGCTTGACTTTCCACACCTCCAATATCCATTGCAGTCTTTTTCCTATATCATCTAATAAATGGATGCAGGATATTTGAGGTTTACTCTCCCTTCTCCACAGAAAAACTAGCAGTCAGCGTTTGGCGGCACAAACCTTTTCTAAAATGCCAGAAAACCTGTGAACAATAACAAGCACTGTCACATCCATTGCTGCTTTTCCTGACCTTGCAGAGCTACCCTTGATTTTGTTCCCTTTAGTCAAAGTCTATTGACCGACAATTGGTCATAAAACTGCAGACTGATAAGAGGAACCATTGTGTGAGCAGTACTATAATAAGCATCAAATATATTTGCCCAGTGTGTCTATAACACTAAACACTAATTATTACAAGTTGATAACTTTAATTAAAGTCCATCTCTGGGGAAAGGTAAATTGCTCCCTTGCAGTGGGGCTGTCCAAGCACTGCAAGGTTAAATGCTTGTTTATGTCCAAGGGATACAAAAAGCAGCTTTAGGTTCCTCACCCTCCACTCCTCAGCAGCCTTCTATACTCCCCTATGCTCCAGCAGTGCCTTGAGTTCAGCTTAAGGCTCCATGCACTCTAGCGTTTTTCATGTGCCAGCTTCCAGTAGCATTTTAGTAGCTTTTAGAAGCATGAGCATTTTTTTTGCATTTTTGCAGTACATGAATAAAAAAGAAATAAAAAAAAAAAAAAAACAAAGCTCAAAAAAGCTGTTAGTAACATTTAGAAGCAGTTAGGAGTATTTAGGAGCATTCAACTTTTTTCTTCTGCTGGAAAAATGCTCCCAGAAACTCCACAACAAACACATTTTTTCTGCTCCTAGAGGCTGAAGCTCAAAAATGCTAATAGCCTAAAGTAGTGTGCATGGACACATATGATAACACTATGTAGCTTCTAGTAGCAGAAGAAAATGCTAATAACAGCTTCTACGAGCTTAAAAAAAAAAAAGGCTAGTGTGCATGGAGCCCTAGAAGCTAAAATGGAAAATTGTATCAAATGCTTACCGTAGTTTTCCTTTCCTGACGCCAATACATGACAGCATACATATGATATAGTTCTGCCCCTAAATCCACCCACAGGACTTGTTTAACCCCTTCCTTACCGCGCCATGTCAAATGACGTCGGCACAAATCCTTTCTCGATCCGGGCGGACGTCATATGACGGCGCCCGGATCTCCCCGCTACTGCGTGCCCCCGGGGGCGCGCAGCGCGGCGATCGGGGGTGAGGCTCGTCCCTCGGACTGAGCCCAACCCTGATCAAGGTAAACAGCCAATGAAATTGGCTGTTTACCACGTGATCGGCTGTGTCAATCACAGCCGATCACATGAGCGGCTCCAGCGCGAGCCGCTCGTTTCTTCCTTAATGCGCGCCCCCCGGGGGCGCGCAGCGCGGCGATCGGGGACGAGGCTCGTCCCTCAGACAGAGCCCATCCCCGATCTAGGTAAAGAGCCAATGAAATTGGCTCTTTACCACGTGACCGGCTGTGTCCAATCACAGCCGGTCACAAATGTCATCAGAGAACACGGTAACTAGCTGTCACCGTGTTCTCCTCCTCACACACTGATCCTGTGTGAGGAGGAGATTGTGGTAACAGCTAGTTAACAAGTACAGTGCACCCCAACCACACTGATTGCCCCCCCCCCAATAAAAAGCACCTGTCACTAGCCCATCAAAGTACCCGAGTACCTGTCACCAGCCCATCAGGTACTCTGATGACAGGTACTCGGGTACTCTGATGGGCTGATGACAGGTACTCTGATGGGCTGGTGACAGGTACTTGGGTACTCTGATGATGGGTACTCGGGTACTCTGATGACGGGTACTCGGGTACTCTGATGACAGGTACTCAGGTACTCTGATGACAGGTACTCAGGTACTCTGATGACAGGTACTCGGGTACTCTGATGACAGGTACTCGGGTACTCTGATGACAGGTACTCGGGTACTCTGATGACGGGTACTTGGGTACTCTGATGACAGGTACTCGGGTACTCTGATGACGGGTACTCGGGTACTCTGATGACAGGTACTCGGGTACTCTGATGACAGGTACTCTGGTACTTTGAGTACCCGTCACCGGAGTACCCGAGTACCCGTCATCGGAGTACCCGAGTACCTGTCACCTACCCATCAGAGTACCCGAGTACCTGTCACCTACCCATCAGAGTACCCGAGTACTTTCCACCTGCTCATCAGAGTACCTGACACCTGAAGTACCCGAGTACTTGCCACCTGCTCATCAGTACCCATCACTACTCATCAGTACTCATCAGTACCCATCAGTACCTATCACCTCTCAGTATCAGTACTGATCATCCGTACCCATCAGTACAGTATCAGTATCACCTATCAGTATCAGTACTACTCATCAGTACCTATCACCTGCCTGTCACCTGCCCATAAGAGTACCCGAGTACCTGTCACCTGCCTATCGGAGTACTCGAGTACCTGCCACTTGCTCATCAGTACCAGAGTACCTGTCACCTGTCCAGCAAAGTACCCTAGTACCTGTCACCCTTCATACAGCCACCATGTCTAAGTCCAAAAAGGTTTATATACATCCTCCGTTTAAACCTAAATACCGGTGTTATGGCAGCAGATAGCTGCCATAACCCTGGTATTTTTTTAAACGGTGGACGGTTGGCTTTCCGATAAGGGTGGTTCCAGCAGCGGATTCGCCACGGGATCACCCTTCCGGGGTGGCGGAAGAGGTGCCCCCCCCCTCCCGCCGCATTCTGGTCCTTTTCCCCGCTTACCGGACCCGCCGGCAGCGGGGAAAACGATCCGGTCCCGGATCCTCACAGACAGGATGTCGAGTGAGGGCAAGCTTGCCCTCACTCGACTCTATGGTCTTGGAGGACCGGAGCTATGGCAAACGTCGTTGCCTAGCAACCAGTTTAAAGGTCCCTTTTTTTTATTATTTTATTTAATTTTTCTTTATTTATTTTTTTATTTTTTCTATCTTTTAGTGTACTTGTGAGATCTGAGGACTTTTTGACCCCAGATCTCACAAAAAAGAGGTCCTGTCGTGCCTTTTACATTTTTACATTTCTTGTAATAGAAATAAAAATGATCAATTTTTTTTTTTTTTTTTAAAAAACAGTGTAAAAATAAAAAATAATAAATAAAATAAATAGTAAAAAAAAAAAAAAAAATTAAAGCGCCCTGTCCCGTGAGCTCGCGCGCAGAAGCGGATGCATACGGAAACCCCGCCCACATATGTAAACAGTGTCCAAACTACACATGTGAGGTATCGTCGCGATTGTTAGAGCAAGAGCAATAATTTGAGCCCTAGACATCCTCTTTAACTCTAAGATAGCAACCTGTAGAAATTTTTAAAGTGTCGCCTATGGGGATTTTTAAGTACCAAAGTTTGTCACCATTCTGTGAGCGTGCGCAATTTTGAAGCATGACATGTTGGGTATCTATTTACTCGGCGTAACATTATCTTTCACATTATGGAAAACAATTGGGCTAACTTTACTGGTTTCTTATTTTTTAATTAAAAAAAGTGATTTTTTTCCCAAAAAATTGCGTTTGGAAGACCGCTGCGCAAATACGGTGAGATAAAAAATATTGCAATAATCTCCATTTTATTCTCTAGGGTCTCTGCTAAAAAAAATATATAAAATGTTTTGGGGTTCTAAGTAGTTTTCTAGCAAAAACAACTGATTTTAGCTTGTAAACACCAAATGTCAAAAATAGGCCTAGGCAAGTGGCTAGGATGCATGATGATGCTCCTTGGATGTTGGGCCCCTCTATATGGCTAGGCTGTGAAAAAGTCTCACACATGTGGTATTGCCATACTCAGGAGGAGTGGCAGAATGTATTTTGGGGTGTCATTTTTTCTATGTACATGCTATGTTTTAGGAATATCCTATAAATTGACAACTTTGTGTAAAAAAAAAAGAAGTTTTTATTTTTTTCCCACATTTTCCAAAAACTTGTGGAAAAAAATGACATGTTCAAAGGACCCATAATGCCTCATAGAATATACGTTGGAGTGTTTGCTTTCCAAAATGGGGTCATTTTGTGGACTTTTCCATTGTATTGGTGCTCTAGGGCCTTGAAAAGTGTGATAGGTAGTAAGAAAGTTTTATGTTTATTTATGCTCCTAGAACGCCTTATGGTGCTACTTGGACGTGGAGTCTCTTTTTGTGGCCAGGCTGTGTAAAAGTCTCACACACGTGGTATCACCATACTCAGAAGGAGTAGCAGAATGAATTTTTGGGGTGTCATTTTTGCTGTGTACATGCTATGTGTTAGAAATAGCTTATAAATTGACAACGTTTTGGGAAAAAAAAGAAAAAAAAAATTTTCTTCATTTTCCCAAGAATTGTGGGAAAAAATTATAACTTCAAAAAACTCACCATGCCTCTTACTAAATACCTTGGACTGTCTACTTTACAAAAAGGGGTCATTTGGGGGGTATTAGTACTGTCCTGACATTTCAGGGCCTCAAGAAAGGAGATAGGCCATCAGTACATCTGGTGTGATCAATTTTCAGTAATTGGTACCATAGCTTCTAGACTCAAAAACTTTCACACAGACTAAACAATATACACTAATTTGGGTTAATTTTACCAGAGATATGTAGCAGTATAAATTTTGGCCCAAATGTATGAAGAAAAATTAATTTTTTTGCAAAATTTTATAATAGAAACGAAAAAAAGTGTTTTTTTTGCAAAATTTTGCTCTTTTTTTGCTTATATCACGGAAAAAAAAACCCCAGCTGTGATCAAATACCACCAAAAGAAAGCTCTATTTGTGTGAAAAAAATGATAAAAATTTTGTTTGGTTACAGTGTAGCATGACTGAGCAATTGTCATTCAAAGTGTGAAAGTGCTGAAAGCTGAAAATTGGTCTGGGCAGGAAGGGGGTCTAACTGCTCTGTATGGAAGCAGTTAAATCAATAAAAGTCTGACTGAGAGCAACCTCCCCCATTCTCCGTATAAAGCACAAAGATCAGAGGGAGGGTTCATATGCTGCCATGTATTGGCGTCAGGAAAGGAAAATTACGGTAAGTATTTGATAAAATTTTCCATTTTTCTGACGCCAACATGGCAGCATACATATGATAAATAGCGAGCTAAACAGGGTGGGGTATAATCAAACTTTACTACAATGGACATGTAAGCCTAGACCGTCATTCCATTGAGGTCCATTGATGTACAAGCCCCTGGATCTTCCCTGTAGCACTGTAGGAAAGTGCACCACTCCAACCTGCCTGCTGTTCTGCAGAGTTCTCTATAGGCAAATGCCCAAAGTTAAAGATGTAAAAATTGACCTAGCTGAATGAGCAAGTATCACTTCTGAAGGCTCTTGCCTGGCTGCACAAGTTTTTTGGATGACCTTGACTCTTCAAGATGACAAGGTTTTGCTGTAGGTTCCTCCTCCGAACTTGCCAGATGGAAACACAATCAGCCTTCTGGAGGATTTTACCTAGTAAGCTGCTTGAAGGTAGACATTTTAGACACACTGGTACATCCAGTGTAGGTTAGGTACTGTCTCTGCCAGAAAGGATAGAACCGCCACTTTGTTTGTAAGAGGAAAACAGAAGCCACCTTGGGAACAGAAGTGCTTGAGGAGCATAGGCCCCAATTTGTCCGGAAGGAATAAGATGTAGGACTCTATAGCTCCAAGTGTTCTGTCCTTTGAAGTTATCGCCTGAAGTTATCGAGGGACACTGCCTCTCGAGTGATGTCCCACTGAGGACTACTTTCTGATGATGCAAACAGAGTCCTGGCAAGATAGCCAGGACCAGAATAAAAACCTACTGGGGAATGTTATTCCTCCTCAGGGAAAATTCTCAGGACTGTATTCATGAAGCATTCCGCTGGAGGCTCACTGTAAGGTTCTGGCACTCTCAGTGCCTCCTATCACATCATTTCCGGGTGCTTTCCATCTACCTAGATAGATGAAGCACATATAGGTGTGTTTACCTTTAAGACCGATGCTGTCATCACTGAGCGCCGGACTGAACAGCTATTTAAATCACCAGCTCTCACTCACATGTGTTCGTTCAACCTGCTTTGTGCCTTGATGCTAACCTGTCTTGAAGCTCTCATGCTTGCAAGCATACCTCGCTGTCGGAACCACGCTGCGCTGATTCCTGTGTCCCGCTACCGGATCATCCGCTCTTGCCGAACCTCTCCTCTGCTACATTGCTACTAGTGATAAGTACCCCACAGGGGAAACCTCTATAACCTTCATACTAAAGCTTACACTATCTAGCTCTGCATACTAAGGACTATTATTACATCTGCATTATCTAAGATTGCTAGCTCTTGAGCCTACTACCATCTGCTCTTGCACTGGGTTGGTCTCTCCTGTATGTTCACCTGCTACTCTATCATCTGCTACCATACATGATTGCTAACCCATCTGCATTCCATCTGCTACTATCTTACTTTCAAGAACATTTCCTTTCAAGTGTCTGTCATCTACCATCTCTACCCAACCTGTCTCTTCAGCCTATCATCACTGTGTTACTATATACATAAGTCACTCTAGGAACATCTTATTGAGTGTGTGTATTTACTTGCTGAATTGAGATCATCCACACATGATGAGTCTTTGGGAGTTGGGATTGGTGTCTCAGCGTTTCTCTACATGACTACTGAAGTGGAATATTTCTGCAGCTGTAAATCCACATCATACATAAAACGCAGGAGCGTTACACTCACGTGCCCATTTTCCCTGGTGAAAGCTAAAATGAGCCCTTACAGGACTAGGCTGAGCAACAAATCCAGAACCATGTGAGGAAATTATAGCAACCTCTGGGTTGCAAGGAACAAAATTCTGCTCTGGCTGTGAACCTGTTCCAGACTTTGAAATAAATGGATATGTTAATGTCTTTTCTGGAACCATGTCAGGATTTAACCTCTTCTAGAAGATGACCCAAGTCCTCCAATCCTTCCCCCTAAATTTACAGGCCATCATGGGACAGGTGTTGTAGAAACACTAGTAGCTGAAGTGCCTGGTCCTGCCTAGATTCCATGGCTAGTGTAAACCCAAGACCTGCGGGCCAATTGGCATGCTTGCTATTATAGTGAGACCCTCAGACAACAGTCTCCCCTGGAACTTCATGACCAAAGGCAGTAAAGGAAAGGCATCTGTCATGTGACTATTTCTTGGGTGAGTGAGGGCATCCACTTCCTCCACCAACTGGTGAGGGTAGGAAGAGAGCACCTTGTGAATGGATGGTGATGCAAAGAGACTCAGCTGAGAGTGGCTCCATACCTGAGTGACATGGACAAGATCTTCTGATTAAAGACCCAATTTATTGGGAACCACATACTGGCATCAGTGGTGACAATGGTCCTGGATAATGAGTCTACTAGAAGGTATCTAGTGAGGGTCCCCTGACATATCCATCACCAGAGGCTCCTGCACATCTGGGAAGAAGCACTTTGAATTGGCTGCCTTTTTCATTGCAAAAAGAAAATTCATTGGATGACCAGAGAATCACTGTTTCCAAGAGACCCCTGCATTGGGAAGCTGACAACTGCTTGGCCCTTTCAAAAAGGAGGAGAAAGTGCTTGCGTGAGCATTGAACTGGGGCTCCATATTGAGGACTAGTCAGGTCTGCTCCAACTGTCTTGACACCTCCTATCCAGCCCAAACTTCTCAGGCTGGCCAGAAGAATCATCTTTTGAACTAGTAGGTCACCTGGACACTGAGCCAACAGTAGAATACCATCCAAGTAATGGTGGAATTGAGGCACCCCTGTTTCCTCAGAGAGGCTACACAGAGATTAGAACCTCCATAAAGGTCATCAGTGAGGCGGATAGCTTTGAAAGGAAGACCCACGAACTGGAAATGTCCATGTCACATGAGACTCAGTTTCTTTAAATTAAACACCGGTCTCCTTTGTACGGGACACAGAGGAGAATAAAAGCCTGTAAATCCCTGTGAGGGAGGACTTAGAATAATTCCCCATTGCAGTTGTATAATATTGATGTAGCACTGCCCCCTTATGGACTGCTGGATAATACACCCTCGGGTCCCCCTGGGTTGCCGTTAGCAACACTGGCATTCACAGATTAACACTTTACTTCTTGGCTCAGTCAATGATCAGTCCAGGGGTATGTAGCTGTTTTTGGTGTTTTATTTTAAATAGGGATGGTAAAAGGGAAGAGTGGGATACTCCAAATTAAACTATTCACAATGGATGAGGACTCCTGTGTAAAGATGCAGCCAGGCTGCAGATTCACCTTGCCACTAGATGAATTTGGGTTAAGTCTCTATACAGACAACTCAGTTGGGTAGATTATTTTCAGGACACCTGCCTAGTATCCCCTTTCACTCCACAGACTGACACCCGTCCTCTGACTATCCTACACCGGGGTGGCCCCCCTCAGGTCAGGCCCCTAGACAAGAGCATCTCTACCCCTCCAGTCAGTTCTCCTGGACTTCTCAGGTCCTCCTAGACACGAGCGTCTCTACCCCTCCAGTCAGTTCTCCTGGACTTCTGGGTTCAGTTCCTTTCCTCTGGTCCCCAACTGCCTGTGACCATGTGCCACTGCTACAGAGGAGGAGGCAGCCACCACCCTCCCTGTGGGACTCTGCTCATCAGCCAAAGACCCCCACAGCACATGTGCTACTGGCTTTTATACAGTATCCCATAATGCACTGAGACAGCTAGTCTCTACCAATCACCAGGACTGTATCAAAGCCTGTGTACCCATTGGTCAGGTTTCCTTAAACTGTCCAACATGCCTCCCTATTGGACCAGTGTGAAACACTATACAGACCCAATGAATCACACACTGAGCAGACCTAACTCACAGATCCTGCTCTCTGGTAGGCAGAATGCAATATAAACAGAGCAAAAACTATACTCGCTCACTAGCATAGCACCTACCTATGAGGGTGCTACATTGATGTAATCAGAGAGGACATCCACCTTCTAAGGAGAATGTGCTATTCTTGTCAGGATGAAGAAATGTTCTGGAGAATGAGGTCTAAAGCACCAAAAGTAACCGTTTTACTGTAGATGGCACCCCCGGATCCCAAAAAATGGGCATTACCATTTGTACACACATTCGGCCACCCTAGTCCCCACACTAGCCTGGGGGGGGGGGGGGTCTCCCATCAACCAGACTCCTGTAGGGGATAATAAAGGGATTGAAAAGGACCATGGCTGTGTGTCCTTCAGAGAGGTGCCCTTGAGCACCCTTCCATTTGCTCTTTTTTCCATTCTGGTGAAAGGATCTTGAGTCCTGGAATAAAGAGTGGACTAAACTATCAGAAAGCACTCACTGGAGCTTTGACCTCCTAAGAAAAGGAAGGCCAGACTAACCAACGATTGCTCCTGGAATAGTGCTTAGCGTTAGGATTTACATGTGACTTTGAACCGTGGCCAAAAAAGTGTGTTTGACATTTCAAGGATGTGTGTCGCTCTATGAAACTTATCCCTGTTATACGGCAATCAAGAGCAGACTGCAAGCACCATCCATCTGCACAGCAAACTGAGGACAACCAGAACTGAGCCGCAGTGAGTTTCTTGGAATAGTCAAAACTTCTAGTCAGAGGGAAAATTGTCTTTATACAGGCACTTACTGCACAACCACCCTGCCTGAGGACAGGTTTGTTGACCTAGAACTGGGCTTTAAAGCTCCCTTTATTGTCGCTAAATGCAGCGTTGCCTTAGTGGAACATTGATGACAACAAATGCTAGTTCAGCCACAAAATCCACCGATCACTTAAGCTCACCAAGAGCACGAACAATCTGCTTTTTCAGCGATTCATGGGTGATGGAGACCTCGACTCTGGATCCCAACTGTGCTGCACTTGCAACAAAGTACTGTGATCACTGGCTTACAAGCACCCCCTGCGCCTTGACCTGAACCTCTCAGATATCCATCAATTCATTGATCATAGATACACCAACGTAAACTATATCTTCCCTCGGAAGAATAACCCTCCTGACAAAATGCATAATGGTAGTGTCCATACCTTTGCAGTGCTGTAAAGTGTGTGCTACTGCAATGCATGTTAAGTGCATTAGCTTGATGCTGTGCCATTCTTTTGAGCAGAGAATTGGCACTTCCCTCTGGAGTAGGGTATAATTTTGCCACTGCTTACTTCTGTAAAACTTCATATCACTACTGCCACTACTCGTGGGTCAGCCTCTTCACCCTTCCATTCATTGGGGAGTATGGAAGGACGTTTAAGGGAGTGATCAGGGTCATCCCATTCCAGGCCTGCTTAACTGCCCTAATGAATGACTGGACCCAAGAGGCACTCAAAACCTGCTTAGCCTCTTCAAGGGGGACGACTGACCATTTTCTACCCCTGGTGTAGCCAGGTGTAAGGCAGGGGTGAATGGCTTGGGTAAAGGTGCCCTCAGAGCCGAGAACAAAGTTGGCTGTAATTAGTCCTTCTAACCAAGGGCTTCCTTGGTTAGAAGGACTAATTGTGATGTCCTGAACTCATCTGCAGGGCTGTGTCCTTGACGTTGCGCCTGGAGTCTGCTGTCATAAAAGATTAGAGAACCCAGTTAGAGAATTGGCCATGAATGGCCATAACTTGCTAGCTTACAGCATTCTTTGCTTTTACAGAGGTCTCAGCGGCAATATCCACAGACATTTTAGTCTGATAATAGCTCTGCGCCACAGGCCCAGAACTTACACTTTTGTTGCTATTAGCACTCAGGGGGAGGAGTAATGCTGACACTCACTGGTAACTTTCTGCACCTCCGGGGTGAGACCTGTGGGGATGAATGAGCTGCTGTCCACACTGGACTTGTCATTACTTGGCAACACTCTTTTAGCTTGACCTTAAGCAAGAGTGAGAGTGGGCTAAGTTGCATCTGAAGATGAAAGCCACGCTCATGGAAAGGCACTCTTTTTCCTCTTCTTACTTACCAGACTGATGGTCCCTACCTGAGCACATGGAGGTCTTGGCTATGTGGCAGAAAGTTCCTTTTGGAGCAAGGATGTCAACACTGCGCAGAAAGAAAAAAAAAAAGGAGATTCATAGAAAGAAGCAAACAGATTATAGACATGTGCCTGAATCACCTCCCTTCCCTCACCCATTCACCTGCAGCATAAGCAAGAGAAAACAGAAAATGCTTCCAGTGCAAAAATCACCTCACGCATGCGTGAGCCTACACATGCCATAGCAAAGATGGCTGCCACACGCCATCTGCACAGTGCATGCATGGATGCCATAGCCAACCCTGAGACCGAATACAGCCACAAAACCTGGACCAGATTGTGCACACACGCACGTTAGTCAAAGGAAAAGCCATAGATGAAAGAAAAAACTGCAGGCAAAAGAAAAAAACCCAAATTACTAGAACCAGCACATTGTCATATCATCATGTGAAAATTATAGTGTGTGGAGTGATCTTTTCAATCAGATGGGAAAGGAAATTCCGACCTCATATAATGGAATATGTGCAGTATGTGTTGTGAATTGTGAACTGAAATCTCTTTGTTTTGTGACCATAAAACACATTTCCCCAATAATCGTGCATGGGGTCATTGGTTGATTTTAAGTAGCAAAATGACAAGGACAGAACTAATCTTGTGGTTTATATGCAGCACAGAACAACAAGCATAGGAAGATCTGCAATAAAATTTTAAGCCTAATGAAGTAGATACAAGGGAGGAAAACAAAAAGGGATAGCACATACCTGTAACAGAAAAAAAACTGCAGCACTGACACCAGCATCAGGATTCAGCACAGGTGTGCAGAGAGACATACATCATGGAGTCCAGCAAACAAATACCAGCACAGGTGTGCAGAGAGACATACATCATGGAGTCCAGCAAACAAATACCAGCACAGGTGTGCAGAGAGACACATGCATCATGGACTCCAGCAATGAAGCGCAATCTCAGCTGCGCAGAGAGACACATGCATCATGGACTCCAGCAAACAAATACCAGCACAAGTATGTAGAGAGACACATGCATTATGGAGTCCAGCAGCCAAACACCATCTCAGGTGCACTACATGAGGTTCTGTCGTCTCTAGTTGGAGAACTCTTCAGCCCCAAAAGACCACCAGAAGGGGCTCCCCACCCTGTTGGTGCATTTAGCAACTTAAGATGTGGGACAGCACCTGGGAGAGGCTGAACCCAGACAGATACCAACACAGTCGGCAGGTGGGGACAAATTAAAACATCACAGTCTTGCAGGTGTATATCTTGAGGACAAAAAGGAGAATGGGGAAGGTTGCTCTTAGTCAGACTTTTATAGATTTAACCGCTTGCCGCCCGCCCGCCGTCATATGACGGCGGAGCGGAGCGACCATTATCCTGGGCCGCCGTCATATGACGGCGGCACTTTAAGAAGGGCAGGCGCGCGATCGCGTGCGCGCCGCCCTGCACTGCCGGTGTCGGGGTGTCCCCGGGACACCCCCCGTCACCGGCAGGGGGGAAACAGCCAATGGGCGTGGCTGTTTCCCACGTGATCGGCTGTGTTCCAATGACACAGCCGATCACAATGAAGGCGCCCACCAGATGACCGCGCATGCGCGATCGGGAGCGCGCAGCGCGGTCATGTCGGTGGCACTGTGTTCCGTAGGAACACAGCTGTCACCGGCGGTAGTAAACAGTCACTGACAGTGACTGTTTACTATGTGATCGGCTGTGAATCCATTCACAGCCGATCACAAAATGTAAACAAAGAGCAGTAACTCAGTGTTACTAGCTCTTCTCTCCTCACACAGTTTCCAGTATGAGGGGAGCAGAGCTAGAAATAGTGAGTTACTGCTCTGTGTACCTGCAAAAAGTAAAATCACAGTAATAAAGGTCCCCACACAGTCCTCAGCCCCCCCCAATGTCACCTGTCACCCAATCAGTGCCCAGAAATTGACACCCATAACGTTCACATGTGAGCGCAGCGATCGCGGGCAGAATCACTGCGATTCTGCCCGCGATCCGGAAATCATTGCAAATCGCGGGACGCCTGTGCGTTGCCCCTGATTTGCAATAGCACCCCAAACGCTGTGCGATGTTGCCGCCATTTCCACCTGCCGAATAGCGGTAACATCGCGCAAACATCGCATGACGCCCAAAAAAGGTACAAAAGTTTTTATTTGGAGCGTCATGCGTTGTTTGCGCGATGTTACCGCGATTCGGCAGGCGGAAATCGCAGCAACATCGCACAGCATTTGGGGTGCTATTGCAAATCACAGGCAACGCACAGGCGCCCCGCAATTTGCAATGATTTCTGGATCACGGGCAGAATCGCAGTGATTCTGCCCGCGATCGCTACGCTCACATGTGAACATAGCCTAAAGTTCACCGGTCACCAGAGACTGCTATCAGTACCGCCGTGCACCATCGCCGTCACCTGTCACCCATCAGTGACCATCGCCCGTCACCTGTCACCCATCAGTGACCATCGCCCGTCACCTGTCACCCCATCAATCACCGTCACCTGTCACCCCATCAGTCATCGTCACCTGTCACCCCATCAGTCATCGTCACTTGACACCCCATCAGTGATCGTCACTTGTCACCCCATCAATCATCGTCATATGTCACCCCGTCAGTGACTGTCATCTGTCACCCCATCAATCATCGTCACCTGTCACCCCATCAATCATCGTCACCTGTCACCTCATCAATCATCGTCACCTGTCACCCCATCAGTCATCGTCACCTGTCACCCCATCAGTCATCGTCACCTGTCACCCCATCAGTCATCGTCACCTGTCACCCCGTCAGTCATCGTCACCTGTTTGCCATATACATGCAATCACTTACTGACCGCCTAACGACTATATGCGTCGGCCATTAAAAGCTAAATACTGGGGTTATGGCAGCAGATAGCCCCCATAACCCCGGTATTTTTTGAAACGGCGGGCGGTCGGCTTTCAGATAAGGGTGGTCCCAGTGGCGGATTCGCCGCGGAATTACCCTTACGGTGCAGGGGAAGAGGTGCCCCCCCCCCTCCTGCCGCGTCCCAGACGTTTTCCCAGCTTACCGGACCCCCCGGCAGCGGGGAAAACTATCCGGTCCCGGATCCTCAGAGACAGGAAGTCGAGTGAGGGCAAGATGGCCCTCACTCAACTCTATGGTCTTGGAGGACCGGAGCTACGTCAAAAGACGTTGCCTAGCAACCGGTTTAAAGGGCCGCTTTTTTTTTTTGCTTTTTTTTTTTTCCTCTTTCAACAATTTTTTTTTTTTTTTCCTTTTTTAGTGTAGTTGTGAGGTGTGAGGTCTTTTTGACCCCAGATCTCACAATAAAGAGGACCTGTCATGCCTATTTCTATTACAAGGGATGTTTACATTCCTTGTAATAGGAATAAAAATGGTCAAAACATTTTTTTTTTTAAACTGTGTAAAAATAAAAAAATAATAAATAAAATAAATAGGAAAAAAAAAAAAAAAAAATGAAAGCGCCCTGTCCCCGTTAGCTCGCGCGCAGAAGCAAACGCATACGCAAGTCCCGCCCACATATGTAAACGGTGTTCAAACCATACATGTGAGGTATCGCCGCGATCGTTAGAGCGAGTGCAATAATTTGAGCCCTAGACCTCCTCTGTAACTCTAAGCTAGTAACCTGCAGAAATTTGTAAAATGTTGCCTATGGGGATTTTTAAGTACCAATGTTTGGCGCTATTCTGTGAGCATGCGCAATTTTGAAGCATGACATGTTGGGTATCTAATTACTCAGCGTAACATTATCTTTCACATTATGGAAAAAAATTGGGCTAAATTTACTGTTTTCTTATTTTTTAGTTAAAAAAAGTGAATTTTTTTCAAAAAAATCGCATTTGGAAGACTGCTGCGCAAATATGGTGTGATAAAAAATATTGCAACGATCTCCATTTTATTCTCTAGGGTCTCTGCTAAAAAAAAATATATAATGTTTGGGGGTTCAAAGTAGTTTTCTAGCAAAAAAAATGATTTTAGCTTGTAAACACCAAGTGTCAAAAATAGGCCCAGTCTTAAAGTGGATAAATGGACAACTTTGTGTAAAGCGCTACTTGGATGTTAGGCCTATGTATGTGGCCAGGCTGTGAAAAAGTGTTACACATGTGGTATCGCCATACTCAGGAGGAATAGCAGAATGTATTTTGGGGTGCAAGTTTTGCTATGTACATGCGATGTGTTAGAAATATTGCATAAATGGACAGCTTTGTGTAAAAAAAATGTGTTTTCATTTTCTTTCCACATTTTCCAAAAACTTGTGGAAAAAAATGACATATTCAAAAGACTCATTATGCCTCAAAAATTATACGTTGGGCTGTTTGCTTTCCAAAATGGGGTCATTTTATGGGGGTTTCCATTGTCCTGGTGCTCCAGGGCCTTCAAAAGTGCGATAGGTTGTCAGGAAATGATATGTGTAATTTGTGCTCCTAGAATGCCGGACGCTGCTACTCGGATGTTAGGCCTCTGTATGTGGCCAGGCTGTGAAAAAGTCTCACACATGTGGTATCGCCATACTCAGGAGGAGTAGTAGAATGTGTTTTGGGGTGTAGTTGCAAGTATACATGTGCTGTGTGAGAGAAATAACCTGTTAATACGGCAATTTGTAAAAAATAAAAAATAAAAAAAAATAAATCTTCATTTTGCAAAGCATTGTGGGAAAAAATTACAACTTCAAAAAACTCATCATGCCCCTTATTAAATACCTTGGAATGTCTACTTTCCAAAAAGGGATAATTTGGGGGGTATTTGTACTTTCCTGACCTTTTAGGCTCGGGTCACACTATTGCGATGCGGGAAGGCTGCGAATTCGCAGCCTGTTCCCGCATCGCACACGCACCCCCGGCAGTTCACACTGCCATATGCGATCCGCTGGGGGTGTCAATGTAATCTTAACGACACCCCCAGTTTGATCGCATATCGCAGTGCGATCGTGCAGTTCGCACAGGATGGGATCGCACAAGTGTGAACCGCTGTGCGATCCGATCCTGATGCGGCTGCAAAAATGCCTCCTGTGCGTGTTTGCACCGGGTGCGATGCGAATTTAGCCATACAAACTGTATGGCTAAACTCGCACCGCACAGCTGATCGCATGTAATGTCGGAGCAGTGCGCTCCGACATTACATGCGAACCCGGCACTCGCATCAGTGTGAACCGGGTCTTAGTGTCTCAAGAAATGAGATAGGCCTTTCATACATCAGGTGTGATCAAGTGTGATCAATTTTCAATGAAAAGCACCATAACTTGTGGACTCTATAACTTTCACAAAGACCAAATAATATACACTTATTTGGGTTTTTTTTACCAAAGATAAGTAGCAGTAGAAATTTTGGCCAAAATTTGTGAAGAAAAATGACTAATTTGCAAAATTTTATGACAGAAACAAAGAAAAATGCGTTTTTTTCACGATATTTTCAGTCTTTTTTTATTTATAGCACAAAAAATAAAAACCCAGTATTGATCAAATACCATCAAAAGAAAGCTCTATTTGTGTGAAAAAAAGGACACAATTTTTGTATGGGTACAGTGTTGCATGACTGAGTAATTCTCAGTCAAAGTGTGAGAGCGCTGAAAGCTGAAAATCGGTCTGGGCAGGAAGGGGGTGAAAGTGCACTGTAGGCAAGTGGTTAAACAGGTACTGTGGGTGGATGTTGGGGGATGGAGCTATATCATAGGTGTAGCACCCTACAGGTAGGTGCTAGGTAAATGTATAGTGGGCCTTGTCTGCCTAACAGCAGAGCTGTGATCTGTTTAGACAGGGCTTCCAGATGTGCCTGTTGAGGGGAGAAGTATCCCCACTGGCTCCTGTGAGAGGCTTCTCATAGGGCACTGTGGGAAGCCCAATCAGGGAACACATCCCAGCTTGTAACTACCCCAGAAGGCAGATTATGCTGCAAGGAAGTCTGGGAGTGGGTATAAGTTTGGGGGGAAGTGCGTGGCATAGGGTATTTGGCGGGAGCAGAGTCCCAGGAAGGAGAGTGCCGCTGTCTCTCCTCCTGTCTGAGGAAGGCAGATGTCTCAGGGTGTCGCCTGAGTGTCTAGAGAGTGCTGAGTTGAGCTGAGGGGATCTGGTGTGCCGAGAGCCTGCGGAGGAAAAGAGGGGGTCCAGTCCCAGGAAAGCCTACACAGGTGGTGAGTACTGAGGATTGCCCCTGGGGGTCTGTCTGAAGTTAGAGGGGACCACTCCGGAAGAGGTTCTGGGATCCAGTGTCAGCTAGCTGTAAAGGGGGTACCTAGGTTGAGGACCCTGAAGCTACAGAGGGGGTACATAGTCAGTGGACCCTGAAGAGTTTGAGTTTAAAGGGGGCACCTGCAGTTTGGGCCCTGAATTGTACAGAGCGTGCCAGTTAAAGTGGCAGCTATACAGAGTTCTACTATATACTTCCTCAAGCTGTGCCAGGCGGGGGAAAGTATTCAGTGACTTTCATAGTACAACAGTGTCAGGAGTTCTACAGTTCTCAGTCTTGGATCTTCTGGACTATAAGTCGAGGATTCAGCACTTCTTCTGTTTTACAGAATACTCTCAGTGTCAGTAAGCATTGGCTGGGGCGGACTGGCGTCAAGGAAGCGCCAACGAGCATTTCAGAAGTAAAAGTCCCAATTGTAATTCGTTTGAGCCTCAAGGAGTATCCCACTCATTCCCTTCTCCCATCCCCTTAATTACAATAAAAACCACAAACAAAGATGACGGAGTTGTCACTGCTTTAGTTGTCACACCTAGGGTCACAGCTCACATGGGCTGGAGAGATAACTGGTACTAATGGCAGACCCACATCAGGCCATAGGCCTGAAAACCTTGCTACATATGTATGTTGCCATGTTGGCATCAGGAAATAGTGTTATCCTATGTGTCCATGCACACAACTTTAGGGTATTAGCGTTTTTTGAGCTTCAGTGTCTAGGAGCAGACAAAAATGTTTTTGTAGAGTTTTTTGGGAGCGTTTTCCTAGCATAACAAAAATACAGAATGCTCCTAAATGCTGCTAACTGCTCCAAGCTGATTCTAAATGCTACAAAAATGCTCCTAACAGCTATTTTTTTTTTTTTTTTTTTTTTTACTTTCTTCATATACTGCAAAACTGCTTATAAAATGCTAATGTTCCTTAAAGCTCCTAAATGCTTCTAAAAGCTACTAGAAGCTGGTACAAAAATGCTATTATAAGCATTTTTTCATCCAGCGTTTTTGTCTAGCTTTTTTGAGCCTATGAAAGATGCTAGCGTGCATAGAGCCTTAAAGTAGAACTATAGACAAAAAGTTGTTTTTTTTTTTTAGAGAGGGAGGGGGGGGGGGGGGTTATAACCCCTGTCAGGTTTTTTTGCCACCTATTTCTCATCGGGGAGATACCCTTTACTGTCTTTCCAAACAAGAAGTGAGAGGAAATCCTTGCAAATTAAAATAATCCATTGGTTTGCCACCAGGTCACCAAATCTAGTATACCAATTGAAAGATTTCCCCTCCATTACTGTTCTGGGGCCAACACAAAATTTGGGATTTCCTTGACTTTCACTTTCCATGATAACGGCAAACAGGACAAATAGAGAGGATGAATCTCCCTAACAGAGTCCAATGTAGCAGTGAAAACCAATGTTTTAATCCTTCTCCGCTCTGTCCAAAATAAAAAGTTTTGTCTTTAACAACACTTTAACCACTTTATTCCTGTCGCTTCTCAGCCTTTTGGCTAAGATCAAGTGTAGTATCTGTTCTTATCAGTTGGTATGGAACCTGATGGTTAGTATCGGTGGGGGCCGAAATGAACCAGGGTGCTCCGGAACAACCGGGGGACTGGGAAGTAAGCCACATCAGAGAAAGCCGGATGGGTCCATTGCCTCTGATTTGAATGGGTCCGCCCCTACCAGTTTGAAGGGAGCGAGAAAACTCGATTGGTTCCATGGCCAGTTAGTACTGCTCCTGGATGTGATTGGTAAGGAACGGCGGTGGGGGAGCCTTTCCTCCTGGGTTGAATCTGGCCTTGCAAAAGGCTTGTCCCCAGTTGAAGGTAGGTTCTCCCTAAGCTGTCCAAAGTTCTGATGCCTCCTGGTGGGATAGGGCTACACTCGGTCTGGCCTTTGGGCCGGGGTAGAAAAAGCCCGTAGTGTATGTGCCCCTGGGGTGGCAGCCCAGGGGTGCCTTAATTCTCACTGGTGAGGGGCAGCTCGCCTTGAGTTTTTCGGCACCATGGTCACTGCACCTACGCACACTTTTTTAAGCACCTGCCTCTTGGGCAAGGCCTTTTGGCTTCGACCAGAGGAATTTTTATTCCGGCCGGAAGGCCTGCCTTTGTTTTTCACTCAGGCACTAATTCACTCCTCCACTTCCCCTTCCCCACCTTTTTGTTTGTGTGTATTTTTCTTTGTGGTGTGTCACTTCACTTTCACTCTTCTCTTCCTGGACGACGAGTATGGTGTGGGTCTTTGGGCCTACCTTGAAAGTCTTGGGGGGGGTGGACATGGCCTTTTGGCTTAGTTCGCCCTCTCTCATGGGGGTCTCCCTTCGGGGGAGCCCCACCCAGTACTTGGGGTGGGCTGTTTCGGCAGTCCCCCTGGAGAACGGGGTTTGCCAGGTCTCGGCCAGGCAAACCATAGGAAGTACCTCAGTCCCTGTCAGGAGTCTTGCGCCCCGGGGGATCAAGGTATAGGTCCAACCTCTTCGGAGGCCAGACCATTTCGCACACCCTGTGCAGTTTTTGTGTGTGCACTTTTTTATGCACCGGGTGCTAAGTCTTTTTTGAGTGTGATTCACACGCTTCGGACTTTATCTCTGGAGCATTTAATTATACTTCCTACACATTTTAAAATCTGCATTTTTGGCTAGGAAAATATTTACTCCCCCCCCCCCCCACACACACAAACACACACACACAAATATTATATATTTTGTGATCAGTGGTGCAGAAATTGATATGCTGTTAAGTAGATTAGTTGATTCCTTTTTTTTTTTGGTATTATGAAAAGTTTAGGACATCTTGTGTAATCAAGCCTCTGGTACAATATATTTTATTTCAAAACTCAGCTAGAGTGACCCTACTTCTCATTCCCCTAACTCAATAATGGTTATGTATTGGGAAAAGTTAATGGCCATAGGTTATACAGGCAATCTGCCTGGTACATGCAGTAAGGACAGGTTGGCTTTTGTAAGACTGCATTTTGGAAAGCATGAGCTGTAGTATGAAATTATATAACTGTTTAACAGAATAGGTAATCTGCTGAATTGACAGACAGGGAGTTTAGCAAACAGGTAGAAAGCTGCAGGCAATAATACAAAATAGGTTCAGGATGGTATAAGCATGCATACACTGCAGAATAATAAAAAACAGATGTTAGGATGGAAAATAACTTGCACGTATTGCAGGGTCTGATTATGAAAGCTGCACAAGCATGGATTTTCACAGCAATATCTCTGTGACATAATCAGGGTAACAAGTAGCTGCATTGAAGTCTGTAAGAAGCTATAGCAACAAATAATCCAGCTGAGAATCACTACTTAAATAGTTCAGAACACAGCTACTTGCAATTAACCTAATAAATAGTGCCCAGATCAGTTAAGTCCAGGGTAGCTCTGGTAACATAGGTCAACAGCTGGAGGGATCCAGGACAATGGTCCACCCCACTGTAACTTGTAACTGAAGAACTCCCAGTTAGTCCCTCCTATTGAGGAGGGACTTCCCATAGTAGCTGGATCTTCTGCAGAAGATGCGTGCTATTTGGCTCTGGCTGGCTGTCCACATGTTTGTTATGACAGGGTAGGGCTTCTCACCTTGTTACCTTCTCTTCCAGTAGGGTGGTCTATGCTCCAGAAAGTTCTAGACATGAGAGGGGCCAGAAACCCAAAACCCATGTTTCACAGCTTACTCATCCAAAGTATAATACTGCCAGGGGACATCTTATATTGAGAGGCACAAGATGGCTCCAGGCATTGCATATGGGGCCAACACTCCGCCTAGGCTAACGGAATGCTGCAGCCACTTGTGATCGGTCGACTAAAAATATGGGAAATCCAAGTGCTTAAGTTTGACATGGTGTCCTCTCTTGTGTAAGCCAACTATCCATATATATATATATATATATATATATATATATATATATATATATATATATATATATATATGTATGTAGCACGCTGAACTGTTACTGATTGCAGAAGGTAAATTAACCACAAGATGGTAGTGTTCTGCAGCTTAGTTATTCAGACTTTAGCAAAGTATAGCAAAACATTGTTGAACATGTGTGCTGATAGCAGGACTTCTGTACTCAGACAAGCTGAATGCAGACTGTGACGGTATTAACCTTTACTGGGAGAGAAAGACTGATACTTAATGGTTTGAACTGCTTCAAGTGAGACAGTAATATTTGTCAGCTGTTTGATTCTGAACATGTTCATTGAAAGAACTAATCACATTGGCTTACATTCCATTTCCTTCAATGTCAGAGACAGGCTTGCCCTATTGTTTGTGTATTTAGATAATGTGTATTGTGTTAAGTCTGCCTGTTCCATTGTTAAATGTTAATGACCTCACATTGTTCTGTCCAGATGGCTAGATAATTAGTTCAGATTAATTCTGTATACAATTTCATCTGCATATGATAATGTAATTAGGCAACCCCTGACCTGTGTGTGGTAATATGATCAGGAGGGGGGAGGTCCATGCTGTATATAAATTTTGTGTGACTGTTCAATAAAGAGTTCTACTTCACCCTCAATCTAAAGTCATGTCTCTTATTGGGGGAATCTGCTAAAAGGGATTGCTATGCTCTTCAAACTCTCTTGAATAATCACTAAGCTCTTGTAAGAGCTTGTTCCTGCTTCACTCTCTGGGGAAATAGAGGTTCACCCACTGGAACCAGTAGCCTTGCCGTAGGTCCAGGGTGGGTAGGAAACGGCGAGACCCCAGCCAAGCTGCGGCGCTTTGTGGGGTCTGCAGTAACGTTATGGTGTCTGGTGGAGCGCTTGGAGCCCTCGGAAAGCACTAGGAGCATCCGTCAATGGAGGTACCCAGTCGGGGTGCCAGTTGATCTGTTACACAGACTAAATTTTCCAGAAGAGCTGGCAAAGGGGCAGGAGCCTATATAATCTAAAGCCAGGGAACGTTCGGGGTAAGAAGGAAGGAGACAGTAGGAAGGTGAGGACGTGTGTGAGACGGCAGTGTGGGACAAGCCTGGTTGGGTCATATTGAAGAGAAACTGCAGATTGCTGGCATCACTGAGAGGCAGAACAGTTGACTCTGCAGGCAGCTGGAATTGGTATTGTCATCGGCATCACTTCTACCACAGAGGAACAAGGGGGCCCCCCCCAACTAAGAGACCTTCCTTCACTCTGCTAAGACTACAGACTGAGTGAGAGGGTTCCATAACCCAAACCATCACAAGCTACAAGTGATTCTGTTGTTTCCAGTTGTCTTAGTTTAGTACACCTTGCATCACAGTTTGCTACACCGAGACACAGACTTCCTAGCCCATTCAGTACTGCGGCCTGCTGCTTAGTGCCTGGGTCAGAAACCCTTGGACCCCGACCTACAAGTCGATTGTGGCTAGATGACTGGTAAATCGCCTGGACTTGTCTACCTGCGGTCATGTGCCATGGTTAAAGTGCACTGGCAAGCACCTGGAAGCATAGGAACTACTTCCAGACACGTATCGCCAGCCAGAGGGAGCAAAGCCATGGCAGCAGCAGCTCCACTGAGGCATCAGCCAGACGCATAGGCCAATGCCTCTTCTAAAGTTCCGCCAGGAATGTCAGGCAGAGTGATGCATTTGGGTTTGCTTAAAGTGGTACTGTGCATGATCATTTGGCTAAGCCTTTCAGAGTGTTAAACGTTTATGAACACCTACTGTTATTTCTTTTGTGTTTGCACTGCTTATACCCTGTCCTCAATACAATCAGACTATTTGTCCACCTTTAACAGTGTGATTATTTTGTGTTTCAAAGCCAGGGGGTTCTTCTGGTGAAGGTTTTATAGTGGTGTCAGCAGGGGCTGTGCTCCCAGAACAGGCTCCGAACAGACAAAGAACTCAAAATACTTAGCAGCTCCTAAGGGGGTAGCGCTATGTATACTGTATATACATATATACTGCTCTAAAAAAAATTTAAGAAACACTTTGAAAATACATCAGATCTCAATGGGCAAAAATATCATGCTGTATATCTATACTAATATGGGCTCTGTAATGTGTTAGGAACAAAAGGATGCCACATCGATTGATGTAAAAGAAAATTATCAACCTACAGAGGGCTGTATTCAAAGATACCCCGAAAATCAAAGTTAAAAATATGATGCAGCAGGCTAATCCATTTTGCTGAAATTTCATTGCAGCCACTCAAAATGGTACTCAATAGTTTGTATGGCCCCCACGTGCTTGTATGCATGCCTGACATGCTCCTAACGGGACAGCGGATGGTGTCCTGGGGTGTTTCCTCCCAGTTCTGGACCAGGGCATCGCTGAGCTTCTGAACAGACTAAGGTGCAGCCTGGGGGGAGTCGGATGGACCGAAACATAATGTCCCAGAGGTGTTCTATTTGATTTAGGTCAGTTGAGCATAGGGGCCATTCAATGGTATCAATTCCTTTATCCTCCAGTAACTGGCTGCATACTCTCGTCACAGGAGGCTGGGCATTGTCGTGCACCAGGAGAAACACAGGACCCACTGCACCAGCCTATGGTCTGACAATGGGTCCAAGGATTTTATCCTGATACCTAATGGCAGTCAGGGTGCCATTGTCTAGCCTGTAGAGGTATGTGCATCCCTTCATGGATATGCCTCCCTAGACCATCACTGATCCACCACCAAACCATTCATGCTGAATGATGTTACAGGCAGCATAACATTCTCCATGGCTTCTCCAGACCCTTTCACGTCTTTCACATGTGCTTAGGGTGAACCTCCTCTAATCTGTGAAAAGCAAAGGACGCCAGTGGTGGACCTGCCAATTCTAGTGGGCAAACATCAATCGAGCTCCACAGTGTTGGGCAGTGAGCACAGGGCTCACTAGAGGATGTCGGCCCCTCAGGCCACCCTCATGAAGTCTGTTTCTGATTGTTTGGTCAGAGACAGTCACACCAGTGGCCTGCTGGAGATCATTTTGTAGGGCTCTGACAGTGTTCATCATGTTCCTCCTTGCACAAAGGAGCAGATACTGGTCCTGCTGATGGGTTAAGGACCTTCTATGGCCCTGTCCAGCTCTCCTAGATTAACTGCCTCTCTCCTGGAATCTCCTCTATGCTATTGAGACTGTGCTGAGAGACACAGCAAACCTTCTGGCAATGGCACATATAGATGTGCCATCCTGGAGGAGTTTGACTGCCTGTGCAACCTCTATAGGGTCCAGGTATTGCCTCATGCTATCAGTAGTGACACTGACCCTAGAAATGAAAAAACTAGTGAAAAATAGTCAGAAAAGATGAGTAGGGAAAAAAAAATGTCAGTGGCCTCCACTTGTAAAACCATTCCTGTTTTGGAGGTCGTCTCTTTGTAGCCCATCTAGTGCACCTGTTGGTAATTTTATTAACAGCCCCCTCTGCTACTTAACCGACCAGATCAATATCAAGAGTTTAATTAACTTGATACTATACTCTAATTAAAATGCTTTCCTTTAATTTTTTTGAGCAATGTGTATATATATATATATATATATATATATATAATTACAAAAATTTCCTGCGATAAAGGTGCAATGTAAAAAAACTAAAATTGGACAGCTGCTTCCACCAATTATACATATACTTATAAACAACTAAAAGGTGTAGTGCTTTTTTACACAAAAAACATGAATAAATAGATAGCAATCAAAAATATATAAGTAGATAAATGGTGAAGGAAAATGTATCTAAATAAATAATGAAGAAAAATTCTAAATTGATAAAGAATTTCAATAACTGAAAGTGCATATATACATAAGAAAATATATAAATAAATATGAATAAAATTCAGATAAGTCCTTTCTTCACATTGAACGTATTACACACATTAAACAAAAAGGAAGCCCAGTGATCAGTATTATTTCTCACAGACAGTCCAGTGACCAAATATTCACTCCACCATATGTAAAGGGTAAAACATGGAAGTTGAAGAGCGTGCAAAATAACTTCAGTACACCCCCACTCTGAAGAACAAAGAAAATGGCATCTGCCCCCACCTATAACTGGCTTGTATAGCAAAGAACACATGGAAGGGCAACGCACATGAGACAAACAAAAATAAAAATTCCCAGTTCAATTTGCTAACCAGTTTGCTTACCAACCAAATTAACCTGTCTAACAGTTTGCGTCAAATCAGTGGTTTAGTTAGCACACATTTGCAAACCCATGTGTAAGCTGCAGGGCCACTCCACGGCACCCTGTATTACCTGCAGTCCTAATTCTAGTAAATTTATGAGAGTCTTCACAGTGGAAGCACATGCAAGCTAAAGGATAGATAGGGGGCAGGTGAGCCTGGAGGTGGCCCATCCCTCCTGAAGGTACTTGGGGGCATAATGGAAGCCCAGCCAGTGGTAATACAGCAAAGGCATCCAGTATGTCCACTCACCAGTATACATTAACAACAAAGAAAATGGCCTCTGCCCCCACCTATAACTGGCCTTTATAGCAAAGAACACATGGAAGGACAACACACATGAGACAAACAAAAATAAAAATTCCCAGTTCAATTTGCTAACCAGTTTGCTTACCAACAAAATTAACCTGTCTAACAGTTTGCGTCAAAACAGGGGTTTAATTAGCACACATTTGCAAACGCATGTGTAAGCTGCAGGGCCCCTCCACGGCACCCTGTATTACCTGCAGTACTAACTCTAGTAAATTTATGAGAGTCTTCACAGTGGAAGCACATGCAAGCTAATGGATAGATAGGGAGCAGGTGAGCCTGGAGGTGGCCCATCCCTCCTGAAGGTACCTGGGGGCATAATGGAAGCCCAGCCAGTGGTATTACAGCAAAGGCATCCAGTATGTCCACTTACCAGTATACATTAACAACAAAGAAAATGGCCTCTGCCCCCACCTATAACTGGCCTTTATAGCAAAGAACACATGGAAGGGCAATGCACATGAGACAAACAAAAATAAAAATTCCCAGTTCAATTTGCTAACCAGTTTGCTTACCAACAAAATTAACCTGTCTAACAGTTTGCGTCAAAACAGGGGTTTAGTTAGCACACATTTGCAAACGCATGTGTAAGCTGCAGGGCCCCTCCACGGCACCCTGTATTACCTGCAGTACTAACTCTAGTAAATTTATGAGAGTCTTCACAGTGGAAGCACATGCAAGCTAATGGATAGATAGGGAGCAGGTGAGCCTGGAGGTGGCCCATCCCTCCTGAAGGTACTTGGGGGCATAATGGAAGCCCAGCCAGTGGTAATACAGCAAAGGCATCCAGTATGTCCACTCACTGTGCACCAGCCACCACTTCAATGCAACCCTACTGCTTACCAGATAGACCTTGAAAGATCTAAGGTCTAACAGCTTTTATGGGAGAAATCCCAGACACAGATAGGTGAATGCTCATTATCACAGATTAGCCTCTCAGCTTCAATTGGATCACATCATAGGTGTTGGAAGCCTATTGCATTAGGGTGTGCACCCCGAAGCTCAAACACACATGCATGTGTGTATGTGTATACTGTATGTACTGTATATAGGTACATGCACACATAGACACACAGAGTTAAGGAGTGCGCTATATACAGAGTGTACAGTTAAGAAGTGTGCTATATACAAGGTGCAGGACCCCCATACACCAGGTGCCTATATCAGAGTATCTCATTACATCAGGTGCCCCCAATAGAGTAACCCCATAAATCAAGAACCCCAATCAGAATACCCTCATATATCAGTTGCCCCCATCAGAGTGCTTCCTCACATCAGGTGCCCCCATCAGAGCACCTTTCAAACATCAAGTTGTCCCCATTGGAGTACCCTCTTAGATCAGTTGCCCCTATCAAAGTACTCCCTTATATGAGGTGTCCCCATCAGAGCACCCCCAAACATCAAGTTCCCCTATTAGAGTTCCCCCTACATAATGTGTTTCCATTAGAGTGCTCCCATACATCAGATTCCCACATCAGAGCCCCCTTACATCAAATTCCCTCACCAGAGTGCCTCCTGCATCAGATTCCCCCATCAGAGCCTCCTTTACATCAAATTCCCCCATCAGAGCTCCCCCCCAGAATCAGACTCCCCCCCCATCAGAGCCCCCTTACATCAGATTCCCCCATCAGAGCCCCCTTAAATCATATTCCCCCATTAGATCCCCCTTTACATCAGATTCCTACATCAGATTTCCCCATCAGAACCCCTCTTACAACAGATTCCCCATCAGAGCCACCCTTACTCTACATCAAAGTAAACAATATAAGTCATGTCAGAAACCTCAGTCAGAGACCCTGGCACCCTTTACATCAGCGCAATAGCTCCACCCTTTAATCTGAAAGGTCATCCCTGTGAAAAAGTGCTGTTAGAGATTTAGAGTTTAATATTATTTTAAATTATAAAAGTCTCTGAAATACATATGAATGTTATAATGTAATATGTTAGTTTTGAAGGTTACTTCAATATGTCTTTGTGAAGGACAGATAAGCCATTTTGCTATGTATGTATTTCTATTCTGAGTTCCTATGTTAGGAGGAGTTGTGCCTTACTATAGATTCAAACCATATATGCAAGAGTGGGTGTTACTTTTATATTTGGTAATACCACCTTCTTGGGACATACTTTTTGCTGACGTCATCTTTACCGTGTTTCCCAAAAAAAGGACCAGGTCTTTTATTAATTTTGGCACCAAAAGACACAGTAGGGCTTATTTTCGGGGTAGGTCTTAACATGTAATGTGCTGTCTTCTTTCCCCCTCTCCCTCCCTGCCTGTCAGAATCCACGGTGTGAACTGAGTAAAAGTGTTTGTAAAATCCTAGAATCCACTCTATTATTAGTATTATATTGTGCCCAATGTGTGTGTTCCTGTATTTGTGCCAAATACCTTCGTTACGGTGCCACTTGGCGCTTCCGTGACCTGCCGGAGCTCTCTTTCCCTCTCTGAGCACTGCAGAGGGGGAGGGCTGAGATGCCCCGCTGACAGCTGGGAGAATAGGAGGAGAGCAGCAGGAGATCAGCTGAGCCCCGTGCGGCGCTGTGCCGAAGGTATTTGGCACAATTATAATACAAAAACACACACATTGGACATTACTGTATAAAAACAGTAATAGAGTCGATTATAGGATTTTAAAAACACTTTAAACTAGGACTTATTTTTGGGCTAGAGTTTATATTGCAGTCCTCCCCGAAAATCACAGTAGGTCTTATTTCTGTGCCTCCTCCTGTCTGTGTACCAGAAAACATCACAGCAGGAGGAGGAGGGGGTGGGTTAATTGCACTCCACTCTGCACTGTGTGAGAGGCAGCCGCCGGTGGGGAGAGATGCCAGCTGTCATACAAAGTTTTTCTTGAGGGACTGGTAACTTGTGCATGTGCTAGTGCACCCCTGGTGGACGAGTCACTGGAGCCCAGTGCCAGAATTTCAGTACCCAGCCTTGATTCGCTGGGACATATATGAAATCCCTGGGAGGTCCCAGCAAATCAGGGACGGTTGGAAGGTATGCAAAAGGCAAAAAACATATTTCACCTTTTACATCAGGTCAGGTTAATCTAATTCAGCACAAAATTCCCCCTTACATCAGAGTCTGCAGGGTTCCCCTTTACAGTGTAAGGGGGGCCTCTGCGTACCCTGATGTAAAGGGTGCCTCTTCAGACCCTGAGGTAAAGGGGAACCTCTGTGGACCCTGATGTAAAGGGAAACCTCTGTGGACCCCGACGTAAAGGGGAACCTCTGTGGACCCTGATGCAAGCGGGAACCTCTGTGTAAGGTAAACAGGATTTCCTCCACCAGAAGGTCAGTACGGACTTTCGCTCACACCCGTGCACATTGCCCACCTGCACTCACCAATTAGCATTTGGCTCCCAGTGGCCTATTTAAACTGCTCTAGTACTGTGAGCAGTTGCTGAATGGTCTTCAGCTTGTTCCCTTGGTTCTGAGACCTGATCTGTTGTTACTACTCACCTGTGTTTGACCCAGCCTGCCTTGGACTTTGCCTCTGCCCGTGCTCCTGCTCTGTTGCTTACTACCATGACCTTGGCTTGCTTAAACGGATCTGATCTGCCTGCTTACCCTGTACCGCGCTGCCCGGCTGTTATCGACCTTGGCTTATCTTCTGGACTTGCTTGCTTGCTGATTCGGTACCTCACTACCCGGTTTCCGCTGGCTACTGCTCCCACGCTCTGGTGCCAAGCTGCCACTGCACCCTGTTCCAAGGACTGCGACTACAAGGTGTACCCACCTACGGAATGAACACCACCAGCTAGCCGCTACGGCACTCATGCCACTCCTTGCCTTACACTCTCTGTTCCCACCTTCAGGAGTGTCAGGCAGGAGGAGCAAGAGAGGCCTCCATAACATTCCAGTCTTCACCGGGTACGTGATACTCTGTGGACCCTGATGCAAGCAGGAACCTCTGTGGACCCTGACGTAAGGGGGAACCTCTGTGGAACCTGATGTAAAGGGGAACCACTGTGGACCCTGACATAAAGGGGAACCTCTGTGGACCCTGACGTAAAGGGAATCTCTGTGGACCCTGATGTAAAGGGGAACACTGCGGACCATGATTTAAGGGGGAATTCTGCAGACTCTGATGTAAAGGGAAACTCTGATGTAAGGTGGTATCTGGTCACCAGAACCCCTGTAGCATTCCCCATTATATCATGGTCCGCAGCATATCCCCTTACATCAGAGTTCCCCTTTACATCAGGGTCTGGCAGTGCAGTCAGTGTCAGTGGTGTCTAGTCTATGAAGTACACAGAGGTGCTCTCTGTACATGTGTTCCTATATCCCAGCCTTCCTCCCAGTGTACACAGCTCCCCCCTACCTGCCAAGCCTCTTTATCCCTTTGGTGTCAACCGTATCTTCAGGTTCTGCAGGCGGCACTCCCAGTTCAGCCGAGCTGCACAGAAGATGTCATTTCAACACTGAAGAAATTACACTTTACTACAAAGTAGTGAGTGTACAGCTTGTAAAACAGTTTAAATTGGCTATCCCCTCAAAATAACTCAACACACAGCCATTAATGTCTGGCAACAAAAATGAGTACACCCCTAAGTGAAAATGACCAAATTGAGTCCAATTAGCCATTTTATCTCCCAGGTGTCATGTGACTTATTAGTGTTACAAGGTTTCAGGTGTGAATGGGGAGCAGGTGTGGTAAATTTGGTGTTATCGCTCTCACTCTCTCATACTGGTCACTGGAAGTTCAACATGGCGTCTCATGGCAAAGAACTCTCTGAGGATCTGAAAAAAAGAATTGTTGCTCTACATGAAGATGGCCTAGGCTATAAGAAGATTGCCAAGACCCTGAAACTGAGCTGCAGCACGGTGGCCAAGAACATAAGATGGTTTAACAGAACAGGTTCCACTCAGAACAGGCTTCGCCATAGCCGACCAAAGAAGTTGAGTGCACATGCTCAGCTTCATATCCAGAGGTTGTCTTTGGGAAATAGACGTATGAGTGTTGCCGGCATTGCTGACGAGGTTGAAGGGGTGGGGGGTCATCCTGTCAGTGCTCAGGCCATACGCAGCACACTGCAACAAAGTGGTCTGCATGGCTGTCATCCCAGAAGCAAGCCTCTTCTAAAGCTGATGCACAAGAAAGCTTTGAAACAGTTTGCTGAAGACAAGCAGACTAAGGACATGGATTACTGGAACCATGTCCTGTGGTCTGATGAGACCAAGATAAATTTATTTGGTTCAGATGGTGTCAAGCGTGTGTGGCAGCAAGTAGGTGAGGAGTACAAAGACAAGTGTGTCTTGCCCACAGTCAAGCATAGTGGTGGGAGTGTCATGGTCTGGGGCTGCATGAGTGCTGCCAGCATTTGGGAGCTATAGTTCATTGAGGGAAC
The DNA here is from genome assembly GCF_965119305.1 of Pelophylax lessonae. Lineage (NCBI taxonomy): Eukaryota > Metazoa > Chordata > Amphibia > Anura > Ranidae > Pelophylax > Pelophylax lessonae. The sequence goes on from NC_138768.1 coordinate 590,500,982, forward strand.
CATGAATGCCAACATGTACTGTGACATACTGAAGCAAAGCATGCTTCCATCCCTTCATGAAGAGTGGGTCGCAGGGCAGTAATCCAACATGATAACGACCCAAAATACACCTCCAAGACGACCACTGCCTTGCTAAAGAAGCTGAGGGTAAAGGTGATGGACTGGCAAAGCATGTCTCATGATCTAAACCCTATTGAAGATATGTGGGACATCCTCAAATGGAAGGCGGAGGAGCGCAAGGTCTCTAAAATCCACCAGCTCCATGATGTCATTATGGAGGAGTGGAAGAGGACTTCAGTGGCAACCTGTGAAGCTCTGATGAACTCCATGCCCAAAAAGGGTTAAGGCAGTGCTGGAAAAGAATTGTGACCACACAAAATATTGACACTTTGAGCCCAATTTAGACATTTTCACTTAGGGGTGTACTCACTTTTGTTGCCAGTGGTTTAGACATTAATATCGGTGTGTTGAGTTATTTTGAGTGGACAGCAAATTTACACTGTTATATAAGATGTGCACTCACTATTTTACATTGTAGCAAAGTGTAATTTATTCAGTGTTGTCACATGAAAAGATATAATAAAATATTTACAAAAATGTGAGGGACAGACAGACAGACATAAAGCACACTTAGGGTGGTCTTATCCTTATAACATGCCAAAGAGTACAGTATATGTGTTCTGCACCATGAGAAATATTTCCAAAAAAACTGCTATTTCCTTTTGTAGTCAAACCGGGGACAAAATATGGTGTCAGCAAAAGGGAAGAAATATGTCTGATATTATTTTGCTGAAAAACAAGCTGTCAAGATAGAACTCATAATACCTTGTGTATTGATTTATGCTTATTGTCCTTTACCAAGTGTCATTCTTCTGCTGTGCCAGAACAGAATGATTTGGTACAATTTAAGAAAGATGCAGGTAAAAACGGTTACAATAAATGACAGGATCAATTTTCTAAATTTTTCTAAATATTTCAAATATATGTGATCGCAGTCTAATAGTTTTTTAAAGCTAGAAATACAGATAGTAATATTAGGGAATCATAAGGGGGTTCAAATCCTGTTTGAAATTTGCAAGACCTGGACTTAACTGTGAATCTTATTCATGTCTTTAAAGAGGGAATATCGATAGTAAATTCCAGCCAATTCAAGGCTAATAGGCAAGTTATCATGTGCATGTATAAACAAAAAGACTGGGTCTCTTGGGTGACATTATTGATCAAATATGGATATGACCACATTTGGACAATTATGTCAGAAGATCCTCTGTCCCTTGATTTATACTCCTTTCTTGCTATAAAAGGGTGGGTTCCCAGTGACCATTTGTCAGTCTATATTGGAGTAGCTTAGGGAGAGCTGACAAGCTGTGTAGGGAGAGTTAGTCGCTATACAGTTCTATACTGTTCTGTATTGAGCATATATACTGTGAATTACAGTGTGGTGGTCTAAATTTTCTTGTGTACCCTCCCTGTGTTCACAGTTCAGAGATCCAAACATTATTATTATTTTTGTAAAATATAAAAGATGAAGATGCGCCAAGTAAAAAGATACATGTCCCAAAAAGCGTCAAAACTGTGTGCACCTGTGAAATGGCAAAGAACTACTATATAAAAATTGTCACATTAAAAGGACCCTCTCAATACTGTAAAATGTCCCCCCATGTCAGTACCCAGCTTCCAATACCCTTCTTTGACAATTAGAAAAAGAAACAGAGAAAAAGTGGGACTGTACAGGCAAAGAGGAGGGATATTCATAATATAATACAATTCATAATTTATTGTATCAAAGATAGAGACAAAAATACATAAAGACAATACTAATTACATACAAACAATCCCTTAAGAGGACTGAAGACCCACAGTGCTTGTCAATCAGCTACCATATATGTTTTTCTCCCCCTTTCTCTGTTTCTTTTTTCCATATCTACAATTGCAGAAGATGGGCACACGCACCACAGGTTTTTTCTAAACTTCCTTGACAATTGTTTGCATATTAAGCCAATTTTTGGTAAGCTCAGGTTTTGAGAATCTTAGACAGGCCATACATGGTTCGACTTTTGGCCGGTTTAGCAGGAACCCACTCAGCAATCAACAGGCAATATCAAAATTGGTCAGACGTACACCCTCTCGTTCTCTGAAATACACCCCTGTGTGGTGTCACTTGTGATAAAGAGGCATAGCTGTTACTCAGATCTGCTTGCATAGACCACTAGAGTGTAAGGGCAGGAAGCTGCAATTTCTCTGGTAAAAAGAGGTATTTAATGAAATTTCCAAAAAAAAAAAAAAATCAGGCACACATTATGACGCAAAAGGGGGGCAGGGCTATAAACAGATACATAGCTTAGTAGGAAAGACACATTTGTCCTCAACACAAACAGGTCCTATCTCTAAATGTACACTGCATCTGGTTTCCAGTACGAAATATGCTATGTTGGATTAATTACAATCACATTTTCCAGCTTGTTATTGATATAATCATTAGTTATACAGTACATTAAGCTAAGTGAAAATCCCCTTTGCGAAAAGAAAATTCTATCCATGTTAGTGAAAAAGGTGAAGTTTTGCTGACTTAAATCATCCAAACGTGCATACAAAAAAACTTGTTTCACTTTACTCACTGTAAGTAAAACTCCCTTTACAAAATCAAAATTAATTTTAAAACTGAACATGTTCTTTTGCTCTAGTAAATCAACCCCATTGTGTCAAATAACATTCCTGAATTTTCCACAGACTATGGCCAGTATTACATAGTTTCATAGATAACTAAGTTGAAAGAAGCTTTTATATCCATCAAATTTAACCTCGCTGAAATTCTACTGTTTTGGTGAAGAGGAAGGCAAACAAAATCTTGAATGTCCGTGGCCACATTTTCTTTACAGAGGAAAAAGAAAATCTCTCCTGAGTTAAAAGTGAATCAGACCTGTTTCTGGAATCAAAATAATCAAGAACATAATTTAGTTCATATTTTAAAATCTTACACAAGTCATAAAAAGCAACACCATCAAATCCAGTTATGCATTCAATAAAAATGTTTACAGGGAACTAGAATATATGCTTTAAGCTAGCCATAGGAAGATAGAATCTCAAAAGAAAATGATTATCAAAAACAATTCTCAAAACCCTCTCAGCATATTTGAATGTTGTTCATGTTGTTCAGTTACAGTATGTTATTGGCTTTTTACATTTCATTTTGAAATAAATGGACTTTACCAAATGAAAAATTCCACATACACTATTAGTGAAAAATTTTCTATCCTGTTCCTTCAAATTTTTTTGTCACTGTACGTCGGTTTGACCCACTAATGATTAGAAAAAGGAACAAACTTTCTTAGAACATTCTTTTCCTAACAATTTTCATTTCAAATTCTACCCATCCATGGCCAGCTTTAGTTTGTCATGATATCAGCCTCCTGTAATCCTCTAATATAGGTGCACTTTAGGTCAGCACTTGTAGCCAATCAGAACTATTAGAAATGTGCAATTTGTTTCAGTCTGAATACAAATTCGAACACATTTTTAGTTATTTGGAGTTTCGTATGTATCCAAATCTCTGAATTAAATAGTAATGAATGGTAACAAATTTCATTGAAATTGATTAAAATTTGCTTAATTTATTTGTTTTCTAATGAATTCCAAATTTTCAGAATGATTAGAATTCAGGCTGGTTTAAAAATGATCGACCTATTTGAATTCTGTGTGAAGAATAGCTGGTTGTTAAAGAGGAAGTAAACCCTCCTCTGACACTTTTACCTATAGGTAAGCCTATGATAAGGCTTACCTATAGGTACTGTAAATATCTCCTAAACATGTACCGTTTAGGAGATATTTACCTTACATGCAGCCAGTGACGTCACTGGCGCATGCGCTCTGAAGGAACGGCCGCTGGTGCCGTTTCTTCAGAGACCCGTGCCGTGACTGTCGACTCCCGCGCGCGTGCGCGGGAGTGACGTCACCGCGGCTCCGGCCAATCAGATGGCCGGATGCCGCGATCCCGGAAGACGGGCGACTGGACATGTCGCCGCGTCCTGAACAACCAATGAGTCATCAGCTGTCAGCGGGATTCCCCAACAAAACAATGCAGACAAAACAAAATGTAAGAACCATTGTGCTAACTAACCTTTTTCTGCAGCCATGTACAAGAAAAACACAGCATGCTACAATCTTTAAAGAGTTCAGAGCTGTGCACCTCTCTTATTTCCACCTGCTGCTTGGTCATAATCTCATTACACAAAACTCATCTAACTTCAGATCTAAGCTGCATATCACTCCTCCTCTGATTATAGAAATATTTAGCTTAGAAATACTAGTAATTATTAGTCAATTTTACGTTTAACCAGTGTTTCTGACCTCTGTAAGACCTCACATTAATTTTAATAATGCAATAAAAGGCATTAAGTTTTCTAGAGCAATTGTTTGACTAATAAGGGAAAGTGATTAAAGGGTTAGCTCATCTGTACCAAAAACTGTCTATGCAGATTGGAGCATGTGTAGATAAAAACAAATTGCATCTTTGATTAAAGTTTAATAATGCCCTTGCAATTGGTGTAGGCCATTTATGTACCTCATGAAGCCTGACTCAAATGCTCCTAAAACATTGCTAGGAGGTTGCTAAGCGAGGCCCAGTTATTACTGTTCACCTTCACCATCACAGCAGAGAGCTCTAAAATGCTGAGCTCGAAGCTACAGCTTTAGAGGATAGAAAGCACATGTAAAGAAGTTGAATCAAGGGTCCAAAGGGTGGTGATAAACAGTGGATCTTCTGAATGGTCTGGAGTCTTGAGTGAGATGCCACAGGGCTTTATCCCTGGACCAATTTTGTTTAACTTGTTCATAAACTATATAAAGATTGGTATAAATAGTTCAATCTCTGTGTTTGCTGATTATATGAAGCTAAGCAGGGTAATAACTGCACGAAAAAATATTAAAACTTAACAAGAAGACCTCAACAAATTAGAGGGGTGGGCAACGACATGGCAAATGAGGTTTAATATCGATAAATGGTAATAATGCACTTGGGAGCTCGAAATTTAAACGCAAACTACACGCTAGGGGGAGAACCCCTGGGGAAATCAATGGATAAGAATGCAGGGGTCCTAGTTAATGACAGATTTAATAATAGCATACAATGTCAAACAGCAGCAAGCAAGGCCAACAGACTATTACTATACATTAAAAGTGTAATAAATCTACAATTCTACCACTTTACAAAACTATGGTACGACCACATTTTAAGCAGGCCGTCCAGTTCTGGCCACCAGTTCTCAGGAAAGGTGTGCTGGGATTGGAGAGAGTTCAGAGAAGGGCAACAAAGCTAATAAGGGGACTGGAGGACTCATGGCGGTATATCCCCATCCGGGGAGGGTGAAGACTCGTGGAGGAGCCGATACAGCGACCCCTGCTGATCTGCTTGTACAGACAGCCCTGTTCTACTCATCCTCTACATGCGTTTGTATACTGGCTGGACTGAATGGGTGTTTATTTAACATACTTCAGATGCCTACCCCTATATGGATATCACCTGTATTTTTGCTTATTTTCTCTGATCTGCTCCTGGCCGTTATACTCCACCCTCCTCTTTATCATCATACCCTGGCTTTGTGCCTGATGTTATGTCTACACTTTACTAGAGCACTTTACTACTAGCTCTAGATGAAGCTATCCAAGCAAAAACATGTCGAGCAAATTGGCTCTATGAACTCTCTTTATACCCACCATCACATCGATCTTGTTGGAAGGCAGCCCACACACCTGTCACCCTTTATGAGATCTTCTTGATGTGACGTATTCAATAATTACCGCAATTACCAGTATTTTTGTTTGAATAGCTGTATGTTGTCAATCAGATACAGTGGTTACATACACTAACGCCTTTTTTGAGGTGCAATGTTCACATTTTTGATGTATTTTAGTTGTGAATCAATAAAATTGTTATTTTAATTACTTAGTGCCTTCAAAGTCCATGCTTCTCCAACAAATTCATTTTCGACTGGAGGACTTTATTTACGAGAAACAACTGCAAACAGTAAACATATTCTCCCTGGAAAAATGATGCTTAAGAGGAGATATGATCGCAGTATATTAATATTTAAATGGTGATTCTATCATAGGGAGAAAGTTGCTCAGTCTCAGTCTAAGAGGACACGTGGCCAAGCGGTTTAACCTTAAACTGCGTAAGGGGTTCTTTACTGTTAGAATGGTAAGGAAGCGGAACTCCCTTCCACAATCATTGGTGTCAGCAGGAAGTGTTAATGTTTTAACAAAACTCTTAGATAGGCATCTTAGCATAACCAATATACAGAGAAAATGCTAGAGACAAAAATGCATGCACACACCCAAACAATTTGAACTAGATGGACTGATGTCTTTTTTCAGCCTCACCAACTATGTAACTATGAATCAGAAAAGAGCTCGCTCTTGTCATGTTGAAGATGAACAGTAATAGCTGGGCCTCACTCAACAACATCTTAGCAACATCCTGAGAGTTTTCAGGTCAGGATTCATGAGCCACATAAATGGCCTACACCTATAATAAGGGCATTATTCCATTTTGGTGCATAGTTTGTTTTCATCTACAGTCATACCTAATCTGCATTGGCAGTTTTTTTGGTAAACGTGAACCAACCCTTTAGATTTATATGCAACTGACCAAGGTTCTGTGACAAACATGAGTCAGACCCCTGCCCTTTTCACCAACTTGTGACAAAGGACTGACCAACCTCACACCGCACTGTCACTGATTGGCAACAATGACACTCTGAGCCTCACCCTGCACCGAGATTTCCCAGCCTGCGGGATCAAAAGTCTAAGTGCCAACAGGCTGAGAGCGATTGTCACTGAGTTTAGTTATCTAAGCAATTAACCTTTAAACTGCCACCACCTACTTTTGTTACCAAAACGTAGGAAACAATTCCGATGTTAGCAATAGAAACTATGGTTTTAGAATAAACACATGTAACACACTGTCACAGCAGACTGTTATATTCAGAGATTTACATTACAGTAGCGCTCTTCAAGAGACAGTTTGTGTTAGCGCATTAGAGAGAGTTTTAACACTAATATTGTGGTTTAACCACTTCCGTACCGCAGTATGTCATATGACATCCTGGGCTTTAAGTGGGGATATCTGAATGATGCCTGCAATTGGCTGGCAATTCCCAGCACCGTTAGAACAATCATAGCAGTTGTTCAGCTGCTTGATTGTTCTTACAGGCGGTGGGAGGGGACATCACCCCCCTCCTGCTGCTTTTAGCGACTCGCTCGTGCGATCGTTGAGCCAGAGAAGGAATTTTCCAGCAGCGGAAGTACACCATAGAGACTGCTGAGGACCAGATGGTCCCCAGCAGTCTCTATGACTCTTGGAGGATCAGGCGCAATGTTAGGGGTGTCACGCCCAGCCTGGCAGTTGTCAATACTGCCATGATCTCAGCTGGATAGCCGAGATCCTTTTTTTTATTTTTTTTTTATTTCAGGCTTTCCAGCCTGTAGGAGAGATCTGAGGTCTTACTGACCCCCAGATCTCTCCATAAAAAGGACCTGTTATGCACTATTCCTATTACAAGGGATGTTTACATTCCTTGTAATAGGAAAAAAAGCGTTAAAAAAAGAAATAAATTAAAGGTAAAGTGTAAAAATAAAAAATAAAAATAAAATAAACAATAAAAAAAAAATGTAAAGTGCAACTGTCCCCTTCGGGCTTGCATGCAGCAGCGAACACATACGTACGTCACGGCCACATATGTAAACGGCATTCAATCCATACATGTGAGGTATCACTGCGAACATTACAGTGAGAGCAACAATTCTAGCCCAAGACTCCCTCTGTAACTCCAAACTGGTAACCTGTAAAAAACGTTAAAAACGTTGCCTATGAAGATTTTTAAGGACCGAAGTTTGGCATCATTCCACGAGTGTGTGCAATTTTAAAGCATGACATGTTAGGTATCTATTTACTTGGCATAACATAATCTTTCACATTATACAAAAAAATTGGGCTAACTTTAGTATTTTGTTTTCTTTTAATTCATAAAACTGTTTTTTTTTCCCAAAAAAAAACGTGTTTGAAAAGTTTCTGTGCAAATACCATGTGGCATAAAAAGTTGCAACGACTGACATTTTATTCCCTAGGGTCTCTAATAAAAAAAATATATAAAATGTTTGGGGCTTCTGAGTAATTTTCTAGCAAAAAAAATTATGATTTTTACATGTAGGAGCGGAGTGGCACGGTATGGAAGTGGTAATAATGAAAAGATCAAAATGATGCAAATAAAATATGAAAAAAAAAAAAAAAATATTACAAAGAAACAAAGAGACAATAATTCAACAGTGAGACAAAGGGGTGAAAATTAAAATACTTGCAAGTCTTGGTTTCAGCAGACTTCAGTCAATGAGTAAGGTGATATATTGGCTCTCAAAACTTGACAGATTTTCTTTTCATTTGATGATAAACGAGAGCTGGCTTCTTTCAGGGCAGTTCCCTTTTCTTGTTCGTGAGAGAGGTGTTGTCAGAAACTATCTGACTAATCAAGGGGTGGCCATGGGATGTCTCTGTTCCAGTTTTCTATAGCTATTAAAATCTCTCCTAATACCTACAGGTTACAGTCTGCCCACGTGCATATTATTGTCCAGCATTGAAATAGCATTGAAATGGATATAAATATGAAAGGTTTTGGATGTCTAGTTTACTTAGCAGGGTTAATGTGTCTCGTTGGCTCCCCATATTGTTCAATAAAGGGGTGTTTGGACTTAAAACATTACTAACTAACTGATGAAGGTAAATATGTCCCCATTCTGGCAGGACTGTCATTGTTTTATAAGTTATGAAATATACTGAAGTTTTAGAGCCTTTGCTAATGACCGGTTAATCAGGAATGTGTATTGGCCATTCCCCCAGCTGATCAGAGAGCGCCGCTCATGAACAATAGGGAACAAGCTGTGAAGCCACACAACTTTACTGCCAGTTTCCCTTAGTGGAGATGGCGATGGCAGTATCCGATAGCCGATTGAAAAATCAGCTCGGGTGAAGATACCGCTGGACTCCTGGACAGGTAAGTGTCCTCAGGACCGGTGCAAGGATTTTTCACTACATAGGCAAAGATGCTTTTTGCCCCCCCCCCCAACCCAACTTATCGGCACCATCCTCTTCCTACTCCCGTCTAAAACCAAGCTGGTACCTCCTTCACACCGCGCCTGTAATGTGATGGGGTGCAATGTGAAGGAGGTCACGTACCATTGAAAATGGAGCTGTGCCAAAACTTCCACTAAACAGCAGTGTGTAACGATGGGGTGAGGTTATGCATTCCTTGGTTCCACTTAGTGCAGCTGAGGCCAACTAAAACTTCCAATGGCTGGGTTCCCCCCATGAGCAAACTGCCAGATTACACCCCTTAGATACTCCCACTTTGATTTCACCTCCCCAGATACCCCTACCCTGATTACACCCCCAGATATCCCCCAATATAATCACACCCCTAGATAACCCCCACCCTGATCACACCTCCCCAGATACCCCTTCATTGATTATAACCCCAAATACCCCCCCCCACTCTGATCACAGCCAAAATAACCCCCCCCCCACGCTGATCACACCTCCTCAGATCCCCCTACACTGATTAAACTCCCAGATATCCCCCACTCTGAGCACACCCCTAGATAACCCACCCCACCCTGATCATACCTCCCCAGATGCCCCTCCTCTTATCACAGCCCTAGATAACCCCCCATCCTGATTACACCTCCCCAGACACCCCTAGACTAATTACACCCCCAGATACCCCCCACTCTGATCACAGCTCTAGCTAACCCCCCACCCTGATCACACCTCCCCAGATACCGCTACACTAATTACACCCCCAGATACCCCTCCACTCTGATCACTCCCTAGATAACCCACCTGACTCTGATCACATCTGCCCAGATACCCCTATACTGATTACTACACCAGATACCCCCCACTCTGATTACAGCCCTAGATAACCCCCCCCCCACACTGATCACACATTCCCAGATACCCCTGCACTAATTACGTCCCAGATACCCCTACACTGATTACACCTCCAGATACCCCCTACTCTGATCACACCCCAATCACATCTCCTCAGATACCCCTACCCTGATTACACCTCTAGATACCCCTCTACACACTGCAAATAACTCCATCTCTACTAGAGAGAGAAAGTGGCTGGGGTAGAGGGGGTAGCTAAGAGAGAGAGAGGGGTGGCTAACAGAGAGGGGTGGCTGAGAGAGAGGGGGGCTGACAGAGAAGGGGGATGAGACAGAGAGGGGGACTGAGACAGAGAGGGGGGTTAGAGAGGGGGAATGAGAGAGAGAGAGAGAGAGGGCGGGGCTGAGAGAGGGTGGAGGACAGAGGGTAGGGCTGAGAGAGAGGATGGCAGACAGAGGGTGGGGCTGAGAGAGAGGGGGCCTCAGAGAGAGTGTGGCAGACAAAGGGTGGAGCTGAGAGAGAGGGGGACTCAGAGAGAGGGTGGCGGACAGAGTGAGACACGGGTGGGGGGCTCAGAGAGAGAATAGTGGACCGAGGGGGGCTCAGAGAGAGGGTGGCGGACAGAGAGGGGAGCTGAGAGAGACACGGGGAGGCTCAGAGAGAGGTTGTTGGACAGAAAGGGGGGGTTTAGAGAGGGGGGGTTTAGAGAGAGGGTGGCACACATAGGGAGGGGCTGAGAGAGAGAGAGGGAAGGGCTGACAAAGAGTGTGGGGGCTGAAAGAGAGGGTGGGGAGATGAGGGAGAGACCCCCTAGCCCTGTCCCTACCCACTGTCCCTCCTCTGCCCTCCCATCCCAGTCTGTGTCTGCCGGTAGGTCTGTGTCAGTGTATGATGCCGAATAACTTCTCGATCCGGGAGGTGCTCTGCTGCTCCTTCCAGCAGCTCCCTGGCAGCTTGTGCCTCCTGCTCGTCCTCCGGGCTTTCCTGCTGATGATGGAGCGAAGCAGAGAGGAGGTTGGAGGTGACGGAGTCCAGGCTTTCGGGGATGCTTCTGTGTGCTTCTTCTGGGCTCAAACAGGCTGTGAACCTCTTCCCTCTTCTGGGCTCCCAGCCGCCCTTGATGTTCATCTTCAACGCAAACGTGGCCTCCTTCTGGGGGGGGCCACATACTGATCATGTGGGGATAGATGCCCACACCCCCAGGATGCCGCCACCCACCTGACATTACAACCAGCTACTGCAGGCCGCACAATACTGTCAACACTTTCACAAACTTCTTACGAGTTAGCACGAACCTCCTGCTCTTTTAGATGGGTCTCCCCTACTTTAAAATACTTAGGGATTAGACTTTCGGCCAACCTTTCGGAAGTGTATTCTTTTCAACCTTTATTACGGCGTATTCAGACAGATTTACAATCCTGGACAATCAAACCCTTCTCCTGGTTTGGCAGGGTGGCTTTGTTAAAGATGATAGTACTGCCACATTTGCTTTATTACTTTCACTGCCTGCCAATCTCCCTTCCCCATAAATTTTTCAAGCAACTTAATTCCATCATTAGACAATTCCTTTGGAAAGACCAGAAACCTCGCATCAGTCTCCAATTGCTCTCTAGACCAAAGGAACGGGGTGGGATAGGCCTTCCTAACTTTGTTTTATACCATGCCGCTGCCCTTATAATGAAGGTTGTCGACTGGAATTGCCACAGCGCCGTTAAGCCCTGGGTAGCACTGGAAGAGGCTCAATCGCCAACACCCCTCAGATTTCTCCCTTGGATACCTCCTACGAGGCTTCCTCTCCAGCTTAGGCTACACCCCATGATAGGACCAGTATTAGAACTCTTCAGGAGGATCAACTCTACCCATGGTCTCTCCTCGACCCCTGGACCTCTTACCCCATTGGTACAGAACCCGGACTTTCCCCCAGGTATGCAACTGGGTTTCACCTCCCCTACTAACGTTAACATACCATTGTTACTAGCACACTGCAGCCTTAACAACCAACTAAAATCCCTTGAGAGCCTGACTGCCACTTTAGGACACGCACATACACTGTCCTTTTGGACTTATCGCCAGATACACCATTATATACACACCTCTCCTGATAAGTTGAACTTGCTCAGGTCACCCTCCCATTGGAATCTCTTTGCTTAACGGGGGAACCGGTACCCAAGATGACTTCTCTGCTCTACTCTCTGCTACTCAATGCATCGTGTGACACACCGCACCATGCCCTCTCCCAATGGAATAAACACTAGCATACAACCCTCACTGACGATCAGTGGCAGCATGCCTCTTTACATGCACATAAATGTTCCATCAGTATTAGATCACAAGAAATGTCTTATAAGCTTGTGTCCTGTTGGTACGCGAAACCTACTAAGGTTAAACTATGGTACCCATCCTTCTCTGATCAGTGTTGGCGCTGCAATATGGCGCAGGGTGACATGTTACACGTTTGGTGGTCCTGTCCCTCCTTGACCCCTTTCTGGAACAAGGTTTGTACAATAATCAAAGATACAACTGGTTCTGCTGAGACATTCTCGGCGACCTTTTGCTTGCTTCACATACCAGCTGACCCGTCCAAACCTCCTAAGCGTACTCTCACTGGGCATCTCTTGACCTCAGCTAAGCTCCTTATCCCCAGACACTGGAAATCTACACACACTCCCACTATAGGGGAGTGGTTATCGTCTGTTGAAGAGGTGTATGGTATGGAGGAATTAGCAGCTGTTTCCAGGAACACTGTTGCTAAGTTTAACAAATTGTGGTCTCCATGGCCCCTTTTCTGGTATTCTAATGCCTATACTCAGTTGACGTCTGGCTGAATCCTTTATGGTGAAGTGATATTAATACAACCTTTTTACCATTTACCCCTGTTCCGAGATGCTTCCAATCCTCGCCCTTCTTTGTTACATATGTAACTTTTTCTGTCTCTCTTCTTTTTTTCCTTTGATGTACATGACTTGCTATATATATTGTTATTGTTCATTGCTGTTACTAAGATATATACCAGTATTTCATGCAAACTGTACTGTTTTTTCACTTGTACATCTGTTACCTTTAATAAAATTTCTTTCAATTGAAAAAAAAAAAAAATAAAAAAAAAAAAATGAGGGGCCTTTAACCACTTGACCTACGGAAGGTTTACCCCACTTCCTGACCAGGCCATTTTTTGCGATACGGCACTGTGTTACTTTAACTGACAATTGTGGGACACTGTACTGAAATAAAATGTATATCCTTTTTTTCCCTACAAATAGAGCTTTCTTTTGGTGGTTTTCAATCACCTCTGGGTTTTTTATTTTTTTGCGCTAGAAACCAAGAACTACCAACAATTTTGAAAAAAAAAAACAATATTTTTTACTTTCTGCTCTAAAACACATCTAATAAAAAAAATGGTAAAAAATAAAATGTCTTCATCATTTTAGGCCAATATGTATTCTGCTGCATATTTTTTGGTAAAAAAAAAATCCCAATAAACGTATATTGATTTGCGCAAAAGTTATAGTGTCTACAAAATATAGGATATTGCTATTTTTTTTTTTTTTTATAGTAATGGCGGCGATCAGCAACTTAAAGCGGGACTGCAATATTGCGGCAGACAAATCGGACATCTGACTGACACTTTTGACATTTTTTTGGGTACCAGCGACATTATTACAGTGATCAGTGCTGAAAATGTATGCAATATCACTGTACTAATGACACTGGCTGTGAAGGGGTTAACATCAGGGGCAATAAAAGGGTTAACTGTGTGCCTAGCTAATGTTTCAATGTAATGGGGGAGGTTCTGTTACTATGGGAAGACATTGAGTGGTGTTTCTGCTTTACAGAAACACAGGATCCATGCCTTCTGTACTAACAGAATGACAATCTGCCTTGGTTACAAACGTGGACTGGCATTCTGTCAGTGTACCGAATGATCAGTGGGTGCTGGCGGACATCGGGTCGGCAGGACCTGCTGATCAGCACCCGCAGTTTAAAATCACAGTGGGAGCGAGTCGCCGGTGGCGCACACTTTTGCCAAAAACCCAGAAGTGCAGAGTCACGTATATATAGGTGATTCTGCACAGCATGGCCACCCTGTAGCAGTAAAGCTGCTATGAGGCAGTTGGCAAGGGGTAATGAGTGAGCTGTTGCTTCTGCCCAGTCGATATCTGGATAGTTGAAATCCCCCAGTATGAGAACATTGCCCTGCCTCAATGTTATGACTGGGTATCTATTAAAACTCTAGTTACTTAGGCTTGTTGAGTCTGAAGTTTTTATTTGAGTTTCTGTACTGAAGTGTAGAGTCAGCTAATAGGCGTGAGAGGGTCTGCATCTGTCTTCCTAAGGATCTGATATGGAGGTTCTGGCATAGGCTCAAAGTTTGTGTATTGTATGAACTGAAGGAGGAGGGAGGGGATGAAAAAGCGGGCCACTGCTGCTAGTCACCAACTTATGTTACAAACTGTCATGGCTGAATTCTGTACAACATGGCATCCTTGCCATTTTACACAGCTTTGTGAGGGGCCCAGTATGCATTACCATTACAGGTTCCAATAAAAATTCCTTTCATTTCCTAATTGTTTTCTTCTGTTGTATCATTTGTACTTGGGTGTCATTCATAGGCTCTTTAATGTGTTATTTTTTATTTTCCTTTTGGCTGTTATTCCTGACCGTCTAAGTCTATGTACTTCCTCAATTTAATAATGTCAGTTCAGCCATTATAGCACAGACTTTATGAAATATACAGCGGAAACCAGCTGAAAAATTAGCTTAGTGCATTTGATGCACTGGTCTTTGATGTTTATTGAAGCATTTGACCTCTGTATTAAATCTTACTCATTTCTACAGAGAGAAAAAGAAATAACATCAAAAGGATATATGACCTTTTAGAAGAAGCTGACATGATGTGATTTTGGTCATAGTAAATATCAGTTGCAACAAGCTGTACTTTGTACAAGCTCACAAAAAAAGAAAATGTTAACAGCATCTGCTCAAGTTCAGTTTTATGATTTTATATGATGACCTGTAAGGCTAAATGCATTAGATGTTATCCTAAGAAAACTACCAGGGGTACATTGTTGGAGCGGCAGGATTGTGTTATGGGTGATGACAGCAACATATGCAGAATAAAAGAGAAATATAGAGCGTTAAAGTTATGGAAAAATGATTAACCAATTTTGCTAAGAAGAGCTTCTAAACTTTCAGAACAAAGAATGACTATAGGTATCATGCAACATATTGACTTAGCAAACCACTTCTGCTGCATAATTACCAACAATGTAGTGTGCCCCTGCCAAATAAATTAAGAAATATACTCAGCACGATCCCCTGGAACCAATGTTAATCCTTAAGCCTCAAGGGAAGAATTAGAGTATTAATGGCTTGCTCACCCCAAGTCTGAGTGTAGGCTTAGTGGCATGTATATTCCCACTGTGCAGGGTTCATTGTAAAGATGCAAGTGTCATGGCCGCTGAATCATCACACAATTTGAGTAAAACTTTAGTCAAACCTTTTTTAAAATAAAAAGAGTTAGTCCTTGTTCACGACATACATACTATTCCAAACGCATATAAATGCATGTAACGATTTTACCTTGTTGTGGAAATGTTATTAGGACTAGTGTGGACATTTTTCAGGATGTGTTTTATTTAGCTGTTGTCGGTTTTCTTGCAATAAGCTCATTAGAGCCTGTATGGGCAAACTGGCATTGAGGAAAGACTACTGGCAGTGAAAACCTTCCCTTAGATATGTAGATAGGTTTGCTCTACATAGACATCTCCACCGGCAAACACTCCGTGTGCTATGTGTGTGTCTGTTTGCCGGTATGTGTATTGCAGTGTGGAGTTCAAGGATCGAGCAGCAAGAATATGACCGCCAGTGGGGACCCCTGTATAATGTGCAGATTTGTCTGCTTGGCGAGGATATGTTTGCTCTGTGAAGTCAATATCGTTTTGATATCTATCTTCCTCTATGAAGGCATACACGCTCATGTCTTTCTACTGTGGCTGATCACATAGTGTCAAGGTCTTACCTTGCCCTCCTGTTGGCAGCCATCTTGGACATGTACAGACTGCTGCCTCTTATAATCTTTGAAGCATCATCACTTGCCTGCTTCCTGGGTGTCGCACAGTGATGATGCTGCACACCTGACTATATCTATTACCTGATGGGTTGCAGTCCTTTCCCTTGTGTTTGTGCTCCAAGGTGCATCACTTCTAACAGTCTTCTGTTCTCCGTTTTCCTCCATTTATGACCTGGCTTGGCTGATGACTCTCCTGGCTCTCGACCCCGCATGGCAGACAACCCAGCACCAGCAGACGACCCAGCATTGGCAGACTACCTGCCTCTGGACTCGACCCTGGCTTGGATGACTACCTACTTCTGGACTTGACCCCGGCTTGTTCCTGCTCTCACTTCCTCACTCTTGCTGTGCTTTTATTGTTGTTTGCTCCTATAAACTGCTTTATTTTACCTGCATCCCCGTGTGGTCTGGTTTCTTGGCACCCTGACAGTACTCAAAGGCCATGAATCCTGACGATGCAGGTGATCCTACTCTCCCCATGCTGGTTACCAGGCTTGATCAACAAGATCACCTTTTGGACCAGTTCGTTCAGGCGTTGCAGACGTTACTTGCATGCACAGCATGCCTCGCTCCTGGTGCTGCTAGGCCGGTGGTTCCTCCTGTTGTAGCACCTGCTGCTGCTCCTGTTGCCGCTCCTGCTCCTGCAGTTGCAGCTGGAGTCACTGTTACCAGAAGGATGACTGGTTCAGCCCCCCTCCTGCAGCGCTAATGGGGTGAACTGAGTCCAAGTGGGCATTTCATATGAGATGGTTCCTCAGGTGTTTCCTTCTGACAGGTCCAAGGTGGGCTTCTTAATCTTGCTGCTCTCGGACAAGGCCCTGGCCTGGGCAAATTCCCTTGGCCTTACAATAAAACCCATTTTAAGGCACAAGTGTGCTGGTGAGATTGGATGTAGCTAGGGCGAGTAATCATTGGGAGGACCTCAAAGATTCATACAGTAGCTCCTCTAGGAGTAGCAATACACTGGTAAGTACAAAAGCAATCAGGCTTTATTGTATGCAGTTCTTAAACACTGGCTCTACTATCTGACAGAAATGTCTGGATTAAAAAAGTGTCTGAACAAAACTACACATTTTTTGTCAATGTGTACAGTTCATATGCATGTATATCAACTGTATGGTGTAGCTGTTGTGGGGGTTACCTCAAGTGGAGATCACCGTCCCTGGGGAAAAAAGCAGTCCAACGGGCAAGTCTTTTCTTAAGCCCCGGTTCACATTTGTGCGAGTGCCGGGTTCGCATGTAATATCGGAGCGCACTGCTCCGACATTACATGCGATCAGCTGTGCGGAGCACATACAAACTGTATGGCTAAATTTGCATCGCACCCGGAGCAAACACGCACAGGAGGCATTTTTGCAGCCGCATCAGGATCGGATCGCACAGCGGTTCACACTTGTGCGATCCGCTCCTGTGCGAACTGCACGATCGCACTGCGATATGCGATCAAACTGGGGGTGTCGTTAAGATTACATTGAAACCCCCAGCGTATCGCATATGGCAGTGTGAACTGCCGGGGGTGCGTGTGCGATGCGGAAACAGGCTGCGAATTCGCAGCCTTCCCGCATCGCATAAATGTGAACCGAGCCTAAAATTCTGATTTGTAGTCAGGTTTATTTAAAAGGTTTCACAGAAAACAAACAAACAAAATAGAAAATAAATCCTTGCTATCCAGGCACAACTAAACAGTACAGGTTCCTATCTCAAAGGAGAAGGGCTTCTTTCAGTCACCCCAAAAAAAAAAAAAATTGCAAACCTTTTCCTTTCTCTTACAGAGCAATCTCCAAATGTAGCTCTCTCAGGTATTAGCTTCCATGAGTTCCAGGCCAGAGCAACCTCTTGCTTTAGTCCTTCCTTATTTATAGCACCTGCTGCTGGTCACAAGTAGAAAGTAAAATCCAGTTCGGAACCTACACTGCCAAGGTGGCCTGGAAAACCTGGACCAAAAATTTCACCTTAGTTTCTTACGTATGAATGCATGCAATGTGATACATAAGGGTTTATTTACTAAAGCTGGAGAGTGCAATATCAGACTCACTTCTGCATAGAAGCTTCCAGGTTTTATTGCCAAAGCTTAACTAAACAAGCTGGGGTTAGAAGAGGATTGGTTTCTACGCAGAAGTGAGCCTGATTTTGCACCCTCAAGCTTTAGTAAATAAACCCCATTGCATCCCTCAATCACCTTGCCTTTCATAATGTCACACTTTTTAAATGAAAGTTTAGCTAAAGTTCAAAATGGTTGATAATTACATTGGGACATAAAATACTAACTTCATTTAACCACATGTATTGCCATGCTCTGACATTTTGGGGACAAAAAGGCTGAGCATTATGAAACCTTGAAAAATGGCACATATAATATTTTTCTAAGTAAAGAAATACAGGCGGTACACAAGCAAATGTTCATTAAATGTAATTATATGGTGCATAACTTTAAAACAAGGAATATTGTGTGTTTTGTTTTAAATTATTACACAGTAAGATATTAAAACACATTAATCATTTCCCTGTATGCAGTCCACACACCTTATATTTAGGGAAGATGACTCATTATAAGATAAAAATTATGTGTATAAATTAGAAACAAACATCAGAAAGTACAAGACATGAACACTATACAGTATATATTATACGTTCATATAGAACAAGTTGTGCTAAACACAGTATATATCCTATGGCCCCTAAAGTAGATCAGTGGTTGTAACCCTCCTATCCCCTGCAGCTCGCTGATCCTTTTCTAACATTCTGATTTGAATCTTTGATACAAGTCTGGCAACACTTTAAGGGATATTTTTGCTTGTGCATATCCACCATACAATGCATGTCAGGTTTACAGTGAATGCGGAGTCACTCCTGCTCATTTTACTTTATTAACAGCAGTAAACTGATTGTACCACTCTTATGACCTTAAGACCATTTTCAGACATGAAGATGGCCCTAATATACCTGAATTATGATGGCCATTTAAATCCAAGTAGATATAGCACCCTCACAGTTAAGTTGTTATGTAAATCTAGTGTTAGGTTCTCTATAGACACAGAAGCAGAAATTGTTTAGTACAGAATGTTTGGGGTTTCCTAGGATGGGAGTTTGATTACTTCCTGCATCTGTGGAAGAAGCTTCTGGAGCTTAGGGATGGAGGATTAAAATTTCTGACCTGAATATTTAACATGGCCTAGCCAATCCCTGGGTAGGGGTGCCTAGAAGGTGGCTAGGTTACTGGTAAATAGGGTAGAACCCACAGCCCTTCATGTAACCCACAACTATTGCTGTGAGTTTACTTGGCCTGGTAGAAGTACTGGCACCCCTTAGGGCATAGAGAACCTTACTGTCTAGTACTTTGTTTTAAACACATAAAGCGATTCTTCACTATTTGAAAAAAAAAAAAACGCCCCCTCCACTAGCTTACTGGAAGGCCAATAATAAGGCAATGCCATTTTATAAAGCCCCTTACCAAAATAGAGGCTGCCTCAAAAAGTTTGAGATGGTGTGGCGTAGTTGGATTTCTGACACATCCACTCTAACATGAGGCTGTCCCGGTTGCACATGGGCCGTGTTGGTTAATCCTATTAAAAGACGGGATTCCTGTGATGCTGGTATTGTCATGCTAAGATTTTCCTAGGATGTTTTTCAAAAGCACTTATTACATATCTTTTAAAAGGTGTTGCACTAGGGATGGGGGGGGGGGGGGGGGGCCTGGAACTAGCATACCCGCTGGGGCCCCGGACAGTGACGGAATACCAGGGCCCAATCGCAAGTGAGACTGTTGCGACCCTGGTAGTTTCACCACTGGTACATTCCCTATTTCATACCTCCTCTTTCTGTATGCCATGCTGTACATAAACTATTCAACACTACCTCTTTTGTAGGCCATGCTGTACTCTCCCTATTCCATACTTCCTCTTCCAAAATGCAGTGCTGTTGCACCACCAATCAACCCATCAGTCCAGTGCTGCTCCCTGTCAGCTGTTGCTGCCCACCTCCTATTTTGCACAATGGGACTCAGAGGCAGAGGAGAGGACAAATGTTTGTGCTGAGAGCATGTGAAGGCATAGTCATAATAGAGGGAATACTGCAGATCCAGACTGTTTGTCTGTGAGACTGGCTATGGTACAGTAAGGTTGGCCATAGACGGAGCAAATTTCTTTCCTGCAGGAAAGAAATTTGATTGATTCCTCCATCAACACAGCCAGTGTTGATGTGGGAATCCCTCCTGCTGAGCCATTGCCTTCACCTGGCGTGAGTGGGGAAGCCTTCCCCGCCAGGAGAGGACAGTGATTATTGCTAGCTGCTATAACAGCCTCTTGCAATAATCGCATGTAAAATCCCTTAGGCTGGTTGTACCTAAGTCAATCGATCGATCAACTTGGGTACATTGAGCCTGCCAATACATGGCTGCTGAACTGGCCGAAATTCAAACTGTCTATGGCAGGCAGGTATAGAATATTGGGTGCAATATAATGTGTGTAAGCTCAGGCTTTATTTAACCACAGCCCTTTAAGCCACCTTCAATATTTACCACAATGCATATCCATCCAGTAGTTGCTGCACTGTGCACATCACATTTTGTCCCTACTGTCATGTGTCTGCAAATTTTAAAGTTGGGAAGTATGTGAAATGTACTGTTGTGTCCTCATATAACACAGCTATGCCTGCATTGTGTAATGTGTTTTAGTTGTTCAAATTCTTACTGGCTTATGTAATTGCAGTTATGGTATAATAAGCTCTCGCAGGGCAATATAACAGATTGCATATTGATATAATTTGCTATAATGGCTTTGTAAAATTTGCTATCATATAGCGACATGATACAGTACAATGTATTATGGAAACAATGTATATGATGTAGGCTTGTCATTATCAAACTGTGTCCCTAAAACAAAAAGATTTCTATGCCCACTCATTATTCCACGCTCACAATTGACAGCAAAGTGCTGTGCATACCCTTTTAAAGTGGGCCCCCACTCGCATATCCTCTAGTGGGCCCCATGTCGACAACAGTTGGGCACTGGGCTGAAATGAGCTTTTGAAAAAAGCATGCTGTTAAATTTATACTTTGAAATTCTTTTTACACTGGCATTCCAATCAGGCCCGTCTGTCATTCTTTCAGGCAGACCTGATCAAAAGGTTCATGGTGCCTTATGGACAGGCGGATGTAAACTGACAAGGCCTGGAAATAAAAACTAAACAGGGCTGTATTTGTTTTCATTTTTGCTGACCGGGTGGGAGGTAGTCTGATGTAAATGGACAGAGAAGTCTGTTTACACCCAGCCGCCCACTTTGTTCTGCTCTGTTTAGATTGCCTACTAATCGGAGGAGACTCTGCTCCGTGTGAAAGGATCTAACTGTACAGACTGGCAAACAGACATACACAGAGCTACAAAAATGTGTATGGTGTTTAACAATCTTGGTCTGTGTATTACCAACCATAATCACCTGAATGCTTCTTGTATTCAAATTGCTCCACAGGAGTAATAGCTCTGCTATTTACTGGAAAAATAGATATCTCTCCCTAACACTGCGAGTCTAAAACTGGCCATAGACAGATGGAAATTCTACTGGTTCAGCAGGAACGGCCTGGCTTTCGATCCGTCTATGGGCAGCCCAGTTTTACTGAAGTCGTTTCATCAATCAATTTCAGTACAACCAGTCTTTTTGGGTTTTTTCTTTGCTCGATCACAGCCGGCTATAGCCGCCAGCATTGATGATTGTACTCTGCTGGTGAGGAAGGCTTCACGTGTTCCCTGCTGGCAGAACACAATAGCTCAGCTGGAGAGATTCCCCCATCAACACTGGGGGAATTGAGTGATTTTCTTTCCTTCAAACTGTGGTTGAAGGATAGAAAATTGCATAATGTAGGACCTGCCCAACAAGAGAATTTTTATAATATGTCAGTATAATAGTTTTTTTAAAACTTAAAATGATCAAAAATAGGCTGGAGTGGCACTTAAATAACCCATGTATTTTCCAGCTCTTGATGGTGATGCACTCAGTCTCAGCATTTCTAGCAATACCTGCAACATAGAGTGTGGGTTAACAAACTCACATTTATGGTAATGATGTCCTATGTGTTTATCGCAGATATTGTCAAAACTCTAGTGCAGTGATGGTGCACCTTGGCACCCCAGATGTTTAGAAACTACATTTCCCACGATGCTCAAGCATGAGCATGGGAAATGTAGTTCCAAAACATCTGGGCTGCCAAGGTTCCCCATCACTGCCCTAGTGGCTCAACCCATAGCAGTTCATATAAAATTCCCATATATGGTGGCCAAAGCATTAGCCCATTAGAGCAGTATGTTCTCATCATAACAGGGTAATATAGCAATTTTGGGAAATTGCCATGGGCTCTGAATGACTCCAATATAATCATATAGCACTCTGTTATTGGGTTCTCAAAGACAGTAAGGTGTGTGCTTATTACCAAGATATCAGTAAGATGGATTTAAAAAAAGTCAGATGATCATTTAAGTGCTTTGTTAAGTTGAAGTGTTTGCATGGGCAAAAAAAATAATTCATAAACTTTTTGCAAAACAAGCACATTTTGCAAAACATGTCCTTTAAAAAGCACTGCAAGTTCAGAAACATCTGTTATTAGTGCCAGAAACCAAGAAAGCACCTAGCATCCTGTAGTAAACCTGAAAATGCACTGAAATCCCAAACAGTATTGTCGGTCCTGCCCAGTTCTTCTATGCTGGACTACAAAACACTCTGTATAGCAGGAGAGAGCTCAGGCAAGGCTGAAAACATTTCTTGGAATTTTGGTGCAGCAGAGCAAGGGCAGGACCAAATGAGCACCTGCCCCAGATGCTGTGTTAAGGGGGGTGCACTCCTGGTGCCGCTCCTCACTGACAGGAGTGATCGCAGTTTCACTCCTGTCACAAAGAGTAGGTGCCGACACTTGCTGGAGGGAGGATTAAGGTTTCTCCTCCCTCTAGCCTGCAGGGGGCGATAGACAGTCAGTACTGACACTGAGAACTCATCTCAGTCTCAGCACGGCACTGAGGAGTGAAGGCAGACTGTCCTTTATTTCTCCCCTTGTCATGTGACTCTCACATGACTGGAGAGAGGAAGCAGAAGCTGCCTTCATTCTAGGAGAGCTGTGAGTACAAGGGAGAAGAGGGGGTGGGTGGGTTTTCAACTGATGTAAGGGGGTACTCTGATGGGGACACATTGTGTAAGGGGGCACTGTGAAGGAGCAGCTGATATATGGAGGCACATTAATAGGGGAACATTAATGTAAGAGTGGACATCTGAAGTACAGGTGGACTCTGATGGGACACCTGATGCAAAGGGGGACTCTGATGAGGAAACCTGATCGGAAGGGAGCCTCTGATGGGGACACCTGATTTAAAGGGGGGCTCTGATCAGGACGACTGGTGTATATGGGGACATCTGATGCATAGGGAAATTCTGATTGGGACCCCTGATGTAAAGGGAGGACTCTAATGGGGACACCTCATGTAAAGGAGGACTCTGATTGGGACACCTTATGTAAACGGGGGCACCTGATGTAAAGGGGGACTCTGACTGGGACACCTGATGTAAAGGGGGACTCTGACTAGGACACCTGGTGTAAAAGGGGCCACTTGATGCAAAAGGAGACTCTAATTTGGGACCCCTGGTGTAAAGAGAGGACTTTTATGGGGACACCTGATGTAAAGGGAGACTCTGATGAGGACACCTTATGTTAGATGGTTTTATTTTATTTTACTTGAAGTGTGAATATGATATGATGTCAGTTACACATGTTGCGTTTACTCTGTCCAGGATCCTTTGTATTACTTACAAGCGCTTTTTTCTACTGAATACTGTAAGTGTTCCTAATTTTATAATAAATGGTTCTTTTATGGGTACACATTATGTGAGCTTTTTGTTTTATTGAGCTTAGGTGAAAGACATCCCGGCCGTAATCTCAAGAGATTTTCCATTGATTGTCATATAACGGGGACTGAAATGTGTCTAGAGGCTGTTTTTGAGTACTGAAGTCATTCCAGCATCAGTGATATTGAGACAACTACCCTTCCAAACTGCCTGAGCGACCTAAAGAGTGTAAGCTCTATTGGGTCCTATTTGTCTGGTAAGCCCCCCCCTCCCCTTACCTCACATACACCAGAGACAACATCATTGCACTAAAGGAGATTCTGCACTTTGGTGGACTTTTCTACAGCGAATATTTTAACATTTTCTTTGAATTTGATGGACTCTATAAACTTATCTAATTATTGGCATCATGCACTTTAACGTATATTCATTTGGTTCATGTTACTATGCACTTTAATATATATTTGTCAGATTTTTGCTCAACTTTGCACAATTTGCACATATTGATTTTTTGGTTTGAAACAATATTTGCAAATATAATCAAATTTATTTAATTGCACATCCTATACCAGCGCTGCATTATTCTTATCATTTGTTGTTATGAATTGTCTTTCGTTTTTGCTTCTGCAGGTCACCATTGTTAGAGCGGTAAACCTTTACACACTGTGGATATGATTGGCCTACTTTACTGTTTTATTAGAGAGAGATTTAAAACTCAGCAAATTTTAGCAACCAGACCTCTATGAATTTGTCATAATCTCCCCTTCCCTAGGTAGACGTTTGTGCATTGCAGGAATGTGTGCAAAATTGCACGCATTCCTGCAATACACAAACACACACAGCCCTTTTAAAGGTGTGCATTGGCGACGTTCATTTCTAATGGCACAACACCCACCTTGCTTTTGCGCTTTTTCACCTGCGATATAACGCATGATAACAAAGTACCATGCATTTTCTTTCAATAAATTTTATTAGAGAGTAACAAAGACAAATAACAATGGAAGTGGTACAATAGTGAAGGCTATTTTACAACAAATAATAGTTGAAAAGTGGAGGTCAACTGTAGCAGGTGGATACCCAGCCCTCAATGCTATTAAAACCTCTAGGGTTAAGTCATGAGAAAAGTAGACAAACCTACGTGCTATAAGAGAACAAAAGGTGGTCACCATCTAGTAAGTGCAGGGGATAGCCCCCAAAACCGTAGGGAGCCCCCACCCAAGACACCCCTAAAGGGAGCAAACTGTGTCTCGGAAGAGGCACCCCACGTGTGAACTGCAAAATCGTATAGTGACCCAAAAAAAAAAAAACTTCAAGGGAGAACAACCTACAAGAATGCCATCTACCAACCCTAGATGAAAGAGGCACAGGGCCCCAACTACAGGTGTGTGAAGGTACGATGAAAGCTCCACCAAAATAGAAAACATAGTCTCCAAACCACTTCCTAGAGAACTAAACAATTCGGATCGTCAACCGTTGGCTATAAGTACAGTAAAACCAAGAGTTGAACAGGAAAAGAATAGAAAAAGGAAAAAGAGAAGAAAGAAGGCAGACAGCCTACGAAGTAAGAAGAAAGGAAAGAGAAGGGAATGCAAAAAGGGGGGACGGAGGTTCCTGCGGACCGGTTCCTGAAGACACTGTGAGACAAATTGGCAAAAGGGTAATGGGAGGGAAAAGGAAAAAAAAAGGGTTACCCCATTGTCCAGTGCAAAGAAACATCAAATAGTAACATTCATGTATGCTGCCCAGGGTTCCCAGATACTTTCAAACTTTTCTCTGGAGTTGTCCAGAATACTATACATCTTCTCCTGTGCCATTACCCACAAAATCGTACCCTTAGCCAAGCAGAGTGGAACCGAAGGCATCTTCCCTTGCCTGGCTATCGCCATCTTGGCACTGAGGAAGATGTAGAAAATGAGGGATTGGGTGTGTTTAGGGAGCTTAGGGATGCGTTGGCTCAACAGGGCTTGAGCAGGGGATGGATGCACCGTGAGACCAGAAATCCGACGAACAATACCGCAAATGCGCTGCCAAAACGACCTGAGTTTGGGGCATTCCCAAAAGATGTGGAGGATGGTGCCAGCCAGGTCACATCCCCGGAAGCAGGTAGGGGATGTGGAGGGAAAGATGGTGGCCAATCTGGCCGGCACCATGTACCACCTCAAAATAACTTTAAGATTAGCTTCCATGAGGCCAATATTATGAATACCCCGGAAAGAGCTCCCAACATTAGCGTGCCAGTCAGAGAGGTCACAGTCTAATTTGAGGTCCTGCTCCCATTTAAACATATAGGCAGATTTGGTTTGTGCATCGTTCAGTAGAGCGTAAATGAGGGAGATTCCCCCCTTGACATCAGAAATTTGAGCACACCACTGTTCATAAGGCGTTACCCGTAGGGGTTCAGAGAATTTGGACCTAAGAGAGTTAATAAAGTGCGAAATTTGGGTAAGACGGAATTTCTCTACAGGCGGCATCTTCAACTTTGTGGTACAATGAGAAAGAGTAATAGGACCCGAGCTATCCAAAAAGTGGCCAATTCTGTACATGCCTTTGTCAGTCCACCATTTAAATGCCCCTATGTCTTCACCTGGAGGGAAGGCCGGATTATGGAATAGGTGAGTGAGGGGAGCCCAAGGCGACGTGACTTTATGCGTTTTGTGTATGCGATCACAGATGGATAAAGAATGTGAAAGAGTAGGGGCCAGCACCGGGGGCGGGCTCGAGCAGGTCTCCAAAGCAGGTAGTCAATGGTGTGTCGAGGGACTGCTTGGCGTTCCATAAAGTACCAGTCAGGCTTTCCCCCTCTGGAATAGATCTGATATTATCTGTCAGCTGTGCTGCCAGATAATATTTCCAAAGGTCCGGAACTCCTAAGCCCCCCTGTTTCCGGGAGCGTAATAAGTCTATTAATTCTATATCCCTTTATTCCCCAGATACATTTAAAGATGTGTCCTTGTAAATTTTGAATGTGGGGTTTCCGCACCGGGATTGGGAGCGACCGGAAAAAATAAAGAATACGTGGCAAGAGTGTCATCTTAACTGCATTGATTCTCCCTAACCAGGAAATGTGACAGCGAGACCAGTCAGAGAGATCCCGTTTTAGTCGTTGTATCAGGGGCGGATAGTTGGTCAAATAGAGTTTGTCTATAGTGGGAGTCAAGGAGACTCCAAGGTAAGGAATAGAATTCGATTGCCAGGAGAAGGGGAAATGGTCTTTCAGACGATCCACCAGTGGCCCAGGGAGAGTGATATTAAGGGTCAGCGACTTAGTCATGTTTACTCGCAAGCCAGAAGCCGCCCCAAAGGTGTCCAAGAGGGAAACGATATTGGGAAGAGAGATCAATGGGGACGTAACAAAGAGCATTATATCATCCGCGAACAACGCGCATTTGTGGAACTCGGACCCGCATTGTATGCCATGTATATCAGGGTGAAGACGGATCGCCGAAGCAAGAGATTCAAGGGCAACAGCGAAAAGGAGTGGGGAGAGGGGGCATCCCTGTCTCGTTCCCCTCCGGATCCGGATGTCTGCAGAGTAGTATCCCTGCATTCTGACCTGAGCTGCCGGCTGGGAGTAAAGGGCTCGTAGTGTAGTGATGAAAGAGGGACCAAAACCCCATCGTTCGAGGGTACGGAAGAGGAACGGCCATGACAGGGAGTCAAAGGCCTTTTGTAGGTCCAATGACAGGAGAAAACCAGGTTGGGAAGGGCCACCGTCCCACCCTGAATTTAGCAGCGAGATGACATCAACCACCCTCCTTATCTGGTCAGGTCCCTGCCTACCCGGAATGAACCCCACCTGATCCTTATGAATGTATTTGGCAATAAAGCTGGATAAGCGATTAGCATACATTTTGGTCAATATCTTGAGATCATTATTAATGAGAGATATTGGTCTGTAATTGCCCACATCGGAGGGATCCTTCCCCCGGCTTGGGGATAACCAAAATGTAAGCTTTATTAGAGGCTTCATCCAGGCGAGCTCCGCCCCTGAGGGCATTGAAGAACCCGACCAGATAAGGAGATAGGACCGACGCAAATGTCTTGTAATAGGAATTGGAAAAACCGTCAGGACCTGGGGTGGAATTGGGTCGAAGAGACTTGATCACTTCCAGCACCTCCCGTTCGTCAACAGGGGATTCCAAAAGGGATCTATGCGTATCCTTGAGGCGGGGGAGAGGCACGTTGTCTAGGAACAAGTCAGGATCGTCCCCCTTATGGGGGGTGGGGGCCGCATAAAGTTGGGAATAGAAGGAGTGTAAGGAATCCATGATGGATGTAGGGTTGCTCGAAAGAACACCAGCGGGGGATTTTATTTTGGGCATGGAAATCGCCCGAAACTTTGGGGAGAGCTTCGATGCCAATTTTGTACCCATTTTATCTCTAAAAGCATAAGCGCGAGCCTTTTCGGCCCTGGAAGTTAGGGCCAGGTTAAGTGACAATTTAATCGCATCCAGTTCTGCAAGAGAGGAGGGATTAGGGGAGCGCTTGTGGGCTCTACGGAGGCGAGTTTATTCTGTCTCTAAGCGGGCGATATCAACTAGACTTTCCCCCAGCTGGATGAGATAGCCTCGCAGGACAGCCTTATGGGCCCCCCCATAAGGTAGTAGGGGACGTGTCTGGGAGATCATTAAGCGTGAAGTATTCGCGAAGTGCAGTGTCTATCATGGAGCATCTAGCCGGATCGCTCAGAATAGATTCATTAATTCTCCATGGAGAGGGGCCTCGGGGAAATAGGGAGCAGGAGAGCTGAAGAGTGACCATGGAATGGTCCGACCAAGGGACTTCTCTAATTTTAGACTTCTGGGCAGAAGGGATATCCGTCGTGGGGATGAAAATGTGGTCAATCCGCGCAAACGTATGATGAGGGGGCGAGAAATGTGTGTAATCTCGAGTAGATGGGTTCAACTCCCGCCAAATATCAATCAGACCCAATGCATGGAGCGATCTAGCCACCCGAAGGCTCTGCTTCGAGGGTCGGCGAAGCCGACCACCGGAGGATTGGGATTTATCAAGGGAGCAGTCGAGGGCTAAGTTAGAATCCCCTCCAATGAGAACGCGGCCCTCAAAGTGGGGAGAGAGAAGGAGAAACATCTCGGAGAGGAATTTCGCCTGACCTTTGTTAGGGGCATAGTAAGAAATAAATGTGTATAACACTCCTTGTATGTGGCCCTTGACCAGAATAAATCGACCCTGGGGGTCCCTTACGGTGTGCAGGTGCGAGAAGGGAAGGGATTTAGCAAAAAATATGGCCACCCCTCTCTGTTTGGAGGGGGCATTGGCAAGATAAAACAAGGGGTATTTATGGTGGACATATGTCGGTTGGTAGGATTCCGGGAAGTGAGTCTCCTGAAGCAGGAGGACCCCCAATCCTTGAGAATGGTAATGTTGGAATGCCTTTCTATGCTTAACAGGTGAATTTAAGCCCTGGGTGTTGTGTGATGCCACCTGTAGAGAAGAGACCGTACTCACATTAGGCTGCATGTTGCGCGGGGAGGAGGCACGCTGGTGTAGGTGATCCGGCGGGATCCCGAGAACATCCCCGGAGGAGACTATTCACAGCGGTAGCAGGCTTGTCAGGAGCAACAGGGAACCAGAAGGACCGCAGGAACCTAAGGGGAAGAAAAAGACACCAGTAAAGGGAGAAAGAGAGAAAAAAAAGACAACAGAGGAAGAAGAAAGTAGCAAGTCCAAAGACTTGCCAAGGGATGAGAAAGCCGCAGGAAGGATCCGCAGCTCCTCATCACGTGTAAGGATGCGTCCTGAACCAGTCAGGGCACATTCCTGAGGGAGGCCAGATGAAATCATCTAATGTCCGACAGGAGGAGGCACATTAAAGCCTCTCTGGCCATAGGGCACCAGCCCGGGACACCCTCATAAAAAAAAACAACAAAAAATAGCAAAATTCGAGCACGAAATTCACCCCTAGGTGTAGAATATGGGGAGTTGCCCCAAAAGCACTAATAGGAGGTTAGGTCTAGGGGGGACGGGAGAAAGGGACAACTTGGAGAGGGGAAGGTAGGCAGGGAGAGAAAAAAAAAAAGGGGGGGAAGAAAATAAAAATAAGGGGGGGGAGGGAGTACTGGGGAGGAGGGGAGCTGCAAGCTTAACGACAACAGATTAAGCAGTAATTACAGTCCCAGTATTCAAAAAGAACCTGACCAGCGTGAAGAAAATAGATGAGGTAAGTCAGATCAAAAATTGTAAACTAAATAGTTCGCTGGAAAAAGGGAACAAAACAGTCCGGAAACAGACCCAAAAAGGGGGGCCAAAAAAAATGGAGGCAGGGATCATCTCTGACCCCCATCAGGCGAGGAAGGACGAACTTCGACGACTGAAGAAAGAATATTTCAGAGGAGCAATGCAGATATCAGGGAGGCTGGACATCACGGTGACGCTTCGTTTGCTGCTTGTTCCAAACTGAGGAGACAGGGCTGATTGGAGGGGGTCGCTTGGAAGATTCTCTCCTGGAAGTGGACGGGGCAGGATCCCTGGTGATGATACCCAGATGCAGGAGCATGCCTTCACCCTCCTGGAAGTTGTTGAAGTTGTACGTCTTGTTCTGGAATTGAAAATTCAGCCGGAAGGGGAAAGACCACCAATATTTCAGCGCCCGGGCAGAAAGAGCTTGTGTAAGCGGCTTTAGAGCTCTGCGGCGTTGAATAGTGAAGGGGGAGAGGTCGGCGAAGAGTTGAATCTTGTGACCCTGGATGGATAGGTCCTCTCTACCCCTACTCACTTTCATGAGCTCCTCTTTAACCCCATAGAAGTGGGGTTTGACGATAACATCTCTGGGAAGGCCATCTTTGCGGGGCGGTTGTAGGGCTCTGTGAGCCCGGTCGAGCTCCAGGCGATGGTCCGAAATGTTCGGAATGAGATCCCTAATAAAAGCTTTAATTGTGGTAGGAATGTCCGTGAAGGTTTCTGGGATCCCTCTGACCCTAAAATTTAGGCATCTGCTTCTGTTTTCCATATCATCCAGCTTACTAAGCTCTGTGTCTAGTTGATCTTGGATAGTCTGGATGCATGCTGTGTTTTGATTGGCCCTTGCGACTGTCTGATCCATAGTGCTCTCAATTGCTTCAATCCGGGTGCCAAGGTTCTGGAGTTCAGCCTTAATGGATCCCGTGATTTGTAAGGCATTATGGGCCAGGCCGGCAGCTAGCATCTCCGAGAACCTAGTCATTAATAGTGTGATGTCCGGAAACTGTCCTGGGGAGGTGAGGCCTGGTTGGTGAGGGAAAGCCAGGGCCTCTGGTGAATGCAGCCCCATGATCCCTGGGGCCTGTGCAAGGTGTCTGCTGAGGAGGGATTCAGTGGAGGCTGGTGATAGTAATGGGGGCTGTGGCAGGTATGCAGGGGTCGCTGGGGATGGCCAGGGATCGGGGGAGGCTGAGGGGGTGTCCATAGGGCAAGCTGGTATGTCCCCTACCTTCTGTGTGCCTCTGTCCTCTGAGGGAAGAGAAGGCGCGGTCGCCATCTTGGCTGTGTCCCGCTCGGGGGACAAGAAGCTCAGACGGCGGGAGACCTCGCTCCGGGGACCCGCCGACATCCAAGGGGGAACCGCTGGAGGAAGGAGCAGCGATCGGTGCCGATTGCGGGGCTTCGTGCGCTCCGATGCTGGCTCTGGTGCCTGAATGAGACCGGGGAGGCGCGGAGCTCCGGGCTAAGCTGCCATGTCGGAGCAGCCGCACATGCGCACCCCTTACCATGCATTTTAATACAGTTTGATTCTAAAAAATGTTCTTATGTGCATTCTTCACAAGTGGGGCAGCCCATTAAAATGAATAAACTGCCCTATAAGTGCCATGCAAAAACACGCACAGGCGAACACATCTGCAAAGGTGTGAATGAAGCCTTTTGCTCCTCGCACCACTATTAGCCATGCCCTCTCCATCTGGGGAGCGCAGTTTGCCATCTTCACCCTGGGTACTGTATGACCTTCATATTAAAAAACTGTATGACCTTGTCACGGCACTGCAGCAGAGGCAGTGTTTTCATCTCACTATACAAAGACAGGAGCTCCCTGGATTTTTGGCTAGATCTACAGATACACTATGTCAGGGGTGGCGAACAAGTTCGACAAAAGGAGCCAAAATTTTAAACTGTGAGAGTCAGAGAGCCACACCACGCAGTGACCTGCCAAAACAGACAAACACTCACACAAAAGCATATAACTTTAACAATAATATATTAAACACATAATATAACATGCTCAGTCAGGTGTTTTTTGTTACCTTGTTGAAATGATGGGATGATAATCTCAGTGGGATTTCTGGCATCTTTTGTTTCCAGTAATCTTCTGCCCCTAATTTTCCAGCTAAAATTTTGGTTTTGGCTCTGCCCATACATTTGGTCCCCACCAGCCTCTCTGCTGCACATTTGTGTCCCCATCAGAGACACCTGCACAATAATGTCCTTATCAGAGACCCCCACACACATAAATGTCCCCCATCAGAGAACCCCACACACATAAATGTCCCCCATCAGAGACCCCCACACACATTAATGCCCCCATCAGAGACCCCCTTAGTGCACCCCTTCCACATTTGCATCCTTCATTAGAGCCACCTCTCTGCATTTAGGTCCTATCAGAGAGCCCCCCCCTCCCCTCCTCACCTGCTGCTGTTGATATGCGCAGGGTCACGGATGGTCGTCGGATGGTCGGTGCTGCTGCCAGTGCACTCCAGTGCCTGCTGAGGCCGCCTCAGGGTGACTTAGGTAGCTGGTTAGATAAGGTTTTGCGGAGCCTCGGTGGGGAAGATGTCAGCGGGCGGCTGTCTCGGCTGAGCTGAGCTCTCGTCAGTCACTCAGACATGTCCGTGACAGGCAGCTGAGGCGGGAGGGAGACACACGGGTCCCCACGCTCTCTGGCCCGTGCAGTTGGGAGATGGGAGACGTGATGACGCAGCCTGGGGGCGGGACTACGCGCTTGGAGATCTCTCCTCAGAGGTCCCGCAGCATAACAAAACCAAACTTGGCAAAGAGCCACAGTATACCAAATAATGATAAGAGGCAAAGAGCCGCATTCATTTTGGCCGGGAGCCGCATGCGGCTCGAGAGCCGCGTGTTCGCCACCCCTGCACTATGTTGTCAAAAGTATTGGGACACCTGCCTTCACACGCGTTTGATCTTTACCGGCATCCCAGTCCTAGTCCGTAGGATTCATTATTGGGTTGGCCCACCCTTTGCAGCTATAACAGCTTCAACTCTTCTGAGAAGGCTGTCCACAAGGTTTAGGAGTGTGTCTATGGGAATGTTTGACCATTCTTCCAGAAGCGCATTTGTGAGGTCAGGCGCTGATGTTAGACGAGAAGGTCTGGCTTGCAGTCTGTGCTCTAATTCATCCCAAAGGTGTTAGATTGGGTTGAGGTCAGGACTCTGTGCAGGTCAGTCAGGTTCCTCCACCCCAAACTCATCCATGTCTTTATGGACCTTGCTTTGTGCACTGGTGTTCAGTCAATTTGGAACAGGAAGGGCCAACCCCAAACTGTTCTCACAAAGTTGGGAGCATGAAATTGTCCAAAATGTTTTGGTATGCTGATCCCTTAAGAGTTCCCTTCATTGGAACTAAGGGGCCAAGCCCAACCCCTGAAAAACATCTCCACACCATAATCCCCCCTCCACCAAATTATTTGGACCAGTGCACAGAGCAAGGTCCATAAAGACATGGATGAGCGAGTTTGGGGTGGATGAACTTGACTGGCCTGCACAGAGTCCTGACCTCACCCTGATAGAACACCTTTAGGATGAATTAGAGCGGAGAATGCAAGCTAGGCTTTCTCGTCCACATCAGTGCCTGACCTCACCAATGCGCTTCTGGAAGAATTGTCAAACATTCCCATAGAAACACTTCTAAACCTTGTGGACAGCCTTCCCAGAAGAGTTGAAGCTGTTATATCTGCAAAGGGTGGGACAACCTTATATTGAAATCTACGAACTAAGACTGGGATGCCAATAAAGGCAAGTGTTCCAATACTTTTGACAATATAGTGTTTTTTTTTCTGTATGTACAGCTTAGGGACAAATGTGCATTTGCTGCATATGTACTGCATATGTTTGTTTGTTTCTTTGATTTTCCCCAGACATACAGTTTAAGCTTGTATAAGCCAACACCATACATACAGTATATCTCCAGAGAGAATTCGTTTGGCATTCACTATACAGGGACAGCATGCATTGGATAATGAATTATCCAAAAGCCTGATAATAGCCATCTTGCATGTTAAGTCTTAACAGGTTTGGGAGGTGATGGACTAGTTTGAGGTGCTAAGTGTTGAAAAAATCATATGACTATGCTCTATTGGAAGTAGGTTACCATTTATAACACTGCATAATAAAAAAAAAATCATGTTTCTGTACATTTTATTTACTGTCTTGATATATGTACAGTACATATACTCTGTAGAAGCAATACATTTTCCATGTTTCCAAAGAAGCTTAAAATCTTTTATGTTTGCTACAGTATTTTAGACATACACACCGGAGCAAGCATTGATAGCACTGTGTCATGCAGTGAAGCCTGAGTGGCTTGCAGAGCTGACCCTCCTTCTCTGTGTCCTGCCATTTAGGAGAGTACGGCAAGCTGATAAAAAGGCAGACTTGATCAGATTTAGTTTTTTTTTTTTTTTTATTATCTACATAGTGTTCAATCGTGACATTCTGCATTTGTATGTGTCTCAATACGTGTATTAACATATATATATACCTATTTCTAACAGCAACAAACAAGTGACGGGTACTGAATGAAAGTATAGGTTGAAGTCAAATGCAATCATTATGTGCTGTGCGCAACAGATCATGCAGTAAGGCGTGATTATTATTCTTGCCGTTGGCAAGTTACCTCAGTAGCTGCCATCTGTCACTAATTTGCCAACAATCTTAGATCTGTCCCTAAAAGTCTTTGTCTCTGATAATTTCAATTTGCCATAGCTGAATGAGCAATCTTATGTTTTCGCTGCAAGCTGCGCACCGTATTTTTTCCTGTACAGTAAAAGGTATATGGGTTTTATACTAAGTTTACAAAGAAGCTGCCTAGTGTCCACTTAACCACTTAAGCCCCGGAAGATTTTACCCCCTTCCTGACCAGGCCCTATTTTGCGATTCGGCACTGCGTGACTTTAATGGACAATTGCGCGGTCATGCGACGCTGTACCTAAACGAATTTGACGTCCTTTTTTTCCCACAAACAGAGCTTTTTTTTGGTAGTATTTGATCACCTATGCGATTTTTTGATCATGCGCTATAAACAAAAAAAGAGCGACAATTTTGCAAAAATAACAATATTTTTCCCATTTTTTTGTATGAAATTCCCCAAAAAATTTTTAAAAATCAAAATTTTTTAACATTTTTGGCCAATTTGTTTTCTGCTACATATGTTTGGTAAAAAAAAAATTGCGATAAGTGTATTTTGATTGGTTTGCGCAAAAGTTATTGCGTTTACTAACTAAGTGAAAGATTTTTGTCATTTTTGTTGTTTTTTTTTTTTAAACGAGTAATGGCGGCGATCTGCCTTTTTTTTGGTGGGACTGCGATATTGCGGTGGACAGATCAGACCCTTGACTGACATTTTTGACTCTTTTGGGGGTACCAGTGACAATACTACAGTAATCAGTGCTATATATATGCACTGTTACTGTAAAAATGACACTGGCAGGGAAGGGGTTAACTTTATTAGTGATGCAGGGGACAAGTGTGTCCCTAGGGGCATGCTTCTTACTGTGCAGGGATGTGGCTTTTCATGTAACAGCAGAGATCTATGATCCTACATAGCAGGACAGTATGATCTCTGCTGTTACACAAGTGAGAATGGCAGGCGGCTTTGTTTACATTAGCCGCCTGCCTTTCTGCCTCTGTACCTGACGAACCCGATGTCCGCCGGTCACTCGCGCGGAGGTGTCCGTGGACGAGTGGGGGTGGGAGCGTGCCTCCTGGGGCGGGAGCTCGCCCCCTATTGGCTCACAGGCGAGTGACGTACCCATACGTCACTTTGCCTGCACGGGGCTGACCGCCGCAGTATATGTACTTGCGCTGGTCGGCAAGCGGTTAAGGTTGACATGTGGTTTAACATACCCTGTAAAATGTTTTGTTTTATCTAGTTTTTTGTTTTTTTTTGCACATCAAACTTAAAGTGGTTCTAAAGCCAAAATGTTTTTTTACATTAGGCCCCTTTCACATGGGCTTTCTGATCCGGTCCGCCTGTCAGATTATAAGGCGGACCTGATCGGATGTTCCAGGCAGACTTATGGGGCAGCGGGTGTCAGCGGAGACATGTCCACTGACACCCGCTGATACTGCCCGTGAAATCCAAACATCCAGCCTTCTGCAGGATCAGATTGGATAGGATCAGATGAAAATGGACATGCGGTCCGTTTTTATCCAATCTCTCATAGAGGAGAGCGGGGCTCTGACAGCTCCGTCTCTGCAAAGTAAGCGGAGACGGAGCTGTCATCCTCCGGCTCAGTCGGGGATCGGCAGATGGATCCCCGCTAAACAAAACTGAGTCCATCAGGCGCACGGCCTGTGTGAAAGGAGCCTTACAGTGGTTGTAAAGGCTTGAAAGTGATACTAAAGTCTCATTTTTTTTGTTTTGAAATAACAAACATATCATACTTACCTGCTCTGTGAGGTGGCTTTGGAGCAGCGAAGATCCTCCTCTTCTTGGGTCCCTTGCCGGCACTCCTGACCCCTCCCTCCTGCCAAGTGCCCCAACAGCAAGCGGCTTGCTATGGGGGCACCTGAGCTGAGCCGCCGCTCTGTGTGTCCATTCAGACACGGAGTTGAAATTCGGCATCACCCCCTCTCTTCTCATTGGTTTACTGACTTTGAATGACAGCAGGGGGGACCAATGGCACCCAGTGCTGTGTCCCAGCCAATCAGGAGGGAGAGTCCCGGACAGCTGAGTCTCTCGTGCAACATCGCTGGATCAGATGGGGCTCAATTAGATATTAGGGAGGTTGAGGGAGGGGCCGCACACAGAAGGTTTTTTTTATCCTAATGCATTCTATGCATTAATATTAAAAACCCTCTGCCTTTAGAACCACTTTATTGCAATCCCTGCACTAAGGTAAAAAATGTCTCAGTATTTGTATAGCCCTTTCACTACCTTGTAAATTTACCTAAGTCCTTTCTCTATCTAAAGCAGGCCATACACAGTGCAAATTTCTTTCCTGCAACCACTGGGTATTATTACTGGTAGGCAGAGGAGAGCCCATGTAATATGGCAGGGCATCCCTGAGCCAGGCATCCTACATTCTCCTCCTATCACATCCTGGGTTACCCAGATAGGAACCCCCTGAGATCCATGTCAGTGGTGTCAATGTTAAATGAGGAGGACTGATGGAGCAGGTCCCAGGTAGGGAGCTGGGAGGATTGTCCACTGTGCACACAGCACAGCCCTCCCTTCTTCTGCCATCCTCTGATCCCAGAATGACATTCAAGCGTAAGTTCACTGGACACCCTCCCCTTTCCCCCCAGTCCCCCTGTTCCAATGTCCTGCGATCCCCTGCTGTCAGGATGCCACTTCAAAAGTCCAATCGTTTGGAAACCTCGCAACATCACCTACATCTATAACTCTCAGCAGAAGAGGCATTCTGATTGGTCAGCACCATCACATGGACGGCGTTGGCTAATCAGAATCCGTCTAGCCCATCCTGTCAACATGCGGATGGCCCCTTCAGCACTGATGACACATAGCTCAACCAGTGGTTAAGACATGAGGTCTGGCCGATGGGTGTCATGTGTCACCCCTCTGGTAGGTGTCAACCGGGTGTGGTCCACACCCCCCACAACCCCATAGCAATGCTACTGCTGGCACTACACTAAATGTGTAGTGCAAGCCGGCATGGACTATTTTTATTCGGGAGAAGGCTGTTTTTTCGTGCCCGGGAGCTTTTTTGCGGCCCCCACTGCAAAGTGCCACTCTAGGCCTATTCGGCCTAGGCCAAGATGCATCGTTGTCTGTATCATGCTGTTCTGGTTTGGTAGGCAGAACTGCTCTTCCACTAGACAGTCACGTTCATATTCAACCAGGTGGTTCAATATTTGTGCCGTTTATTTTCACATTGAAAATCAATGATTTACAATGTGGCATTGCAATTTCAATAGAATAAAAAACAAATAATAAAGTGTTACTAATGAAAAGAAATTGCTGCATTTAGATGTGGTCAAAATCCAGGTTTATTGGACATCCCAATGTGGCAAAAAAGTGGCAAGGTAGACGCGTTTCACACACTAAGATGTGTGCTTAATCATTACGAAACCCACAAAAGTACAATCAGTCTGTATATGCTGTAAAGCATGCTTGTTATACTCACTGTGGAACCTGAGGGGTTAATCCTCCACATTGTGTAAAAAGGCTGTTTGATCCTGTCTTCTCTGATCCTCCCCTTCTTCCACAGTTCCCAATCCATCTCCTGATAAAACAGAGCTTTTGGAGCCCCTCTGCACATGCTTTTTAGTGTGTATTGCTATTTTTTTCCTTTGGGAGTGTGCATGTGGTCTGAGGTCTGCACAGGGCTAATCAGCACTGTCCAGACAGAGGGTCAGGGGTCCAGCAGCCTCATGGGTAGAGTGAAAACTCCTCCTACATACTTTAGCCAGACACTGATAGAAATCAAAAGACTGCTTCATACTGTTGATGAGAAAAGGTATTGAGCAGTTTATATTTACTAAAATAATTGCTTTTCCATGCTCTGTGTATTGTGTGAGACCAGATATACTGAACAGTTATAGTGGGTTTAGTAACACTTTAAGCCTGGGCTCACACTTGTGCAATGTGGGACATTGCGTGTGATTCGGATAGGAATCGCACCGCATTCCTATTCAAATCACATGCAATTTGTTGCAGTGAGATTTGAACTCATTATTTTGTATGGGCTCAATTCACACTGCACCGCAAAAAAAAGGTTCAGGCATCTTTCTTTTTGCCACACTGGAACCGGATTGTATAGGTGTTCCCCTCGTTGCGATCCAATTCTTGCAATCGCACTGCATTTTTCAATCCGTTCTGGGGTGTGATTACTTTAACATTGGCAACGGTGGCAGCTCTCATGAATGGAGTATGATTTCAGTGCAGTGCTGGAAACGCTCAGGGTTTACTGCATTTTCCAGACCACATATATGTGAACCAGGGCTAAGAGCTAAGTTTGTTCAGTACACAAGAACGCATTTGTTCATAGGAATAAGTTTGTTCATGCAAATGAGCCTGCAGGAGAGCAAAGTCAAGTCTAGGTGACTCTTTAATGTATAAGCTGAAAGTTCGAATCAATCTGTGGATCCGATACCCAACTCCACTTCAGCAGGAACCCGGTTGAGATTCGAACCATGTTTGGGCAGGCTGAATGTACCCAAGTTGATTGATCAATCAATTTGGGTACAACCAGCATGCCTGGTTTTACCTGCGACTATCGCTAGCGGCTGCTATAGCGCTAGCAATAATTACTAACTTCTCCTGGAGGAGACGTCTTCCCTTGCTGAGAGAAGACAATGGCCCGGCAGAAGGAATTCCTGCATTAACACTGTCTGTGTGGATGGGGGAACCATCTGGTGGTTACAGAAAATACATTTGCTTCGTGACTGTATGCCATAAGCTGGATACACACTATACAACTTTTGTTGTTAGATTTCATATAGATTTACCTGCAACTGTGTAGTGCAAGGGTCTGCAGTCTTTATTGGGGAGATTCACAACTCTATTTTCACTGGTAACCATTGTCAACTAGAAATATAGTGAGGGAAAATCAAACATTTTGGAGTTATTCACAGAACAAGAGGGGAGGGTAAACCTTTTAATGGGACCCTTATTCCAGGGACAGTTCTTTAACCAGTTCTGGAGCGGAAGGATTTGCGATTTGGCACTGTGTTATTTTAACGAACAATTACGCGGTTCTGTGACACTGTACACAAATAAAATTGATGTTTTTTTTCCCCTACAAATAGAGCTTTCTTTTGGTGGTATTTGACCACCTGTGCTATTTTAATTTTTTGCGCTACAAAAAAAAAAGCGACAATTCTGAAAAAAAAATAAACATATATATTTTTCACATTCTGCTATATAACGTTCCCCAAAAAAAAAATTAATAATCAAAATTTTTCATCCTTTTAGGCTAATTTGTATTCTGCTACATATTTTTGGTAAGAAAAGTCGCAATAAGCGTATTTTGATTGGTTTGCACAAAAGTTATCACG
This sequence comes from Pelophylax lessonae, assembly GCF_965119305.1. NCBI lineage: Eukaryota > Metazoa > Chordata > Amphibia > Anura > Ranidae > Pelophylax > Pelophylax lessonae. The sequence continues at coordinate 590,540,998 of NC_138768.1, forward strand.
TGTACAAACTAGGGAAAAGATTTATTTAATTTTTATTCTTTTTTTTTTTCCTAGTAATGGCGGCGATCTGCAATTTTTAGCGGGGCTGCGACATTGGGGTGGACAGATAAGAACCCTAACTGACATTTTTGACACTTTTGGGGGGACTAGTGACAAAATATGCACTGTTACTGTAATAATGTCAATTGCAGGGAAGGGGTTAACCTAGGGGTGATCAAAGGGTTAAATGTGAGCCTAGAGGAGTATTTTCTAACTGTGGGGGGAGGGACTTGTGAAATGATCACAGAGACCTGTGTTCCTATATAGAAGGATCACAGGCGCTCTGTGATCGTTTCAGAGAGAACAACGATCTGCTGTGTTTGTAACAGCTGACCAGTGTTCTCTCTCAGCGGGGAGTGATCACGGGTGCCCGGTGGCAATCGGTGCCACCGGTCTCGTGCATCAGCATCCCCTCTGCCATGCTCGCCCCTCGGACCGCTCCCACAAGCCGACGTATCCCTACATCAGTAAACCTGCGGCGGGCGGTCGGCAAGCGGTTAAAAGGGGACTTCCCCTTACTGTGGGATATTTCCACTAATTTCCTGGTACATTTTTGGGACAGGAAGTGAAACGAAATTTCCTCAGCGTTGCAAAGACAGCAACAAAATAATCTGACAGGAGTTTTTGCCTTTCCCTACTAAAGTTCAAACTTAAGAAAAAAAAGGTTTTTGTTATACACACACTTTGATACATATTGGGCAGACATAATATTTTTTAGTGTGTTTTAGGTGAAAGCTGTTTAACCACTTAAGCCCCGGAAGATTTTACCCCCTTCCTGACCAGGGCCTATTTTGCGATTCGGCACTGCTTGACTTTAAAGGACAATTGCGTGGCTGTGCGATGCTGTACCTAAACAAATTTGACGTCCTTTTTTTTTTTACCACAAACAGAGCTTTCTTTTGGTGGTATTTGATCACCTGTGAGATTTTTTTGATCATGCGCTATAAACAAGAAAAGAGCGCCAATTTTGCAAAAATAACAATATTTTTCAAATTCCCCCCCCCCAAAAAAAATGTAAAAATCAAAATTTTTTAACATTTTAGGCCAATTTGTTTTATGCTACCTATAGAGGGTTGGTGAAATTCTCGCGCTGTCTTCTCTAATTATTGTCTACAAAATAGGCACCTTTAATGCTGCAGGTACTAAAATTGGTAACCTACACAATAAAGATAAATAAAGTTGGGGGGAGTACCGCGCTTTAAAAGTGCTTAAATAACATAAATAAAATATATAAATATGTAAATACTATGTTTTGTAAAAGAAAATCGCAAAAAGCGTATTTTGATTGGTTTGCGCAAAAGTTTTTGTGTTTACTAACTAAGGGAAAGATTTTTGTCATTTTTGTTGTTTTTTTTTTTAACGAGTAATGGCGGCGATCTGCGACATTGCGGCGGACAGATCGGACCCTTGACTGACATTTTTGGCACTTTTGGGGTTACCAGTGACATTACTGCAGTAATCTGTGCTATACATATGCACTGTTACTGTAAAAATGACACTGGCAGTGAAGGAGTTAACTTTATTGGAGAGGGAGGGGTTAAGTGTGTCCCTAGGGGCGTGCTTCTAACTGTGATTGGCTGTGGCTACATGTGTAAGAACAGAGATCAACGGTCCTACATAGTAGAACCGTGTGATCTCCATTTTTACACAGGGAAGAATGACAGGCGGCTTTGTTTGCATTAGCCGCCTGCCTTTCTTCCGGTGTAACGGAAGATCGCGAGTGCCCAGCGGACTCCCTAGAGCCTCACAGGCTAGCGATGTAGCCCTACGTCGCTTTGCCGGTGAGGGGCTGACCGCCGCAGTGAATAGTCGTGCGGCGGTCGGCAAGCGGTTAATCTTGGGAAGGTGGATAAATTATTTGCTTTTGGATGCAAATAATGGTATCCAGGAAACTGATAAAAAAAAATCAGAAAAGCTGAGAATACGATTATTGAATAACTTTTGTCATATGCGTTATCGTTACAAAATAAATTTGGTCATCGTTTCATGTCACAGGAAGGAAAAATGTATTCCAGTTGGCCATAAAGTGATTTGTTAAGAGAGTAGATGCTGTTGTGCAAAGTGTTAGTGAATAAGGAGAACCTATGTTCACTTTAAATACCCTATCCTGTTTAAAAAAAAAAATAAGATTTTTGCTAATACATGAGTGGTTGATTGAAGTTAACAAAACTTTTTTGATGCACTCTACCTAATGTAGGCTATTGTGTCACTGTCCGGCTTCCTATAGAATGTTCCCTAAAAGTGCATTTTTTGTAAGGGTGCGGATCTAATGTAGTGTGGCTATGTGGTCCATCTTGTATAAATGCTGGCAGGTTGCCAAACTGTTATTGTACTTTTAATTTGGAGAAAAGTGTCACCCAGACCACTTCTGTGACCGTCCTTCGATTCAGTAATGGAGCATCTGTAATGTTTGTCTAACTTTTTGTACTTCATTTAACTAATGAGAAAGAAGAAACTGCCCATTACAGTGATAACAAATCTAAAAAAACACATTTTAACAAAGTTTTTCAGCTGCTATCAGAGCAAGTAATGCTGAGTTTTTCATTTTGTACATTGAGAAATATGATTAATCATTTTGCCTTTTTATAGTTCGACTATTAATTTAGATATGTTGTTTTTGCAACTTGAAAACTTGCACATTATTTAGAACTGATAGCTGCAAATTTACTTTGTCTGACCGTCATTTAAAAAAATCAATTATCAGGAGACTTTAGCTTGGAATTTGTTTGGAAATCCATCTAGAAGACAGAGGAAGATAGAGTCTCAGCTGCAAAAGATAACACAGTGATTAATTGAGAGTGCCTGAGATTTTCCATAACTGAATTATATTCGTTTCCAACACTATAGTGCTGAGTTCAGAGAGGAATATTTAGAAAGTGATTGAAAAAAACTATGCATCTAAATGTTTAACACTTTTCACCCTTCTTTGATGGGCTGTGCACAGCATAATGATACAGTGGTCCTTATACCAAGCTGATCTAATAAAGGGTCAACATGGGGCATGTGCTCCAGGCCCAACTGGACAACTTACCTGCCAACAGCATACTTTACTAATGGCGCTTTTCCACTGCATGGAACGAACGGTTCGGCTCGCTTTTGTGCTTTTCCACTGCTGGTACCGCATGGTACGTTGTAGGAACGGTTCGGTACGGTATGCTACGGTACGGCGGCGCTTTTCCACTGCATGGAACCGAACGGTACGGCTCTCAGAAACAGTACCACCTCGATTGTGGTTCCAAGAGGTACCATACCCGGTACCATATCCCACAATCCTTTGCATACAGTCACTACTAGCCACTGATTGGTCAGAGAATCCCACCCACCCCGTTGTTATTCCACCCACTTAACTTTAGTACTACTTTAGTGGAAAAGCAAATCATACCGTACCGTACCGAACTGTTCCAACACCGTACCATGCGGTACCAGCAGTGGAAAAGCAAACCAGGCCAAGCAGGGCCGAGTAGAGCCGAGCCAGTACTTGCAGTGGAAAAGTGCCATAACTGTTACAGATTTACTAGGACATTCCTGATTTTTACTACAGCTGTATCCTGGGATGTGTGCCAGTATCATAGCGTAAAGTTCTAAGTGGGTTATGGCTCAAAAACACAGCAACCAGGCCTGCCTATGAGTAACCCAGTGGGCATACCTGCAAAGTAAAAAGGACATGCAGCTGCTGTAGGTTTTCTTGTTGTATACAAGAGGAGAAAAATAAACTGTGATGTTCCTGGGGGCATAATAGGTAGCTGGTCTGACTAACACCTTTATCAGCTGTACTGGACTGCACCAAGAGGAAAAAAACACACATACTCAGTGGCAGTAGTAGGGAAACACACAAGTACAGAATGAGTGCCTTTGATTCTTTGCAATACAGTGGAAATGATTAATGGGGTGTACCCAATGCAAACCCCCATGATTAAGGGTAGAGAATTCACTAGAAACGATTGCAGAGCACAAGAGCAGCTGTTTCTGTGCATGCTCCGAACTCTGACTCTATTTTATACCAGGAATATTTTCTAATTATAGAAAAGGGTCCAGCAAATATACCATAAGCTTAGTGTCCCCTACCACCAGTGTGTGGAGGAGGCCTGGCTTTTGACTCTAGTTCAAGGGTCTTCAAACTATGGCCCTCCAGCTGTTCAGGAACTACAATTCCCATCATGCCTAGTCATGTCTGTGAATGTCAGAGTTTTACAATGCCTCATGGGATGTGTAGTTCCGCAACAGCTGGAGGGCTGTAGTTTGAGGATCCCTGCTCTAGTTAGTATATCCAAACGTACAAAGACCAAGAGGGAGGGCAGGGTTGAGAAAGAGTGAGAAAAGCTGAAAGAGGGTGGTAAAGCAGAAACAAGTCGGTGTAGTTTAAATGCCATTTGTTGCAATCAAGTAGCATACATGTTGCATATACATTTCACCAGAGAATAAAACTATTCACTTTGGTAAAGGGGAGTCACTGCAGGGGCTTTGGAGAAAGACTAATCAGTACCCTGGCACCAAGACACAGAGCCAAAATGCAGTTGTTAATATAATCACAAATTTGGCAATTCTTAGATGAATTTGTTTAAGGTTTGTGAAATTATTGGGCTTCCATATGCTGCCAGTGTTGGTCTGCTCACAATAACTCCTTGCCACCCTGGATCCATTTTTACGTTTTAACTAAAAGGATGCTTCCCATGTACAGAGAGTGTTTGAACATCCTTGAACAGTGCAGGAGGTTACGTTATGTATTATACATTACAACCCGACCAAAAGGATGGAACAACTCTGTCTGCCACTCTCATCCTTCATCAGCCTCTTTGTAATATCCCTATTACCTTTACTCATTATCTTCCCAAAGGATAACCCATAGGACAAGCCATCCTCTCTCAAGAAATACATTGGGCCATTGAATCAATGGCAGGATCAAGCAATGTATGTACATCACTGTGCAAAGGTTGTAAGCACTGCAGTGAATAGTTATTTATCCTAGATGTTTGAAACAGCCTACCTACTGAGTTCCTAAAGAAAAAAAAAAAAAAACTGTGTGCAAGAGTACTTGGAGAATTGATGCCATTTAAAAGGTAATAAGTTGACACACCAAATATTGATTTGATTTAGGATTTTTTTTATGTTAGGGCCCTTTCATACAGGCTTTCCGATCAGGTCTGCCTATCAGTTTTTCGGGCAAACCTGAAAACAGACAGGCAGTCCGTTATCATCCAATCTCCCATAGTAGGGATCTGACGGGTCCGTCTCTACAAAGTATATGGAGACGGACCTGTCATTTGCCTGCTCAGCGGGGATCGGTGCAAAACAGAGTCTGCGAAAGCCCATGTGAAAGGACCCTTTATGCACTTTAAGCAATCTCACTTCACAGCCTAAGGCTTATCTACATTTTAGGCTAATTTTGCAGGTGCAGGCATCAACCCAGTACTGTTTTTTTTTTTAGAGCCGGCGGTTGGCTTTCAGGAGATCATAGCCGATGTGGCTCAGCCGTTATTCCAGCGAGCGAAAGGGGATGTCCACCCCTCCCGCAGCTCTGCCCGGATCTCCCGTCCCCCTGGGAGACCCAAGCAACCAGTCGGCACGTCTGCTGGCTGGTTGGAGTCCCCAACAAAACCAAGTTCGGCTTTTATCGAGTTTCCGATGTAATAACCTGGAAGCAATGTCACAACGTCACTTCCGGTTTACTTGGTTGCTTTTATAAAATTTCAGTATTCAAAAATGGCGATTTCACCATTTTGAATACTTTGAAGTGCAGTCAAGGGGGTCTGGACCCCTGATCCCTCCATAAAGAGTACCTGTCACTGCTTATTACTGTCCCAAGGGATGTTTACAAATGTAAGTCACGCCCGCAAATGAAAACAGTGTTCCAACCACACATGTGAGGTATCACCACGATCGCCAGAGCAATAATTCTAGAAAAAGACCTCCTCTATAACTCTAAACTGGTAAATGGTAAAAAAAAATTAAAACATTGCCTAAGTACCGTAGTTTGTCACCATTCCACTAGTGTGCGCAATTTTAAACTGTAACATGTTAGGTATCTTTACTCGGTGTGACATCATCTTTTACAATATACATAAAATTGGGCTACATTTACTGTTTAGTTTTATTAAATGCAGTGAAATGTATTTTTTCCCCAAAAAATTGCGTTTGAAAAGCCGCTGCACAAATACTGCGTGACAAAAAATATTGCAATGACCGCCATTTTATTCTCCAGAGTCTTTGCTAAAAAAAAAAAACAAAAGATATATAATATTTGGGGTTTTAAGTAATTTTCTAGCAAAAAATACTGATTTTAACTTGTAAACAACAAGTGTCAGAAATAGGCTTGGTCCTTAAACGGTTAAACTGATTTTTACTGCCTCCCAAATGCCCCTTCTTAAAGCATAACTTTGTCCATAACAACTCGATAAATACATATTCTTTAGCTAGAAACATGTATTCCACATTATTATTTATGCTACCAAAATTAGTGTGTGCTGTTAATTGCCTCCAGCATTGTTCCCATTTCTTCTTGCCAGAGGCTACCATTTTGCTGAAACCCAAAGCCCCTGAGCAGCAGTAACTCTTTAGGCTGTCGGCAGATCAGCTCTCTAGTGCCTCATATTTTTGGCAGAGTGCCCGAGAATTAGTAACTGCTGAGGCTGTGCAGAACAGGATGAGACTGTGCATTATTGGCTTTTAAACAGTATAGGCACATATTTTTTAAGTTTTACAAAGCTATGCCTGGAAAAGGGGCCCACCTAAAGTAAGCTATCAGGACTTTCTGTCTAAAATTCCGCTTTAAGCTTTAAAGGCAGTGAATGAGGGTGTATACATGCCACGGCCAATATGCTTTGCATTGCATCACTGTAAAATTATGCCAGGTGTACTGCCACTGAATGTGACCTGTTCATCTGAACTGTGTGCACATAGTTACGGTGTAGTAGTGTGGGGTTTTAGGGGTTAAAACAGACAGTGAGGAGGGAACATAATGCATGATTGTTATGTTTATGTAGCAGGTTTTCCAGGCATTGGGCCTGATGTGGGTCTGCCATTGTTACCGGTTACCTTTCAAGCCCATGTGAGCTGCGACCCTGGGTGTGAGAACTGAGACACTGATAACTCCGGCATCTTTGTTTGGTTGTTTGATTGTATTTTTAGGGGATGGGAGAAGGGAATGAGTGGGATAATCCTTTGGCTCGACTATATACAATTCTGGGATTGCTGTGGAAAAATGCCCTTTAGCGCTGTCTTGACGCCAGCCAACGCTAGCCAACGCTTACTGGCGCTTGGAACACACTGTATCTCTGAAAGCTGTGCTGGAACTCCAACTTAAGTCAAGAAGATCCAGGACTGTGGAACATTGGACTTCTGACACTACTTGCACTCAAAAGTCACTGACTACCCCCTCCTGCCCTGCACTGGCTTCAGGAAGCTTGTTGTGAAATCCTGTATGGCTGCAACTCTCAACAGATGCACTCTCACTGTGCACTTCAGGGCCCAAACTGCAGACACCCCCTTTAACACTTCAGGGTCCTCAACCTGACCAGGTACCCCCTTTACCGCTAGCTGATACTCGGATCCTAGAACCTTCTCCGGAAGGGTCCCCATTGACTCTAGGCAGACCCCCAGGGGCAATCCTCAGTACTCACGACCTGTGTAGGCTTTCCTGAGACTGGACCCCTCTCGCTCTCCGCTGGTTCTCGGCACACCGGATCCCCTCTACAGCTCAGCTCAGCACTCTATGGATTCTCAGGCAGCACCTGAGACATCCGTTTCCTCTGACAGGAGGAGAGACAGCCGTCCTCTCTCTCCTGGGACTCTGCTTCCCGCCAAAGACGCTGAGTCACGCACTCCCCTCAGACTTATACCCACTCCCAGAATCCTTTGCTGCAGAATCTGCCTTCTGGGGTAATTACAAGCCTGAATGTGTCCCTGATTGGGTCTCCTCCACTGCCCTATGAAAAGCCTCTCGCAGAGCCAGTGGGGACTCCCTCCTCAGCAACACACCTGGAAGCCATGACACCCTAACCAAAAAAACATTAATGGCCCTTCTGTTAAGCAGACAAGGCCCACTATGCATTTACCTAGCACCTCCCTGTAGGGTGCTACACCCACTTTTTTTTTAATACATCAAATATTTTAACCACTTTACCACCGGAGGATTTTGCTGTCTTCCGTCCAGGCCACTTTTTGCGATTCGGCGCTGTGCGACTTCAACTGACAATTGCGCGGTCGTGCGACGCCGTACCCAAACGAAATTTACGTCCTTTTTTTCCCACAAACAGAGCTTTCTTTTGGTGGTATTTGATCACCTGTGCGATTTTTACTTTTTGCGCTATAAACAAAAAAAGAGCGTTTATTTTGAAAAAATAACAATATTTTTAACATTTTTTTATATGAAATTCCCCCCAAAAAAGATGTAAAAACCAATTTTTTTAAAAATTTTTGGCCAATTTGTTTTATGCTACATATGTTTGGTAAAAAAAATCGCAATAAGCGTATTTTGATTGGTTTGCGCAAAAGTTATTGCGTTTACTAACAAAGGGAAAGATTTCTGTCATTTTTGGTGTTTTTTTTTTAACGCGTAATGGCGGCGATCTGCGATTTTTTTTGCGGGACTGCGACATTGCGGCGGACAGATCGGACCCTTGACTGACATTTTTGACACTTTTGGGGGTACCAGTGACATTACTGCAGTAATCAGTGCTATAAATATGCACTGTTACTGTAAAAATGACACTGGCAGGGAAGGGGTTAATTTTATTGGAGAGGGAGGGGTTAATGTATGCCTGGTGCTTACTGACGTGTAGGGGGGGAGGTGACTGTGTGAGTCATGGACAGATCGGATGTCCAGCTATGCTGAACACTCCGATCTGTCACTCCCTGTCACTATGGAGATCCGCCCGCTGTGTTTACACACAGCGGGTGGATCTCCAGACTCGATCCCCGACGATCGGGTAAGAGCAGCGGCGATCGCCGCTGCTCCTCCCCTGGCCCGACTCCCGCTGTGAATGAAAACAGCGGGAGCGAGCCTCCGGCGGCGCGCAAGCGCCGCCCAGAAGGGGGAGTGTCCAATCACGTTAATACTACGTGACTGGACGATAACGAACCACTCTGCCGCAGTAGTATTACTGTGAGCGGTTGTAGAGTGGTTAAAGTGTTAAAACTGCAAAACAAGTATCGACAGTATTTCGTTTACCCATCATTATTATTTTCTTACACAATTGCTTTTGAACTACCTTTCCAAAATTTCCAGTTATAAAATAACTGTTAAAAAAAAGGCTGTTTTTGCAGGACATACTGTAAATAAAACATCTTCTTTTTGGTTACATTTACCAAACCAGGAACAGGTCAGATGGAAGGAAACCTCTAGATCATTAGATAAACATCCTGTAGCATGTTATGTACTGTAATTTGTTATTGTTTTTATCCTAATAGTGAACCATAATTCATGCTCTGTATTGAATAATAGTTGCAAATAAATTATACTAAAGTAGCCAAATCAAGAGCATTACAAAATACAAAACAGATATGATAAACATGCGTGTCTCTGAACAGTTCTTCTTACCAGTGATTTAAAAATTTTCTCTAAATAAATCAAAGTCTAAAAGCCACCACAAGTAGCATTACCATGGCAACATCATATGCAAGATCTCAAACTCTCTCAAAAACATGTTATGAGTCATATAAATAAGCTTTTAAAAAAATAATAAATAAGAACAGTTATACTCAGAAAAATGGCTTCCTTTGCCATACAGTCTGTGTGTATATATACTGTATATATATATATATATATATATATATATATATATCTGTGTAAAAGTATTAGGCAGGTGTGACAAATGCTGTAAATTAGGAATGCTTTCATAAATAGAAGTGTCATTTAACAAATTGGAAAGTAAACAAGCAGAAAAAAGAATCAAAATGCAATCAATATTTGGCGTGAGCCTTCAAAAGAGCATCAATTCTTCTAGATACCCTTGCACACAATTTGTGAAGGAGCTCGGCAAGTAGGTTGTTCCAAATATCTTGGAAAACTAACCACAGATCCTCTGTGGATGTAGGCTGCCTCAAAACCTTCTGTCTCTTCATGTAACCCTAGACAGACTTGATGATGTTGAGATCAGGGCTCTGTGGGGGCCAAACCATCACTTTGAGGACTCCTTGTTCTTCTTTACACTAAAGATAGTTCTTATTTACATTGGCTGCCTGTTTCAGGTATTGTCCTGCTGCAGAATACTGTAACTCTGGGGCCAATCACACGCCTCCATGTAAGAAATTCTGTATATAGCCCTACAGAACAGACAGACAGTGCACAATCCACATGGGCTTTGCTGCCTAACTGCAAACAGGAATAGAAAACTTTATTCAGGAAGAAGACATTGCAATAGATGCAACTAAAAACACTGCCATCTGCTGGCTAAATAATATACAGTATCTGTAGTTGTTGTACAAAAATACATGAACAATGTATCCCAACACCCCCACTCGACTCACTTTTGTTTCTTGCATCTCATCCCATAAATATGGATCTGGTTTAAATGTATGCAAGTAACATAGGGCAGACATTTGGCTGGGATGCTTTTATTGCTTCTGGGGGATTTCCTTATAAGAGCCTCGTGTGGCCTGGTTTCTTCTTTTACAGCATTTGAATAGTCAGCATTAATTTCTATTTCTGTGTCACTTTGTTGATTAACTTAATGTGATACTGATGTGGCATTGCTCTCAGTTTGAATGGTTTGTGTTTGTGAAATTTTGAACACACTGAAGTTTCATTGATAATTACACTTCCACTGATGTTTACCTTGTTTGTGTCTTAGTGTAGAATTTTGTATTCCTTTTGAGATTCACTGTACCCCTCAAGTACACTTTATTCTGTGTAAGCATCCCATTTTGTATGTTTTTCTTTTGGGATGTGCACATAGGCTTTGCTTACAAACATTTTTAGTTGTTCAAATTCCATTCCATAGTTCATTTGGAGTTTTCTCCGCTGATTTTCCTGGTAGTCGATTTTAGAGATAGCATGAGGTCATAATTGCCTCCCCCCAGTATGTGGTTGGCATATGTGGTTGGCATATCTGCATAAAATAGCATGGTTTTTCCACTCTCACATTGAGTATAGTTCTTTCTTTCTGCAACACTGTTTTGTTCTTGGTTGTATGTTACAGAAGTTTGAAATATTATGCCATGCTTTCTGAGAATCACCTGTGTTTTATCACCTGTATATTGAGTACCATTGTGTGTTCTCAATACACATTTGTTGTTTGCTTGAGCCAAATACTGTTTGTTTCTCTGATACTTCACTATTGCTGTATAATAGATATAGTGTAGTATATCTGGAGTAATCATCTACACAAGTAAGAAAATACCTCTTCTTTCCTGCAGTCAATTTTTCCATTGGACCACAAAGATCTGAATGAATTAAGTCCAGAAGTTTCTTAGTTCACTGTTACTTTGCTTTGGAAAGGCTTTTCCTGTCATTTTTCCTCTTGTACAGCTGGTGCATTTCTTTTTTTTGATCACATGGACTCCACTTGTATAGTAATTCTCAGTTATTTTTTTATTATTAAACCTCAGTACACACTGGTTTCTGTGTGCTCAGGTTTATTAATTATAAGAGCATTGATTGTGTTTTACTCAGCTGCTGTAACTATAGGAATCAGTAGCATGGGTATTTTTGGTACATATCATTTCTTTATTACCGTATGTCAGGACTTCCGTGCTAAAGGCGCCTGTGCCATGTATGAATGCAGTTTGAATGTTTTTCTTCCTTTGCAGTATTAACCACCTCATTGCAGTTCAGCTGATACAGTTTATCTGTAATTTTAGCCTTTGCAAGTAACATATCCTCTTTTGTGATGACACAATAATCTTTTAAGGTCACTACATTGCCTTGTTCTGTGAGTTTCTTCCCTGACAAACAATTTGTTTCAAGAGCAGGGACACAAAGGACACTTTTCACAGGTATCTCTCTGGTGACATTCTGGGTGATAGGACAGTAAATAAAGCCATTTCCTATTCTTTCTGATTCTATTATTTTCCCATTTGCTGTGGTGATTTTTTCTGTTTTACTCTGGTGAAGGTGAATAAGGAAATTTCTGTCATTTGTCATGTGACTCATAGCCAAAGAGCTGGAAAGCAGTAGAATAATGAGTGTCTGTGGGCAACAGTGAAGCATGGTGGAGGTTTCTTGCAAGTTTGGGGCTGCATTTCTGCAAATAGAGTTGGAGATTTGGTCAGGATCAATGGTGTCTTCAATGCTGAGACATACAGGCAGCTCCTTATCCATCATGCCATACTAACACAGAGCTGTGTGATTGTCCTGAAATGTATTCTGCAGCACCACAATAATCACAAACATACAGCAAATGTCATTGAGAGATATCTTTAGTGTAAAAAAGAGCAAGGAGTCCTCAAAGTCATGGTTTGGCCCCCACAGAGCCTTGATCTCAACATTGCTGAGTCTGTCTGGGATTATATGAATGGACAGAAGGATTTAATGTGTCGACATCCATAGAAGATATGTGGTTACTTCTCCAAGATGTCTGGACTCTGGAACAACCTGCCAAGTTCCTTCAAAAACTGTGCGCAGAGGTATCTAGAATAATTGATGCTGTTTTGAAGGCAAAGGGTGCTCACACCAAATATTGATTTGATTCCTCTTCTGTTCATTTACTTTCCATTTTGTTCATTAATAAAAATATACTATTTGGGCTTGGTTCACACTCATGCTACAGCAGTTTTACGACTTTCCCCTGTGACGTCTTTCCAACCTGATGCTATTTAGGAGCCTGTACAAGAGCTGAAATCACACCCAAGTCAAAGTAGTGCAGGAACATTTTCTAAAGTTGGAGCGACTTGTGTAGTATCAGTCAAGACAGCTCTCATAGGTAAACATTGAATTTGAAATGCCATGTGACTTGGGGTCTCACAAGTCAGATTCAATGTCACAGCAGTGTGAACCGAGCCTAAGACTTTCTATTTCGAAAGCATTCTTAATTTACAAAATTTTTCACACCCAAGACACTATGGAATCTCCAAACTACAGAACCCCATCCAGGTATACCAAAACCTAGAGAAAGCTGCAAAAACGGTTTTCTCCACTGTACCTCTGTGCTTTGTAGTCCTGCACGGAGCCAATGTGCACACTCTGTGTCCTTTAAATTACCATTTTCACCCTGACAGCGTCTCCTCCTGCCACATATCCCCTACCCCTTATTTTGACCCAGTAGGGGGGGGGGGGGGACACACCAGCCTGAAATTTTGATTGGGATACCTCTGTACCAGCAATCAGCTGCGTGGGCCTAATCTTTTTTCCGGGTGTGTTTCCAGGCATGTCCTAGCCTGAATCTTAATGGGGTTCTACAATTCTGTATCCTCAGCCTTCTTTTATCCAATTCTATCTGATCTATAGTCAGGATTTCTGCTGTTTGCTGGTCCATGCTCAGCCCTTCCATCTCATGAGGTTTGTCCCGTGGTGCAATACATGAGCCCTTCACTAATATTGAAAACTTACCAGGACTACCCCAGACTGCAACAGCAGAAATGTTTTCTGTCTGGCTGTTATGCAAAGGGATCTCTGAAATTTTTAACTTGTCTTTCCCCAATAAACCTGGTAACACATCATTAGTTAATGCCATATTCAACACTTTTTTAAACATTTCAACATCATAGTCACCAGTACGATTGTTAGCAGTACCAAGCATTAATTGATCACACTTTCCAAAGTCACAATTTCTGATACCATCAGTACTGTATTTTAGAGTGTCTCTGGGTATCTCAATTTGTACCTCTTTGCAGGTGACAGACAAAATCTGTGCTCCCGCCACGTCCATAGCAGGCCCTTCCTTCTTATGAGGTCTAGTGGGTGAGGCAGTATCCGCGCCATTTACTATTCCCTGCTCAGCCGCACTTAGGACCGCACTAGCATAAGTGTTTTCTGTCACCGCATCAGGCGGAGAGACCTCTGATGTATGTCTCCATCAGCTCTTCAGAGCGCCTTTCATAACAAACAGTATCTGGAAGCACCCTCATAGGGAACTGTGAGATCACTTGCCACACTTTTAAAAAACACTGTGCCAACTAGTTCCACTGATGATTATTGTTAACCAGCACTGGAATGGAGACACCCAGGTATACAAGAGATGTGTCTTTATCAGTTCAAGCAGTTCCAATAACACACATGCCATTTCAATGCACTCTGTATCGATATTCATCATCTTTTTAGGGATCTTTCCCTTACCATAGATGTAGCGGGGCTCATTCACTGTAGCATGAGAGGTTGGGACATTTAAAGTTGCCTCCACATCACAGGAGGTACCCATCATCACAGTTTGGTGCTCCCCTGGAACACTGTCAAATGTATGTCTCACGCTCATCCCCTCTAACCCAAAAACAATGACCCTTTGCAAGTCAACATCCTGGCTCGGTTTACACAGAAAAAAAATATAGTACAGTATGTTGCTGCTTACAGGTCCTAGGTTGTAGTGGCTGCATTTGTTTTCTTTATTTTTACCAGGTGATGCTGCCAGTAACACATTTCCTGTTCTAGGGGCCCATTGTCCTATAGAGCAGTGGTCCTCAACCCTGGTCCTCAGGGCCCACTAACAGGCCAGGTTTGCAAGATTACTGAAATACATCCCAGGTGATATAATTTGCTGCTCAATGATTGCAGTACTCTAGTCTGCATCTCCCTAAGGTAATACTTAAAATCTGGCCTGTTAGTGGGCCCTGAGGGCCGGAGTTGAGGACCACTGCTATAGAGGAACAGTGCTGTCACCCTAGGAGAGGACTACAGAATGTCTTGTTCTCTACAACATAAGTGGGAGCTGTTGTGTCGTTTACAAAGAGGAGTGGGAATAATCCTAACTGTTCACAGTCAGTAGAGGCAAAGATTTCTAGCACGATCAACAAGTATTTTCCTAACTTATTGAAAAGATATAACAAATAACTTTCAATAGTATATTTAACAGACCTAAAGGGAGCAAACAAGAGAAGTTCTTCTAGGGGAATTACATACACTCTGTATCCTGCCCAACAGTCACATGGCAGTGAGCATAAGCCGCGTATGCAGGGCCGCTGATAGAAATCATGGGGCCCCCTACAGCCTACCTGACGGGGCCCCCTTTAGCCCAACCCTCAACCCCCGCCCCTGGCCCCTCCCCAGACCCCGCCCTGATGTAAAAATCAGACAGGCTGGTTGTACCCGAGTCGATCTATCACTTGAGTACAATCAGCCATTTTCCAGGCAGACCTGATCTGACCCCCCATTCACTACAAAAGAGCGATGGATCTAAACTGACTTTTTACACCTGCCTACCTCCAATCCGACCTGCTAAGCAAAACAGAAAGGGATCTGTTCCCCTCTGTTTAGTGCAGGGGTGGGGAACCTTTTTTCTACCAAGGGCCATTTGGATTTTTGTAACATCATTCGGAGGCCGTACAAAATGTATGCATAAATGTAATAGGCATTGCTTTGCGGCAAAAAACGCTGTAAAAAAATTGCGTGACTTTGAGGTCACAAAAGTGTGAAAGGGGCCTTCGGAAATCAAGGTATAGTGTGCCCCCTTTCAATGCAGACTGACCACAGCGTGCCCCCTTTCAGTGCGGAGTGACCACAGCGTGCCCCCTTTCAGTGCAGAGTGACCACAGCGTGCCCCCTTTCAGTGCAGAGTGACCACAGCGTGCCCCCTTTCAGTGCGGAGTGACCACAGCATGCCCCATTTCAATGCAGAGTGACCACAGCGTGCCCCCTTTCAATGTGGAGTGAGTGATCACAGCGTGCCCCCTTTCAGTGCGGAGTGACCACAGCATGCCCCCTTTCAGTGCGGAGTGACCACAGCGTGCCCCCTTTCAGTGCGGAGTGACCACAGCGTGCCCCCTTTCAATGTGGAGTGCCCAGAGCCTGCCCCCTTTCAATGTGGAGTGCCCAGAGCCTGCCCCCTTTCAATGTGGAGTGCCCAGAGCGTGCCCCCTTTCAATCTGGAGTGCCCAGAGCGTGCCCCCTTTCAATCTGGAGTGCCCAGAGCGTGCCCCCTTTCAATGCGGAGTGCCCACAGCGTGCCCCCTTTCAATGCGGAGTGCCCACTGCGTGCCCCCTTTCAATGCGGAGTGCCCACAGCGTGCCCCCTTTCAATGCGGAGTGCCCACAATGCAGTGTGAACAGCGTACCAAGCCCCAGTGCACTTCACTTACCTGTTTTAGCGGCAGCTTCCTCTTCAGTCCCCGTGTCTCTTCGAGTCCTCCCGCGTCCCGCCTCCTCCTCGGCCAATTGGAGGATCCGTGAGACAGTAGTGAATTTTCATTCGCTATTGTCACACAAATGGGCGGGCTCACCCTTTTTGGCGATTCACAGTGTCAGAACGGAGCCACCGGCTCCTTCTGACACAGTGGCACGGGGGGGGGGGGGGTCGGACAGAACAATCGTGCGGGCCGCATGGGCCGGAGGTTCCCCACCCATGGTTTAGTGGATTAGATGGAAACAGATCCCCCACTGAACAAGCAGATTCCGCCCTAAGAAGCCTTAATTACAGCAACACAGGCATTTTAAAATCATCAGGATTATGATAACACACAGGCAGGTGCAGGTGCTCTATTATGGCTGGCTCTGTCACAGTGTTTTACATGACATGGCTGTTGGTGGCTGACCTTGTTAACTTATGACCAATAAGTTAACAAAATCAGCACCTAACAGCCATGTCATGTAAAACACTGTGACAGAGCCAGCCATAATAGAGCACCTGCACCTGCCTGTGTGTTATAGATAGTGACATAGTACATTACAATCACTGCTGTATATAAAGATATACATATATTACCCACCCCCAGGCACCCCTGTGCTGAAGCAGCCACTATGAATTCTAGCTTCCCTCTCCTCCTGGACACGGTCACATGACTGTTGCTGCCGCCCACCTCACAGCCTCTCACTGTCCTGATCTCTCTCAAGCCGACTTCTGAGTGAAGAGATGAGCGGAGGGATATCACTCTGCCAGTGAAGGAAACAGACAGCAGCAGGCAGCCGGACTTTAAGCAGCCGATCTATGCAGAGCAGGAGCTGAATACACTGGGCATGCGCCCGAAAATGAAAAAAAAGTTCCTCCACTCCCACCAACATTACATGCATAAACAAAGAGATGTATATTAAAAAAGAATAGCGCGCAAATGCAAAAGAAATAACTACCAAATCTGAAGACAATCCATAAATAAAAATGGGGGTTTGGTCCCACCATATGGCCATATCGTGCTCAAGCCCACTACTGCGTCAAAGTACCCCATTATCAGTGGGTCCTACACTATCCATGAAAAAGAGATGAATCCAGCCTAACCCTTGGAGATAATACTCCTTGCTGGGAAGGATGTGCAAATGCACTACAGGGGACTCCTCCTATATCCACTTGATGGTGGACACTGATTGAGTACAGGTGTGTGTGGGGGGGGTGGGGAGGGTTGCTCAACCTCGATAGTCTGGTCAGACCGAATACATAATAAACAGGCAAAAAATTTGGGGGAGCATACCCATGTATTTCTAAAGCTGCTGCAGCTATGAACCAAAAGACATGTATATTAAAAAAGAATAGCGCGCAAATGCAAAAGAAATAACTACCAAATCTGAAGACAATCCATAAATAAAAATGGGGGTTTGGTCCCACCATATGGCCATATCGTGCTCAAGCCCACTACTGCATCAAAGTACCCCATTATCAGTGGGTCCTACAATATCCATGAAAAAGAGATGAATCCAGCCTAACCCTTGGAGATAATACTCCTTGCTGGGAAGGATGTGCAAATGCACTACAGGGGACTCCTCCTATATCCACTTGATGGTGGACACTGATTGAGTACAGGTGTGTGTGGGGGGGGTGGGGAGGGTTGCTCAACTTCGATAGTCTGGTCAGACCGAATACATAATAAACAGGCAAAAAATTTGGGGGAGCATACCCATGTATTTCTAAAGCTGCTGCAGCTATGAACCAAAAGACATGTATATTAAAAAAGAATAGCGCGCAAATGCAAAAGAAATAACTACCAAATCTGAAGACAATCCATAAATAAAAATGGGGGTTTGGTCCCACCATATGGCCATATCGTGCTCAAGCCCACTACTGCGTCAAAGTACCCCATTATCAGTGGGTCCTACACTATCCATGAAAAAGAGATGAATCCAGCCTAACCCTTGGAGATAATACTCCTTGCTGGGAAGGATGTGCAAATGCACTACAGGGGACTCCTCCTATATCCACTTGATGGTGGACACTGATTGAGTACAGGTGTGTGTGGGGGGGGGGTGGGGAGGGTTGCTCAACCTCGATAGTCTGGTCAGACCGAATACATAATAAACAGGCAAAAAATTTGGGGGAGCATACCCATGTATTTCTAAAGCTGCTGCAGCTATGAACCAAAAGACATGTATATTAAAAAAGAATAGCGCGCAAATGCAAAAGAAATAACTACCAAATCTGAAGACAATCCATAAATAAAAATGGGGGTTTGGTCCCACCATATGGCCATATCGTGCTCAAGCCCACTACTGCGTCAAAGTACCCCATTATCAGTGGGTCCTACACTATCCATGAAAAAGAGATGAATCCAGCCTAACCCTTGGAGATAATACTCCTTGCTGGGAAGGATGTGCAAATGCACTACAGGGGACTCCTCCTATATCCACTTGATGGTGGACACTGATTGAGTACAGGTGTGTGTGGGGGGGGTGGGGAGGGTTGCTCAACCTCGATAGTCTGGTCAGACCGAATACATAATAAACAGGCAAAAAATTTGGGGGAGCATACCCATGTATTTCTAAAGCTGCTGCAGCTATGAACCAAAAGACATGTATATTAAAAAAGAATAGCGCGCAAATGCAAAAGAAATAACTACCAAATCTGAAGACAATCCATAAATAAAAATGGGGGTTTGGTCCCACCATATGGCCATATCGTGCTCAAGCCCACTACTGCGTCAAAGTACCCCATTATCAGTGGGTCCTACACTATCCATGAAAAAGAGATGAATCCAGCCTAACCCTTGGAGATAATACTCCTTGCTGGGAAGGATGTGCAAATGCACTACAGGGGACTCCTCCTATATCCACTTGATGGTGGACACTGATTGAGTACAGGTGTGTGTGGGGGGGGTGGGGAGGGTTGCTCAACCACGATAGTCTGGTCAGACCGAATACATAATAAACAGGCAAAAAATTTGGGGGAGCATACCCATGTATTTCTAAAGCTGCTGCAGCTATGAACCAAAAGACATGTATATTAAAAAAGAATAGCGCGCAAATGCAAAAGAAATAACTACCAAATCTGAAGACAATCCATAAATAAAAATGGGGGTTTGGTCCCACCATATGGCCATATCGTGCTCAAGCCCACTACTGCGTCAAAGTACCCCATTATCAGTGGGTCCTACACTATCCATGAAAAAGAGAGGCTCAGTAGATAGTAATAAAACACCCCCATAAGCTAGAAGGAGCAGCTGAGCGGGGTGTAATTTAGAAAGACCTTCTTTTTTTTTTTTTTGCACTGTTTGCACTGATCGTCTGCAAAGCTGCCCGGGCCCCCCCTGCTGAGCCGTGGACGCCGGGCCCGGTACAACAGGGCTGGTTGTACTGGCCTATCAGCGGCCCTGCGCGTATGTCTGACCAAACCTGTGAAGAAGCATAAAAGTAATAAACACAGTTAGCAATGGCAGAAATCTTTGTGCAATAAATATTTCTCTGTGCAATTCATTAGAGTTTTATGCAAACATGCACATTATGTGAATAAATACAGTGTGTATTAAATCAATCCAACACAACATACATCTTCCCAAATGTAGTTAATGGCTCTGACTGGATAAATCAGGAAAATAAACGTGTGGCATGTATAATATCTAACGGCCAGTTACTGCATTAATGGAACAATCCATCTTTTTTTGCAATGTAAAATAGGACTGGAAAGGTTACAAACAATGGCACAAAACACAGTAAATACACAGCTGGATCAGACCAGCATTTTTTTACATTAATGAATGGAGTCAGATGTAAATGTGCTTTTGTGCTGCCAGCATCCACTAAATTATATGCTTTAGGCATGATTTATAAAAAGACTGCAAAGCCAAGCAACATTTGCCGCAATTCTTCCAGTTACACACAAAGCAATGTTCATTATTTTACAATTTGCAATGTTTAACGTCAAGAAGATCCATATTTAATGCAATAATGAAACAAGTCCCACAATACATAGAGCTAATAAAGAATGCAATAAGCAAGTAGTCAATAAGGTAAGTAATGTAAAACTCGAGCAATAGTAATTATTAATGATGAGCGAATAAATTCACCACGTTTAAAGAGAATCTGTGCCAGACTTTGCACACTAAAGTGTCTACATAGTTTTAACAAGCAGTAAAACACTTGAAAACAAATCCTCATTCACCCCTGTAGCTATAAGCATTGTGGAAAGTTCATCTATAAAGTTCACAACTGAGGCACAAAAAGCTAAACTATTTTCTGTGGAAATCAGAATTTTTTGCAGGGTGCCAGTCTTCTAATGTAAAAAAGTCTATCTAAGTTGATGGAAGCCAACTAAAACTTGAATAAGGTGGAACTAAACCCATCAATTAGGTGTTTCCCAATGACGTCTCCTGGGATCCTGGATTGCTTGCTTACATTATAGCAACCAAGGATTTGGGATGCCAAGCTAGCTAACTTGGGGCAATTTGTTCAGAAGATCCCCGAATTGCAAACAGGCTGGGTTTGGGTCGAATCCACGTTCAACCAGAACCCAAATCTCATCCCCAATGGTGATCTCTTTCTTTCATGATTAAATATGTTTTCCACTGAGTGCATCGTAGTACAGAATTTTTTAGTTATGGCTCTTAGAACTTAAAGTGTATTTACACATTTGCAGTCAAATTTGAGAAAACCCCATTATATGTTAATGTGTTCCCACTCACACAGCGTGCCTTTTTTTTTTTATGTTTCCTACTTTTTAGCTGTTTCTCAGGAAAAGGTGTCATGGCTAATTGCAAGATTTTTAAATCATGTTAGGCTGGCCATGCATTATACAATTTTCTTCTATAGTTTTCCTTTAGATTTTCCAAAAAAACATATAATATGAGGTCAAACCTAAACACTTTTAACCACTTAAGCCCCGGAGGATTTTCCTGCTAAAAGACCAGGGGGTATTTTGCGATTCGGCACTGCGTGACTTTAACGGACAATTGCGCGGTCGTGCGACGCTGTACCTAAACGCATTTGACGTCCTTTTTTTCCCACAAACAGAGCTTTCTTTTGGTGGTATTTGATCACCTGTGCGATTTTTTGATCACGCGCTATAAACAAAAAAAGAGCGACAATTTTGCAAAAATAGCAATATTTTTCACATTTTTTTATATGAAATTCCCCCCAAAAAAATGTAAAAATCAAAATTTTTTAACATTTTCGGCCAATTTGTTTTATCCTACTTATGTTTGGTAAAAAAAATCGCAAAAAGCGTATTTTTATTGGTTTGCGCAAAAGTTTTCGCGTTTACTAACAAAGGGAAAGATTTTTGTCATTTTTGTTGTTTTTTTTTAACGCGTAATGGCGGCGATCTGCGATTTTTTTTGCGGTACTGGGACATTGCGGCGGACAGATCGGACCCTTGACTGACATTTTTGACACTTTTGGGGTTACCAGTGACATTTCTACAGTAATCAGTGCTATACATATGCACTGTTACTGTAAAAATACACTGGTAGTGAAGGGGTTAACTTTATTTGGGAGGGAGGGGCTGTGTGTGTCCCTAGGGGCGTGCTTTCTACTGTGATTGGCTGTGGCTTGAGCTGTAAGGACACTGATCAACGGATCTACATAGTAGATCCGTGTGATCAGTGTCTTTACACCGAGGAGAATGACAGGTGGCTTGTTTACACAAGCTGCCTGACATTCTCCCTCTCCCCCGACGATCGCCGAGTGACCGGCGGACATCGGGTCCGCTGGTCACACGCGCGGGGGGATCCGTGACCGCGCAGGAGCGGGAGCGCGCCTCCGCGGGCGCGCGCTCGCTCCCCAGACCCTCCCAGGCTAGTGACGTTAATTAACGTCACTCTGCCTGGCAGGGGCTGACCGCCGCAGTAAATCTACTTGCGGCGGTCGGCAAGCGGTTAATTCATATACAATCAGGCAGGCTCTTTCACTATATAGTTAAAGGTGAATCTAAAGGAAATTTAATAAGAAAATTGTATGATGTATGGCCAGCCTTATGCCTTGTACACACGTTCAGATAATCGTACGAAAAAAACGTTCGACTTGATCACATGATAATCTGATCATTAGTACACAGCTTTCGACAGCCGATCACGAAAGTTTCATCCATCAAAATCCGAAGGGACGAACACGAAAACTTATGTCGTACGTTAGCCTAGCGAACAACAGTCGTTTAATCAGTACAGTATGCGTCCGCTAAAAATCGATAGACAAAGACCGCGCATGATCAGAAACACAAAAATAACCCGGAAAAAGCCTGGCTGCCATTGTTTTTGTTTTGCACTGTATGATACGTAGCTACGCAACCAGGAAGCTTTTCCAGAATCATACGAAAAAAATCATACGCTAAGTACGCATTGTTGAATTCGATATTAGTATCATGCAACAAAATGCGAACGTTAAGTCGTACGATTATCTGAACGTGTGTACCAGGCATTAGAGTGGGCCTGTCCTCATTAACATGCAATGCAAGAAGCAGAGGCCCTACACCTTTAACCCTTTGTTAGGACAGGCTGTGTAAAAAATCTAGTTACAATTGATAATGAAGATCTGCCTGCACAGTACAGACAGGGTTAATTGTGGCACACAGCTGCCCAGCCCCCTCATAAACAAAGAGAAGTATATAGGATTTGTGGCTGCTGGAGGGCCCAGAATAGTACAAAAGCTATGATGCAATTTTTTTTTTTTTTAATTTTTGCTATGCAATTGGGGACATATAACAAATATAAGTGGTGATATCCCAATTTGGCTGCAAAAGTGGAAAAACACTTTAGGACATCAAAGCAAAGTAAACTGGTATGTAAGTCTACATAACATGACATTTGGATATTCTCCACAATTGTACAAGCAGAGTTACTGTATGTGTAAGGGTCCTTTCACACGGCCGCTCCGTGTGTCCGCAAATCATCCAATCCGTTTGCAGATGATTTGCGGACATAATGTAAGTGAATGGCACTGCGGGTGTCAGCGGAATACCATCCGCTGACACCCGATTTTCCTCCTGTCAGTTCTGTTCCGTTTTTACGAATGGAACAGAACCCCAGTTTTCCTTCCGTGTAAAAAACGGAAAGGAAGGAAAATCGGATGTCAGCGGTGTCATCCGCTGACATCCGCAGTGCCATATACTTACATTATGTCCTCATATCATCCGCAAACGGATGGGATGATATGCGGGCACATGGAGCGGATGACACAAATGTCATCCGCTCCGTGGAAAAAAAAAAAAAGTCTCGCAGCGGACCTTTCACACGGAGCGGCCGTGTGAAAGGAGCCTAATAAAGGAGCCAGTGTGGAAGTTGGATTGGAGTTTTGACTTTTACAGCCTGAGATTCTTACATACACTGCCTGGCCAAAAAAAAAGTTGCCACCTGGAATTAACTGCCTTGGGTCTATCTCCTTCAGTTCCCAACATGGACGTTTTTGGACGTTTTGACAGTCCCTGGCCACCAGTTATCATATACCTTCACATGTTATTTTCAAGGTAAATTATTAGAAAAGGCCATTTCACCGCTGGTAGGGATATATTCTTCCCCCCTTCGGTTTCAATATTTGATATACAGATTGAATTTATTTACACCTTCTGTTTATTATTTTTCTTATGATGTATATTTATTCTAGACAGCCTTTTGTGCATCTGCTCCTGAGGAAGTAGCTTGGTCTACGAAACGCGTTGAGCAATATGATGCCATTACTGTGCTGAATATACCTACCTCATTTTTTGTACTACATTCATTTTCCATGATTTACTCATTATTTTAAACATAAATAGTGTAATGCATTTGTATCACTGCATTTCATTTTGTTGGTTTATGACTCTGTTGGTGATGTTATTTTCTTTCCATCATGTTATTCTATTGACAATATGTATTTTATGCATTACATGCTGTGGCAGCCGCAATAAACTTTGCTACTTTTATTATATACCTATCACTCTTGGCCCATCTCTTGCATTGCTTCTCATATAAAGTCCCAACCCTCCTTTATGTCTCACTGGAATGAACTAAGCAACTAACTAAAGTAAGCTTGCAGTAACTATCCTATTGGATAGTTACTGCATGTGCCCAAAGAATGGGGTCAGCTCCCTACCTGAATATACTGAAAGACTAGGTTATTCCATCAAGGAATTTTTCTTCCCTGATGGCACAGGCATATTCCATGATGACAATGCCAGGATACATCAAGCTCAAATTGTGAAAGAGTGGTTCAGGGAGCATGAGACATCATTTTCACACATGGATTGGCCTGGCCACCACAGAGTCCAGAACTTAACCCCATTGAGAATCTTTGGGATGTGCTGGAGAAGGCTTTGCGCAGTGGTCTGACATCACATCTCCCATCATCAATACAAGATCTTGGTGAAAAATGAATGCAACACTGGACGGAAATAAATCTCGTGACACTGCAGAAGCTTGTTGAAACAATGCTACAGCGAATGTGTGTTGTAATCAAAGCCAATGAAATATTAGAGTGTGTAAACTTTTTTTTTGGTGGCGACTTTTTTTTTGGCCAGGCAGTGTATAAGTGTATAAACAACCATCAACAGGAAATGGCTTTTCGTTGCTGGCTTGTTTACTTACTCCAGAAATGCTTAGTTTGGCTGCAGGAAGTGGAATGGGTATGTTGCTGTTTCCAATTAATCAGGCCATTATACATTATACACACTTCACTTTTCACCATTACAGCTGTAATAGAATATGAATGCTAACTGAACATTTTATTTTACCTTGGTGCCTCCTATAAGGGATATTAACCTTTTAATACACTGTCGAATGATTCTGCATGTCCAAGGAGATTTTATGGCAAAATACTTCTAAGATACACATGAAGGACACACACCCACGTATGTTCATATTGCTTAGGTTTCATCACATGTCTTTTTGTATATAAACAGTCTTCCCAGTTTTCCATTGTCGAGGAAGAACATTTCAATTGAATTCACTAGTTCAAAAAAGTAGCATATGACAAATATGTTTTATTTAGCTTTTATGCATATCTAATGAGATACATTCACTTATTTGAATATTGCATATGTACTATTTGAATGTAACTTCATATTTCTGAAAAATGTGAGACTGTAAGGCAAAGTGGCAAGCTAATCAATTTCATAAAAAGTATTAATTTTCCTTCTTGTTCTATATTGTCCTTGGGGCTTTTAAATTATCCATTATGTGAAAGATAAAATAGCCTTTTTTTTATTTCATTCGAAGTGTACACATGAGGCCATAAAAGCTGCTAATCTGACACTTTCATTGTATTGCAGAGACCTCAAACATGTTTCACTGAAACTATCTTGGGATGTCCAAAACACAGGGGTGATCTTCTATGCAAATTGTCAGTGAATTCCTGATAGTATTGTAGAGATGGAACTGCTGCTCCTCACTACCTAATGAGCTTCTGTATTGGATCATCACTATGGTGCAGGGCTACACCAACTAATGGTAAGGTGCATCAGAGAGGAGGGGGAAGAACAGAGCCGATAAACCAGGAAGCTCCCTCCCATTTTAAAAATCACTAGATCTTGTTATGTGCAAAAGGTACCTGTAAAGAAAAACATTAAAGAAAAAGCAAGTCAATCTTAAGAATATAGGGGTTTATTCACTAAAACTGGAGAGTACAAAATCTAGTGCGACTCTGCATAGAAACCAATCAGCTTCCAGGTTTTTTTGACAACGCTTAATTGAACAAGCTGATGTTAGAAGATGATTGGCTACTAATGCATAGCTGCACCTGATTTTGCACTCTCCAGTTTTGGTAAATCAACCCCGTAATGCCCATCTATGTGGAAAATGGGGAAAAAGTAAGAATGAAAACAGGTGTTATGGTGAAATTTTTCTGCCAACATAAAGATGGCACTGTGTCACTTTTTTTCAGGCTAGAAGGAATTATTTGGGCACTAAGTTGTCCCCTGTTATGGCTTCCAAGTGGCCATTTTGTGGAAGCCAGTGTCTCCTATTGGATGTTGAAGTCTCACAAGATTTGGACAGCTGGCTTTGACACAGAACTGCACAAAAGTGCTCTCTTCACACTATATATATATATTTTATATATATATATATAGATATATACATATATATATACACACAGTATCTCACAAAAGGGAGTACACCCCTCACATTTTTATAAATATGTTATTATATCTTTTCATGTGACAACGCTGAAGAAATGATACTTTGCTACAATGTAAAGTAGTGAGTGTACAGCTTGTATAACAGTGTCAATTTGCTGTCCCCTCATAAGAACTCAACACACAGTCATTTATGTCTAAACCGCTGGCAACAAAAGTGAGTACACCCCTAAGTCTAAATGTCCAAATTGGGCCCAAAGTGTCAATATTTTGTGTGGCCACCATTATTTTCCTGCACTGCCGGCATGGAGCTCACCAAGGCTTCACAGGTTGCCACTGGAGTCCTCTTCCACTCCTCCATGACAACATCACAGAGCTGGTGGATGTTAGAGACCTTGTGCTCCGCCACCTTCTGTTTGAAGATGCCCCACAGATGCTCAATAGGGTTTAGGTCTGGAGACATGCTTGGCCAGTCCATCACCCTTACCCTCAGCTTCTTTAGCAAAGCAGTGGTCATCTTGGAGGTGTGTTTGAGGTCATTATCATGTTAGAATGTTGCCCTGCGGTCCAGTCTCTGAAGGGAGGGGATCATGCTCTGCTTCAGTATGTCACAGTACATGTTGGCATTCAAGGTTCCCTCAGTGAACTGTAGCTCTCCAGTGCAGGCAGCACTCATGCAGCCCCAGACCATGACACTCCCACCAACATGCTTGATTGTAGGCAAGACACACTTGTCTTTGTACTCCTCACCTGGTTTCCGCCACACACGCGTAACACCATCTGAACCAATAAGTTTATCTTGGTCTCATCGGACCACAGGACACGGTTCCAGTAATCCATGTCCTATGTCTGTTTGTGGGCTTTGTTGTTCATCATCTTTAGAAGAGGCTTCCCTCTGGAATGACAGCCATGTGGACCAATTTGATGCAGTGTGCGGCGTATGGTCTGAGCACTGACAGGCTGACTCTCCACCCCTTCAACCACTGCAGCAATGCTGGCAACACTCATACATCTATTTCCCAAAGACAACCTCTGTATATGATGCTGAGCATGTGCACTCAACTTCTATGGTTGACCATGGTGAGGCCTGTTCTGATTGGAACCTGTCCTGTTAAACCACTGTATGATTTTGGCCACCATGCTGCAGCTCAGTTTCAGGGTCTTGGCAAACTTCTTATAGCCTAGGCCATCTTTATGTAGAGCAACAATTCTTTTTTCAGATCCTAAGAGAGAGTGAGAACGATAACACCAAATTTAACCCACCTTCTCCCCATTCACACCTGAGACCTTGTAACACTAACGAGTCACATGACACCAGGAAAGAAAAATGGCTAATTGGGCCCAATTTGGACATTTTCACTTAGGGGTGTACTCACTTTTGTTGGCAGTGTTTTAGACATTAATGGCTGTGTGTTGAGTTATTTTGAGAGGACAGCAATTTTACACTGTTATACAAGCTGTACACTCACTACTTTACATTGTAGCAAAGTGTCATTTCTTCAGTGTTGTCACATGAAAAAATATAATAACATTTTTACAAAAATGTGAGGGGTGTACTCACTTTTGTGAGATACTGCAGAATATTTCCAGTGATGGACCATCTAGTTAAAATTAGGGCCACAGTTCTTCTCCACGTATACTCAATAAAAGAGAGAGCTCCACATAGTGTAAAACCATACAGAATATCTCATTTATTTAAAATCAGAAACACTTACAATGTAGATGGGTAAAAAGTGCATTTAAATAGAACATCCTAGGATCAAATAGGACGCAGTGTCAACATAGCAGCAGACCCTATGCATTTTGTCTGAATAGACATCATCATTTACAATGTAGATGGGTAAAAAGCGCTTTCAAATAGAACATCCTAGGAACAAATATGATGCAGTGGCAACATAGCAGCAGACCAGACGCGTTTCATCTGAATAAGCAACCCCAGATGATGTCTAATCAGATGAAATGCGTCAGTGTGCTGCTATGTTGCCACTGCATCATATTTGATCCGAGGATGTTCTATTTGAAAGCGCCTTTTTACCCATCTACATTGTAAGTGTTTCTGATTTTAAATAAATGAGATATTCTGTATGGTTTTACACTATGTGGAGATATTGAGTATATGTGGAAAATAACTTTTACCTCTAATTTTAACTGGATGGTCCATCACTGGAAGTAATCTATATCAGAGTAGAATAATCTGTTGATGCTGTTGGAGTGGCAAAAGTCTATCCAGATGTCCTTTTGTTGATCATCCATCTAAATATGCTGTTTCTGACTCACTAGGCATAAACTTAATTGAGTCCATTCTATCTGGTAAACCCCCCTTTGATGCCTGTGGTGGTTCCTGTGCACGAGGTTCAAAAATCACATGAAATAACGATTTAAGATTCTGCTTTTCACATTGCACTTTGGACTTATTTGGGACTTTCTTTTGATTTATTTATCAATTTTTATTGATCAGTTATTCTATTACTGCACTTTATATCACATTCTGTTGGCCACATCACAACATATGTGTATTGTACCAATGCTCATGTTTGTCATATAGATTTAATTTATTATTGCACTATATATGCACTTTAATTCATTTTGTTTTTTTCTGTTAGTGCTGCACTTTATACATTTTTATTCTAGATTCGGATTGTCATCTGTAGTGCTAGTCGCTTTTTCAATATTGTTTTACTTAGCGCGGTGTTCCTTTTTTCCAACTTTATTATCAAACCCACTGTTCCACTTAGCAAAGGTTCTGGTTCTCTTATTTACCTGTAGGTTTAGCGTAATATCCTGTTTGGAGGGGGGTAACTTTCATATATACAGCATATCTATATCTATCTCAAAAACAGGTAAGATGACCAGCACGTCGGTAATCTTCTGTGTGCAATGCACTCAGACCATACCACGGGTCACATATAGAAAGTTCCAATAATTGCTGCGCAAACATTTATGAAAATAAATGGCATACACACATCTATTAAAAGTATTCCAGTATATAATCATTGCAAACGTGCTTTTAAAAAATACTGCCTTGGAAAATAGGAAACAATTCCCTTTGTAATGTTGCTTTATTGTCCTACTTTATAAGCTGCAATCTAATCTTTATCAAGCCAAATACATAAAATGCAATGTTATTTCTATTTATCCAATAGTATTTGATAGAATAACATCAGCCCAAATTTTTTTTTCAAAGTTTTTCCTTTAAATGTGTTTAGACAAGCAACTGTTTTGGTTTCGTAGATCTGTGAAGATGATTGTTGGCTAGGAAACAGCAATAACTCCTTTGTAAGACAGAAAAGAAAAAAAAAAAACGACTTTTACAGAATAACCTCATTATTCTTTTACAAGAGTGGAAGCAATTAAAAAGTAAATTGTGAAATGTTATCGTAGACACTAAGAACTTTTTTTTCACCTCGTCTACTGAAAAACAGAACACACTGTAAAATGCGATACAACCTGGAAACAAAACAGACAATTAATTACATAGGTTGTGTATTTTCTTGTGGCAGCTGTGTTCTTTTTTTCCTTATGAATAGTTAGTTATATAAAATATACGCCTTGGAAATGGCAATGTATAGCTGCGGCTATAAACATGGAGCAAACTGAATTGTAACCTTGATGTGATTTTCCCAAAGGCACCATGTAGCTTTACACATAGCATATTATGACATCTTGCAGAAGAGGATAATTTATTACTATAGAATGCTATGTGATGCTATATGAATAGCATAGCATTAAGAAAAATATAGCTGTGAACTGTGACTGTGATGAAAAATTGGATCAGTAATAAGGTAGATGATTTAAAAACAATTGGGTAGTATTATTAAAAAAAAAAGTAGAGGGTACAATAGATAGATCTTTGAAATGTGGAAAATGTGTTCTCTAAATATACTGAGTCATTATATAAAGTAGTATAGGGATGTAAACTCATCCTAACTATATCGTATGCAAGAGTCTATTATATAAACTGAAAATAAGTTAAACAGAGAGCTTTAATATAGTAAGTATTAGGAGTGGTATGCAGACAATTATGAGATGAGTATTCTATATAACATCAATAGAAAAATTCCACTTGTATGAAGAATAGTGCATTTTGTTTTAGATCTGTATTACATTCACTCAAGTTTGCATGTTAATACAGCGATCTAGTATCAGCAGCAATTGTTTGAAAAAAAATCCAATCAGTCTTGATCACAGAACAATACACTTATGTTTTTTTGGTACCTGAAGTAGGGGAAAAGGTAATAATTAAGATAACATGACAAGGGCAAACAAAAGTGTTGTGTCTGTTAATGCTTGGCACTTAAAGTGCATCTCGGATGTAAGAAATAATAAAAAAAAAAGTTCCCATTGGATTTTACTTTCATAAATATTTTGTCACATAACAAATGCTGGCACTTTTTCTGATCACTGAAGCAGTGATCTGAAGCTGTATTTCAGACTCCCTGACCAGTCTGCTTATCTCAGTGTTTGCTGATAATACCAAGCTCTGTAGGGCAAAAACTTCACATCAGGATATAGCAACTTTCAATACTGGAAATTGTAAAGTAATGCAAGTGAGAAATAAAAAAATATGTATGCAAGTTACTTACTAGGGAGAGAACCTTAGGGGAATTCAAGGACGCCGATCCATGTGAATGACAGACTCAGCAAGAGCATGCAAAGCCAAGCTGCAGCAAGCAAGGCTAGCAGACTATATTCATACATTTAAAAGGGTATTTATTTAAGAGATAAAACTATAATTCTACCACTTAGGGCCGGTTCACACATTTGCGATGCGGGAACTCTGCAAATCCACTGTGGATTCCCGCATTGCACTCAACTCGCAGGCAGTTCACGCTGCCATATGCGAATCGCTGGGGGTGTCAATACAATGTTAAGGACACCTCCAGATCAGTTTGCATATCGCAGTGCGAACTGTCAGTTTGCATACGAATCAGATCGCATAGATGTGAACACCCATGTGATCCGATTCTGGTGCGGACCAAAAACAACCTAATAACAAATAAAAAACAAAGTGCTCCCCAAAAAATGAATGACCTATAACATATCCCTAATGAACAAAGCAAGTCTGTTGCCAAAACAACAAAAAAGGGACCTAGAAAAAGGGTATCAATATGTACATGCCTTGCTGCCTCTGCCTTGTATCTTCACTCTTTTGCAGAACTATAGCTGCTGGCAGAATCCTAGCATCTAACACTTCCGAGTGTGTGTTGTATGTCTGCATCTCCTGTCAGGCACTGTGGTTTTTCCCACTGGCCATTACAACTTGAGTGTGTGCTTGGAACCCAGTACTCCATTAGAGGGCCTGCTAGTGTCTGAGTTGTTAATCCACCTCTTGGACCTATAGGGTGCCTCTTACTCAGCATTTTTTTAGTGGATGGTAAGCTGAAGCTTCGCTTTGCCCCACTGGTACCACAGTAAAGACATTCTATGGTTCCACTTCTCAGGCCATGGGCCTAGATAGGAATACTACACACTTTACTTTTGAGACATTTATTACTCCTGTGGTTACAGGTTACATTTATGGTTGGTTATGTTCACACTTGGGGCCAGGGCAACTCGGGTGCCCAGACATGTCAGCCTTTGCATTAGGGGATTCTTCTCAGTGGAAGCCTTTACCTGACTGCTGTGAATGGCCATGTAATTGTAGCACCCTCCTAGACAGGTGCTAGGCAGGGAGAATAGTTTGCTCTGCCTGCCTAACAGGGGAGTAGCAGGTAAATCATAGTCTGCTCTATCTGCTTATCAGGGGAGCCTGATCAGTAGTTAGGCCTGTTACATGTTCTCAGGGTGTGATTCATCTGGGCTGAGGGAGTGTCCTCACTGCATCCAATAGGGGAGCATGTTGGACAGTGGAGGAAACCCAGCCAGTGACACACAGGTTTTTGTAACTATCCCAGTGGGTTGGCACAAACAGTGGTGTATCCTGGGATATGTTATAAAAGCCAAGGGCACATGTGACAGGGTGTCTTTGGGCAGGAAGCCAGGTTCCAGGAGGAAGGTGATGGCTTTGTCTCCTCCTGTCTGTTGTGGAAGGTGGTCACAGGCAGTCGGCCTAGTGAGCCAAGAGTGTGGTGCTGAGCCAGGAGGTCCAGGAAGCTGACAAGTGGAGTTGGAGGCAGAGCAACCTTTAGGAAAACAGTGTCTGTGAGTACCGGGAAGCTTCCCAGGGGTCTGCCCAGGGAAGGGAACCACTCCAGTGGAGAGTCAGTGGACAGGTGTCAGTGCACACAGCAAGTAAAAAAGGGGGTGCCAAGTTAGAACCCTGAAGAATAACTCAAACAGGATTACATTATCTATCTTTGCTTCTGTGGCAAGGTGAACCAGCCACCTTGCCGTACACTACAGCTAGTTGTTTGTGCATAGTTCATAGTTGGAGTATCCCACTCATCCCTTCTCCTATCCCAGTTCTAAATAAAAACACAAAAACCAACATCCCCTGGATTGATTATTGACTGAGCCAAGGACTTTTAATGCTATTTGTCTGTTATCAGTTGCTGAGGATAAACCAGGGGAATCCAGAAAGTGCAATTCTCAGCAGTCCTCTAGGGGGCAGTGCTACTTAATAAAGGGTTAAACTTCATGAGTTCCTATGTTTAATCCTTCAGATATGTGGATGTAATGCAATAATTTTGGACAACTCAAAAGTTTAATAATAAAAGGAATTTACATAGCTTGGTTGCCACCCAAGCCATTTCTGGCATTTGTCTCTCTGATGTAAACATCATCATTTTTTTGATGGAAAATAACTTATATCCACTGAACATTATATATATATATATATATATATATATATTTTTTTTTTTTTTTTTTGTATATATATATATATTTTTTTAGCACAGACTCTAGGGAAAAAATGGCGGTCAATGCAATTTTTTTTATGTCAGGCAATATTTACGCAGCAATTTTTCAAACATGATTTTTTGGGGAAAAAAATATTTTATGAATTAAAAAAATGCAAACCACAATATTTACCCCAATTTAATAAGTTTAATA
This sequence comes from Pelophylax lessonae, assembly GCF_965119305.1. Taxonomy (NCBI): domain Eukaryota; kingdom Metazoa; phylum Chordata; class Amphibia; order Anura; family Ranidae; genus Pelophylax; species Pelophylax lessonae. Next base: position 590,574,282 of record NC_138768.1, read on the forward strand.
ATAAAAGAAATTTACTTAGCTTGGTTGCCACCCAAGCCATTTCTGGCATTTGTCTCCTACATGTAAACATCATAATTTTTTTGCTGGAAAATAACTTATATCCACTGAACATTATATATATATATATATATATATATATATATATATGTATATATTATTTTTATATATATATATTTTTTTTTAGCACAGACTCTAGGGAAAAAAATGGCGGTCAATGCAATTTTTTTTATGTCAGGCAATATTTACGCAGCAATTTTTCAAACATGATTTTTTGGGGAAAAAGCTATTTCATGAATTAAAAAAAGGCAAAACACAATATTTACCCCAATTGTTTTGTATAATGTGAAAGATGATGTTACACTGAGTAAATACCAAACATGTCACGCTTCAAAAATTGCGCACACTCGTAGAATGGCATCAAACTACAGTACTTAAAAATCTCCATAGGCGACAAGTTACCAGTTTAGAGTTACAGAGGAGATCTAGCACTAGAAATATTGCTCTCGCTCTAATGAGCACAGCCATTACTCACATGTGTGGTTTGAATGCCGTTTACATATGCGGGCGTGACCCACATATGCGTTTGCTTCTCCATGCAAGCAGGAGGGGATGGGGGCTCTTTAAAAAAATAGTTATTTTAGGTGTTTATTTTATTTATTTATTTATTTATTTATTTTACCCTTATCCTTTATTTATTGATCACCTTTAATAGGAATAGAGCATGACAGCTCCTCTGTCTATAAGTCCCCACATCTCTCCTCTATTCTGGAAAACCTGAGATATAAAAAAAAAAAATTATCTCAAGCCTTCCAACTAAAAAAAACAAGCAGTGTTTACATCTGCCGGTGCCGGAAGTGACACCATGGCCAGCTCTATGAAAAACTGCCACCACTGGTGGATTCATTCTCCGGCTCCCCGATCCCACAGAGAGACCTGAGAAGCACTGGAGGGTGGCAGGAGGGGGTAGTCCCTTCCCACCACCTGTAAAAACAATCAAGCAGCTAAACAGCTGCTATGATGGTTTTTACAATGTAGGGAATCACTGGCTGAAAAAAAAATGACTTCTGGATGATGCCTGTAGCTGCAGGCAGTATCTAGATATCTTCAGTCAAAGTAAATGAAGCCATATGACGTATACCCAGGGGAAGTGGTTAAAGATGTATCACAGATGATAACAAAGATAAATACAGCATTATTCAATCCAGGGGAATTCAGAATTTCATTTGAAATTCCTGGATACGACAGTCCGCTTGATTCAGTCACTTCCTCTTTAATTCTGAATGAAACTTAAACAGCCCTTTGTTATCTAACCATATACTGTATAAAGCAGCCCAAAAAACCATTTTGAGCCACATTCCCAACTTTCCAACTTGAGATACTAGATGTCAAAGTATACATTAAACATGTTGTGTATTGATACAAGGGATTATTTACAGTATATACTAACATAACTGGTAACATAAAACTATTACTAAGTCTCTTGTAAATCAATAATTATCAAAAACATACACTACAGGCCACAACCACTCTTATCCCAACACAGCCGCTAACAGGGGATTACCCAAGTATTGGCTGTGCACTACCACGCCTTGAAACCACAATCAGTCTGGCATATAATATAAGGCTTACTGCTATGCCTGACTTCCTGCAGCCTTTTAGCAGTGCTCACTTTACATGTTACTAATATCAATATATGTCACTTGGAGGTTTTCCCATCCTTCTATACTTCTTTAATTAAAGCAGAGTTCCGGCCTCAGAATCGTTTTTTTAATAAAAACACTGCCCAAATAGTGATCCATCGCCCTTAATACACCCGCTAATCCCGTTTTACATAGTTTTATAAGTTAGTTTAAATCGTAAATTCTTACTTTTAAAATCTTTTGCTGAGCATGGCCATCTTTGTTGTGGTTATCCGAAGCCGCAGTATGTAAATGTATTCCCTTATTCCTGGTTCTAGCTCATTGTGCAAGATGAATGCAGCGCGAAATCTCGCGTATGCCCAGTACTATGCGATCGGCATAGTAAGGGTTTCCATAGGGAAGCCTATCATAGCGTCATTTCCTGTTTGCAAATAATGCGATGAGAGGAGCGGCCGGCCGCCTACGTCACTGCCCATTGCCTCCTGGGAGTGATGAGTAAGAGCTCCCAGGAGGCATTGCAGGACAGGAAGAGACGGCGCGGGCCGAGGCCGCAGAGGGAGGAAGTGGAAGGAAGGTAAGTATATTTTCTTCTGAAACAAGGTAAGTAAAAAAAAAAAAGAAATTGGGACTATCCAATTGTTTTTTTTTTAGGTGACACTCAGCAAGCGGATGGCACAAAATCGATTGTGTCGATTTTGAGGCCGGAACTCCGCTTTAAGGTAAACTTGAGTTACAAGGTAAACATACCTTGGTTTTGCACATAACAGTTCCAAAGACATGGCATTACAAAGTCTACAGGTATGGTAGTGCATCTTTCCTAAAGTAGGGTATAAGAAACATTTGGCTATGGTTTCACAATTGTAGGAAATTACCTTCCATCGGCCTAGTGCCATAGAAGGAGTACTGTGCTCACGCGTTGGATAGCACAGTGCAGCACTAGCTATATGATGTGTAGAAATTCATTTTTCTGAGAAGTTTTTTGTCACTTTGTAGAGGTCTATTTGCATATATGCCCCAGAAAATATAATGCCACTTGTGCTTAGCATTTCAGTGACATCATCCTGTTAAAACTTTGCTTTACTTTTAGGCATTTAAAGCTACTGGTGTTGACAAGACATTTAGAAAACAAAAAGTTTTTCTCCATGACTTTTTAAAAGGTGAAGCAGAATATCACAAAGGACAGGCAAATGAGAAAATGTAATCTTGCCATACTCAGGCTTAGATTCTAAGATTTATCAAAGGTCATACTGAAGAAGTAATTTTGACGAGTGCTTTAGCAATGTATTAAATTTGTTTGTGACATGGCAGGCTTCATCCCTTTTCTCTTCTGTATTATCATTAATAGTGTATGTATGAATAATTCACTGTGTAAGTAAATAATCAAGAGATATTCACCCAAGTGAGATTTAGCAGGATTCCCCCTGCATTTCACAGTTGCCTTCACCCTTTTTACAAAATAATGACTGTTTACCCGGTGAATGCAAATGCCATTGAGCAGTTATCAAATCTCACATGTACAATATCAGTAAGGATTTGGAAAGGCTGCAGGTGCATCTGCAAGCAAAAGGATGGTGGATTCCAGCATCTGTGTTTTTCCAGGTTCAGCACCATGGAAAGCTATTACTGGCATACTGTAATTTTTATTTTTTTGTAAAAAAAGGCATGCTCCTCCTTTTCCCAGAGCCAACTAACCAGACACACCTAGCGTGAAGGTTGATAGTCCCAGAGTAAGGGATCTGTGAGTGTGAAGCCCCACCACAATAACACCAGTTCCATTGCCTTTCAGCATTCGGATGACCGAGGTCCTCCTCCCAAAGCATAGTACCCAGTGCTGATGGGCACTGGACTCTTTGCCCCTCCATTGCCTGGGTGGAAATCTCCAAATGTTGCAAGTTGCTGTTCCCCTCTCCCTAGTTATCTGGTTTAAGGGGGACTTTCAGACTCCTAACCAGTTCACTGGTACATGCAGGTATGATACTACATAAAAAAAGTTTGATTTTTCAATCATTTTATCTAATATTCACGTTAAGTTTGGTGATAGCAAGGAGTGTAATTTCCCTTTCACTCTGCTTAAACTCTTATTTGAGCATTGTCAGATTTCCTGTGCTAGGCAGAATTGCGTTCAATCATGAAACTCTAGTGATAGAGTTTTTCCAGATACAGAGGCCACCATAATGTGAACACAGGCAGTAGTGCAAGGGAGTGAATAATGTTTTTGTGTTGTATAAAGTCCAGCTGTTGCTGCAACAGTTTCCTGTGTAGTAGTTTTTTCTGCTGCAAGATGTTCTCAGTCAGATGAACAGCATCATTTAACCCACTTCCTCTGAGCCCAGGTCATCCTAGACATGCCCCAAACTGTGACTGAACAGTGAAAAATTAAGTAGCACAGCAATGTGCCCATCTTTGTCACTCTGCTTTTCCTCATACCAGCATGCTTCTTGAACTGATTGTTTCCTTGTGCTGCTTCTTCCACCCACATCCCAGTTCTGCTGTAAAGGGATAGGAAGAGGCTGATGCTAGGTCAAATTTAGGTACCTTTGCTGCTTGTATTTGAAAAAATAAGTTTAACGATGTGTTAAATATCTGCCTTAATCTGTATAATTTGTTTATGCTTAGAGTTCAGACCTAAATATAGCAAACATTTATGATATGGTCTTTTATCCAGTCAACACTTGATTTCCAGAACCTCCATGGAATGGTGAAGTGAAACAAATAAAGTTTCCACTTCACTTTTCTATTGAAAACTAAAAACAAAACAATACAAAAAAAATATGTATTTTACATGGGAAAATGCTGGGCTTTTCCCACTTTTTTGAAACCAGATTGTGTCCATTATTCAATGAAAGCAGTAGCCAGTAATCCACATGAAACTTCTACAGGAACACTACCAATGCATATTCTGTGCATAAAATGACTTTATTCATCAAATATCCCAAAAAAAACAAATAACAATAAAGATTTATTTATAAATCTCTTGTTAATAAATACAGTTCTAAAGCTTAGACAGTATCGGTATTCCTGTAGAACTGGTTGAGGTCCTCCTGCTTTTAACAATTCCGTTGATAAGCCTAATGAAAATATAATTAAGTGTATCAATTAACATGAGCATAATGTGAGAAGGAATCAATAAGTAAATGAGCAAAAAAAAAAAAAAAACTTGGAAAAAGATGGGCACATAAATAGGAGAGAAAAATATGGTAAAGCTGTGTGAGAAAGAAGAGGCTGTTATATATATATATATATATACACACACACATACACAAGAGATTAGTAAATATTTTCAGTTCCCATCTTATTATTATAAAGCTGTTGGCCACCAACATATCGGGTTTTTAATGTGTGAAATGTAGTGTTTCTCGCTGCCAAGTTAAATTTGAGCCTGGGTACAAGCAATATATTGGGAAAATACAGTGTACTTTAAATTTTTTTAGATATTGTTGTATATTTGTTTAAACAAAATATTTTTGTTGTATTATTATTATTCACTGCTCAAAAAAATTAAAGGAAGACTTTGAAAACACATCAGATCTCAATGGGGAAAATATCATGCTGGATATCTATACTGATATGGACTGGGTAATGTAAATCCTGTATAATAATAATAATGTGTTAGGAACGAAAAGGATGTCACATCGTTTGATGGAAATTAAAATTATCAACCTACAGAGAGCTGAACTCAAGGACACCGCCAAAAATCAAAGTGAAAAAATGATGCAGCAGGCTATTCCATTTTGCTGAAATTCCATTGCAGCAACTCAAAGGGGTACTCAGTAGCTTCTATGGCCCCCACGTGCTTGTATGCATGCCTCCTAACGAGACAACGGATGGTGTCTTCCTCCCAGATCTGGACCAGGGCATCACTGAGCTCCTAAACAGACCGAGGTGCAACCTGACGGCATCGGATGGACCGAAACATAATTTCCCGGTAGTGTTCTTTTTGATTTAGGTCAGGCGAGCGTGGAGGCCATTCAATGGTATCAATTCCTTCATTTTCCAGGATCTGGCTGCATACTCTCACCACATAAGGCCGGCATTGTCGTACACCAGGAGGAACCCAGGACCCACTGCACCAGCATAGGGTTTGACAATTTTATCTCGATTGGCATTAGGGGTGCCATTGTCTAGCCCATAGAGGTCTGTGCATCCCTCCATGAATATGCCTTTCCAGACCATCACTGACACACCACCAAACCAGTCATGCTGACCGATGTTACAGGCAGCATAACGTTCCATACCCTTATCCAGACCCTTTCACGTCTGTCACATGCGCTCAGGGTGAACCTGCTCTCATCTCTGAAAAGCACAGGGTGCCAGTGGTGGACCTGCCAATTATGGTGTTCAATGGCAAATACCAATCAAGCTCACAGTGCTGGGCAGTGAGCACAGGGCCCACTAGAGGACGTCGGCCCATTAGGCCACCCACATGAAGTCTGTTTCTGATTGTTTGGTCAGAGACATTCACACCAGTGGCCTGCTGGAGGTCATTTTGTAGGGGTCTGGCAATACTCATCCTGTTTCTCCTTGCACAAAGGAGCAGATACTGGTCCTGCTGATGGGTTAAGGATCTTCTTTGGCCCTGTCCAGCTCTTCTGCCTGTCTCCTGGACCTGGAACTGCCTGTTATCCAACAGTGCAGCAGAGAGAGAGGCATTGGAAATGATCACATGCAATATTTCTGGATGGACTAACAGGATGGTTGAAGACAATTGCTTCAAAGGTGGAAGTGGCAGCAGTTCCAGTTGATTTCCTGGGCAATCTATTAAGTGTGTTTGCCTTGTCCATGAGAGTGGTGAATGGCCAGTCCATTGAGAGTGACCTGCACACTGGTGGTGGTGGTGTGAGGTGTACCAATAATAACACATTAGGCTACCTTTATCTTTGGAGTGGATTACTTAACTTCTAACTATCCTGTTTATGGATTCCTAAATGGATTATGCATGATGGAATAAAAACACCTTATATACTTTTATATGTATGGTTTATTCATGCTTTTGAGCTTTACTGTTTGATATATGATCTTTTTGTTTGCGCTTCTGATTTTCCTGTACTTGTCTCAGTAGGACAGGTTGGTTATCTTCAGCATTCCAATCTATCCATTTTAAGCTAGGTCACAGGACACATTCTCAGAAGAAAAAAAGTAATCGGGCAAGGTAGAAAAAAATTATCCAATTGCTATTGATTCTTAGAAGATGCCTATAAACTTGAGAAGAAAATAACTTCTGCTGGCATCTAACCTTCTTTTGGAATGCCTGCAGAATGCACTTTACTCTGTGAACCTTAAAAGTTTATGTAAATGGAAATAAGATGGTGGAGAACTGGAGGCTACCAAGGGGAACAATAGGATAGGCTTTTTAACCTGTCCACGCTTTTGTTGCTCTGCGTTTAAGCAGGTGTAGTTAGCTAGTCTGCCACTAGGTGGCTCTGGCTTAAGTTAGTCTAGTAATAGGGAAGTATGTCATTGGGCGCTAGGTCGCCTTTTAGAAGTAGTGATATAATGGGTGTAGCCATTGCCCATATAAACGTAATATATCAAAATAATGCAGCGCCAAAGGAAATAAATAATTCAGTGAAATGCCACATTATAAACAGATATCTTAAATAAGTGGTTATGCACAGTGAAAAATAAAGTGCAACTGCTAATGAACACAAGATAAGCAATGATGTGACAGTAGGATATTGATCAGTAACAAAAAGTGTCACAGTGGGTATAAAGTGCAAGTGCTATGAACTAATGTGACAGTGATTCAACGATCATAAAAATCCAAAAATATTCCAAATGATCAAATAAATTTTTAAAATATATAAAGTGCCAATAATAATTTGTCTTCAGTGCTGTGCAAAAATACAATAAGGGTGCTTCAATACCAAAAGGGTGACTCGTGTGCTGGTAATGATAATACTAGCAGCTCACCTTCCTGTCTGACTCACAAATTATAATGAGCCAGACATGCAGATTGCACTTAAAGTGGAGTTCCACCCTGAAAAACATTTTTTAGCTAAAAATACCCCCCAGGACAGTCAAGGCTAGTGCATTTCAGCAACGATAGCCTCTTAACTGTCCCCTGTTTCACTTACCTTTTAGAAGAAATGCTTATCTTGAAAATGTCTTGTCCAGCGCTGCCATCTCAGGTGTGGGCAGCTGAAGCCGGAGCGTCCTCTTCTGTGTCCTCTTCGGTGACGTCGGAGTCCCAGAATGCCCTGCACCGGCCCTGCTCGTCACTTCCGGGGCAGGCGCGTCATCCCTGCACAGCTTTTGGGCATGCCCAGAAGCTGTTTAGCAGGGAATGACGTGCCTGCCCCGGAAGTGATGAGCAGGGCCGGTGCAGGCGAATTGACTCCTGGGAGCGATGACGCTCGGCTCCCAGGAGTCAATGCAAGGAGGAAGAGACGACGCGGGCCGTAGCCGCAGAGGGAGGAAGAGGAAGGAATGTAAGTATATTTTCTTTAAAAACAAGGTAAGTAAATAAAAAGAAAAAATTAAACTATCCAATTCTTTTTCAGGAAAAAAAAGAAAGCGGATGGTGCAAAGTTGTTTTCGAGGCCGGAACTCCACTTTAAGAGCTCAGGATAATGGATTCGTCACCTCCTCCCTTCTCCTCTCACCGGATGGGAATCCCTCCCAACAGTTATTGGTATAATGGACAGCCAGACCTGCTTTATACTCTATCAAGGAATTGGGGTAGTGGGAACGTCACCTCCTCCTTCTCCTCTCTCAGGGTAGGGGTGCCACGTATAGGAATAAAACACAATCTCCTAGTGCTTTTAGTTTAAATATTTATTAAATAGCAATTGCAGTAAGGAACTCACATTCCACGGCACTCAGCCAGTGTGGGCATGACAAACAGGAAGTGTACTGGCGTGTGTGAACAGGCTCCTCCCCGTATGCATTACGTCGACCAATCGACTTCCTCAGAGGGGTGGAGCTGACACGCCATGTCTCCAGTAAATAATCACCTAGTGCCGCCCTCATCACGGCTGTCCAATCACAATTTTGCCGCCCACTTCCGGAGCAGACCATCCAGGAAGCGAGACGGCGTAGTGACAGAGGAATGAAAGCACCAAAGCCACCCTCCAATGGACCGTCCAATCACCTGGCCATCACCTCACCTAAACAAAAATAGTCCAGGAAGTGAATCAGTATGTGGACAAAGGAGTCACGACGGCAAGGCAAAAAAGATAATACAGCGCAAAACGGTGACACCAAAAAGGCACTGCCGTTTAAGCTAGTATAAACAAGATATCAGTGCAGGGGTAACTTAACTGTGAAATATCAAAATAGCATGAAGCCTGCTCACATAGCCCACTTCCCTCTCTCTGTCCGCCATAATAAATACATTACAACATTCAATACATTACTTAAAAATTAAAAATTAAATATATATCAATATGATGGTAAACAGCTGATTAAATAGAATCATATTATATACACAGTACTAAAAATTGAATTATTTTTTTTTAAGATATCTGTTTATTTATCGGCATTTCACTGAATTATTTATTTCCTTTGGCGCTGCATTATTTTGATTTATTAAGTTTATTTGTGGTATGTGGAAGCACTGAATGTATGCTGCCATTGGGACTTTGACACATTCACATTATTCATTTTGGTTTAGCGCTGATTTTATTCATATTTTTTTATTGCACATATAAAAGCCAGGATGGGAGGAGAAGGGATATGGGAGCCAGAAACCCCACACCTATGCAAATGCAGTCAGTTCTTGCACAGGCCCTGCATAGGGCAGAAGGCCTCTGGTGACTGGAAGCAGAATGCAAAAGGCCTTTAAGGCCAGGCTAAGGGCCCTCTGGTGTGCTTACTAATGCCCTTGAGACTTCTAGTGACACCTGGACAATGTGTACATAATCTAGTGGTGCCGCTGCAACAGTCCTGTCTCTGGAATTACATGAATGGAGTTATGAACTGGATACTCAAAACCTAATGGGCAGGTCAGAGCTCTCTGAGTGAGTACTGATGAACCTGGGGGGTGAGAGAGTGACATTAGAGAGCTGGGTTCTAAAGAGGTGATGCTCCCAAGGAGAGGAGAGGGATTTTAAGGGAAAATGGCTTAACGGTGATGTGCAAAGTGTGGTTTTCACATTAAACTGCTGCAGGCCATCCAATATCTGTAATTGTCGAAGTATGCCAAGTGACACTGGATAGTATGACTTTGCGACGTGTCACTGCCATCTTTAAAGAACAACAGAAAAGTGTGGAAACTGTAAATTTGTGTGGACATTCCTTTCTTGTGAATAAAGGCTAATGGTCGGGTATGATGTAGGATGGCCTATGGCAAGGAATAGGGCACAATATGGTAAAGGCTAAGAACTACCAGCAGTGGGTTGTAGTTCACATCCAAGGAAATGCAGGATGAGAGCGTTATGGACTTTGTGCCAACAGTCAGCCAATAAAAAAACCGGCTTACATGCATAGCAGCTAGCTGGTTGGTTCGGGGATTCCATAAACATAAACATAATATTAATAATGGCTTTCATCTTGTGTCTTCTGTCTAAATGCACACAAGCAAATAAAAAAATAATTAATGGCAACAAGAGAAGCATACATGTCTGTACCAATGAGAAGATATAGACATATTAGAGAACTTTTGGCGATTTCCATGATTTCGCTTTTGAAGAGGATGGTCTATTTAAACCTGATGCAAATTTACGGTGCAAATTTGATTTTCTGAAGGTTGATTGCTACAACCAAGGATTCTACATTCCTTGCTTTTTCTGCTCTGGTCATTGCATATGCTTGACTCTGGATGCTAACAGGAGACACTTGATCAGTTATTATTTTTTTTTTTAACATCACAGTGTATGGCAAAAATAATTAACCTGCTGAATTCTGACCCTTTTTGTTCTAATGAAGACCGCTTAATATAAACTGCTAAGTTCTTTGTGTAAGATTTCTTCCTCCCCTTGTTTAATATTTGCCTAATGATTTATTTTTTAGAAATGACAAGCAGGAAGACTTTTAATTTTTTCAGAAAAAAAAATGTGTATCTAAAGCCATTTTTTAATGGAAGTTTGGTTAAATCTCATGATAAACAGCGCTTGCTACAATATATTCCAAATCCACTTGCAATACTTTGTGAAAAATAATGCTCTAAAATATAGGTAAACAGTAGGGTTGAGCGAACCCGGACTGTATTGTTTGGGATCGTACCGGACTTTTGGGTACTCGGTACCCGGACACGGACCTGAACATTTCACTGTATGTTCGGGTACTGTCCGTTGTTCGGTAATGTTATTTGATGTTTTGGCACGGTTTTAATGGTGTGGTTTCAACAGGTGCAAGGCAGCCAATCAGCAAGCGTTTAACTAGTGTGCCCTTAGAAGCCATCACAGCCATGCCTACTAATGGCATGGCTGTGCTTGGCCAGTGCAGCATGTGACCCAGAGTCTATATAAGCTGGAGTCACATAGCGCCCCGTGTCACTCTGCTCAATCTATACTAGGGAGAGGTTTCTGATGCTGCTGAGGTAGAGATAGGGAGATTATTGTAGGGTCAGGCTGGAGATTGCTTTGAGGGAAAGCATAGGAAGAATCTTCTTTAATCAGACAGCGATCTACATTGATTTGATTGTGTGGGGGTGCAGTGCACAATCTTTTTGCCCGGGGGGAGAGATAGGAGATTATTGTAGGGGCAGGCTGGAGATTGCTTTGAGGGAAAGAATAGGAAGAATCTTCTTTAATCAGACAGCGATCTACATTGATTGTATTGTGTGGGGGTGCAGTGCACGATCTTTATGCCCTGACCTGTGCCCAGGGAGGAGGAGAAAGGAGAAAAAAAACTTTAATCAGTCTGTTAGGTGGGCGGCGTGCAGAACTGCACATTTAATGCAAGCTCAGTGCATATGTGGCTGCTTAATCTGCATTTAAAAAAGAAAAAAATGTTTTCCTTCATATTTTACTTTGACATACAGTGTTTAGACAGACACTGCTTTTCTAACCTGCTCTTCAAAAAGCACCAATGTAAGGGGAAAATAATTATTTTTTGGTATTTAGGGAAAAAAAAATATATTTTTCAGTTTTTCATTCAAATGTTTTTTTTTTATTCAATAGCGGAATAGAACAACAACAGTATTCAACCTGTTAGGCGTGCGATGTGTAGCGGCCATTTCATGCATGCTGAGTGCATATGTGTCTGCTTAATCTGCATTTAAAAAAGAAAAAAACTTTTTTCCTTCATATTTTACTGTGACCTTCAGCATTTAGACACTGCATTTCAAATCTGCTATTCAACAAGCACCAATTAAGGGGACAATTATTTTTCAGATTTTCATTCATAGGTTACAGTGAGATACACCCATTGCATACTGTTGTTGTATTCCGCTTTGCAATAAAAACCCATTTAGGGGAAAAAAAAGTTAATTGTGGCCTAGTCTGCATATGGTACAGTGAGATACACCCATTGCATATTGTTGTATTGCGCATTGCAATAAAAATCCATTTAGGGGGAAAAAAAGTTAATTGCGGCCTAGTCTGCATATGTTACAGTGAGATACACCCATTGAATACTGTTGTATTGCGCATTGCAATAAAAACCCATTTAGGGGAAAAGAAAGTTAATTGCGGCCTAGTCTGCATATGGTACAGTGAGATACACCCTTTGCATACTGTTGTATTCCGCTTATCAATAAAAACCCATTTAGGGGAAGATCCAAAATTCGATTTAATATGAGGAGAAGGTAAAATAATGGACGTGGCCTGGGTCATGGTGTTGCTGGTGGAGCTCCTGTTGCAAGAAGAGGACGTGGTCAATCTGTGCCAGCTACACGCACAGGTGAAACACCTTTCTCAGCTGCGAGTAGGCGACAGAACCTGCAGCAGTATTTGGCAGGGTCTCTACAAATCTTGAGGCCAGAAAAAGTACAGGCGATAGTAGATTGGGTTTCGGACAGTGCCTCCAGTTCCTTCACATTGTCTCCCACCCAGTCTTCTGCTGAAAGGTCAGAGTTGGCACCTGCAGCCGTTGTCCATCAATCCTTCCCCTCACCCCCTTGCAAATCAGTCAAGCAGTCTGAGCCCCAAGTCATGCAGCAGTCTCTTCTTCTTTTTGATGACTCTGTTAGCATGGTTTCCCAGGGCCATCCACCTAGCCCTGCCCAGAGAAGTGAAAAAGATTTAGTGCATCGATGCCCAACCACTTAAGTCTCCAGATGAGTATATGGGAGGACCATCGCAGCATGTCGCGGGTGATGACGAAACACAGTTGCCAACTGCTGCGGAATTCCGAATTGTGGAGACCGACAAGGAGGGCAGGGGTGAAGACTGGGTGGAAGACGATGTGGAGGACGATGAGGTCCTCGACCCCACATGGAATGAACATCATGCAGGTGACCTGAGTAGTTTGGAGGAAGAGGCGTGGTCGCACAGAGCCACCAGCACAGCAGAAGAGGGAGCAGGGTGCAAAAGTGGACCGGCCGTGCCCTAGACACTACACCTGCTACTGCCCAACCCAGCAAGGGACCGAGCACACCAAAGCCAGCTCAAAGGAGTTCCCTAACGTGGCAGTTCTTCAGACAATGTGATGATGACAGGACACGAGCGGTTTGCACGCTGTGCAATCAGAGCCTGAAGCGAGGCATAAACCTTCTCAACCTGAGCACAACCTACATGACCAGGCATCTAAGTGCAAAGCACGAGCTGCAGTGGAGTGCACACCTCAAAAACCAAGAAAAGTCTCTGGCTCCTCCTGCTTCCTCTTCTGCTTCTGCAGTCTCGGCCTCTTCATCCACCTCTGTAGTGACAGTGGCACCTGCCACCCCGCAAACAGAGGATCCACCAGCAACACCACCACCTGGGTCACCAACAACCATCTCCACAATGTCCCATGGAAGCGTTCAGCTTTCTATCTCCCAAACACTGGAGCGGAAGAGGAAGTACCCCCCTACCCACCCACAATCCCTGGCCCTGAATGCCAGCATTTCAAAATTCCTGGCCTTTGAAATGCTGTCATTCCAGCTGGTGGAGACGCAGAGTTTTAAGAGCCTTATGGCAGTGGCTGTCCCATAATACGTCATGCCCAGCTGCCAATACTTTTCCAGGCAAGCCATCCCTTCCCTGCACAAGCAAGTGGGTGACAAAATCAGGTGTGCACTGAGCAACGCCATCTGTGGCAAGCTCCACCTAACTAGGGATACGTGGACCAGTAAGCACGGTCAGGGATGTTATATCTCCCCAACAGCACACTGGGTAAATGCAGTGGCGGGTGGGCCTGAGGCGGATAGCAGTTTGGCGCATGTCCTTCCACCACTGAGGATTGCAGGACGCTTCAGTTTGGCTCCTGTTCCTAACTCCTCCTCCTCTTCCAGTCAGCGTAACACTTTCACCACCAACTTCAGCACAGCCAGGGGTAAACGACAGCAGGCAGCTTTAAAACTTGCCTGTTTGGGGGAAAAAAAACACACACCGCGCAGGAGTTGTGGAGGGGCATTGAACAGCAGACCGGTTGCTGCCAGTGAACCTCAAGCCTGGCCTGGTGGTGTGCGATAACGGGGGAAATCTCGTAGCAGCTCTGGGCCTAGCTGGTTTGACACACATCCCTTGCCTGACGCATGTGCTGAATTTGGTGGTGCAGAGGTTCCTTAGAAATCACCCCGAAATATCAGAGCTGCTGCAGAAAGTGTGGGCCGTCTGTGCGCACTTTCTGCGTTCTCACCCTGCTGCTGCTCGCCTGTCATCGCTGCAGCGTAACTTCGGCCTTCCCGCTCACCGCCTCATATGTGACGTGTCCACAAGGTGGAACTCCACCTTGCACATGCTGGCCAGACTGTGCGAGCAGCAGCAAGCCATAGTGGAGATTAAGCTGCAGTACGCACGCGTAAGTCGCTCTGCGGAACAGCACCACTTCACCACCAATAACTGGGCCACCATGCGAGACCTGTGTGCCTTGTTGCCCTGTTTCTAGTACTCCACCAACATGGCCAGTGCCGATGACACCGTTCTCAGCTTAACTATCCCACTTCTATGCCTTCTTGAAAAAACACTTTGGGCGATGATGAAAGAGGATGTGGCACAGGATGAGGAGGAGGAGAATGAAGAGGTATCATTTCCAAGGCTTTCAGGGCAGTCATTCGCAAGTGGCTCTGAGGGTGGGTTCCTGCACCCACAAACACCAGGGACACAATTGTCCAGCAGGGGCACAGTTCTGGAGGATGAGGAGGAGGAGATGGAGGAGGAGATGGAACCATGTTCACAGCAGGGTGGCACCCAGGCCAGCTCATGGCCATCACTGGTGCATGGCTGGGTGGATACGGAGGACACAGAGGACACACCTCCCACAGAGGACAGCTTTTCGTTGCCTCTGGGCAGCCTGGCACACATGAGCGATTACATGCTGCAGTGTCTCCGCAACGACCGCCGAGTTTCCCACATAGTAACTTGTGCTGATTACTGGGTGGCCACTCTGCTGGATCTCCGTTACAAGGACAACGTACCGTCCTTAATTCCCTCACTGGAGCGTGATCGGAAGATGCACGAGTACAAGCGCACGCTGGTAGACGCGCTGCTGGTGGCATTCCCACCTGACAGCGGGGGCACAGTGGAAGCACAAGGCCAAGGCAGGGGAGGAGGGTTAGCACGGCCAAAATGTGGAAAAGCTTTGTCAGCACACCACAACAGGCAGCAGCACCACCAGCTGATATGGAACGTCTTAGCAGGAGGCAGTTTGTACTGAATAACGGGTCTGCCCCCTTCAACTTCTGGGTCTCCAAGTTGTGCACATGGCCTGAGCTTGCCCTTTACGCCTTGGAGGTGCTGGCGTGCCCTGCAGCCAGTGTATTATCTGAACGGGTATTTAGCACGGCTGGGGGCGTTATCACAGACAAGCGCAGCCGCCTGTCCAGAGCCAATGTGGACAAGCTCACGTTCATTAAAATGAACCAGGCATGGATCCCAAAGGACTTGTCCGTACCTTGTTCAGAATAGACATTTATACCGGCCTTACCCAGCCATTGTTGGATTTGATCTTTCTTACTCTTTTGGGGTGTACCCTAATTTTAAAAAAATGTAATTAAAAACAAAAACCAGTGTTGGCTACCTCGTCCTCCTCCACTGCCGCTGCCGCCGCTTCCACCTACACCGCCATATTCACCGCCACCTCAACCTCCTACTCCATATGGGCCTTGTCCTCCTACATCATAAGATGATTATTTTTTTATTTTTCTGTTTTTTATGTTATTTTAAGTTATTTCTCTATCCACATTTGTTTGCAGAGCACTTGTCATGCTCTTAAGATAATTTTGCTGTCATTTGCAGCCCTCTAGCCCTTTCTATGTTTGTTTTAGAGCCATTTTAGTGCTCAAAAGTTTGGGTCTCCATTGACTTCAATGAGGTTTGGGATCGAGGTAAAGTTCGGGTTAAGTCCGGGTCACGAACCCGGACTTTTTTTTCAAGTTCGGCCGAACTTTAGTAAACAGTCCATACTGTGAACCCAAATAAGGTGAAATTAAAAAAACAGTCCACATAAAATGTGCACAACACCATTGCTCAGTGATCCTTTGCCCAATTATGACACTTTATGATGTTCCACCACCTGCTACTGAGACACACACCGCACTCTGGTGACCAGCTTACTGTATAGTAAGAGGTGACACAATCACTTTGTTGGTCACTGCTGGACCTGTCCTGGTTTTCCAAATGGCTCCTGGCCTGGTTCCGGTCCCTTCTTTTTAATGACCCCCAGTTCTTCTCCACTTAGTTCAATGGACAATAGATGGATAGAAAAAAAGAGGAAGCCTCTCATAGTGTAACAACCTTTAGTTTTATTTTAAAAATTGTTTAAAACGTTTTAAAAAATGCCACAGATACAATTACATAGTTCCTCTGTATATCTGTTTAGATGGACGCCGCTTGTAGCCCAGCGTGTGTTCCACCTGCAGACCGGAAGTGCCACACTAGAACTTCCCTTTAGTCACTTCCAGTCCGCAGGTAGAACACTTTTTTTAAAAACAATTTTTAAATTAAAAACTAAAGGTTTTTACACTATGAGGGGCTTCCTCTCTAATTTGTTTTTCTATCTATTTATTGTCCATTGAACTAAGTGGATAAAAACTGGGGATCATTTTAAAAAAGGGACCGAACCAAGCCAGGAGCCATTTAGAAGGCCAGGGCAGTTCCGGCAGTGACCAACAAAGCGTTTGTGACTCCCCTTATTGTACCAAGGGTCATCAGAGTCTGGTGAGTGCGGTGTGTGTCTCAATAGCAGGAGGTGGAACATCATAAAGTGTCATAACTGGGCAAAGGAGCACTGATGTTGTGCACATTTTATGTGGACTTTTTTTTATTTCACTTTATTTGGTCACGTTATGGACTGTTTCATTATTTTTTAAAACATTATTTTTCAGAAAGAAGTGGATTTGGAATATATTGTAGCAAGCGCTGTTTATAGTATATCAATTTATTGTAAAGTTTCTTTAAGTATAACAGACGGCAACTGCACTATCACTGTAAGATTTAGAATTATTGTAGTTAATAACTTTTGAGTAGTGGATTGTGGCAAGGGTTTAGTGCGGCATAGGTGTCTTTACATATACATTTTTCTTCATGGGTAAATCTCCTGTCAGTTTTTTTTTCTTTTTTTTGACATCCATGTCCAATCTGGGAGATTTCTGTTGTTGTCCTGAAGGAAAATTCTCTCCTAGACAATTGTCATTTAAACAAGTATCCCCTCTATTGCTGTTATGATGACAACTCAAGTTTTGAATTTGTCCTGACTTACAGTCCTGGTGACATGGATCAGGATAAAAAGAGATTGTAAATTCCCCAAAAAAAGGACAGCAATAAAAACCAGGCAAGGGTTCTAACCCCTCACCACAAAATCAACAATAATCTAAAAAATGGTTGCAGATACCCTTTAAGCCTTTTAAGATATAAACATGGTAGATTAGTTTCACCTAACTGGACAACCAACAACCAGTCAGATCCTTGGACTCATTAATTATGTTGCACTGGAAATAACAGAATTAGACTGGTTTATTAGACATGGTTTTCCTTTTTATTACCTATGCCTTTATGTCTGTTGATAAACCCCCAAAATGTTTCATATTTACAATTCCTAGCAACACAGCTAATTTAGCATCTTACAGTCAATGGGAATATAACTCTACCTATGCCCCCTGAGTGCTGCTTTTTATTATAACACACTGGCACTAAATTTGTCAACAGATTGTATACAGGAAAGATATCTGTTTGCATTTCCTGAATGCTGTCACCCAGCTATTGTGACAGAAAGTGATGGAATTTTCAGAGCTATGCTCTTTGACTCCTGTGGTTTCCAAGCACCTGTGCCCTAGGGCGAGCATACAACCAACTTGCGGCTTGGGCATAATGCCATTTTAACAGATTGCCTGAAATGCCAACACAGCCAATCAAATATATACTGTCTAAGTGTATTGTGTTTTCATAGCAGGAACAAATCCCAGACAGGAATATTTATTATGGTTGTCATTACCTATTGTACAACCCAGTGGTTGAATGTATGTTACTGCTTTCAAAGTCTTGAGTTAGAAAATATCTACTGCTGTCACAGGAACATAATTGTAACCTTTTAAATGGAAGTAGAATAACCCTATTGTAATAATCTGGCAGATTGTACTTTTGTTGCTGCCATTAAGAAATGCATAAAATAAGCCCAAATCATGGAATATACCTGAAACATTTGTCCCTGCTCTGATCATTTTATTTCCAGAAGTAATTCACGTGAAATGTAAGAATAGGTGATGTATAAAAGGACACTGACAATGGAGGACATGCACAACTATAATAATACGTGAAATATCTTTTAAAAATGTATTCATGTAAAACTACTGCATTTAAAATTCTGTTGCAGTATTGGGACCGAAAGACTATTAGTATATCCATCAGGACTGCAGTAGAGGTTCAGTGGTTTGGTTTTTGGAGAAGGTAGCTTAATGCTTTTATTTCTCAATGCTGAAAGAAAAGAGTGTGAAACAATAGGGTTGATGTACTAAAACTGGCGAGTGTAAAATCTGGTGTGGCTGTGCATGGCAGCCAATTCATTTCTAACTTCAGCTTGTTCAATTAATTGATTGGTTTTAACCACTTGCCTACCGGGCACTTTCAACCCCTTCCTGCCCAGGCCAATTTTCAGCTTTCAGCGCTCTCACGCTTTGAATGACAATTGCGCGGTCATGCTACACTGTACCCATATGACATTTTTTATCATTTTTTTCACACAAATAGAGCTTTCTTTTGGTGGTATTTTTTATTTCTTACAAAAAAAAAAAAAGACAGAAAATTTTGAAAAAAAAAAGTTTTTCTTATTTTCTGCGAGTAAATTTTGAAAATAAATACATTTTTCTCCTTCACTGATGTGCGCTGATGAGGCGGCACTGATGGGCACTGATAGGCTGCACTGATGGGCACTGATGAGGTGGCACTTATGGGCACTGATGAGGTGGCACTGATGAGGAGGTACTAATATGCTGCACTGATGAGCACTGATAGGTGGCACTGATAGGCGGCACTGATGAGCACTGATAGGCGGCACTGATGAGCACTGATAGGTGGCACTGCTGGGCACTGAGAGGTGGCACTACTGGGCACTGAGAGGCGGCACTGAGAGGAGGCACTGATGGGCACTGAGAGGCGGCACTGCTGGGCACTGATGGGTGGCACTGATGGACACTGGTGGGTGGCACTGATGAGCACTGATGGGCGGCACTGATGAGCAGCACCATCAGTGCCCACACTCAGTGCCCATAGTGCTGCTAGTCAGTGCCCATCAGTGCCTAGATGAGCAGGCACTGATGGGCACTGACTGGCAGCACTATGGGCACTGATTGTGGGCACTGATGGGGGGCACTGATGGCGGGCACTGTGGGCACTGATGGTGGGCACTTATTGTATTTTATTTACCTTTTTTGTAATCAGGGCACTGGTGATCAGTGCCCTGATTACATGTCTCTGTGTCCCCTAATCGCTGTTCAGCTCTGCTATTCCTCACACGCAGTCTCTGTGTGAGGAAGGAGAGCTGGCGATGAGAGATGATCTCATATGTTTACATATGAGATCATCTCTCATTGCATGGTCCGATCACGTGGTAAATGGCCGCTGTGATTGGCCATTTACCACGATCTGTGATTGGCTGTGTCCAAGGGACCCGGCTGACTCAGATTTTCCCCGATGCGCGCTCACGGGAGCGCGCGGGGAGTCTGTTACTGGGAGGCCGTATAAAGTCGGCCTCCCGGAAATTAGAGCCCGCACTGTAGCCGTACTTCGGCTATAGCGCGGGCGGCAACAAGTTAATTCAGAACTGCACCAGATTTTGGTATCTCTAGTTTTAGTAAATCAACTCCAATGTCTCTGATGTGCCTAATTTTCCCTATCTCTTAACCCAGTGATGACGAACCTTGGCACCCAGATGTTTTGGAACTACATTTCCCATGATGCTCATGCACTCTGCAGTGTAGCTGAGCATCATGGGAGATTAAATTCCAAAACATCTGGGGTGCCAAGGTTCACCATCACTGTCTTAACCTAACTTTAACACAAACCTGAACCCTAAACCTAAAATCATCCTATAAAATTAAATCTAACAGTAACTCACATAATATCTCCACCACTTAAAGCGGAGTTCCACCCGAAATTTATACTTACCTCCATCTTCTCGCTCCCGGTCACCTGAAAAACAAATGGATAATCGCAATTTTTTTTTTTCACTTACCTTTTAGAGAAAATATACTCACCTTACTTCCTTCTTCCTCCCCTCGGCGGCCACGGCGATTCGTCACTTCCTGGCTTTTGCAATGATTCCTGGGAGCTGAACGTCATCGCTCCCAGGAATCATTGCGCCTGCACCGGCCCCGACGTCAGTTCCGGGGCGCGCGCGTCATTCCCTTCTAAACAGCTTCTGGGCATGCCCAGAAGCTGTGGAGGGATGACGCGCGAGACCCGGAAGTGACGTCGGGGCCGGTGCAGTGCATCGTGGGACCAAAGAAGAAGGAAGAGGACCGAAGAGGACGCGGAAGAGGATCGCGCTGGCTTCAAGCTGCCCACACCTGAGATGGCAGCGCTGGACAAGACAATTTCAAGGTAAGTATTTCTCCTGAAAGGTAAGTGCAACCTGGGACAGATCAGAGGCTAGCCATTGTGGAATGTGCTAGCCCTGACTGTCCCGGGGGTATTTTTATAAAAAAATGTATAACGAGGGTGGAACTCCGCTTTAAGTCTCACCCTAACCATATCTCAAAACTTTGACCTACCCTAATAATGGACATGAAAATTTTCTGGCAATATTAAAAATGTTTAACCAGCTTTGCAACTATGACCAAGTGGAACAATGTTACATACTTCTACCAGTTTCTGTAGCAGCAGTAAAACGATTAAAGCTGTTTTCAGGCTGCATTTCTAGTTTTTGCTTAGACATCGTCTAAAATTGCTATGTGTATTGCCAGCATAACATGTAAAGATGAATTCCAGGTATGTACATTTGTCAAAAATGCACTTTCACTAAAATAGGTATGAATAAGGCCTGAACGTGAAAATGGTGTGGTCATTTTCATAAGAATAATGAGGCCCCATTCACGTCTGTGTGTTTCTGAATGCATGGCAAACTGCACAAAATGTGCGCTTTTCCTTGCTGCAAACACATTAAAAAGCATGGTAAAAATGCACCACACTCTACTTTTAAAAAAGTTCTGGGGCCTCTTTGGGGTGATAGTCGTGCATTCACTTGAATGGGCTGCCCTATGCGTGATGAGCAAAATTGCCCCCAAAAAACACATGCAGGAATGTGAGTTCCTGCTATGTAGAGATCTAAACGAGCTTGACAGCTGAGTGTCTCCATCCACTCCCTCCTATGTACTTGTATAAAGCTGGCCATACACTATGCAATCTGGTTGTACAATTTCCTGTAGATCTACCATCAACTATTGCAAGAGCCTGCCTGATTGGATACAGAGTGAATGGATAGAAGGGTGGGTCCTCTTACTCCATAGTTCTGGTAAATCTAAAGGAAATTATATGGACATTGTACAATCAGATTGCATAGTGTATAGCCAGCTTTATACAAATACATAGGAGGGAGTTGATGGAGACACTCAGCTGTCAGGCTCCATTCAAAAATAGTGGGAACTTACATTCCTGCATGCATTTCTTTTGGCATTATTGAGCGTTTATGCTTGTCGCGCATAAGGCAGTCCGTTCACTTGAATATGCCCTACACTCAACAATCATCCCAAAGAAGCTCCAGAACTTTTTTCAGAGTGGAGTGTAGTACATTTTTTAACCATGCTTTTTGGTACGTTTGCGGCGTGTTTCTGAAACTCAAGGCAAAGCGTGCATTTTCTGTGTTGTTTAACATGCTTTCGTAAACACACAGGTGTGAATAAAGCCCCATTATTCTTCTGTAAACACACATTGAGTGTAATAGGAGCGCACCTTTTTTGGCTCTTTTTTCCTGTGACGTTGATTTCAATGGGCTGTGCTACACATGGCAATGTAGCTCATGGAAGATTTTGGCGTATTGTGGGTTGCACATTTTTACTGTGCATTTTGCTGCATTTTTTGCTTGCTTTTTCATGTGGCAAAATATGTGTTTGCTTCTGTGTTTGGTGTGTGATTAACAATTAATGGCACCAAAAGTGCAACTAGTTAATTTTAGGTGTATAAAAGTGGCCATACACTATACATTCTGATTGTACAATCTCTGTACAATCTCCTTTAGATTTACCAAAACGATATAATAGGAGGACAAACCATCTATCCAATCACTCTGTATCCAATCAGGCAGGCATTTGCACTACATAATGATGGTAGACCTCAAGGAGATTGTACAATCAGATAGTATAGTGCATGGTGAGCTTTACAGAACCCAGGAAATACTTCTCCTGTTTTTATTATTACAGCTCTATCCACATAGGCTGTTATCTGATCACTCAGCTCCTGCACACCCACCAAAATTAATAATCTATGGCTTTGTATTTAGTGAGAACGGTATTTACTGATTGCATTCAGAAAATGTGCACCTTATTAGGGGTGGCAGTGATGTGCTGGAGTAGGAGGGTAGATGATGCAGGGTGTGTGCTAATGGGGTCAGCTGGTAATCTCCTTCCTGTGTCACATCCCAAGCTGTCCAGGAAGTAATGGAGGTATTTTTTTATACAGCCAACTGTACATAACGAGTGTGTAAAATATTTAGAAATATTTTTATTTCTGCAAAATAAGTACATTAATTATATATATTATACATAGGGGAGCTGGAATTTAGAAAAAAAAAAGTGAGCTTATCCTTTAAAGGAGAAGTTCACCTTTGAGAACATGTTACATGTTCTATCTGATTTTAGGGTGGAGCATGTAACATGTTCCCAATGCTGTGGCTGCCACCCGATCCCCCCCTCCCTGTGGCAGCATTACAGGGAGAAGTTACCTGTACTAGCTGCCAGTTTGTGAAAGCAACGTATGAATGTGTATGAATGAACTACAAGCCCTGACATCCTTAGTGGCTGCCGGCTTGTAGTTCTCAATAAACTACCACGGCACTGTGGAGCACTATGGTAGTTCATTGAGTCTTCCTGTCAGTGAGTATGGGCTTACATACGGGATGTACGGGTAAGCGTTACACTGACAGTGTGGAGGAGACCTGCATGGCATCAGCGATCTCCTGATCGCTGGTGCCATGCTTTCCAGAGTCCTAATACAAAAAATAAGTAGTGCACATTTTTTTACCTGCAAAAAGATGTGCATTTATTATTTTGGAAAAGGAGAACTTATCCTTTAATTTATCAGCCAACATTTGGTATCTGGAGTAGATGCAAGCCCACATATGACATAAGCAGCTCAATTCCACGCATGCTCTAAGCAGATCCTGTTGCTTCTTGATCTTGACTTACGTACACAGCAATGTTAAATTCCTCTTATCGCAAAATCTTGGCCTGCAGCAGTGACTTCATACATCATCCAGCTACAATACTTTATCTGCTGAAAATATAGAAAAACCATGCACATATGTTTTATGGAACTGGAAAAAAATGTTATTTAACAAACGGGTCATTTTTTAAAGGAAAAAAATGTGTATGGTCACCTGTCAATGTGTCCCTTATATTGTGGGAAATGTGCCATTAGTTCTGCTTTACATATTCTTCCATACAAATTCCTCTCCTGTAGTGCCGGTTCACACTACCGCGGCACGACTTCGGGGGCGACCTGTGAAGTCGCGTGCACCGCGACTTCGG
The DNA here is from genome assembly GCF_965119305.1 of Pelophylax lessonae. Classification (NCBI taxonomy): domain Eukaryota; kingdom Metazoa; phylum Chordata; class Amphibia; order Anura; family Ranidae; genus Pelophylax; species Pelophylax lessonae. The sequence goes on from NC_138768.1 coordinate 590,598,117, forward strand.
CGCGACTTGCACGGACTTCATATAATGAATGTCAATGCAAGTCGCTCCGATGTCGCCCAAAGTAGTACAGGAACTACTTTCTAAGTCGGAGCGACTTGAGTCGCTCCTATTAGAACGGTTCCCGTAGCACTGCATGGAAAGCGACTTGTCAGGCGCCTGACAAGTCGCGGTAGTGTGAATGGGCACTTAATCACCTCTTATATGCATCATTGTTTCATAGTCATATAAGAAACAATATGTTGTCTTTTTTTTTTTTTTTTTTTTGGCAAAGCATTGCTATGGTGTTGCTTCATGTGACTCTTCTTTTTTAAAAAATTAGCCTACAGCCAAATATGGTCATAATCAACATCACACTGTTGTGCTATCTTGGATTTCAGGTCTTTTGTGACCACATTCAGAGCAAAAATGTACAGTCTATCTTAGTGATTTTGAGTAGTACAGGGCTTACAGAACATGACAAGCTATTTATTATGTTACGGTACCAGCCTATTAAGTAACCTATTAAAATGCATTGTGTAATGCGCCTAGCCTTAAATACACTGACATTTTTCAGAGATGATTACAGGAAACATTTCCTGCTTAAATCAGCAGACTAGCAATCAGTTAAGAAGGAATCATTTACATTTGGAAAACAATAAAAATTATTAGAGGGACTCTAGGTTCCCTAGTAGATTAGGAAGTCTAAATATTTACACTCATAATAACTTTTGTGTTAGTTGACTAATTCATTTTTTAATGATAAATGCATAATGCATTATCTAGAAAAGCAGTTTTATGAACTAGAAATGCAGACTTTTGGCATATAAAACTGTAATGGGTAATGTTATGATTACAGGACAGTTTGTCCTACAGTTAATGTCACTAATACACAGAGAAAGTAGGGTTTGTGTTGTAAAAACAGTAACATTGTGTGACTGCCATATATATGACGTTTCTTATATATATATATATATATATATATATATATATATATATATATATATATATATATATATATATTTTTTTTTTTTTTTTTTTCATCAATACATTTTTATTGAGTTTATACCATTTTTACAAAAAGTGTAAACAAAACCCAAAATTATGCGGGTAAACGGCTGTAATCATATCATATACTGTTATACATTTTACATACAATCAATGAAAAACAATCAAGTAAAAAAAATACATTATTATTATTATATAGTATTTATATAGCGCCGACAGTTTATGCAGCACTTTACAACTTGAGGGTAGACAGTACAAATAAAATACACTTTAATACAGTAGGAATCAGAGGACCCTGCTCGTTAGAGCTTACAATCAAATACATGTCTGTATACGCCACATATTTGTGAGCACCTGGTTGAAAGCAGGATGATTGGTGTATGTTGGTAATGTTATCTTGACCCCAAGGGATCTCTCTGTGTCTCAGCATGGGGTCGGTTCGCTCATAAGTATATTTTCTTTTTTTTAATGGAATTATATATCTGTTTTTTTTTTTTTTTTACAGTATCCAATTTATGCCAAGTACACTCAAAAGTCAATGCACTTATTTTAAATATATTCTGGATAAAAATGCATATGTCTAATACATTGGCGTGTTTTTATACATGTAACAATTAAACTTACTAAAGATAGCTTTTTATAATATATTTCATATAAAAAAATGTAAGGTTATTCTGATTATACAAGGTGGAATATCCCAAGAGCTTACCTTAGCAGTACATGTACATCTGAGTAAGTGTGTTCTAAATCCATAGAAAGCCTCTGTATATAAAGGAGACACAAGAAGCACATCTGTGCATTGTGGTGTGCTAAAGCGCACTGTATATGTGTGTTGAGGGGCAATTAAAAATGAATGGCAAAACATTATAACACACCTTCTGTATACAATGAGTTACTATGCAGTGTGGTAACTCTTCTTAGAACGCAGGTTGTAACTTGTGCTATGACATTCAAATCGGTGTGAATGAGCACTTAAAGGCTAAGCTCACTTTTTGTAAAAACAATAAAAAATGCACATTTTTTTGCAGGTAAAAAAAATTGCATTTATTTATTTTTTACATTGCATCCTGTAAATCAGCAAATCACGGCTGCGATGCCTGAATCCTGCAGACTCTCAGTACACTGTCTGCCCATACCTCCGATACAGGCAGAATGTTAGAGAAGGGCAGGAGTAATCAGTGGACTATGAGAGTTAAACCCTTAGCGTCCTCACAGTTCTTTGAGAATTACAAGCCGTCAGCCGCAATGGCTGATGGTACTTGTAGTCTAATTATTCACTGTGAATGAAAGACGTGGCCGTGTGGGTGGAGCCCCGTACGGCCGTGCTGTTTTAAAATTGTGAAAGCAGATGCAGGGAGATGATTCCCATCCTCTGTCACAGAGCAGGGAGTGCTGGAGGCAGAGATGGGGGGGGGTGTATAGTAGCATGTTACACCCTAAATATGGGTGTGTCATGCTCCTAAAGGTGAACCTAATCTTTAAATTGGAAAAAATAACCAATATTTAATCTAGTTTAGGGTGATACAGAGAAGGGTTAAAGCCTCTATCTGCTGTTATTCTGCATTTACCCTTGCATGCATTTATAGCTTGTGTGCATTTATGATACAAACAAGTGTATTGCAAAGCTTGAAGTTCAAAAAGGTGCATGAGCTATTTTATTGCCTTGGTCACGTAAAGGGCAGCCCTTTGAAATGAATGGGCTTCCATTCATTTCATTCATTCCATTCATAAATGGGCATGCAGTGTGACAAATGTGCAATGACTTGCGTAAGTGCAATGCGATTTTGCGCGTGTTCACAAAATGCTATAGTGTGAATGGAGACGCAACAGGAAGTGAGATGAAAAATCCTTAAAATCAGGGTAAACCCTTGGTCCATTAATATTGGACAAGTGTATCCATTGGATGGGGGACAACTCAAAAGTTTTAGATTATTGTTCACTTTCTGTTCTGCTGACATTGAAATAAAAACATATTTGGTTAATGATCAGCAGGGATCCCCAACCCTGCTGGTTACATTCTAGCAGTGCAGGGGAACTTTCATTTGTGATCAGAGTCTGGCAGGAGAGGAGTGTTTTGCGCAGGTCCTTCTTTTGGGGCATCATTCATTGTGATTGACAGGAAATTTACATTTTTATACAACATGATTGATAATGGATTTACACAGAGGGACAACTATTTTGTCCATCGTGTTGTCCATCATGTAGCTACCTACCGATCGTGGGCAGGTGATGGGTAGATCGCATCTCTTGGTTGCCAAGCCTGGAGAAGAGGGGCAGCATTATTTCAGCTGAAAGCCCATTTCTCCTCCTCTCTTTCCCTTTGGCATTCAGCTGCTGCAAGTGTAGAAAAATATAGCCGATCGGATCCACTAAATACTGCCTCAGCCACCCCTCCACTTCAGGTTCTCTCTCTGCTGCTTGGTTACCCTGTATGCCCCCCAAATCACTGCCAGCCTCCTTCCTCCCCTTCCCCATTGGCTGCTGCGAGGAATTTTTTAGGATGGAGAGCAGGGAAGGGACCGGTAAATTACATATTTAGCCTTCCTTTTCTGAATGGACAAAGTGAGCGATCAGAACCAATCACTTATGTGTCCATTTATAACTGAAGCATAGTAAACTCTTACTTTGCCTTAGTTTGTAAATTAACATGATGCTGCTCAACACAGAGCATTTCCAGTTCATTCACTGTCCAGTGCAACTGAGGCTGCAGAGAAATGGACTGGGGAATCTCTGTTCTCAGTCCCTTTCTCTATCAAAAAAGTGATACATCAGAGATCTGTTTAGACCCCTGATATTTCACCAAAGTCCCCAACAGGACCCCTAAAAAATAAAATAAAATAAAAAAATGTTATTGTAAAACATTTTTAAAACAATAAAACTGTAAATAGTAATAAAAAAAAAAAAATACTTACACCAACCACTGCTCTACTGACAGAAACCTCTGCCCTACTGACATTGTCCACTGCTCTACTTACACCGTCCACTGCCCTACTACCACCGTCCATTTCTCTACTGACTGACACCATCCATTGCCCTACCAACACCATGCTCTACCCTACTGACACATCCACTGCTCTTCTGTTTGACACCCCTCGCTGCTCTACTGACACTGTCCTCTGCCCTTCTGATGCCATCCACTGCTCTACTGACACTATCCACTACCCTTCTGACCCTGTCCACTGCTCTACTGACTGACACTGTCCACTGTCCTACTGACACCAAACTCTGCCCAACTAAACTATTCACTGCTCTACTGATTAACACCTTTCACTGATTTACTTACGATGGCCTCTGCCCTACTGACACTGTCCACTGCTCTACTAACTGACACCATCCACTGCTCTACTGACGTTGTCCTTTGCCCTACTGACACCATCCACTGTTCTACTAACTAACACCATCCTCTGCCCTACAGACATCATCTTTTGCTCTGCTAACACCATTCACCTCCCTGACATCATCCTACTGACACTGTCCACACACCGTCCACTGCCCTACTGACACTGTCCACTGTTGTACTGCCTGATGCTGTCAACTCTTAAGGTAGGCTAAGCTTAAATTTTTACAGTGACATTTGTTTTAATTTTTTTTTAAGTTTTCCTTACTATTTAGTTAGGCCTTGCTAGTTACTTTCTTGAAAAAAAAAAAAAGATCTTTGACCTCTCACGCAAATCTCCACCTTTCAAAGGTTGCCTATCCCTGATAGTTTCAGAGTCAATTATGATGAAAGATACCCCGCTGACACAAATATGACAACTTGTGCTGTTGATCCTCTTCCACTGGATTGCCTCACAGCAACCTGACCAGCTGCCGAATGTCAACAATGTGGTCAATACCCTAACTCGGAAACCCTCAGCCACTTTGTTTACAAAAAGAAGCAGGCAAGGGAAGAAAATGTAATTTCACAAAAGCTTTTCTTTTTTCTTTCTAAATGTTACTTTTGTAGTACTACATCCTAAGGGTGTGCCACTTCTCAAGCAGTTTTAAGGTATCCCCCCCCCCCCCCCAAGTATGAATTTAAAGTGGAATTCCAGCTTAACCCTAACTACTCTTAAAACTGCCCCCTCCCTCCTCTTCACACGTATGCTGACTAACTTGTATAAGAAAAATGTATATACTCACCTATTTTTAGGCAGTTATAGTCACGTGATCCAGCACCCAATGCATCAGCCAGCGCTGCTGCAGGGGAGAGGAAGAAGCTGGAACATGATAATGTGACCGGACTGGAGCAGCCCGAATATAGGTAACTAGACATATCTTTATTACACAGGCGAGTAAGCATAGGTGTTGGGGTGAGGGGACCATTTTATTAGTAGTTAAGGTTAAACTGGAATTCCACTTTAGCCCTATTAAAAAAAAAAAAAAAACAGCTCCCTGCTGAATAGTATTTATTTATTTATTTTGCATTAGTACATGTCCAACATGGTTGTGCCCTTTTTCTACCAAAAGTTTGCAAATTGGCCAAGTAAAAGGTGAGAAATAATTACAAGATTTTTCTCTTATATATTTCAGCGGGGTTCAGGCACTATGATAGGTGTTCTCAAATTTCAGGCTGGGTTCTTAGATGCTCCCACAAACAAATCATTTATAACTAGTTCCCACATATCCACCATTTAATTACCACTTACAGCGCTGACACCTACGTGCATCCCCTCTATTTGGGTGACATTTGTACTGAATCTGACTGCCACCAGGTAAGTGACTCAACACACACCAATTCCTCAAATGCTTAGTTCTCATCCTGGTGTTGGTGATGTCCTTATTTACCCCAGTCAGGAAGGGCAGCCACACTCCAGAGCATTCAGATTCCACACTATCTCTTATCCACTTCTACTTCCTCAAAGGACTCCTCCCTGAATGTGAATGCAGAGTGCGAGTGTGTGATTCATGAGTAGAAATAAGATTCAGGTTCAGATAGATGTAGGATTTGGTCTGAACTTTGGCTGTTTGGCATTTGGTGAATAGGTGAACAACAATAGACTGTTCACCTACCCACTGAGCCAAAGCTACAGTAGGAAATTATGCATTTAGCAGTATTAGTACCATTGCTACATTTGACAGCTTCAGGGCCCATTCAGACTAGCGCGACACGACTTTGGGGGGCGACCTGGGAAGTCGCGTGCACCGCTGTGCACCGCGACTTCGGCGCGACTTGCAGAGACTTCACATAATGGAAGTCTATGCAAGTCGCTCTGAGGTTGCCCCAAAGTAGTACAGGACCCTTTTTCTAAGTCGGAGCGACTTGTGTCGCTCCTATTAGAACGGGTCCTGTGCTAATCAATGGACCGGGACATACCGCGACTTGTCAGGCTGACAAGTCGCCTGACAAGTCGCGCTAATGTGAATGGACTTTTACACTCAGGGCTGCTGGCTGCTTGGAGTCCCACAGTCCCATCCCTATTCATCTGCAATCTGATAGATTCCTGGCCAGCAGTTGAATGTAATCAAATAAGTGGGGTACTAGTTGACATCACTGACCAAATATATAATTGGCATAAACCAGCATCCCACCCCTCTGTGTACAATCAAGTTGCTAGCTGGGGCAATGCCAGTCCTGGTGAATCTCTGTCAGGAGCTGATTGTGTCTGAATTATTGTTTTAAAGGGTCAGTGGGTGTTGTTCATCATGATTGCCAATAGACCTCCATCACTGGATGATGGGTTTGACAATACATTTATATCAGCAATTTTCTTTTTGCTTTTATGATTTGTGAAATATTATCAGTGTGTTTATTTACTTACTCATTAACATAGGGAGGCAATATCTGGAGGCCCTCTTATTTTAATGAGGCTTCCAGATTCTGCAGACCACAACACTCAGTGGGCCAGGGTTGTGATGAAGAGGCCCCAATTTTTTGTCTTTCTTAAAAAAATAATGTGAGGTTCCCACAAAATTTCATAGAAGACCCTTATCCTCGATAGTAGTCTAGTATGGATTTTAAGGGGGAACCCTATGCAAAAAAAAACAAAAAAAAAACAAGAAGAAAACAGAGTCCCCCAAGAAACCAAACCAGACCCCTATCCTAATGCAATCTGGCTGTCAGAAAAGATGGCAGTGAGAGCGCATCCCTTCCCTTGAACCATATCAAGCCACATGTTCTCAGCATAATAAGAAGTCTTTGCTTCTGGGGGGGGCCGCACTGTGTTTTTTGTTTTTCAAAGCCATCATTGCTATGGTACATCATAACAGTCAATGACAGTGCAGTTAACAGAGTCCTAGCAACTGATGGCATCATCCATTGCTAAAGCATTGGTGGTCAATCCGCACATCGTCCTTGATTTAGGATACAAGTGGGGTAGTTTTTTTTTTTGTGGTGTTCCCCTTAAAATCCTTGCCATTTAAAAAAAAGGGTTTGGTATAGATGAAGGGATTTCCCTTCATCAAGCACACAATTTTAATTGTATTTTTTTTGTAAATGTCGCTTTTGCTTGTTTACATGATACAGGTGAGCCACTTCACAGTTATGTTTAAAATTTGTCCCAGGCAGGTTGGCAGCTTATTTAAAGGTGTTTTGCATTTTACAGAAAACATTATTAAAAAGGTTTCTCCCTGTTGAATTGGTAGAATTTTTGTATAAAGCCCTATAGAACAGACAGACTTTGCTGCCTAACTGCAGAGAGGAAACAGGAACTTTACTCACAGAAAAGGCATACGGCATACCATAAATGCATAAAAACACTTCTATCTATTGGTTGAAGAATATATCTCTACTGAATACTGATGTACAGTAGTTGTTGCACAAAATACAATTCTATATTGCAACATGAACATAATTTTTTTTTAACATTGAATATTTATTTGAAAAATTCCGGATAACAATCAGCTCATTTTTAACAAATTGGATATAACAGTAATAAATTACATCAATACAATGAAATACAGTTGCTAAATAACAAGTTCCACTGAGATAAAGATGCAACTTAAACACAAATTTGAATAGAATTCTATATAGGTTTTTCCATTGAGGCCTGGTCCCCCTAGTGGCTCAAACTGTGACCATACCCTGTCCTATAACTTGAGTAAACCTTGAGGGAAAGCCTTCTCTAAGGCAAAGGCCTAAGGCATCTGTTCTATAAATATAGAATTGAGAACTTGAAAATATTATTCCCTTTCTAATCTCTGAGTGCTTTGGATTGTACAGTAGTATTACATTTTTGTGTTTATATTTGTGGCGAGGCTTTAGGATAGTGTCTCCATGAGTTCCATTTTTTATAGGATGTGAGATGTTTTGTCATCTTTATATGCTATTCGTTTCTCGTAGTGGGCTTGAGTATTGACTCTGGCTATTACTGACTGATCGTGGGGACAGAAGTAGACTTCCATTCTTTCGGTAGAGCTAAGCGCGATACAAACAGGATATGAAGGACTACCGTCCTTCCTTGTGGCGAATATTGTTCCGCTCCCTAATTAGGTAATGCCGGGGCAGGAGTCATGTGCTTGGGTAAACCTGTTAGGTCCATTATGACTTGGTGTATTTCATTCCAAATATTTTAGGGAAATTCCAAAAAGTATGAAGTAGGTTGCCTCTTTGGTGGCATTCCCTCCAACACAAATCTGAAGTATCTGGATAAAATTTGGGGAGTCTTAAAGGAGTCAGATACCAATGATGTGCATTGTCCCAATGGTCAGTGCATGAGGATGCTCTACGAGTAGCCGCTATTGCGTATTGCCATTGCTTTAGGGTAAATGTTTGATTTAGATATGTTTCCCATTTTACCATGGGTACTATTTTGATGGAGGTTGGGTAATAATTACAGTATTTATAGAAAAGGGAAATGCCTTTGATGTGTACATAATTGTTATTCATGATAACCTTCCATATTTTTTGGGGTATTTTAAGCCTGCCCACCTGATTAGTACTATGGAAATGGGAGATCTGTTGTAGTCTGAAAGCTAGTAGATTATTGCCCTTCAACCCTCTATCTTCCGATAAGGAAATTGAAGCCTTTCTTTGACCAATGTTTTGCAGAGAAATCGTGGATCAGGTATTCGTAGGTCTTAAGTGCAAAAATCTTCCTCAAGATAGCTGCTTCTAGAAAGGGATGACCAGGCTCCTAATGTGGCTTGTATAGTGGGATAGACTGGAGTGAGCAGGTTATAAGGTATGCATGAGGCTATTGCTAGAGCAGCTAGGTCATTGCAGGGAGTTATTTCTCTTTCTTCTTCGACCCATAGCATATCTTCCTGGTTAGAAAACCAAAAGCGGAATTGGTCTAGTAGTGACGCTCGATAGTAAGCTTGTGCGTTTGGTAAGTCTAGGCCTCCATTTTTCTTATTTTTGTAAAGGTTTGACATTGGAACTCTGGGTTTCTTGACTGCCCAGATGAATTTGTTTACCATAGTAGCAAGAGTTGAGTAGAACTTTTGTGGTAATGGAAGGGGAAGAGCTCAGAAGAGATAGATTATTTTAGGAAGAACCTACATTTTGTATGCTGCGATCCTCCCAGTCCACAACGGTTTTATTTTCCCAATTCATGAGAATTCTAGGGAAATTTGATTGAGGAGGCTAGGAAAATTTAATTTATACAGATTAGATGTTGGGGAAGTCAATTGAATTCCTAAGTAGGTGATGGAGGGGGAATCCCAACAGCAAGGGAATGTACGTTGAAGATGTTTAAGGTTGTTCTGAGGAATTCCTATAGGTAGTGCAAAGCATTTGGAGGTATTTACTTTATATAGGGAAATTATGCCAAATTGGGTTAGGGTATTCTGTATAGATGGTATAGACTGCATTGGGTTGGTCAATGTGAAGATAATGTCGTTGGCAAAGAGTTAGGCTTCTTTCACACGGTCCGCCTCCGCAGGCGGATCCGTGTTGCTCAGCGGGGATCGATCCGCGATCCCCGCTGAGCCGGGCGGATGACAGCTCCGTCTCCGCTTGCAGAGCGGAGAGGGAGGTGTCTCAGCACCCGCTGCCCTCTATGGGGGATCGGAGGAGAGCGGACCGCTTGTCCGCTCTCATCAGATCCGCTCCGATTACTGAACGGATGGAAAAATAGGGTTTCCATCCGTCCAGATTTCAGCACAGGATCGGATGCGGATGGCAGCGGGTGTCAGCGGAGGTGTCTCCGCTGACACCCGCTGCCCCATAGAGCTGCATGGAGGATCCGATCAGATCCGCCTAAAAAACTGACAGGCGTATCTGATCGGACCGCCCGTGTGAAAGAGCCCTTAGAGTTTATGCTCACGCTGACCAATTTCAATGTCATGGACTGAAGAATTAGATGGAATAAACTCCGCTAAGGGGTTCGATGGCCAGAGAAAAGATAATTGGGGACAGCCTTGTACCATTGGTTAATCCAAATTCTGTAGAAAGCATCCTGGAGACAAGTACCTCTGCAGTGGGGTTAGTATATAATGACATTATTGCAGATTTGATAAAGCTTGAGAAGCCAAATTTAGTTAGGGTTTGTGCCACATATCCCCAATGAACTCTGTCGAAAGCTTTTTCGGCATCTAGGGCCTAAAATACACAAGGTTCACCTTTAAGCTCTGCATACTGAAGGAGGTTAAACATTCTGCTTGTGTCATTAGTTGCTTGACGGTCTTTAACGAAACCCGACTTGTTCCATTCCTAATAGCAGTGGGGTTACATTTAGCAATCTGTTGGTGAGAATCTTGGCATATATTTTCAGATCAGAGTTCAATAGAGAGATGGGGGGGGGGATTTTGGGGTATAGTTGGGTCTTTCCCTGGTTTAGGTAGTGTTACTATGATTGCATGTAACATCTCAGGTGGGAAGTCACTAGATATTGCTTCCTCATTAAAAACAGTTTTAAGGTAGGGTGTTAGGGTCTCAGCAAAGAACTTATAGTAGTCAGCAGAGAAGTCATCCACTCCCGGGGACTTGTGCCTTGGCAAAGATTTAATTACTGCTAGGATTTCATCTAAATCGATTGGCTTGTTTAGTTCCTGGAGGGTCACCGAGTGAACTGTGGGAAGATGGAGGCCCGGAGAGCAATTCTAGTGGGTTTCATGGTGTCCTTTTTTCCCCACAAATAGAGCTTTCTTTTGGTGGCATTTGATCACCTCTGCGGTTTTTATTTTTTTGCGCTATAAACAAAAAAAGAGAGGAAATTCTGAAAATAATATACAGTATATATATTTTTTTACTTTCTGCTATAAAACACAGCCAATAAAATTTTTTTAAAAAAAAATCAAACTTTTTCATCAATTTAAGCCAATATGTATTCTGCCACACATTTTTTGGTAAAACAAATCCCAATAAGTGTAAAATAATTGGTCTGTGCAAAAGTTATCACGTCTACAAACTAGGGGAAAGATTTATGTCATTTTTATTTATTTTTTTTTTTTTACTAGTAATGCTGGCAACTAGCGATTTTTAGCAGGACTATGACATTGCGGTGGACAGATTGGATGCCTAACTGACACTTTTGACACTTTTGGGGGGACCAGTGACATTATTACAGTAATCAGTGCTAAAAATTTGCACTGTTACTGTACTAATGACATTGGCAGGGAAGGGGTTAACACCAGGGTTAAATGTGTCCCTAGGGCAGTGGTGGCGAACCTTGGCACCCCAGATGTTTTGGAACTACATTCCCCATGATACTCAACTACACCGCAGAGGAGCAGTTGGGGGAATTTCCTGCAAACTGAACCCAGGTAAATTTGGCTCATTCCCACCCACAAAAGCTGTATGGCTTCACTGATTTACTTTAACCAGGGAATTTCGGTGGGTACTCGCTGGCCCTGCACTGTACATGAATATATTGGAGATGGAGCACCTGCATGACTGGCATACAGGAACTGATTCGAGACTCTGATCGTTCAACCCACAACAGGTATGGAAGAAGCTTCTGGAACCGAGGAGCTCATTCCTCTACGCTGCACCCTCCCAGACTAATCAACCATTTAACTACTTCCGGTCCGCGCTATAGCCAAAAGACGGCTGCATAGCCAATCACAGATCGTGGTAAATGGCCAATCACAGCGGCCATTTACCACGTGATCGGCCCATGCAATGAGAGATGATCTCATATGTAAACATATGAGATCATCTCATCGCCAGCGCTCCTTCCTCACACAGAGACTGCAGTGTGAGGAAGGAGCAGAGCCGATCAGCCGCGGGGGACACGGAAGAATGTAATCAGGGCACTGATCACCAGTGCCCTGATTACACAAGGTAAAAAACATACACAAAGTGCCCACCATCAGTGCCCACAATCAGTGCCCACAATCAGTGCCCATAGTGCTGCCAGTCAGTGCCCATCAGTGCCTGCTCATCTGGGCATTGATGAGCACTGACTGGCAGCACTATGGGCACTGAGTGTGGGCACTGATGGTGCTGCCCATCAGTGCTTATAAGTGCCACCCATCAGTGCTCATCAGTGCCACCCGTCAGTGTCCATCAGTGCCATCCGCCAGTGCCCATCAATGCCGCCTATCAGTGCCCATCAGTGCCGCCTCTCAGTTCCCAGCAGTGCCACCTCCCAGTGCCCAGCAGTGCCACCTCTCAGTGCCCAGCAGTGCCGCCTATCAGTGCTAATCAGTGTCGCCTATCAGTGCTCATCAGTGCCGCCTATCAGTGCCGCATATCAGTGCCGCCTATCAGTGCTCATCAGTGCGGCATATTAGTACCTCCTCATCAGTGCCCATAAGTGCAACCTCATCAGTGCCCATAAGTGCCACCTCATCAGTGCCCATCAGTGCAGCCTATCAGTGCCCATCAGTGCCACCTCATCAGCGCACATCAGTGAAGGAGAAAAATTTATTTATTTTCAAAATTTACTCGCAGAAAATAAGAAAAACTTTTTTTTTTTCAAAATTTTCTGTCTTTTTTTTTGTAAAAAATAAAAAACCCAGAGATGATTAAATACCACCAAAAGAAAGCTCTATTTGTCTGAAAAAAATTATAAAAATGTCATATGGGTATAGTGTAGCATGACCGCAGTAATTGTCATTCAAAGTGTGAGATTGCTGAAAGCTAAAAATTGGTCTGGATGGGAAGGGGGTTTAAGTGCACAGTAGGCAAGTGGTTAAACCGTATTACATGGGAAAGGGGGGCACTCAGAATGTATTTTTAAGACTGATTATTTAGTAAAACGCATTAACTTTTACACTTGTGTGTATTAAGCTGAACTCCCTTTACAAGCACATAAAAAAAAACGACACTGTTCCTAATACACATTTTCTACATAACATTCTAAATTAAAGCTCTGATACTCTCCTGTGGTTTGCTTGAAATGCTTTTTCCTGTTTACATTCATTCTGTTTAGACAATCTGCTTGTTTCTGTAACTAAAAAAATTTGCTTGCTTCCTTTTTTTCTAGGGCTCCGTCTGACTAGAAATAAAAAAGTTGCTCACTAAAAAAATATATAAAAGTCATTATCAATCCAAAAGGGTATATAACTTTTATATTTTGTAGCTAGATCTGATTAGCCTGGAAGAAAAGAAATGATGGTTGAAAAGCTCTGCAATATTTCATTGGGCCAGTAGGAGGAGCATTGACAGCATGTGGAGCTTTTGAAGACTGTAGAAGAAAGGATCAGATTTTAGGTCTGCTGTGTTAAATAAAAAAAAAAGCTTCCCGGTAAGATTTTATGTGCTTTTTATAGCTTCTTGATCATGTGCTGCCAACTGGAATAATAAAGAATCTGGTTTTAGAAAGTGTAAGGCTAAGACAAAATGTTTACATATCCCTTGATGACTATGCCAGTATGAGTACAAGCTGCATAATGATTTTTAAATTGTATACCAAATCTTGTCAACTTGAAAAATATGAAGGTAATTCACGAAAGGCTTCTGAGATGGAATTAGGTTTCTGGATGTGACTACGGTTTTAGGATATCTGCCTGGGCTTTCAAAGACTTTTTAACTGAGTTTAGTTGCTGTCTGGAGCTAAAAAGTGCAGGATTGCAGACGCAACAAGATAAAAGTCGAGATTCGTGAAGTGATACCACCCCTGGATTCACTTCCGGGATGCAAAAGAAGTGCTACCAAGTATTGCATCCAGCATACAGAATGAGAACAGATACTGAGAAACACACCCAACATACAGAACAAGAGAAGTGCTACTGTGCAGCATCTACAGTATACTTACAGAATATAAACAGATACCGAAAATAACACCTAACATACAGGACAAGAGAAGCGGTACTGTATACAGTCCATACATACAGAATATGAACAGATACTGAGAATTACACCCAACATACAGGCAGGGGAGGGCTGGCAGCCTTAGGCCTGGGGGGCAAGTCCAGTCAAGTGGCCCATTGAACCATGGAATCAGCTCACTACCCATGCCCACCTGGTTTTGGACTGACAGCTGTATACAGTGTCTGGCCCCTACATTAATCCAGCCCTGAGTGCGGCATTTTTACTAGTTTTTACCACTTTTCAGAGTGGCCCGGGGGGCAATTGCCACCCTGCCCCCCTTGCCAGTCCTCCCCTGCATACAGGACAAGAGAAGCTGTACTGTATACAGTCCACACATACAGAATATGAACAGATACTGAGAATTACACCCAACATACAGGACAAGAGAAGCAGTACTGTATACAGTCCACACATACAGAATATAAACAGACACCGAGAATTACACCCAACATACAGGACAAGAGAAGCGGTACTGTATACAGTTCATACATACAGAATATAAACAGATATCGAGAATTACACCCAACATACAGGACAAGAGTAATGGTACAGTGCACAGCCCATAAATACAGACTAGTAACAGATACTGAGAATTACACATATATAGAACAAGAGAATAGAACGTCTAACATATAGGAAAAGAAAAGTGGTACAAAGTGCAAAGTCCATGTATACAGAATAAGGTCAGATGCTGAGAATTATACCCAGGATATAGGACGAGAGAAATGGTACTGTTCAGAATCCATACATACAGAATATGATCAGATACGGAGAATTACACCCAGGATACAGGATAAGAGCAGTAATACTCTGCACAGGTCTTAAATACAGAATAGTAACAGACACTGAAAATGACACCAAGCATACAGAGCAAGAGAAGTGGTACTGTGCATAGTTCATACATACAGAAAAAAAAAAAAAAAAACGGATACTGAGAACACAGCTAGCATCCAGGAAAAGAGAAATGGTACTGTACATAGTTCATACATACAAAACAAAAACAGAGACCACGAATTACAGCCAGCATACAGGAAAAGAAAAGTGGCACTGTGCATAGTTCATACTTACAGAATAAGAACAGAGACTGAGAATTACCCCCAGCATACAGGATAAGAGAAAATGTATGGTGTACTGTTCATATATATATATATATATATATATATATATATATATATATAAAAGAACAGAACAATCCTGTGCCATCCTTACTCCTCATCCTGATTCCAGCGGTGTATTCTGCTTTTCTGGGATCTACTCCCTGCTCGGACTGTCCTGGGCAACTTTTGGTATGCCGTCCAAGTCGAAATCCTGCGCAGCGGCCGCCAAAAGGAAACCGGATCCCCCGCCGGCCTTGTGTTACGACGCCATCTTGGAATGGCTCCGCACGCTGCTGGATGCTATGGAGATGTCTGCGGCTCCTTCTGCCTCCAAGCCATCCGCTCCATCGGTGCCGGCCATCAATACAGCTATGATCCGCTCGGCGATTGAACACAGTAAGACCTCCCTTTTGGCCCGCATAGACCACCTAGCTGAGGAATGTAACTTCTTGAGGGCTGATTTGGATAAGATCAGGGGCAGGCTGTCTGAAACTGAGACTAGAATCTCTGCCACTGAAGATACCTCCACCCAGCACACTCACTCTCTGCAATCTCTGCAACAGACTGTCAGCATTCTGCTGGCTAAGGCAGATGATGCTGAAAATTGCCAAAGGCGAAACAAGGTTAGGGTTAGGGTGCTGGGCCTGTCTGAAGAGGCTGAGGGGGATCACCCTGCGGAGTTTGCTGAGACTTTTTTCAAATCTCTCCTTAATCTCACCGATGTCTCCCCAACGTATGTGGTGGAGAGGGCTCATCGGGTCCCCACGGGCCGTGGAGTGCCAGGAGCCCCTCCTAGACTGTTCCTGGTGAGGTTCCTGAATTATAGGGACAGAAACCGCATCCTTAGCGAGGCCCGGAAGCATCCCACTCTCCCTTTTGATAATACCTTGGTACATCTCTACCCCGACTTCTCCGCGGAGCTGCAAAAGAAGAGGAGAACCTTTACGGATGTCCGTCGCAGACTCAGGGAACAGGAGATAAAATATTCTATGCTCTATCCCAGCCGTCTCCGAGTGCAGCACCAAGGCTCAGTGAAATTCTTTGATACCCCAGAAGACGCGGATGCCTGGATCCTTACTTTGCCCTAGTTCCCTTCCATCAAGTGTGCACATGAAGCTGTCCCAGCTTGCTGCCAGCACCTGTCAAAGTAATGCCATCTGCCCGGCTTACCCTCCCCTCCATGCATCTGGTCTCCAGTTATACCGACTTGTTCCTCCTGTTCTTGATGTGGCCTCCGGGTCGTTTACTGGGTAGGGGTGGCAGAGTTCTCCCCTGTGGCAGGGTGCTGGCGCTTTTCTCCTACAGCTCTCTCCCCCTCCCCCCTCCCCTTTTTTCTTTTTGGTTCACCACCGCTGCTGGAATACAATCTGATTCCCCGGGGCCCTTGTGGACTACCCCCCCTTTGGGATCACCTGTTGGGACTGTGCTGTTTTGTTAGTCCACTGCCTGTATACAGGAGGCACCTTGGGACATTCCCAGAGAACTCTGTAGTTCAGTTGACTACTGTTGCGTTGTTCAGGGTGAAGACTGTCTAGCTAGTTGTTGGGGTAATGCTAGTCAGTAGGGAGTTTACCATTGGGCACACTCTGTTGCCTGTTTTTGTCTGCTCATTCCCTATGTCTCTCTCAGCCTTCTCTGGTGCCTCTCTCCTTGTGGGGCCCTACCGAGGACTGGCCCCGGACAATCGCATGGGTGTTGTATGTGCTCCTCTGTTGTGCTGCTCGGCCTTATCATTTATCCTGCCATGTCATTGTATTTTCTGATTGTATATTATGGGTTCTGACATAAAACTTATCTCATGGAATGTGTGGGGGTTGAATGACAGAGTCAAACGGACTTTGATGTTCAAATATTTGAATATCCATAATCCCACCATTTTGTTCCTACAAGAGACTCACTTGACAGGCGCAAAGGTGCTGGCCCTTAAGCAAGCTTGAGTCAAACAGGGGTTTCATGCTACCCACTCCTCTTATTCCCTGGGGGTGGCCATTCTGCTCCACAAGACACTACCTTACGCTGTGGAGCACGTTATTACTGATCCTGGGGGAAGGTTTATTATCCTGATATGAAAGTTGTATGCAAAACGTTGGGCTTTTGTCAATGTCTATGTTCCTCCACCCTTTGACTCTGTCATTCTGTAAACTATTTTCACTAAACTTGCCCCTCTACAGGTACAACATTTACTTGTGGGTGGGGACTTCAATGCCGTGCTGGACGGGACTCTGGATGCCTCCAATCCCTTGAGGGGGGCGCATCCAGATCTTGTTACCTGGGCGGACACCTTTGGTCTCCAGGAATTGTGGCGTTGGCGTCATGCCCAGGAGAGGGCATATTCTCATGTTTTATCCACTCACAGATCGGGTCTCGCATTGATTTATTGTTTGGCTCTGGCAGGGTCCTTCCCTAGGTTCGTGTGGCTTCCTATCTCCCGGCCGGCCTCTCGGACCACTCTCCTTTGGAGATTTGTGTGGCCTTGGAGGCTGGTCGCGAGCCGGGATGCTGGAGGTTGGCAGCGCATTGGGTACATAATAGTAAGGTGCAGGAGCTGGTGTCACCTAAATTGTCTGAGTATTGGAACAACAATGATCAGTCGGCCCCGGCTGATGTGGTGTGGGAGGCCTGTAATCAAGGCAGTTCGGCTGGAGGCGGCCTTTCGCACGACTCAGCTGGGGCGTGATGAGGCTGCGGCTGCAGCAGACTTCGCTGCACAGCCGAGTGACTCCTCCTATGCTGCCCTGGCATCTCTCAGGAGAGAGCTGAGGTTGCACTACACTTCCCTGGTACATTTGGATCATGCACAATTTTGGGCTTGGTTGTTTGAGGCAGGGGACAAGAATGGCAAACTACTAGCGAATCTGGTGGCGGAACCAATGAACCAGACGGTAATCCCTGAGGTCAAGACCCCGGCTGGGGTATTGGTTACTGACCAGGCAGACATCTTGTCTACTTTTCACTCCTTCTACAGTGCTCTTTATGACAAGCCATCCCAGGCTCTTGGGGATTGCCGTCTGGATAATTTGGGGGAGTTGGATCTCCCTGTCCTTTCAGAGGCAGCTTGTGTGGAGCTGGAACAGCCAATACAATTGCAAGAGATAACAGCTGCTATTAATTCTTTCCCCTGTGGCAAATCGCCGGGGCCGGATGGCCTGCCTGGGGACTGGTATAGAACCTACTCTGAGGTATTGGTCCCTAAGTTACATCAGCTGTTCTCTATGTGCCTGGAGACTGGTCGGCTCCCGGACAGTATGTACCAGGCACATATAGTACTTTTGCCCAAACCAGGCAAGGATTTAACTTGCTGCTCATCCTATAGGCCTATCTCCTTGTTGAATTATGACCTTAAGATACTTACCAAAGTTCTGGCCACTAGGTTGACGAGGGTGCAGCCATTGCTGATTCATACTGACCAGACGGGGTTTATGCCTGGTAATAGGGATGATCGAACGGTTCGGGTCCACCATCGGTTCGGCCCAAACATTGGGTGTTCGAGGTTCGGCCGAATTCCGAACTTTTTGCCCAAAAAGTTCGGAATTCGGCAACCAGAACCGAACAAAATGCAATGCTTCAGGAAATGGGCTTTAAAAGCCCGTAATTGGACCAGAACCATTAGCAAAAGCCAATTGAGGGGGCAGGAGAATGCTAGAAATGTGATTGGAGTGACTAGGGGGTCCCTAGACCAATCATTAGTGAATACGCCCCCCAGTATATAAGATAGCCCCCGCCATATTCCTAGCATTGTTATACTGGACATGGAAGAGAGTGGAAGCAGTTCTGTTAATTTTACTTTAAAAGTGTCATTTAGCATTTATTAGTGTGAGGAAAGGGATATCTAGTGTAGTTAGAGTTCTCCTTTACACTTAAGTTAGCTTCAAAAATTTAGTTTCTGTAGGGAAAGTGTTAAGTGTAAGGGGACCGTAGTGTAGTGTAGGGTTAACTGACAGTGACTGCTATGGAAGGGTGACAAAACCCTTCCATAGCAGGGTGACCGCTATAGAGAAATTATCATTTCTCTGAGTTGCTTTGGGACAGGAATATGGCTTCTCACCAGCAAGCATTTTTCATGCTGCAGGGGTTGCCACTGCCAGTGCTTTTTTGAGGACATGTTTGATGTCAGACATGACATCTGAACATGTGTATAGGGGTATATATACACATATATGTCTGTATATATACCCCTAGACATATATAGGTGTGATAGTAGCAGAAATATATGCTTGCGCTAATGAAATCATTTACAGTAATATATTTCTGCTACTATCACACCTATATATGGCTAGGTGTCTATATACATATAATTATGTGTGTATATATACCACTATACACAAGTTCAGATGTTTTGCCTGCCTCAAAAGAACCCAAAAAAATGCCAAAAGAACGCTAGCGTCAAAAAAAAAAAATGCCCAGGTGTGTTTTTGCTGGCATTTTTTGGGGGTTTTTGGAGGCAGGCAAAACATCTGAACTTGTGCACAGTACCACTATACACAAGTTCAGATGTTTTTCCTGACTGCAAAGAACCCAAAAAAATGCCTGCTATTTAACCGGCAAGGTGTGAAAACCGAGAAGAGAAGCCAACCCCCTGTGCTGAAAGTGTTCTAATACAAACAATCCTTTTTTTATGGTTCTGGACATGCTAAAGAGCTGAAACTTCACAGGTACACATTTTAGACCCCCCAGATACGAAATCACACAAAAAAAGTTCTTAAAAATTGTCATTTTTGATAAAAAAGCCAATTATTGAAAAAATTTTTAAAAAAAAGAGATTTTTTGATTTTTACTTTGGATTTCGTATCTGGGGGGGGGGGGGTCTAAAAGTGTACATGTGAAGTTTCAGCTCTGTAGCATGTCCAGAACCATAAAAAAAAAGATTGTTTGTATTAGAACCCTTTCAGCACAGAGGGTTGGCTTCTCTTCTCGGTTTTCACACCTTGCCGGTTTAATAGCAGGCATTTTTTTGGGTTCTTTGCAGTCAGGAAAAACATCTGAACTTGTGTATAGTGGTACTGTGCACAAGTTCTGATGTTTTGCCTGCCTCCAAAAACTCCCAAAAAATGCCAGCAAAAACACACCTGGGCATTTTTTTTTTTTGACGCTAGCGTTTTTTTTGGCATTTTTTGGGGTTCTTTTAAGGCAGGCAAAACATCTGAACTTGTGTATAGTGTTATATATACACACATAATTATATGTATATAGACACCTAGCCATATATAGGTGTGATAGTAGCAGAAATATATTACTGTAAATGATTTCATTAGCGCAAGCATATATTTCTGCTACTATCACACCTATATATGTCTAGGTGTGTATATAAATATATGTATGTGTGTATATACACCACTATACACAAGTTCAGATGTTTTGCCTGCCTCAAAAGAACCCAAAAAAATGCCAAAAAAAATGCTAGCGTCAAAAAAAAAAATGCCCAGGTGTGTTTTTGCTGGCATTTTTTGGGGGTTTTTGGAGGCAGGCAAAACATCACAACTTGTGCACAGTACCACTATACACAAGTTCAGATGTTTTTCCTGACTGCAAAGAACCCAAAAAAATGCCTGCTATTAAACCGGCAAGGTGTGAAAACTCCTGTGCTGAAAGTGTTCTAATACAAACGATCTTTTTTTTATGGTTCTGGACATGCTACAGAGCTGAAACTTCATACGTACACTTTTTAGACCCCCCAGATACGAAATCCAAAGTAAAAATCAAAAAATCTCTCTTTTTTTTTTTTTAATTTTTCAATAATTGGCATTTTTATCCAAAATGAAAATTTTTAAGAACTTTTTTTGTGTGATTTTGTGTCTGGGGGGTCTAAAATGTGTACCTGTGAAGTTTCAGCTCTGTAGCATGTCCAGAACCAGAAAAAAAAGATCATATAGGTGTAAAAGGAGGGTCCCACATCCCTGTTCTACTGAAAATTTATCTTTTTTTTTTCATGGTTCTGGACATGCTACAGAGCTGAAACTTCACATGTACACTTTTTAGACCCCCCAGATACTAAATCCAAAATCAAAAAATCTCTCTTTTTTTCAATAATTGGCTTTTTTATCAAAAATGACAATTTTTAAGAACTTTTTTTTGTGTGATTAATAGTTAATGGGGCATGACCCAGAACCCTAGGGACTTTTTAGGGGCATTTATTGGGTTTTAGGGCTTAAAAATTGTGTTTTTTGATTACCGAAGTTCGGGTCCCATTGATTTCAATGGGGTTCTGAAATCTGGGCCGAACTTTCGGGAAGTTCGGATGTTCTGGCCGAACTGAAACTTTTCAAAAGTTCGATCATCCCTACCTGGTAAATCGACGGATGTGAATATCCGGAGAGTCCTCACGCATCTCCAGCTCCCGCCGCCCGCTGGCGCCTCGAGGGTGCTGGTGTCATTCGACATTGAAAAGGCCTTCGACCCTATATAATGAGGGTGCTGGAAACTTTTGTATTTGGCCCGGTGTTTCGTCGCTGGATTGGCTTATTGTATTGTGCTCCTACGGCTCACATCAGATTGAGCGAGAGGCTCTCGCCTCCCTTTGCCATCAGGAGGGGAACACAGCAGGGTTGCCCGCTGTCCCCGGCCCTGTTTGCACTTACAGCTGTTGGCTGAGGCCTTGCAGAAGGCCCCAGGGGTGCGGGGTATTTGTGTTGGACCTGTGGTGGAAAAATTGGCACTGTACGTAGATGATCTCATCCTCTTTTTGGGGGACCCTGGTCCCTCGCTCACTGAATCCCTGCAGATCATGGCTCTTTTTGCGGATGTTTCTGGTTTGCGCACTAAATGGGACAAGTCCCTGGTCCTGCCCATAGATACGGGAGCCGCTGTTTCTTGGGATCCCGCTTCCTCACTATGGTTAGCCCATACCATTAAATATTTAGGTATCCACATCTCCTCAGATACTAAGGACTTTATTAGGCTTAATGTGCAGCCTAAGATTCTTTGGTGTAGACAGCGGTTGAAAGCATGGTCACAGCTCCCATTATCCTTTATTGGCAGAATCAACTTGCTAAAAATTTAAATCCTCTCGGTTTTACTTTATATCCTACGACATTCCCCCCATTCGTATCCCAAAGTCGTATTTCGCTCAATTAGACTCCCTGGTGACGACCTTTCTGTGGTCCTCCCGTCCTGCACGGTTTAGCAAGCGAACACTCCGTAGGCCTGAAGCGCAGGGGGGGCTTGCCTGCCCTGACTTCTACTCTTACTACCTGGCAGCTATGCTAGGTCATGCTCATAACTGGCTTCTGTCTGATGATACCAACTCCTCTGTTATCCTGGAGGCAGCTCATGCTGGCTCTTATGAAACTCTCTGTAACGCCCTCTTCAGGGACTTGCGGGTTTCATATCCCCCTTTAACTCCAGCTATGCATGTGGTGGTAAGGGTGTGGACTCTCCTGGTAGTTGCGCCCGAGCGGAGGCGGGCTCGCTGGTCTCCAGACACCCCGCTCTGGTTCAACCCCCTCTTGGCGGAGTTCCTATCTATTCCGGACCCCGCCCTGTGGGCAACCAGGGGCATTAAGACTCTGGCAGACATTAGCAATGGCGGCACCCTGGCCACATTTGACGACCTTGAGGCTAAGTTTCAGCTTCCTAATTCCTTCTTTTTCAGGTTCCTCCAACTCCATAATGCCTATCGAGCGCAGTTCATCACTCCTGTGGCTAGTCTGGAGCGCAGTGACTTTGAATTTCTACTGTGGGACCCTGACTTGCGCAAGCCGTTGTCCACCATCTACAGCTTGTACACCTTGTTACCTTCTGTCCACGCCAGGCTGTCTGGGCTGCGGGCGGTATGGTGTGCAGAGGAGGAGGGACTGGATGACGAGGACTGGGAGGATATGTGGGACAGTTCATTTCAGCCACTTATAGCGACCAGGGATATTTTGATTCAATTTAAAATTCTGCATAGAATATATTATACTCCTCAGCGACTACATCGTATTTACCCCAGTGTCTAAGCTTCGTCCTGGAGATGCACTTGCGAATCTGCGGGTTCTGACACATTTTTTGGGAGTGCCCACAGATCGCTTCCTATTGATTGGGGGTGACCCGGTTCATCTCTGACCTTACTTCTGCTTTGATTCCTCTAACAGTAGGGGTTTGTCTCCTTGGTCTGGTAGACAAGTTGGCGACGGCCAGGGCGACACATACCCTGATAGGTATCCTGTTATTCTATGCCAGGAAGGCAATAGTCTTAAAGTGGAGATCGCACCTCCCCCCGTCCATGGGCTTTTGGAAGGGACTGGTTAATGCAGTAGTGCCGCTGTACAAGGCGACATACATTTCTAGAAACTGCCCTAAGAAATATGAAAAGGTCTGGCAGGTATGGGTTACATCGGCTTCCACCGTAAATGAACGGGATTCAGAGCCTGGACCACCCTGAGGTACAGGTGGGGGCGAACCACAAGGGGAGAGACAATAAAGTTTCCTGACTTCTATATAATTTTTCATGTGTTGCCACTGACTATTGGGTATTGAGCAGTTAGTGTGTGGGGGGTCTTAGTTAGCGACCTCCAATTGTGTCTGTTATGTTTGTTTTTTTTTTTTTAATGTTGTGGTTGTTGGCCGGGGAATGCCCCTAAGGCCCTGTTTTCCACTTGAAATTTTTCAATAAAAAGAATAAAAAAAAAAAGGATAATGAGTGCGTGGGTAAAACACAATTACTGAAACCAAGGTCAGAATTTCCATGGATCTGGGGGCCTCTAATAATAGGGTGCGAATCATTGTATCCAGAAGTGTCAAAAAGATGCTGTTAGGGTGTAACAGCCTGCCCTAGAGGACATCATCAATTCATAAGAACAATGGGTTTGGATATAGTGTCCAACATTGTAGGAGGACAAGATGATTTCCAAAGCCTAGCTGCACTAAGTCTCACTGCAAGGAGGATACGGTAAAACCTTGGATTGAGAGTAAATTGATTTAAGAGCGTTTTACAAGAAAAGCTAAATTTTTTAATACATTTTGACTTGATAAACAAGCAATGTCTTGATATACAACTAGCGTCCTGTCACAACGGAGTATAAAAGAGAAGAGAGGTGCCTCTAAGTGTAGCAATATGGTTACATTTATTGAAGGTACAAAATTTAGCAACTCACGTGATTGATGATTAAACAGGCACATTGATGATTAAAACACGCACATCTAAGTATGCAAGCATCCGGGGTAAAGCTGTCCACATAGACCGTCCTCCGCACCGCCATCAATGTCATACCTTCCATGCTGCGCTCCATGAGTGCTTCAAGCCTCGCTTTCAGATCGCACTACTGCAGGGTAGTCTTCCTGGTCACGACTGCAGACTCACAGCGATGAGACCTGGCGGTGCGGATGATAGTCTATGTAGACAGCTAAAAGCGATGTGAGTTGCTAAATGTTGTACCTTCATTAAATGTAACCATATTGTTACACTTAAAGGCGCCTCTCTTCTCTTTTATACTCTGATTCTAATCTCCTTTGTGGAGACTGCCATTTGTGAATGGACATTTTATGGTTACACAACCTACCACATTGCTAAAATCTTTTTATATGGACTATAAACTGAAGGACTTATGAATAAATGGTTGTGGGACGAATCATCGATTTCCATTATTTCTTATGGGGAAATTCACTTTGATATAGGAGTGCTTTGGATTACAAGCATGTTAACGGAACAGATTATGCTTGCAATCCAAGGTTTTACTTTATGTGTAACTATATGTCTAATAGGGGAAGGGATGTCATTAATTTCTAAATTTAGTAGCTTTATCCTTGGCGACAAGGGGATGATACTATCAGTAATATTGGATAGAAGGAGGAAGATATTATGCCAGAACTGGGACTTTACAGTTCCAGAGTTTATGGAAAATATCATAATTTTCTCCATACTTTCTCCAGCATAGAGGGGAAAATTTTTGACCAAATTTAGAGATCCTAGCAGGGGTAAAATACCAACGTAAGGAAATCTTTTGGGTAAGTTTCCATAGAGGAGCAGCGAGTCACCTATTAAATCTATTTAAATGCTCTTGTCCATTGTATGTTGGTGTCAGAGACTCCACTTCCCATTGAGCTAGAGGTTTCAACAAATATTTGTTTCTCTTTAAATAAATTGTAAAAAAGTGTGATACCTTTCGGGGTGGTAGAGGTGGAAGAAAAATGTAACCAAACAGGTTGAGCATTAGAGGTGTGAGTAAGGCAATGAGCTATAAGAAGGTAACTATATAAAGCAGAGGGGGCCAAATGGTAATCACATTGGAGTTTGGAAAAGGGTTTAATAGTGTATGCAGTAAACAGGTTGTTATTCCAGCCGCTATCCATGAGGTGAGGAGAAGGTAAAGGAAAAGGTATTTCAGCACTGAAATAGGAATATTGGGCAAAATTGTACAAAATTGTACATTTTTGAATGGGAGCTGTAACAGTAAGTTTTCTCCAGGCCTGTATGGAGGCAATCATGGGAGAGGAGAGAAGCAAAGAAGATGGAGCGCCCAACCAAGTGTAAAGACTAGTCCTGAGTGGATTAAATTTGGCCTCATAAGGTTGTGTAGGAGGAGAGAAACCAATCCTTCATTTGCAATAAGATGGTGGCATAGATATAATCCTGAAGGTTATTATAGCTATAGCCCCCCCCCCCCCCCCCCACACACACACACATATCTATGTTGAATAAGCTTATTGTGTACACAGTGAGGTTTTTTCCCTTGCCATATATATTGATAAAGTAAGGACTGGATTTAAGGTAGCTTAGTGGGACGGGAATAGGGAGTGTTCTGAAAAGATAAAGAAATTGTGGTAAGAGCATCATCTCAAAAGCAGCCAGTCTATCAGACCAGGAAAACTCACGTTCAACCAGAAGTAGTAATTTTTGGCGGAAAGGTAAATAGTTTTCTGAAAATAAACCTTTCACAGATTTGCTGAAAGGTAAATGTTGCAAAAGGTTTCTAGTGGTATTGTTAACCCCAGTATCAAAGATTTAGTTTTATTAATTTTATAGTATGAAACTCTACTAAACCAGTGTAGCTTTTGTACATAAACCAGTGAAGTACCCGGACTAGTCAACATAAGGATCACACCCTCCGCAAAAAAGTGTTCTGCTAGGGATTCCATAAATAGGCTGAATATTAGAGGAGAAAGGGGACAACCTTGCCAGGTGATGTTATTGATCTGGAAAGGCTTAGATAGGATGTCCAACATATATACTTGCGCAGACAGAAATTTATAAAATGCAAGAATAGCAGTAAGGATTGAAAATACAATTTGCGGAGCACACTGTGGAGATATACTGTAACCAGTGGAGCCTGTTGAACACCTTCTCTGCATCAAGGGATAGAAGCAGAGAAGGCATTCTTGAGGTTTCTGCATGGTGAATAATATTAATTAGCCATCTGGTCGCATCCGTAGTCTGTCTGCCTGTCGTGAAACCAGGTTAGTCCCGGTGAATAAGGGTTGGCATAATATTAATAATCAAGCTGTTAGCTATCAATTTGGCATATCATTTAAAATTGAGATTTTGAAGAGAAACTAGTCAGAAATGTTGCTGAGATGTCGGTTCCTTCCTTGGCTTAGGAAAAGTAATGAGCGCCTTCAACATTTCAGCAGGGAAGAAAGCAGAGGAGGCAGCATTATTGTAAATGTGGAATAAGTGGGGAGCTAATATAGCTTGGAATTGTTTATAGTATTCACCTAGGTACCTGTCAGGGCCTGGAGATTTCCATTTAGGGAGGACTGTAATATCTGAGCAGGTTTCCTGAAATTTTAAGGCACATTTAGAAGTTTTAGTTGGTCCAGAGACAAGGTGGGGAGTTGGATGTGGTTGAGGAAGGAGCCAATGTCTTCCGAAGAAGGATGAAGCATGGGGGAATCCTCTTTGATGTTGTATAAGGAGCTAAAATAAGAACTAAAGAAATCTGCGATAGGCTGAGAATTATATACCTTCTCCTTAGAATGTGGGTGGGTCAGGTAGGCTATTTTGGTTTTGGTGCAGTGTCCTGCAATATGGAGAGCCAACGTTTTCCCCACCTTGTTAATGGTTGTGTACGAAGTTGCTTTCAATTTGTGCTGCAAATTTTTCAAAGGACAAGAGTAGTAACCATAAGTTCTGGCGACATGAGTTTGGATTTAAAAAAAAGAGAATGGGTGACTTGTATTCTGATGTTCAGTATCTAATAGAAAGCACAAGAGAGTCATTGCTCTGTACATGCTCGGTATCCTCTGTAGCCTTGCCCTAGAACCTAGCTGGATAAAATTTCCTTTGATAAATGGTTTATGAGCATTCCACCCTTCACAGGGGTCAGGCACAGAACCCATGTTGTCAACATATTGAGGGTTTTACAATAAATAAGTGTTAGCTCACCATAGATAAGAGTAAGGGCATCTGTAAGAGTGATACTATTTGGGGCATGGTCTGACCATGATAATATAGCGTGGATAGTAGAGGATTGAACCCCCTGGAACAACCACTTGTCAGTAAGGAAAAGGTCTATATGAGAATAGTCATTATGACAGGGAGAAAAATTAGTGAACTGCCCAGTAGCCCCTACACACTCCGTTAGATCTTGTGCTTGTAGAAAGGCCTTCAAGAGAGATTGGTGTTGTTTAGCAGCAGAGGTATAATCCAATTGAAAATCAGGCACAAGATTAAAATCCCCACATAAGACAAGTGACTTTGCTGAATTTGTTTTGCCTTCCACAGAGCTTTTTTGAGAAAAGTAATCTGTCGGTTGATGGGTGCATAGATGTTTACCTGGGTATATTTGGTATTGTTTATGGTGAAGACCAGGATAATATAGCATCCGTCTGGGTTCAAGACACTGTTGTTGTTTATTTGATAGCTACTCTTACGCTCCTCCTCTTGGATGTGTAGCAGGCTTTAAATATATGTGGAAAATATTTATTCAAAAGGAGGGGGCAAGCATTTTGGGAAAAGTGCGTCTCTTGGACCCTCATGGAAAATATCCCATTGGTGACCTTGTGCTGTTTTCCATAAGGAGTTACATTTCACCGGGTGGTTTAAATCCTTGGTGTTAAACTATAGAATAGACACAGCCATATTTATGCATGGTGTAAATAGGGATAGAAAATGAAGGGTACTCACAGATAGGAAGAATCCTGAAGATAGTAGGCATTGGTGGGCATCTTGCGAGCTGGAAAAGATAAGCAGCCTCTACTTGTATGGACAGAAGTAATCCAGACCAATGGACGATGAACCAGGTAACTGAAAGAAAAAAGAAGAAAAATAACACAAACAAAACGGGGTTTTAAATCGAATGAAGTAAAATTAACTTGATGTGTAATTTGCAGCAAAGTAGTTGGTATAGCACTACACCAAATATCCGTGGGGGTAATAAGTTCACTGAGCAAACACAGAAAGAGCCGGAGAGGAGAAAATTGGGAAAGTTTCAACTTGGAGGGAGCGGAAGGTGTGCTCGCATCTTGGGGCGGATCAGTATACCCTATGAGTGAAGAAGCTTTAAACCGCTGTTTAGAATAGTAATGACATGGGTGGAGTCATTACAAGTGATCTTCAGGGTTGCAGGATAGCATTAAGTAGGGTAGCATTGGTAGACTATTTTGTGGTTAAGCAATGCCTTCATAACTGAATTGAGCTGACATCACATTTGGAGTGGGTATTGTGATAAATCAGCAAACACTTTCACATCCACATTCCGTGTCTTTGAAAGAAACTGTTCTTTCACTTGAAAGAAATTAATCCGCATAAGGACATCTCTAGGCGCAGTAGGCGAGGTGTAGGTATGCAATAAAATATGTAAATATGTAGCGCTAAAAATGTTAAAAAAAAGTCCATAAACAGTTCATATAAAATTCCAGAGATCCCAGTGAGAAAGATGCACAGCAATGTATGTGATCAATTGATAATTCCACATGAGGAACATCAGGCAGTAAGGCAGAAAGCATTTTTTGAGCATATCTGTAAAGGTCATTGACTTGGATAGTTTTAGAGACCCCTCACAGTTTGATATTATTGTGGTGGGACCTGTCTTCTAGGTCCACCAATTTAGCTTTGATCCAACATTCGTCCTTGCTGTTCTCATATGCATGTACCAAATCGTTAATAGTTGTGGTAAATTCTTCCATTTTATTTTTAAAATAGTGTACTATTGATTGCATTTCAGAAGAACACTTGTGTATGAGAGAAGAGATGTCTGCATGTAAAAAAAGATTGTAATGAGAGAAGCGGTTCTTTTAGGGTAGTGTCCATGCCAGGGTGGCCAGAAATGAGAAAAGCTGCTACTGATGACTGTAGAGCCACACTGGCATATGCAGGGTTAATCCCCAGACTCACTTTGAAGAGACGGGCTGCTGGGAGTCCATCCTCATTCTTGCTTTAGATAGGCTGCCTGACACAGGGCAAGTTGTGTCAGATTAATGAGGCTGAAGAGGTCCTGCCAGGTTGTCTGGGTCCCCCTTTATATTTGTAAAGATAACCAGTGTGGGAACCTTTTGTGTAGTGGAGGCAAAATACTTTTCATCCATTAGTTCTGGTTCACACTATAGTGATGACAGACATTGCATGTGATTCGGAGCGCACAACTCTGAAAATCACATGTGATGTCTGTGCGATGCGAATTCAGCCATATAGATTGTATGGCTGAATTTGCATCGAATTCAGACACAACACGCACAGAATCCTTTTTTGGGTTCGCTGCAGAATCAGATCGCATGGTGGTTCACATGCGACATAGGTGGTGCTAAGCTATTCATGTCCGAACTGTCAGTTCGCACTGCGATATGCAAACTGATCTGGGGGTGTTGTTAACTTAGTATTGACACCCCCAGCGATTTGCATATAGCAGTGTGAACTGCCTGCAATTTGAATGTGATGAGGGAACCCGCAGTGGATTCACAGGGTTCCCGCATTGCATATATGTGAATCGGCACATATACCTAGATCATAATCTTTCTGGACTAAAACCTGGAACTCTTTTTGAAATCTTAAAGGGGGGTTACAAATCCCAGCAAGATTTCATATGTATATTTATCAATATATCCTATTCATCTCTTTTATATACTGGTGTTTTGTTAATGCCAAGCTCCATTGCCACCTTTTGTTCTTCGTCAGAGATCTGTCTGTGTATCGATGACATGAGTTTTAATAAAACACTGTAATACAGAACTGTTTGATATATAAACTGAAGCTGTAGATGTAATGTTTGTGGCACTGTATGTAAACAGAATATTTGATTCGTTTTCAAGATAAACAACATCAAAAATTCAAGCCCTCACATTTGAGGGAAAGTATGTATGACATCTTATGAGTAATTTTTAAGTGTGCTGTTTCTTTGTTAGCAAGATTATTTATTTTTAAAGATTTTGTTATTTATGCCAATTCTCATCACCATTAATTATTTACATATTGTAGATATAGTGTTACATATGCATTATAAACATATGATTCTACCTGATGACTAGTAATTCAGGGCTTAAAACATATTTAGAGCACAGTGTAATGCAATACATTTAAAGCTAAACAAAAACAACAACAAACAACATATTGCACTTTTTAGGCGCAATGCAGATTAAAGTATACAAATGAGTATAAAAACAGTTGTACTTGACACTGTAGCAAAATTCAGTTCCTCCTTAGAATAACCAAACAAACAACAAATAATTACTAATAGAGTTGAGCGGACACCTGGATGTCCGTGTTCGGCGGGGTTCGGCCGAACTTGAAAAAAAAGTCCGGGTCCATGTCCCGGACTTTTTTCGAACTTTACCCCGGACACCAAACCCCATTGAAGTCAATGGGGACCCGAACTTTCAGGCACTAAAATGGCTCTAAAAAACAAATGGAAAAGGCTAGAGTGCTGCAAATGGCAGCAAAATGTAGTTAAGAGCATGGCAAGTGCTCTTAAAAAAAATTCCCCTTTAAATTTGTCATTTTTAAATAGCAGATTAGAACAGCACTCTGTAGTAAAATATAGCTGAACGCTGCACACAACAGACTGATAAAATACATTTTTTTCTCCCTCCTCCTCCTCCTCCTCAGTGGGCTCAAGTGAGGGCAAAAACATTGTTCACTGCACCACCCCCCACACAGCAAAATCGATGTAGATTGCTAACGGACGATTGTTCTGTCCTGTGTCTCCTCATCTCTCCCTACCTAATCTCTCCAGCCTGTCCCTAAAATGCTCAAATATCTTTCCCTGCCTACACTCCGACCTGTCCCTGCATTCTTTTCAGCACAATGTTGTTTTGCACTGTCTGTCCCTAATCAGCAGCAGCCAGCACCATTCTGTGTGCTCTCTCCCTACACTACAGCAGACTGACACACCGCGCTGTGTCTCTCGAGCTTATAAAGACCTGGGTCACATGCTTCAGCTGGCCAATCACAGCTACTAATACATTAGTAGGCATGGCTGTGATGGCGCACACCAGTTAAACGCTTGTTGATTGGCTGTTGAAAGCCCGCCATTAAAAGCGCGCCATTACATACAAAGCAGGAAATAAAATTACCGAACACGGATTTTAAACCCGAACATACAGTAAAGTTTTCGGGTCCGTGTTCGGGTAACAAAAATCCAATTATCCGGTACGGACCCGAATAATACAGTCCGTGTTCACTCAACACTAATTACTAATACACTAAGCTATTCCTGTATGCTTCTGCATAATCAGTAGGGATGAGCTTCGAGTTTGAGTCGATGCTAAGTTCGACTCGAACATCGCTTGTTCGATTGTTCGTCGAATGACGAATAAATGTGCTTCTTCATGGGAAATTCAAGTTTCCCATAATGCACTGCATGCGTGCCGTGCGTGCAGCACGTTATGTGATTGGCCAAAGCATGCACCCTGACCTCATGCTTTGGCCAATCAAATGATCTCTGCCATTGGTCAGTTGTGGAACATTCTATAAGCATCACAGACCTATAGGATTATAGATCACTTCAGATATCAGAGTATTCATTGGTCAGTTGTGGAACATTCTACAAGCATCACAGACCTATAGGAATATAGATCACTTCAGATATCAGTCAGAGTATTCATTGGTCAGTTGTGGAACATTATATAAGCATCACAGACCTATAGGATTAAAATTCACTTCAGATATCAGTCAGAGTATTCATTGGGCAGCTGTGGAATATTCTATAAGCATAACAGATCATCCATCTATAGGATTATAGATTACATCAGATATCAGTGAGTATTGTTAATCGGTCACTTGCACACATCTATAACCACCACAGCTCATCTATAGGGCTATCAATTACATCATTTAAGCCATTGAGTATCTATTGGTCAGTTGCGTATACCCTAAATTGATCTGTATCAACATCATGTCTGAAAGGCCAACAAGGAGAGGCCGACGCTCACAGGCCACGAAAAAAGGGCAAGCAGCCTTTGTGTCCATTGTGAAAAGTGGTGGTCACAGTCAACATTGTGCATCCTCTGCAGGTGGGGCACACCCATCCTTTATTTCCGGTGCTGCCCGTGCTATTCAGCCACAACATGTGGAGGAGTTGGTGGAGTGGATCAATAAGCCGCCCTCATCCTCCTTTTCCTCTGACACCCACGCTCCCGGTAGTTTGCTTTCCAACGCAGCTACCAAAGTGGCCAGTTCCACAGGCTCCTTCTCCACAGCTACTCCTTCAGTCATCCCACCATCAAGCTCGGAGGAGTCACCTGAACTATTCGATCATAGTGTCAGTGACATGCTCTTGGAGGATGCGCAGCAATTTGAAAGCTGTGATGTTGGTTCCCAGGTTGATGAAGGGAATAACGTGAGCCTAGAGTTAGGGGGTGACAATGATGGACAAGAAACCAACAGTCATGTTGCCACTGCTGAAGCATATTGCCAAGTTTGCTCCAGTGACGAGGAGGGAGGGGATGATGAGGTCACTGACTGTACTTGGGTGCCTGACAGGATAGAGGAGGAGGAGGGGGCGATGAGGAGGACGCATAACTCCAATGAGGCAGGATGTGCTCCAGGGGCCGCCATAGCAGTAGCCAACCTATTGCGTCACAGCACAGAGCTCCACAGGTGCAGGGTGCTGCAAAATCCCTGCCGACTCCAAAAAAGTTCATTAGTGTGGGCTTTTTTCAGTATCTGTGCAGTGGACCGCTGCATTGCTGCTTGCAACATCTGTCTAAAGTGGATCAAGCGGGGCCAGAACACCAGCCGCTCGGGCACCACATGCTTGACAATGCATATGACGACCTGCCACGCAGTCCATTGTCAACAGCACCTGAAAGAGGCACCAGATCTAAACAAGCATACATCACCTTGCTCCTCATCTGCAATCTCTAACCCTACTATACTTCATGCCTTCTCAAATACCAGCATTGAGAGGGATTATGGTATAGCAATGAGTGGCACAGAGACTAGCACCCAATCTGCTAGCAGTATGATTTGAGCAGCAGGCATATTTCACTACCCCAGTATTTGAACCGTAGAAGAAATACTGTCCCAGCCATCCACATGCTTATTGTCTTAATGCTAACTTGGCCAAATTGCAAGCATTACAGTTGCTGCCTTTTCAGCTGGTAGATTTGGCTCCCTTTTGCAAATTTTTGGAATGTGCTGCACCACAGTGGCAGGTCCCAAAAAGGCATTTCTTTTTGCGTAAGGCCATTCCGGCTCTCTACCCTCATGTGGAAGGTAGTGTTTTGGCCTCAAATATGTAAACAAATTCCTCAGTCTTACGCCTATACTGTGAATTAGTCTCCGCGCTCCAGGAAGCACCAGCACACCGGCTGGTAAAAGTTAAAACCAATGTAGCAGCTACTTAAACAAATAAGCAGTATATTTGGTGATAAATAAATAAAGAATAATAGTAGCGCTTGAAACAGTGTTAAAAAAGACTCTAAAATAAGACTCTAAAATAAACCATAAAGAGTCCCCCAAGATGTCACTCTGGTAAGTGTTGAACTCCTCCCAGCATATGGAGAATAGTCCTATAAAGTCATTCACTGTTGGTGTATCAAAACATCCATCCCCTGAGAATCCGAAACTCCAACAATTCACAAGCCGCAAATGTGTTTTGGCCTCGTTGGACAAAGCGGTCAGCAGAAAGGTGCACATTACTGCTGAATCTTGGTCCAGCAGGCATGGACAGGGACGTTACATTTCTTTCACGGTGCACTGGGTAACTCTGCTGGCAGCAGGGAAGGATGCAGGACAGGGTTCGGTGTTGTAGCTTGTTTTGCCATCACGCCTCCAAAAAGCTGGTGCTGGTTCTGCCACATCTGGCTACTTCACCACCTCCTCCACGTCCTCTTCTGCTCATTTCTCCTCTTTAGCAGCAGTGCTCCCTAAGCATTCAAGGGACTACGCAAGCAATCAGGCTAAAAGATGCCATGCTGTGCTTCAGTTGGTCTAAGGGATAGGAGTCACACTGGTGCAGAGATTCTGTCAGCTCTGCAAGGGCAGGCTCAGAGATGGGTGACACCATGACAGCTTGAGCCAGGAATGGTTGTATGCGACAGTGGCACCAACCTTCTCTCCGCCCTCTCACAGGGACACTTGACACATGTTCCTTGCTTGGCACATGTTCTGAATCTGGTGGTGCAGCGTTTCTTGAGCAGATACCAGGGCTTACAATATCTCCTGAGGCAGACCAGGAAAGTCTGTGGCCATTTCCGCCATTCGTTCAATGCCAGTTCTTGCTTATCTCACATTCAACAGGAATTCAACCTGCCCACCAACCGCTTCACTTGTGACATGCCCACCAGGTGGAACTCAATGTTAGCAATGCTGCAGGGGCTGCACATGCAGCAGAGGGCCATCAATGAGTACCTGTGTGAGTATAGCACAAGGGCAGAGGAGCTTGGCTTTTTTTCGCCACGCCAGTGGCTTTTGATTAAGGATGCATAAAATCGTCCTGTCACCATTTGAGGAGGCCACAAGGATGGTGAGCTGGGATGATGCATGCATCAGTGACACTATCCTGCTAGTCTACCTGCTGGAGCACATGCTGCGTGGAATCATGGACAGGGCACTTGAGGCAGAACAGCGGGAGGAAGAGGAGAACTTCCTTTCCTCACAAGGCCCCCTTTATGCAGATATCATTCCTGCAGGGCCACAAAACTCACAGGAGGAATAGGAGGAGGAGGAGGAGGAGGAGGATTTCTGCAGCATGGATGTAGAGGAAGAGGATAGCATACAGCAGTCTTCAAGGGATGGTTTTGATTCCCCAGAAACCACAGGAGTTGTACGTGGTTGGGGAGAGGTTGCTCCTGCTGGCAATGTCATCCTTAGTGACCAAGTGGACTCAGAAGCTCATGCCTCCTCCAACTTACGTTGCATGGGCTCCCTAATTCTGAAAAGCCTGTGAAAGGACCCGAGGATTTGTGCTATCAAGGAGAGGGATAATTACTGGTTGGCAACCCTTCTTGATACACGTTATAAGGGTAAAGTTGCAGAGCTCATCCTGCCTTCGCAGAGGGAGCAGAGGATGAAACATCTTGAGGAGGCCTTGAAAAAAAATGTGTGTACTGCCTTTCCAGACACTGGGAGGTCAACATTCTCCGGACCTGTTTCTGAGGCATTGTTCAGCCAAAGGAGGAGCGGTGGAGAAGGCGGCCGGCTGGCCAATGCCTATAAACAGTTATTTTGTGCTCCGCAGCACTGTTAGGTTTAAGCAACCATCGCCAGCGTCTCCATCATATGGGGCATGATAATCTAGGCGCAAGAGCACACTTGGAGACCTTTCCAGCTGCGCATCCACGGGCTTACTGGGTCTTGAGGATGGACCACTGGCCAGAACTTGCTCAATATGCAATGTAGCTACTGGCCTGTCCTGCTTCCAGCGTGCTTTCTGAATGGACGTTCAGTGCTGCTGGAGGTTTTGTGACGGACAAAAGAGTGTGTCTGTCCACAGACTCTGTTGACCAGCTGACTTTTATCAAAATGAACCAGTCCTGGGTCAACAAGAGCTATCAGGCCCCTGATGCTGATGTAACTGATTGAATTTGCTAGGGGTCTGCCATCCCTTGAAGACTGCATATGCTGCCTATCCTATTCCTCTACCTTTATTCTGCTAGCTAATTTTTGGCACTTGTATAGCACATGCAATTTCAAATTTGTATGGAATTCTTACCAGTAGGTCCCGTTCCTGCTCCCAGCAAGAGTAATTGTGAGGGCTTGGTTACAGTGTTCAGGCACCACCTAAGGCAAAGGCCCAATTTTTGGCACTTGTATAGCATATGCAATTTCAAATTTGTATGGAATTCTTACCAGCAGGTCCCGTTCCTGCTCCCAGCAAGAGTAATTGTGAGGGCTTGGTTACGGTGTTCAGGCACCACCTACGGCAAAGGCCCAATTTTTGGCACTTGTATAGTACATGCAATTTCAAATTTGTATGGAATTCTTACCAGCAGGTCCCGTTCCTCCTCCCAGCAAGAGTAACTGCGAGGGCTTGGTTACGGTGTTCAGGCGCCACCTACGGCAAAGGCCCAATTTTTGTCACTTGTATAGCACATGCAATTTCAAATTTGTATTGAATTCTTACCAGCAGGATCCATTCCTGCCCCCAGCAAGAGTAACTGCGAGGCCTTGGTTACGGTGTTTAGGCACCACCAACAGCAAAGGCCCAATTTTTGGCACCTGTATGACAAGTACATGCAATTTCAAATTTTTATGTATTTTTTAGCAGCAGGGCCCATTCCTGCACACAGAAAGAGTAACTGTGAGGGGTTACGGTGTTCAGGCACCACGAACAAACAAGGCCCAATTTTTCTGCACCCGTATGACAAGTACATACAATTTGAAATTTGTATGTATATTTGTATATGACATTTTTTGCTTTAGAAATGTCAGTATTGCTGCAGCAGGCTACATACATCGTACTACTTTATAGGCACATTCAGGAGACTCCCCAGGCACGATATTTGAAGGAGTTTTTCATTTTTATAGTTCCACTTTAAACCTCATTAAAATCAGTAAATCAGTGCTCCTTTAAAAACAATCCTTTTTAAAAACAAAATGAGGCTGTTTGATTTTCAAGGTTCGAGTCCCATAGACTTCAATGGGGTTTGTTTGTTTGTTTGTTCGAACAAACTTTTCCTCTGTTCGCGGTGTTCTGGTGCGAACCGAACCGGGGGGTGTTCGGCTCATCACTAATAATTAGTTACTTTGTTTCTTAGTTCTTTTTGGATGTTCTAAAAGTGTTACACAAATAGAATGCTCACTAAATTTAATTGAAAACAACAAAACATTGGGCCCCTTGGACAGGTGAGTTGTTATGGTGAAATTTACACTGCACTGCCAGATACCACAAGATATTGCTTAACTCTGACCCAGTATATTGAATTATAGTGTTAGATTTTAATGTCAGTAAATGTATAATGTCATGTAACTGTATATGTACTTACTCCTAAAGCTGGCCGAAGACCTTGAAGAATGGTCAAACTTTAATGCATAGCTTAGAGTCCTCCATTCTACAAAGTGGGGGAGTGGGAGCTACAAACAGAAAATCTCATGAATATGTGAATATGAAAGTGGTCTAACTGGGCTGACATTTTTTCAGTAGGAATGTTTTTTTTTTTAGAGGTAACACATACTTCCATATAGACTTTAGGCTTAGACCAATTTGACATTTCATTTGTTTGGGTAACAGAAGTCAGTGGAGGGAATGACAGGGAGGGGTTGTAGACAATAAATGGCTGGTAAGGTGGATTACTCTGCCACCAACAATCATGATAGACTGAAGGGGGTATAGACTGGGTGAAATTAACAAGGAGGGAGTTACAGTAGCGGAGGCAAGAGATTACAAGGTAGCTTGGTGTTGTCATTGGTTAAGAAAATACCTATTTTGGAAATGTTATGGATACAAAGGTATCAATATTTGGACAGTGATTTAATGTGGGGATGAAAGGAGAGTCCACCTAGCTCCCTGGAATGAGGGAAGTGACTGATAGTTGTGCTATTGATCTCATAGAAGTTGGGGGGTGCACATGGTACACAGGAGTAAATATTATAAGCCAAGTTTGGAAATATTTATTTTTAGAATGTCAGTAAGTAAATCAGATATGCTTAATGAGTCAGAAGGGGTGTTCTGAGGGGGTGAATAGATAGGTTTCGTTGTCATCAGCATACAATGGAAGTTGAAAGTCATAGGAAGGTATCAACTGGCCCAGGGAGGGTGTGAAGATACAGAACACAAAGGTCTCTGAGGAATTAAAGGTATAACTAATGAAGTGCTTAGAAGACGAACTAGGAAATATCAGAGTCTTGGAGGCCAAGGCAGTGACATTTCTGAGGAGGAACGGATGTTCAATTGTATGAAAAGCAGCAGAAAGATCTAATAGTATAAGTACCAAGTAGTGGCCATTGGTTTTAGCAATAAGTAAGTTGTCAGTAAATTTTAGAAGTGAGTGGGCAGTTCAGAAAGCTGACTCAGTCACTCACACACTGACAGGATTGTGGCTGCTGCTAGATGAGGGAAAGTGCTGAGTGTAAGGGAGAATTTGAAAAGTGGAGGGGCAAGAATCAGGGGAATATCCCCAGAAGTTAGGAGAAACAGGTCGATGGAGCAAAATTTATATGAGTGCACACAACTCTGTTTTGTGTCTGCATAACCTCCAGGGTTAAAATTTAGCAGGAGGTGATGAGTTTTGTAATAGGGAGACGGTAGGAGTGAGGGTATTAAACTTCATATCTTATATGTTATGGGGTAGAGAAGAGGGGTACAGAAACAAAAATTTAGGGGGAGAGAAATTTATTGCGATAGGAAAAGCTAGAGTGAGCATATTACACATGGAGATCATAGGATTCAGTCTGTCTGGAGTGGAGCACTGCTGTTTATAATTACTTTCTTTTCTTGCTATTTCTTTAGTCGAACTGTGCTATTTCTTTAGTCGAACTGCAGTGTTAAACTTCCATAACACGTATGGAAATATTGCACTTTGGTAGAAACGATCATGTGGAAATTATCATTATCAAGTGCCTGAGCCCCTTGGCAAAGTGCCTTGTCTCATGAGTTGATTTTATTTGTGTAGGTCAAAGAGAAAACTTTCACACCTAGACAGGCCAAAACCACAAAAGCATAAAGATAACTTGAACACTCTCATCAAACAAGACAACAGGTTGGTAATTTATCTTAACAATATAGACCAGTCTTTTTTAACCAGGGTGCCTTCAGGTTTCTTCAGGGGTGCCTTGGTAAAATGCCTAAAATTTGCCCCAAAATTGTATAACGGTGAATGAAACTGGCCTTTTAGTTACACAAAGCCACAGGTTTTCATTGTACACCATCACAACCTTCTACCTGCCAACCTCCTTACGACCAATGGCATCATCAGTAGATAAGGCCAACATATCATCCTTGTTTGACCCTCCCTTGCCTCTTTCCATCTGCTTTGGGGTCTCATTAGCCAAGTGATGGAGAAAAACTGAGGGAGAAGAGAAACATTGGAATATTAGTCAGTACCAGTTTGCAAAAATGTATTTTCTTTGGAAAAATAAATCACCTTTAACGTTGGGTATCCTATATGTATTGATGTTGCTGCATTAAGTAAACCTATTAGAATCGTTTTTTAATTTTAGAATGGGGGGAAGATTGTCCATAATTTTTAAGGGTGCCTTGACTGAAAAAGGGTTGAGAACACTGATATAGACATAAGTTTAACCATTGTTGGTTAAAATCAGTGTGTCATAAAGCAGATGTTTGCAGATGTCAGTTTTCAGAAAGACACAGCAGGATTATGGTTAAACAGTGTACAAAAAAAGCAGATGATTTCAATTTTCAGGACACAGCAATGTTAACAATGTTAACAATGTTAACAGAAAAAAAAAATTTCCAGCACTGTTTTTGTCTGTTTGTGATGTGCTTTGCCCTTACATGTGCACCGTACTGCAAAGGCTAGTTATAAATTGCAGTGGTTATATCTTTTTTAAAAAAGCAATATACCTGTGAAGCAGCAGAAAAGAGATATTGAGAAGGTGAATGTGTGATCTGATTACTGTGTTAAACTGCGATAACACTTATATCTCTGCAGAGATATTTACAGGTATACTTACCTGCTTGAGAGTCATAGACATTTATTGTGCATGCTATCAGTGGAATTTGTGTCACTTCTTTTTATGTTTTCATATAATGTTTCAGTTATATACATGCCATCACTTAAAATTCAACAGAATTACAAAACTGTAGCACTTTCTGTTGCAGGGAATAGTTTTGGTTTTATCAGTAATTTCAGATTAGGTGGTGAAACCCACACTTTTTATTTACTTATAAACTATAGGTTCTGCATCTACAATATGAACAAGTATCAATCATATTTATTGTTTGACTCATGCGGATGCATATTTGATTAAGTCCAATTAACTGATAATGTCACTAAGCAGTGAAATATTTTATTTTTCTGCACTATTTATCAATTGATTGATATGTGTATAGTTATGCAATTGATCTTAAAGTCACTGTGGGAAATGTCACTAAGATTTTTTAACTGAAATGGAGGAAGCCATTCTCAAGGCATAGTCAATTTTTTGTTTATTTTTAAACAACCACCCAGGAAATTCTGGCGGCTGGGGTATTTCCCCTCTCCTCTGCTATATAGTTTTATGTTAGTTGTCTTACAGTATGTACAATTCTGTTATAAAAAAAAAAAACAAAGTATTCCCAGAGAACTATAAAATATATAATTGGACAGTGCAGTAGACATAGGATGTGTGCTTTTACTGTGGATTAACCCTTGTCCTGTCCCATCTAATAACTTTTACAGTTGACCTAGATCTCCGTACTTATAGTTCAACCCAGCCCCCCATGGGGAAAAGCAGCTTTCTTGGCAACAGGACTCTTAATTTCCTCTAAGGCATCTCTTGACACTAATTACAAATGTCCTTGCTCTGATCACTTTTACGCTTGTGTATAAAATTCA
The DNA here is from genome assembly GCF_965119305.1 of Pelophylax lessonae. Taxonomy (NCBI): domain Eukaryota; kingdom Metazoa; phylum Chordata; class Amphibia; order Anura; family Ranidae; genus Pelophylax; species Pelophylax lessonae. Next base: position 590,639,103 of record NC_138768.1, read on the forward strand.
GTTTGAGCTATTGAGGTCAGTAAACAACAGAACCTTTAATAAAGAGGAAGAGAACCTGCAAAGCACGAAAGGAAAATACAAACTATTAGGCAATATATCACACACATCTATGTTACTAACTAGAAAAAATAAAAATATGAATAAACAAAGAAATTATCTACAAAAAAGTAATGCATTCCCTTTAAAATGCACCAGTAGTGTGAAATAAATAGAGGTGTTGTTTTTATTTTAGCCTTTTTGTGCCTTGCCTACTACTATGGCAGTACTAGCAAATGAGTTAGTTAAATAAAATAGGTGTGACACCTTAACAAGAATAAGTGAGATATTTCTTAAAAAAACTGCCCAGTCAAATTAAAACTTACAAGGGATGTGCATAGTATTCACGAAGTGCCCAGTCAACAAAAATATTCCTCATCATTTGGTCTGTCAATATATACAGTATATGGTAATAAAAACCTTGATCATCAAAAATGGTCAATCCTTCTCCTTTACATTGCATACATTTCACCAAGACAAAGGGTGCACTTTTCCTAAGCAGAATGTTTAAGCTAATAAAATGAATATGTAACACAAATACCGGGAATAGACTACCAACTTTACTAAAGCAAATAGGCTTTTCACATAGCAAGTGCTTTACAAGGGAATTTGCCCTAGAGCTTAGTGAATGTGGTGAAGGTTCATTTTGTAAAGAATACCTAAATCACATGCAAGAAAAAAAAAAAAAAAGTATTTTTGATTGCACTTATTCACTAAGCTGTGAGGCAAATTCCCTTGCAAAGTGCAACTTCACTTGCAAAGTAAACAGCTTATTTGTCTTTAAAAAAATCAACCCTCTTCAATCAAACACAAATGCACATGCTGTGTTATGCAGTTCATACCCAAATACATCCAAAAGAAACTCATACTTGTTTAGCTATAGAACTGTAAGGTTATCTATTAAATAAAAAAAAAGTTACTTATGACCGGTGATTTAACATCCTTACCAAGCTAATATTGCACTTTGCAAATTGAGTCACTTATTATGCAGCTACAGCAAAACAGACTTAAGCCCATATGTTTACTGTAGTTGTTGGACACTGTCCGGAATTATTCACCCTTATAAAGTGAACAGTAAAAGCCTTTGGTGACTGGAATACTATAAAACAGTTGACTGATGGATTGTTTAAAAAGCCTAGTTAGTACTGCATAGCTGAATTATAGAGCAGTTGTTTAAGTGGATATTGACAGTGAAATTAGTTATCAGAGTTTGGTGAGCACAGTTCATTTGAACACAGTCAGTAAATGTTAAGAACCACGTTGAACTGAAATAATGAGATTGTCACTTTTTACTGAGAAGAAGGTAAATCTCAGTGCATAGGAAAACCAGAGACATGTCCTTAAATGTGGAGTGTTAGTGTTAGAAATGCATGTATGTTTTATTTTTGTCATCTGATTCTATATATAGTTAAAAGAAAAGAATAATGAATATCTGTTTCACCCGTATTTGAAGTTATTTTGCAGAGTTTTCCTTAACGTAATTTGTGATGTGAATATAATTTATTGAAATGCTTGTGTTTTCAGTATTTTGCTTTATACAGTACTGTGCAAACGTTTTAGGCAGGTGTGAAAAAATGCTGTAAATAAAAAAAAAAAACTTTCAGTGTGAGACTTTCAAGACTTTTAATACTGTATGTGTTAATAGTAGGGTTGAGCGAACACCTAGATGTCCGTGTTCGACGGGTTCGGCCGAACTTTAAAAAAAAGTCCGGGTCCGTGTCCCGGACTTTTACCGAACTTTTCCCGGACACCGAACCCCATTGAAGTCAATGGGGACCCGAACTTTAAGGCACTAAAATGGCTCTAAAACACCAAAGGAAAGGGCTAGAGTGCTGCAAATGGCAGCAAAACGTAATTAAGAGCATGGCAAGTGCTCTGCAAACAAATGTGGATAGGGAAATAACTTAAAACAACAAAAAAAAAACAGAAAAATAAAACAATGTTCTTCTTCATCTCTGAAGGACGAGGCCCATATGGAGTAGGAGGGAGGTTGAGGTGGTGGTGGATGTGGCGGTGACATAGGCGTGCGCACAGGGTGTGCTGGGTGTGCCTGGGCACACCCTAATCACCTAGGGCACATAGCATTGCCAGTGAGGAGATGGGAAAGATCTCCCTGGGACCTGCTCTGCTCTATTTCTCCTTGCCTACAGGTACATGGCCCCGATACATTACTCTCCCTGCTGGCAAACACATGCATGTGTATTTCAACTTTGGGGTGCACACCTTAATGCAATAGGCTGCGCACACCTATGGGCGGTGTAGGTGGAAGCGGCGGTGGAGGAGGACCAGGGCCGGATTAACAGCATCATGGGCTTGGTGCTGAGGATTTTGAAGGGCCTTAAGGGCCGTGCCTTGCCATGCACCCAGAGGAGGAAGGGTGCAGCCATGCATGCCTAATTCAACATGGGATGCTGTCTCTGAAGCCCATAAACACATCCATGCATCGCCAACTGTCCCTCCTTGTCCGGCCTTCACGCTGTGTGGGGAGGTTCTGAGGGTGCTGCCTGGGGAAGCGAGCATAGAAGCCAGACTTCTGTGTTTACAAGTGACAGAAGAGCGGTAACAGTGAATATGGCCAACCCGGGGCCTATATAAAAGGTAGGGGCCTGGAGCTGCAGCTCCAATAGCCCCTACATTAATCTGGCCCTGAGGAGGAGGACGAGGTAGCCAACACTGCTTCTTTTCAAAAATTTTAAATGAGGGTACACCCCAAAAGAGTGAGAAAGAGCAAAAATGGAACAATGGGTGGGTAAGGTCGGTATCCATTGCTATTCTGCATAAGGTACGGAAAAGTCCCGTGGGATCCATGCCTGGTTCATTTTAATGAACGTGAGCTTGTCCACATTGTCTCTGGACAGGCGGCTGCGCTTGTCTGTTATAACGCCCCCAGCCGTGCTAAATACCCGTTCAGATAATACACTGGCTGCAGGGCACGCCAGCACCTCCAAGGCGTAAAGGGCAAGCTCAAGCCATGTGCCCAATTTGGAGACCCAGAAGTTGAAGGGGGCAGACCCGTCATTCACTACATGTTGGCGTGTGCACACATACTGCTCCACCATGTTGGTAAAATGCTGCCTCCTGCTAAGACGTTCCATCTGAGCTGCTGGTGCTGCTGTTTGTTGTGGCGTGCTGACAAAGCTTTTCCACATTTCGGCCATGCTAACCCTGCCTTCTGAGGTGCTGGCGGTGCCCTGGTTGCGTTGGCGACCTCCTCCTCCTCCTCCTCTGCCTTGTGCTTCCACTGTGGCCCCGCTGTCAGATGGGAATGCCAGCAGCATGGCGTCTACCAGCGTGCGCTTGTACTCGCGCATCTTGCGATCGCGCTCCAGTGAGTGAATTAAGGACGGTACGTTGTCCTTGTAACGGGGATCCAGCAGCGTGGCCACCCAGTAATCAGCACAAGTTAGAATGTGGGCAACTCGGCGGTCGTTGTGGAGACACTGCAGCATGTAATCGCTCATGTGTGCCAGGCTGCCCAGAGGCAACGAAAGGCTGTCCTCTGTGGGAGGTGTATCGTCCGTGTCCTCTGTATCCCCCCAGCCACGCACCAGTGATGGCCATGAGCTGGCCTGGGTGCCACCCTGCTGTGAACATGGTTCCATCTCCTCCTCCAGCTCCTCCTCCTCCTCATCCTCCTCATCCTCCAGAACTGTGCCCCTGCTGGACAATTGCGTCCCTGGCGTTTGCGTGTGCAGGAACCCACCCTCGGAGCCCCTTGCGAATGACTGCCCTGAAAGCCTTGGAAATGTTACCTCTTCATCCTCCTCCTCCTCCTCATCCTGTGCCACATCCTCTTCCATCATCGCCCGAATTGTTTTTTCAAGGAGGCATAGAAGTGGGATAGTTAAGCTGAGAACGGCGTCATTGCCACTGGCCATGTTGGTGGAGTACTCAAAACAGCGCAACAAGGCACACAGGTCTCGCATGGAGGCCCAGTTAAATTAAATAGCGGAATAGAAAATATGATCCAAAAAAAGTGTATGTATATCACACGTACACAACCACACTGGGCCCCAATTACTATTGTTTGTACCCCTAAAAGGCTAGATGAGGAGTAGGGGGAGTATGGAACAGGCAGCACCCTCAAACCTTCAGAAGTATGAGATGAACCCCAACAACTTGGAAAGGTGGATCTCTCTCACACGTACCGACACAGACTATCCCGCAATTCAATTGATCCTCAAAGGTTTTTATTGAATAGCGGAATAGGAAATATGATCAAAAAAAGTGTATGTATCTCGCACGTACACAACCACACTAGGCCCCAATTACTATTGTTTGTACCCCTAAAAGGCTAGATGAGGAGTAGGGGGGGTATGGAACAGGCAGCACCCTCAAACCTTCAGAAGTATGAGATGAACCCCAACAACTTGGAAAGGTGGATCTCTCTCACACGTACCGACACAGACTATCCCCCAATTTAACTGATCCCCAAAGGTTTTTGATTAAATAGCGGAATAGAAAATATGATCCAAAAAAAGTGTATGTATATCACACGTACACAACCACACTAGGCCCCAATTACTATTGTTTGTACCCCTAAAAGGCTAGATGAGGAGTAGGGGGGGTATGGAACAGGCAGCACCCTCAAACCTTCAGAAGTATGAGATGAACCCCAACAACTTGGAAAGGTGGATCTCTCTCACACGTACCGACACAGACTATCCCCCAATTTAACTGATCCCCAAAGGTTTTTGATTAAATAGCGGAATAGAAAATATGATCCAAAAAAAGTGTATGTATATCACACGTACACAACCACACTAGGCCCCAATTACTATTGTTTGTACCCCTAAAAGGCTAGATGAGGAGTAGGGGGGGTATGGAACAGGCAGCACCCTCAAACCTTCAGAAGTATGAGATGAACCCCAACAACTTGGAAAGGTGGATCTCTCTCACACGTACCGACACAGACTATCCCCCAATTTAACTGATCCCCAAAGGTTTTTGATTAAATAGCGGAATAGAAAATATGATCCCAAAAAAGTGTATGTATATCACACGTACACAACCACACTGGGCCCCAATTACTATTGTTTGTACCCCTAAAAGGCTAGATGAGGAGTAGGGGGAGTATGGAACAGGCAGCACCCTCAAACCTTCAGAAGTATGAGATGAACCCCAACAACTTGGAAAGGTGGATCTCTCTCACACGTACCAACACAGACTATCCCCCAATTTAACTGATCCCCAAAGGTTTTTGATTAAATAGCGGAATAGAAAATATGATCCAAAAAAAGTGTATGTATATCACACGTACACAACCACACTAGGCCCCAATTACTATTGTTTGTACCCCTAAAAGGCTAGATGAGGAGTAGGGGGAGTATGGAACAGGCAGCACCCTCAAACCTTCAGAAGTATGAGATGAACCCCAACAACTTGGAAAGGTGGATCTCTCTCACACGTACCGACACAGACTATCCCGCAATTCAATTGATCCTCAAAGGTTTTTATTGAATAGCGGAATAGGAAATATGATCAAAAAAAGTGTATGTATCTCGCACGTACACAACCACACTAGGCCCCAATTACTATTGTTTGTACCCCTAAAAGGCTAGATGAGGAGTAGGGGGGGTATGGAACAGGCAGCACCCTCAAACCTTCAGAAGTATGAGATGAACCCCAACAACTTGGAAAGGTGGATCTCTCTCACACGTACCGACACAGACTATCCCCCAATTTAACTGATCCCCAAAGGTTTTTGATTAAATAGCGGAATAGAAAATATGATCCCAAAAAAGTGTATGTATATCACACGTACACAACCACACTGGGCCCCAATTACTATTGTTTGTACCCCTAAAAGGCTAGATGAGGAGTAGGGGGAGTATGGAACAGGCAGCACCCTCAAACCTTCAGAAGTATGAGATGAACCCCAACAACTTGGAAAGGTGGATCTCTCTCACACGTACCGACACAGACTATCCCGCAATTCAATTGATCCTCAAAGGTTTTTATTGAATAGCGGAATAGGAAATATGATCAAAAAAAGTGTATGTATCTCGCACGTACACAACCACACTAGGCCCCAATTACTATTGTTTGTACCCCTAAAAGGCTAGATGAGGAGTAGGGGGGGTATGGAACAGGCAGCACCCTCAAACCTTCAGAAGTATGAGATGAACCCCAACAACTTGGAAAGGTGGATCTCTCTCACACGTACCGACACAGACTATCCCCCAATTTAACTGATCCCCAAAGGTTTTTGATTAAATAGCGGAATAGAAAATATGATCCCAAAAAAGTGTATGTATATCACACGTACACAACCACACTGGGCCCCAATTACTATTGTTTGTACCCCTAAAAGGCTAGATGAGGAGTAGGGGGAGTATGGAACAGGCAGCACCCTCAAACCTTCAGAAGTATGAGATGAACCCCAACAACTTGGAAAGGTGGATCTCTCTCACACGTACCAACACAGACTATCCCCCAATTTAACTGATCCCCAAAGGTTTTTGATTAAATAGCGGAATAGAAAATATGATCCAAAAAAAGTGTATGTATATCACACGTACACAACCACACTAGGCCCCAATTACTATTGTTTGTACCCCTAAAAGGCTAGGAGTAGGGGGAGTATGGAACAGGCAGCACCCTCAAACCTTCAGAAGTATGAGATGAACCCCAACAACTTGGAAAGGTGGATCTCTCTCACACGTACCAACACAGACTATCCCCCAATTTAACTGATCCCCAAAGGTTTTTGATTAAATAGCGGAATAGAAAATATGATCCCAAAAAAGTGTATGTATATCACACGTACACAACCACACTAGGCCCCAATTACTATTGTTTGTACCCCTAAAAGGCTAGGAGTAGGGGGAGTATGGAACAGGCAGCACCCTCAAACCTTCAGAAGTATGAGATGAACCCCAACAACTTGGAAAGGTGGATCTCTCTCACACGTACCAACACAGACTATCCCCCAATTTAACTGATCCCCAAAGGTTTTTGATTAAATAGCGGAATAGAAAATATGATCCCAAAAAAGTGTATGTATATCACACGTACACAACCACACTAGGCCCCAATTACTATTGTTTGTACCCCTAAAAGGCTAGGAGTAGGGGGAGTATGGAACAGGCAGCACCCTCAAACCTTCAGAAGTATGAGATGAACCCCAACAACTTGGAAAGGTGGATCTCTCTCACACGTACCAACACAGACTATCCCCCAATTTAACTGATCCCCAAAGGTTTTTGATTAAATAGCGGAATAGAAAATATGATCCAAAAAAAGTGTATGTATATCACACGTACACAACCACACTAGGCCCCAATTACTATTGTTTGTACCCCTAAAAGGCTAGGAGTAGGGGGAGTATGGAACAGGCAGCACCCTCAAACCTTCAGAAGTATGAGATGAACCCCAACAACTTGGAAAGGTGGATCTCTCTCACACGTACCAACACAGACTATCCCCCAATTTAACTGATCCCCAAAGGTTTTTGATTAAATAGCGGAATAGAAAATATGATCCCAAAAAAGTGTATGTATATCACACGTACACAACCACACTAGGCCCCAATTACTATTGTTTGTACCCCTAAAAGGCTAGGAGTAGGGGGAGTATGGAACAGGCAGCACCCTCAAACCTTCAGAAGTATGAGATGAACCCCAACAACTTGGAAAGGTGGATCTCTCTCACACGTACCAACACAGACTATCCCCCAATTTAACTGATCCCCAAAGGTTTTTGATTAAATAGCGGAATAGAAAATATGATCCCAAAAAAGTGTATGTATATCACACGTACACAACCACACTAGGCCCCAATTACTATTGTTTGTACCCCTAAAAGGCTAGGAGTAGGGGGAGTATGGAACAGGCAGCACCCTCAAACCTTCAGAAGTATGAGATGAACCCCAACAACTTGGAAAGGTGGATCTCTCTCACACGTACCAACACAGACTATCCCCCAATTTAACTGATCCCCAAAGGTTTTTGATTAAATAGCGGAATAGAAAATATGATCCCAAAAAAGTGTATGTATATCACACGTACACAACCACACTAGGCCCCAATTACTATTGTTTGTACCCCTAAAAGGCTAGGAGTAGGGGGAGTATGGAACAGGCAGCACCCTCAAACCTTCAGAAGTATGAGATGAACCCCAACAACTTGGAAAGGTGGATCTCTCTCACACGTACCAACACAGACTATCCCCCAATTTAACTGATCCCCAAAGGTTTTTGATTAAATAGCGGAATAGAAAATATGATCCCAAAAAAGTGTATGTATATCACACGTACACAACCACACTAGGCCCCAATTACTATTGTTTGTACCCCTAAAAGGCTAGGAGTAGGGGGAGTATGGAACAGGCAGCACCCTCAAACCTTCAGAAGTATGAGATGAACCCCAACAACTTGGAAAGGTGGATCTCTCTCACACGTACCAACACAGACTATCCCCCAATTTAACTGATCCCCAAAGGTTTTTGATTAAATAGCGGAATAGAAAATATGATCCCAAAAAAGTGTATGTATATCACACGTACACAACCACACTAGGCCCCAATTACTATTGTTTGTACCCCTAAAAGGCTAGGAGTAGGGGGAGTATGGAACAGGCAGCACCCTCAAACCTTCAGAAGTATGAGATGAACCCCAACAACTTGGAAAGGTGGATCTCTCTCACACGTACCAACACAGACTATCCCCCAATTTAACTGATCCCCAAAGGTTTTTGATTAAATAGCGGAATAGAAAATATGATCCCAAAAAAGTGTATGTATATCACACGTACACAACCACACTAGGCCCCAATTACTATTGTTTGTACCCCTAAAAGGCTAGGAGTAGGGGGAGTATGGAACAGGCAGCACCCTCAAACCTTCAGAAGTATGAGATGAACCCCAACAACTTGGAAAGGTGGATCTCTCTCACACGTACCAACACAGACTATCCCCCAATTTAACTGATCCCCAAAGGTTTTTGATTAAATAGCGGAATAGAAAATATGATCCCAAAAAAGTGTATGTATATCACACGTACACAACCACACTAGGCCCCAATTACTATTGTTTGTACCCCTAAAAGGCTAGGAGTAGGGGGGAGTATGGAACAGGCAGCACCCTCAAACCTTCAGAAGTATGAGATGAACCCCAACAACTTGGAAAGGTGGATCTCTCTCACACGTACCAACACAGACTATCCCCCAATTTAACTGATCCCCAAAGGTTTTTGATTAAATAGCGGAATAGAAAATATGATCCCAAAAAAGTGTATGTATATCACACGTACACAACCACACTAGGCCCCAATTACTATTGTTTGTACCCCTAAAAGGCTAGGAGTAGGGGGAGTATGGAACAGGCAGCACCCTCAAACCTTCAGAAGTATGAGATGAACCCCAACAACTTGGAAAGGTGGATCTCTCTCACACGTACCAACACAGACTATCCCCCAATTTAACTGATCCCCAAAGGTTTTTGATTAAATAGCGGAATAGAAAATATGATCCCAAAAAAGTGTATGTATATCACACGTACACAACCACACTAGGCCCCAATTACTATTGTTTGTACCCCTAAAAGGCTAGGAGTAGGGGGAGTATGGAACAGGCAGCACCCTCAAACCTTCAGAAGTATGAGATGAACCCCAACAACTTGGAAAGGTGGATCTCTCTCACACGTACCAACACAGACTATCCCCCAATTTAACTGATCCCCAAAGGTTTTTGATTAAATAGCGGAATAGAAAATATGATCCCAAAAAAGTGTATGTATATCACACGTACACAACCACACTAGGCCCCAATTACTATTGTTTGTACCCCTAAAAGGCTAGATGAGGAGTAGGGGGAGTATGGAACAGGCAGCACCCTCAAACCTTCAGAAGTATGAGATTGTGTTCACTGTACCCCACAAAGATTGAGTTCACTGCACCCCACAATGATTGTGTTCACTGCACCCCACAAAGATTGTGTTCACTGCACCTCACAAAGATTGTGTTCACTGTACCCCCCAAAGATTGTGTTCACTGCACCCCACAAAGATTCTGTTCACTGTACCCCACAAAGATTGTGTTCACTGCACCCCAAAAAGATTGTGTTCACTGCACCCCAAAAAGGATGTTGTTCACTGCACCCCAAAAAGGATGTTGTTCACTCCACCCCAAAAAGATTGTGTTCACTGCACCCCACAAAGATTGTGTTCACTGCACCCCAAAAAGATTGTGTTCACTGCACCCCAAAAATGATTTTGTTCACTGCACCCCAAAAAGGATTTTGTTCACTGCACCCCAAAAAGGATGTTGTTCACTCCACCCCAAAAAGATTGTGTTCACTGCACCCCAAAAAGGATGTTGTTCACTGCACCCCAAAAAGGATTTTGTTCACTGCACCCCAAAAAGATTGTGTTCACTGCACCCCACAAAGGATTTTGTTCACTGCACCCCACAAAGATTGTGTTCACTGCACACCAAAAAGGATTGTGTTCACTGCACCCCAAAAAGATTTTGTTCACTGCACCCCAAAAAGATTGTGTTCACTGCAGCCCAAAAAGATTGTGTTCACTGCAGCCCAAAAAGATTGTGTTCACTGCAGCCCAAAAAGATTGTGTTCACTGCAGCCCAAAAAGATTGTGTTCACTGCAGCTCACACACAGAAAAATGGATGTGGATCACTGACACCTGCCTATCTCCAATCCCACACCACACAGCAATATCGATTGTAGTTTGTAGAACACAGTTTCCCTAAAATTCAGCAGACTCTGTCCCTAACAGGATTGAGAAGAGATCGTAGATCAGGATTGAGTGCAGATTCACCCCACCCCCCACACAGCAATATCGATTGTAGTTTGTAGAAGACACTGACCCTATAATTCAGCAGACTCTATCCCTAAAATGCCTACAACTCGCCCTGCCTAAACACTCCGACCTGTCCCTCAATTCTATCCGGACACAAATGGTTTTTTCCTGCCTATCTTTCCCTAATCAGCAGCCAGCACGTTGATGTGTGCTCTGTCCCTGAATCTAAGCAGCATAATGACGCCGCTGCGGCTGCCTCGAACTTATAAAGACTTGGTCACATGCTTCAGACGGCCAATCACAGCTACTGAGACATTTGCAGGCATGGCTGGGATGGCTTAAGGCACACCAGTTAAACGATTGTTGATTGGCTGTTGAAAGCCCGCCATGAAAAGAGCGCCAAAGCATGCAAAACCCGGAAATAAAACGACCGAACACGGATTTTTACCCGAACATACAGTAAAGTGTCCGTGTCCGTGTTCGGGTACAAAAAATCCAATTATTCGGTACGAACACGAATAATACAGTCCGTGTTCGCTCAACACTAGTTAATAGTTTACAGGCAGTACCCAAGTTACAAACATCTGACTTACATATGATTCATAATTACAAACGGAGGGAGACAACAGGAAGTGATAGGAAAACTACCCCTAGGACGGGAAATTCACTCCTCTAAGAGTTATTATGGGAAAAAGATGTCTCCACTGAAGCTTTATTACCAATCCTTGTTTCCACAACAACCCAAAATTTCCAAAATCCAATTGTCATAGGGACAGAAAGTGAGATGAAGTCTTCTGAACAGGGGCATGGACAGCAAATCAAATGTTACAGGGGTATTAACCCTTCCCTAAGCTATCCAAAAATGTAAAACATTTTTTTTTGGCTGGAGTTACACGTAAAAATAATACCTGTTCCAACTTACATGAAAATTTAACTTAAGAATAAACCTACAGACCCTATCTTGTTCGTAACCCGGGGACTGCCTGTATTTTTATCAAATAACAATGTGAAAAAAAGTTAATGAATAGAAGATAAATCAAAATCAAATTAATATTTGGTGGGAGCACCCTTTGCCTTCAAAACAGCATCAATTCTTCTAGGTACACTTGCACACAGTTTTTTAAGGAACTCAGCAGGTAGGTTGTTCCAAACATCTTAGAGAACTAACCACAGATCTTCTTTGGAGGTAGACTGACCCAAATCCTTCTGTCTCTTTATGTAATCCCAGACAGACTTGATGATGTTGAGATCAGGGCTCTGTGGGGACCAAACCATCACTTCCATGGATATACAAAAGCTGCCGCAGGCAGCTATGTTGTTCAGAAGCAACCATTTTGTTCAGTGAGGCACCCATGACAGGCTGAACAGTTATGCATGCCATGATATTCTCCCCCTCCCTACCTCAATTAACTCTTGGAATGCATAGGTTATACACTTCAAAAGAACCATTATCTCAACTCAGAAACGTGGAACCACTAATTGCTATCTAGCAGGATGTTTGTTCTTCCAACAGGCCTGTCGTAAAACTTTGAACAAATCCATTAAGGATAAGAGATGGGTAGTCATAAATAGCAATCAGCAGCAGCTCTGTTCATTAAAAAAAAAAAAAAAAAAAAAAAACAGATACACACACGATTCATACATGCAGACAGGAACATGACACATTAACAATAAGTATATATTTGGATGAGAAATGTCATACTGATTGAATTAAGACCATGCATAACCACCCTATTACATATAGAATAGAAGATAGATGGAAGGTATTCCCTGTGTGATAATTATCCATGTTTGGTATCTCTTGATGCAAAATTAGATGCTGAATGATAAACTAGCAGTTTAAAGAATGTAACCATTACATATTTTGAGATATGGACAGTGGTATGAATACGTCCAAAAAGGAGGTCCTGATATTGTCATAACCCCAGGACAGCCCATTGCCACTCCGTTTTAATTGGTCAGAGGTATTAGTCGACACCCCTTTGATTCCAGAGAAAAAGATGACTAAAACTCAGTTATCAGAGTTCTCATGTTAACATCAAAGAATTAACATCTATCAAGTTTAAGAACCAATCACAACTGGCTCATCGATTGAACTCTGATAACACCCAGGACATTGAATGCAAGTATTCTTACATCTCAATTCTACCTTATTTTTCTAATTGTTGAATTGTGTCTCAATTTCTTTGAAACACCATTTTTCTGTAAATATTTTATTTGCACCAATTTATACCTTTTTCATTATTAAAAGATTATTTTGAAAAGTGTTTACCTTGTCCCTAATAGGGATGATCGAACGGTTCGGGTCCACCATCGGTTCGGCCCGAACATTGGGTGTTCGAGGTTCGGCCGAATTTAGAACTTTTTGCCCAAAAAGTTCGGAATTCGGCAACCAGAACCGACCAAAATGCAATGCTTCAGGAAATGGGCTTTAAAAGCCCGTGATTGGACCAGAACCATCAGTAAAAGCCAATTGAGGGGCAGGAGAATGCTAGGAATGTGATTGGAGTGAGTAGGGGGTCCATAGTCCAATCAATAGTGAATACGCCCCCCAGTATATAAGATCGCCCCCGCCAAATTCCTAGCATTCTTGTACGGACATGGAAGAGAGTGGAATGCTGTTCTGTTCTAATGTGTTACAAAGTGTCATTTAGCTATTTTTAGTGCGAGGAAAGGGATATCTAGTGTAGTTAGAGTGCTCCTTTTACACTTAAGTTAGCTTCAAAAATTTAGTTTCTGTAGGGAAAGTGTTAAGTGTAAGGGGACCGTAGTGTAGTGTAGGGTTAACTGACAGTGACTGCTATGGAAAGGTGACAAAACCCTTCCATAGCAGGGTGACCGCTATAGAGAAATGATCATTTCTCTGAGTTGCTTCGGGACAGGAATATGGCTTCTCACCAGCCAGCATTTTTCATGCTGCAGGGGTTGCCACTGCCAGTGCTTTTTTGAGGACATGTTTGATGTCAGACATGACATCTGAACATGTGTATAGGGGGTATATATACACATATATGTCTGTATATATACCCCTAGACATATATAGGTGTGATAGTAGCAGAAATATATGTTTGCGCTAATCAAATCATTTACAGTAATATATTTCTGCTACTATCACACCTATATATGGCTAGGTGTCTATATACATATAATTATGTGTGTATATATACCACTATACACAAGTTCAGATGTTTTGCCTGCCTCAAAAGAACCCAAAAAAATGCCAAAAAAACGCTAGCGTCAAAAAAAATAAATGCCCAGGTGTGTTTTTGCTGGCATTTTTTGGGGGGTTTTGGAGGCAGGCAAAACATCTGAACTTGTGTATAGTGGTGTATATACACACATACATATATTTATATACACACCTAGACATATATAGGTGTGATAGTAGCAGAAATATATGCTTGCGCTAATGAAATCATTTACAGTAATATATTTCTGCTACTATCACACCTATATATGGCTAGGTGTTTATATACATATAATTATGTGTGTATATATACCACTATACACAAGTTCAGATGTTTTGCCTGCCTCAAAAGAACCCCAAAAAATGCCAAAAAAACGCTAGCGTCAAAAAAAAATGCACAGGTGTGTTTTTGCTGGCATTTTTTGGGGGTTTTTGGAGGCAGGCAAAACATCTGAACTTGTGCACAGTACCACTATACACAAGTTCAGATGTTTTTCCTGACTGCAAAGAACCCAAAAAAATGCCTGCTATTAAACCGGCAAGGTGTGAAAACCGAGAAGAGAAGCCAACCCCCTGTGCTGAAAGTGTTCTAATACAAACAATCCTTTTTTTTTCTGGTTCTGGACATGCTACAGAGCTGAAACTTCACAGGTACACCTTTTAGACCCACCAGATACGAAATCACACAAAAAAAGTTCTTAAAAATTGTAATTTTTGATAAAAAAGCCAATTATTGAAAAAATTAAAAAAAAAAAAAAAAAGAGATTTGGATTTCGTATCCGGGGGGTCTAAAAAGTGTACATGTGAAGTTTCAGCTCTGTAGCATGTCCACAACCATAAAAAAAAGATCATTTGTACACTTTCAGCACAGGGGGTTGGCTTCTCGGTTTTCACACCTTGCCGGTTTAATAGCAGGCATTTTTTTGGGTTCTTTGCAGTCAGGAAAAACATCTGAACTTGTGTATAGTGGTACTGTGCACAAGTTCTGATGTTTTGCCTGCCTCCAAAAACTCCCAAAAAATGCCAGCAAAAACACACCTGGGCATTTTGTTTTTGACGCTAGCGTTTTTTTTGGCATTTTTTGGGGTTCTTTTGAGGCAGGCAAAACATCTGAACTTGTGTATAGTGGTATATATACACACATAATTATATGTATATAGACACCTAGCCATATATAGGTGTGATAGTAGCAGAAATATATTACTGTAAATTATTTCATTAGCGCAAGCATATATTTCTGCTACTATCACACCTATATATGTCTACGTGTGTATATAAATATATGTATGTGTGTATATACACCACTATACACAAGTTATGTTTTGCCTGCCTCAAAAGAACCCAAATAAATGCCAAAAAAACGCTAGCGTCAAAAAAAATGCCCAGGTGTGTTTTTGCTGGCATTTTTTGGGGGTTTTTGGAGGCAGGCAAAACATCAGAACTTGTGCACAGTACCACTATACACAAGTTCAGATGTTTTTCCTGACTGCAAAGAACCCAAAAAAATGCCTTCTATTAAACCGGCAAGGTGTTACAGCAGCGAAGCCAACCCCCTGAGCTGAAAGTTTTCTAATACAAACGATCTTTTTTTTTCTGGTTCTGGACATGCTACAGAGCTGAAACTTCACATGTACACTTTTTAGACCCCCCAGATACGAAATCCAAAGATCTCTTTTTTTTTTTTTTAAATTTTTCAATAATTGGCTTTTTTATCAAAAATTACAATTTTTAAGAACTTTTTTTGTGTGATTTTGTGTCTGGGGGGGGGGGGGGGGGTCTAAAAGGTGTACCTGTGAAGTTTCAGCTCTGTAGTATGTCCAGAACCAGAAAAAAAAGATCATATAGGTGTAAAAGGAGGGTCCCACATCCCTGTTCTACTGAAAAATTATCTTTTTTTTTTTCATGGTTCTGGACATGCTACAGAGCTGAAACTTCACATGTACACTTTTTAGACCGCCCAGATACTAAATCCAAAGTCAAAATCAAAAAATCTCTCTTTTTTTTTCAATAATTGCCTTTTTTATCAAAAATGACAATTTTTAAGAACTTTTTTTTTGTGTGATTAATAGTTAATGGGGCATGACCCAGAACCCTAGGGACTTTTTAGGGGCATTTATTGGGTTTTAGGGCTTAAAAATGGTGTTTTTTGATTACCGAAGTTCGGGTCCCATTGATTTCAATGGGGTTCTGAAATCCGGGCCGAACTTTTGGGAAGTTCGGATGTTCTGGCCGAACCGAACTTTTCAAAAGTTCGATCATCCCTAGTCCCTAAGCTCATAATGCAAGCTAACAAAGAATCTGTCTCTTGAAGAGTGCTACTGTATAGAATAAATCCTCTGAACATTCCTGTCAGTGGTGACAGTGCGTGTTACAGACAATTATTCAAAAATCATAATTTGTATTTCTAAAATTACGAGCGTCCTCTGGGCTGATAACGCAGAGGTGGTGGCATTGAAAGGGTTAATTGTTTAATTAGCCCGGTGACAATCACTCTCAGCCTGCTGGCACCTAGATTGTGGTCCCACAAGCTGGAAAATCTTTGTGAAGGGTGCCGCTGAGAGTGGCATTGTTATGAAAGTGACGGCAGGGTATGAGATTGGCTGGTCCTTTGTCACGAGTTAGTGAGAAGGGCAGGGATCTGATACCCGCCTGTGTCACACCCACCACTGTAGAGACCTCTGCCCCCTTTCCCACACATGGTAGGGTCCTCTGCTTGTCCCCCCCCATAGCAGTGTCCTCTGCACCCCACCACACACACACACAGTAGTGTCCTCTCCCCCCAAAGCACTGCCCTCTGCATCCCCCTTCACAGTAGTGTCATAACAGTGTCCTTTGTACCTACCCCCCACACAGACACACACACACACACACAGCAGTGTCCTCTGCAACCCCATAGTAGTGTACTCTGCAACCCCCACCCCCCACAGTACTGTCCACTCCTCTGCCCCCCCCATGTAGCACTATCCTCTGCACCCCCCCCCCACACACACACACACATAGTAGTGTCCTCTGCCAACCCATAGCACTGTACTCTGCAACCCCCTTCCCCCACAGTAGTGTCCACTCCTCTACCACCCCCCCACATAGCACTAGCCTCTGCACCCCCCCTCTGCACATAACACATAGTAGTGTCCTCTGCCACCCAGCAGCACTGTACTCTGCACCCCCCCACAGTGGTGTCCACTCTTCTGCCCCCCCTAAATAGCACTGTCCTCTGCACCCCTCCCCCCCCCCCACACACACACACATAGTACCACCCACATATCCACCCAGCACTGTGCCTGTGCTGCCTCTCACTCCGCTCTGCTAGTGAAAGAGGAGCAGCACCAGGGGAGCATTGATTGTGATCTACCGGTAGATCACGTTTGACGGGTTGCCGACCCTGGTTTCTAAGGTATAGCAGGTATGGGGTGTACTAACAGGACCACTAAACTTAAAATGAAAATGTTAACATCTAAACAGTGATTATTCATTATACCTACAGTATTATTAATCAGCATATCAATGTTAAAAAAACAATGTCTACAGTATACCCAGTGTGTATATCAGCCTTAGCTTAATCTCATGAGTAGAGAACTCTAGTTCTCTGCAGGTTCTGCTATATTCTGAAATGCTCTATTCTTTTAGTCTATATTTGGCACTAGTGAACGGCATCAACATGCATCAAAAGCAAAAGGCTCAATTAGCTATCCAAGTCCAAATGGTAATCATGGTTTTAAAGGTGACTCCTACAGCAATTAATTTACATAGCATGCCTGCCCAGGTACCTTTTCTTGACTGATGAATATGTTTTATGAGCCAATTTGATAAATAGTTTATTCTTACATTCTTGGATTATGCTAATGAAAAGTTGAACTGTTGGTTCAGAAATGTAGCATTTTGCTTGGCAACAAAAACATTATTTTAAGCATTACAGCTAGATTCATTGAGCTCAGTGCAGTCTTAGCGCTGCTTTGTTCATAAACTGTAATTCAATTTAAAGGTACAAATGCTTTTAATGTCAAATTAAATAAATGTAATCAGTGATGTTAAAGCGGAGTTCCGGGCAGAGAATCGTTTTTTTTTTGAACATACCCCCGGGACAGTCAGGGCTAGCACATTCCACAATGGCTAGCCTCTGATCTGTCCCGGTTCGCACTTACCTTTTAGAAGAAATACTTACTTAGAAGTTTTCTTCCACAGCGTTTCCATCTCGGTTGTGGGCAGCTGAAGCCGGCGCGGTCCTCTTCTCCGTCTTCTTCCGCGTCTTCGTGTCCCAGAATGCGCTGCACCGGCCCCTCTCGTCACTTCCGGTGCGGCGCCGCATTCCTAAACAGCTTCTGGGCATGCCCAGAAGCTGTTTAGCAGGGGAATGCGGCGTCGCCCGGAAATGACGAGCGGGGCCGGTGCGGCGCATTGATTCCTGGGAGCTATGACGTTTAGCTCCCAGGAATCATCGCGAGGCAGGAAGTGACGGGGTGAGCCGCGGCGCTGGAGGAGGAAGCTGTCATAGGTGAGTATTTACGATCGTCAATAAAAAGGTGAGTAAACAAAAAAAAAAAAATAACTATCCAATTCCTTTTCAGGTGCGGCATACCTAGCGGAGGGGCACAAAAAAAAAAATCTTTTTTGTGCCCGGAACTCCGCTTTAAATAGACAATTTAGCACCATCTGTCCATGTTACATTACATTACATTAACAGTTTACTGATATAATCTTTGTTTAAGAAGTGTCCAATAAAATATTTCTTATGTAATATTTGTTTAAGAAACGTCCAATAAAATATTTCTTATGTAATATCAAACTTACAAAACAAGTGACCTCTAAAATTACCAGTGTTTGCAGAAGAAAATGAAAGTTGGGATTTTTGAATGATGTCTACAATTATAACCTTCACTGGGCAGATGTAAACTAGCCTTCTCCCTCATATACACAATTACTGTATCTTTCCAAACCCTTGAAACAGCAGGTTTCATTTCAATTTATTTAGGTACATACTGTATATGCTGTATACAATGCTATTCTAAATCCCCTATAAATAAATGGTGTAGTAGCCTATACATATTTACATTAAAGTGTCATTTAAAAAATGATTGTTATATGTCAGCAGAGGAGTCCACACAAGTCCACGTAGGTTTCTAGTAGATGTTGGAGGGTTAAAGCACCTTTTAATTTCTTAGTGACTCTGTTGGTAAGATACTGTATCTGTGCTTCAGTTTCTCAGCACACCCCGTGGGATCATTATGACAGGTTCCTATTTTCTCTGCTTGATTTTCTAGTTATTATTTTGGAGGAGGCAACAGGGAAAGCTGGAGCACACAAATATGCTACACCCAAATCTCAAGGTGGACATACTGAGCAAGAACAACAATGACAGTGAGACCAATCTGTTGGAGTATTTATGACATATAGAAAGCCGTTTGCTAGCTCATACTTTACCTGAAATATCACTTTTAGAAGAAATTGATTTACAGTATCTATAACTTAATTATTTTCAAAACTATGGCTTTAATTGCACAAATTAAAGCCAAACTACCGAGTTTTGATACCTTTAATAAATAGTTAATGCTAGTTGAAAAACAAATGCAGCTTTTGCTACAATACCCCCCCCCCCCCCCACTTCCCCCAGTATTTTACCTGCAGACTCAGTCCTCCATGGTCCAGTGGCTGTCCTCTTTCAATATGGAAAAAGCCCAACATCATTAAATCCACTGCCTATTAATTCCTGGAGAAAACAGAACTGATGTCATAACATTCGGGCCGCTGCCAGACAAGAAAAAAATAGAATAGGAAGAAGACCTGCTAGTGACATGACTGGCTGAAAAAGTAAGTGTGCTAAATACTAAATATTTGAAAAAATAACGTGGGTTGGAAAGGTATCCAGGCCTTTACAGGCCTTTAGGAAGGTGCTTCAAGGGGGGAGGGCTTGCCTGCTTTATTTTATATTGTGAGGTTTACATCTGGTAATTAAAAATCAATTCAAAGTGAGCTGTGTGACCTTTTGATCCATAGGGTTTGTGGTAAAAAATGTTTAGAAAAAAACTTTCAAAAAGCTCAGAACTAGGAATCCCTTATTCCGAAATGTATAAGATTTTAATAAACATTAGCTTCTGCTCACTTGGGACCCAGTTATAGCTAAATATTTAGACAATATACCTGCCATTACATAATGGAGAGCCGGGTCCATACAGAATCATTTGACAGGTAGCCACTTTGCTGATATTTCATAATGGAATGCAAATAGGAAACAGAGCAGCCGAGCAGTGCATTACCTTTTAAACATTTATTTAAAACATAAAAGGTTGCACTTTCATTTAGATGATGAAAACTTTGCTAAACAGACAGATTATTGTATGGATTGCTCGGCCGCCCGCAGTGAGGACTGAGCAACGTGTCGGTACAGTCCTCCACCCTGATTGCAGTCTGAAATCCTATGGACTTGCCTGAAGATTTCACATTCTAAGGGGCTTCTTACTTTGGATTTTTTTCACCTCACTCAGCACTTCATTCCTTTACTATTTTTGGTTTAATTGAAAATATGTTGTTTTTGCAACACTTTTCTCTTATTTGTATTTTGCTTTGTAGCAATTTATGACAAATTTTTGTGTCACTATATAGTCTATGTATTTGATTACCTTTTCTATTAGTGCACCTTCATATATCAGTTTGATTTGTGTACTGACATGCACTTTTAACTGTGGGACCCTATATAGACAGGTGTTTGCCTTTCCAAATCATGTCCAATTAACTTAACCGGTTGCCAACCGCTGCAAGTACATATACTGCGGCGGTCAGCCGCAGCCAGGCAAAGTGACGTACCGGTACGTCACTAGCCTGGGAGCCAATAGCGGGCGGGTGCGCGCCGCCGGAGGCGCGCTCTCGCCTAGGCTCGTTCACGGACACCTCTGTGCATGTGACCGGCGGACTCAATGTCCGCCGGTCACTCGCGATCTTCCGCTGTGAAGGGAGAAAGGCAGGCGGCTAGTGTAAACAAAGCCGCCTGTCATTCTTCCCTGTGTAAAAGCACTGATCTAACGGTCCTGCTATGTAGGACCGTTGATCTGTGCTGTTACACACACAGCCACATCCCTGCACAGTAAGAAGCACGCCCCTAGGGACACACATAGTTACTGCATCTCTAATAAAGTTAACCCCTTCCCTGCCAGTGTCCTTTTTACAGTAACAGTGCATATGTATAGCACTGATTACTGTAGTAATGTCACTGGTACCCCCAAAAGTGTCAAAAATTTCAGTCAAGGGTCCGATCTGTCCTCCGCAATGTCGCAGTCCCGCAAAAAAATCGCAGATCGCCGCCATTACTCGTTAAAAAAAAAAACAACAAAAATGACAAAAATCTTTCCCTTAGTTAGTAAACTAACTAGTAAAGTAAAATAACTTTTGCGCAAACCAATCAAAATACGCTTATTGTGATTTTTTTTACCAAACATAGGTAGCAGAAAACAAATTGGCCAAAAATTTATATATATATGACACATCCATCTTCCATTCAAATATTAGCCTAGGAGGAGGATTTAAGATTTGGGGTGTTTACTCAACATTCTAAGGGGTATGATTTATTTACGGGAGTACTGTTCACTTTTGGGTCAACATTAACTCTCATGTTACTTTTGTAATTTGAATTTGATTGAATTTAGGTCGGTCCAGTAACCCGCGTCCTTTGTTGCCTGCCTTATCTTTCTTTCCTGGTTCTGCATCTGTTGGATGGCTTTTTGCTTCTTTTACTGTGATTACCAGTTACCATCACCCTTCATCTGCTTAGTTTTTTTTTTTCGTATGATGTGATCTGCAAGTAATTAAGTCACACATATACATTGGATTATATATATGCATGATGTCTCTGTTTTAATTGATATACTGTATATCCTTTAGAATGCTGATGTCTCCTGAGGGAGCAATCTTTCACTAAATACATTGAGACCTCATCTTCATTCTACAGACATAATTCAATTCATTATTGAGGATCTTTTCAGCCATGGTAGTTGTTATTCCTTAAAGTACAAAAATAAACAATGTCATGGCACTCTCTAGTATAGGTGGGTGTTATGGAGGGGTGGGGGGATAATAAGGGTTTCAATCTGTGGTGGAGGAGGCCACGTTCAGCGGCTGCCAGCTGGAGCATGGAGGGGCTCTGAGGAACAGAAAGCAGGAGAGAGCGGCGCAAGCTTAGTGTAGCATTACATTTATTAGTAGACAATACACATATATAACTTACTCAGAGGTAAAGATAAAATGGTGTAGTGAATAATGGAGGATCATCTGTCTCCTTCTCTGTCTTGTGCGGCGGGGGATGGTATGGGATAAGGGTGCCGGCGTTCCTGTGGGGAGGCTGGTGTATGGCAGATGGTCCACAGGTGAGGCGGTGGTGGAGGACTCGCAGCGAGGCTACGACTTCCTGCTTCCGGTCCTGAAGACGTCACATCCAGTGAGAGAATGACAGGCACCCCCTGTCATCCTCTCACTGGATGTGACATGTTCAGGACCACGAGCAGGAAGTCGTAGCCTAGCTGCGAGTCCTCCTCCACCGCATCACCTGTGGACCAGCTGCTATACACCAGCCTCCCCACCGGAACGCCGGCACCCTGCTCCCATCCCACACCGCACAAGACGGAGAAGGAGACAGTTGGTATTCCTTGGCTCTTTTGATGTTATATTTTCCAATTGCATTTTAGTCTGTAATGATTAAAATATATGGGGTGTTGAACATAATGTATTTTAATTTTAATATTGACTATGAAAAAAAAATATCAATAATGTTATAGTGGTTGATTAATTTCTGAGAGCTATAGAACCAATAAAGTTCTAATAGGTTTTTGTTTTGGAAACTGTTGGAATAATTTAGAAATGTGGTGCTAGGTATACCTATCTACACCTTTATTGTTTTGAAGTTATATGTTTATTGAAAGAACGTATAACAAAATACAACAAACAAACTAGGGGGTGGTGCCCCCGTAAAAATTAGGAGAACAACAAGTTGACAATAATAGAGCACAATATCCAATATATCGTAGCACTTCAGTCAAGCTACACAAGAGACAAGGGAAATGGGGGGGGGGGGAGATAAACAGGCATCATGAAATCTTAAGAGCATAGAGATCCCAATCATCCCAAATAACATTGAACCAAGCAATCTCATCGTGAACAGTAGCCATTAAGAATTCCATCCTCCGAATCTCCAAAAGCAAACGCAAAAAAGAGGCCTATCGGGTGGCGTTTGCTGAAGCCAACAGAGTGGAATAGCCCTTCTAGCAGCTAAGAGAAAATAAGAAATCAGCCGATTTGGAGATACCAGAGAACGGGAGTCCTAACAAGTAATGCACAGGGTCCAACGGCAAATGCAATCCCGTAACAGTTAGTATCAATGACATGACCATGTTCCAAAAAGGTTGTAAATCAGAGCATTTCCAAAAGATATGGTATAACGTGCCCAATTCCACTCGACACCGCCAACACCTGGCAGAGCAGGATGGATCAATTTTATGTAGGCGAACCGGGGTTCTATACCAGAACAATAGAATTTTCAAAGTTGTCTCTCTCTGCACCACACATCTAGAGGACTAGATGAGTTATAGATCGCTGCAACAATATCAACCACTTGCACATATAAGGGTGGTAATCCTCAGCCATCGGCAGAGCATCATGGAGGCTATTATAAATAGAGAATACCAGATGTCTCTGATGGGGGCCGTGGGCACTTAAGTATTCAAAGGCAGTGGGTTTCTCCAAGGTCAATGACACTGAAATCGATCTGAAAAAATGACGTATTTGTACGTAAAAATAAAAAGAGTGCTTAGGGAGGGCAAACTTATTATGCAGCGTCTCAAAGGAGAAAAAGGTGCGGGAAACCGGGTGGACCAAATTACGAAGCTGAATCTGGTAACAGGGGATTAAACAAAATATTAGAAAGGGGGGACATGGAGAAGAGAGAGAGAACCTGTGAAAACATTTACGCCAAACATCCAAGGTAGTACTCATAGAAGCGAGGCACAAACATTTCAGAACCCGGTCGGTATGCAATACC
Source organism: Pelophylax lessonae (assembly GCF_965119305.1). Classification (NCBI taxonomy): domain Eukaryota; kingdom Metazoa; phylum Chordata; class Amphibia; order Anura; family Ranidae; genus Pelophylax; species Pelophylax lessonae. Next base: position 590,663,100 of record NC_138768.1, read on the forward strand.
GTGGACAATAGCATTGAACAAGGATGGACTAGGAAAATCACACCCCTCTCTATTTCCGACCACCGATTGGGGGCCACCAACGAAGACCAGGAGGCCACCACTCGAAGGTGGGAAGGATAGTAGTACTTAATAATATCAGGAGCCTCAAGTTCCCCCCCCCCCCCGCCTCCTCTGGGAAAACACCACTGAGCTGGCTTTTCTATGGGCCTTATTGTTCCATATAAATTTAAGAAAAGTCAGTTGGAGGGCCTTAAGCTGAACCATAGGGACTGCAATCGGCAGGGTATCGAATAAATAAAGCAATTTGGGCAGGACGGACATCTTTAAGACATTAATCTGTCCCAAAAGTAATAACCGGTACCCCGTCCATTGCTGCAGAGATTTAGACACCTCACGAAACAAAGGAACAAAATTAGTTGAGTAAAGAGTAGAGTGGGATGGGGTCAGCTTGACTCCCAAATAGGTGAGTACCAAGGGGAACCACAAAAGCTCCTGGGGCATATGGAGCGGCATGGCCTCAGTCTTGGAGGCATTCTTTTTATAACCCGATATGGCGCTAAAAGAAGACAGTACTGAATGGAGAGGGGGCAGAGACACCAAGGGATTCGTCAAGGTTAACAAGATGTCGTCTGCAAAAAAAGACAGCTTATACTACCTGTGTCGCATCAAGACCCCACTAATGTCAGGATAGGAACGAATGGCCTCGGCCAATGGCTCCAAGCACAGTATGAAAAGTAAAGGAGACAGGGGGCATCCCTGCCGGGTACCGTTGTAAATGGTGAACGGAGGCGACACAAAGGAAGATGACATCCGAACTTGGGCAGTGGTAGGAGAGTAGAGAGCCTCCAATCCTTTAAAAAAAGGGCCTTTCAGGTCAAACCATGTCAGTGTGGAGAAAAGATAAGGCCAACTCAGCCTATCAAAGGCCTTCTGGGCATCTAAACTCAGGACCAATGCAGGTTGAGGAAATCTGTTAAGAAGGTCAATCAGATCAACTGTACGTCTGATATTATCCCCCACATGACGGGACATAACAAAGCCCACCTGATCCCTATCAATCAACCTAGGCATGAGTCCAGCTAATCTATTAGCCAAAATCTTAGTAAAAATGTTATAGTCAGAGTTCCAGAGGTGATAAGGATCATAGCGTACCTCTTCATTTTAGGCAGAAACACAATAAAGACCCATCAGGCCTGAGGTTTTGGGGAGTGGATAGGATACACCCTAATTGGAGGGGATCCAATATGGTGAGGGAACTGTCACGTAGGGAAACCTACTGGATCTATCTGACAGATGTTCTCCAACCGAAAGGCCTGAACGTGGAACTAGACGTGAACTGTTTCATAATTGACTACTAAGATATTAACAGTTAAGACTAGAGGTGTTGAGTTATACTGCACACATTAGCCTTTTGTAGTTAAACAATTTGGCTGCTTGATGCGATTCTTTGCAGCCAGTTGTTGTTATCTTTTTATATTTTTTTGAGCAAGCTTTGGCCTACGTTTTAATATGTGCATTAGTGGCAGATCAGGCCAGAACTAAAAAGCTCACCCTAGGGGGGCATTATCACCCCAAGTCAGGGTTTCTAGCCTTAGCGTGCTTTTATGACCTTTTATTATATTTTATATCGTGCCTGGTATATGAAATTGTATTATGGCTTTTATGATATTATACATGTTACTTGCTTTATCATGTGTACATCACATGAATATATGTGGGTAATCATCAATAATTTTAAATGTATGTTTATGCTGATATGATCCTCTTTTATTATATGGAAACATAATGACCAATAAGTGGATCTCTACCATGTCAAGCTAGAGACATATTAATATATGAGATCTTGATGGGTAAATTGAATATGTCAGCAGGTTTGATACACATGAATGTTTGCTACCTCACACATGTATAATTAGGGCAGTACTGTGTAAGGATATAACAATGCGAACATTTTTATTGTTGATAAATATGTTGCCATCGGCCATCGATCTCTCAACACATAGACAGAGCGATACTATGATTGTGGCGTCAATGGGCAATGGCAGTGGGAAGCTCCGGTATGGTGAAGGTGGTGACACCGACTCATTACGAGGAGTAACTGTTGCATTGACACTGTCAGCATGGTTAGAGGTATCTCTGATGGCTTGAAGATCCACTTTGAGCCGGTTCCGCCGTTCCTAGGCTTACCGCAACAGTAGCGATGGCACTGAGGTGGTTAACGCCGGGCGGACGGACCAGATAAATGGGAGTGACGTGACTGCGCAAGCACGCTCTCCGTAGAAGTCTCTGACGAAACGCGTTAGGGCGGTGGCGTGCACGGTCACCCAGGCAACGGGACGCTGTCCAGCCACGACGATCGGCAACTTCCGGGACGCTGAACAGCGGGCGGGAGACCGGTAAGCGGCCGGCAGGCCTCGGATTGCCTCAGATGTTATGCTGTTTTTTTCCTATCTAAATGTGAGTGTAATGGGAGGAGGTTTTATTCAATAAAGGTGCTTGTTTTATCTGAACGATATTGCCCTATGTGCATCTTTATTTCTCTCATACACATGACGGATTTGGAGGACATTGCAGCCGTGAGTGTTATTGGTGTATGCTGAGTCCGATGAAGTTATATGGGAGAACATAACCTATTATGGGCTTTTGATACTATGATATCTGGTAAGAGTATTACCTTTGGGTTGAGCACGTGGTGAGGTGGAGGCTTATCGGCATCTGCTATAAAGTGTATACTTTCTTCTCACAACCCCATGGGAAGCCTGTTAGGGTGATGGACTTCTTTCATGCTGGACTTTTTTCTTAATCTTATGCATGGACTTTGTATAAGGAGAGCTTTATTTATATAGAGTTTATGTATGTTATTTAGCGCTGCTTGTGTTAATCATTTAATGGTACGCACCTTTTTCACAAGTCAGAGTTCCACCTTTATTGTTTTGAAAAAACATCTGGCAATAAAAAAAAAATCTAAAAATAATTGGGGTTTTATCTTGTTTGACATAAACCATGGGTACTTTCCACTGAGATATACTGCTCTTGAATACAGGTTACAAACATCCGACTTACAAACATCTCCTAATTACAAATGGAGGGAGACAACAGGAAGTGAGAGTAAAACTAGCCCTAGGAAGGGAAATTCACTCCTGGAGTTATCATAGGAAAAAGGTTGTCTCCACTGAAGCTTTATCACCAATCCTTGTTTCCACAACACCCCAAAAATTTCAAAATCCAATTGCCACAGGGACAGAAAGTGAGGTGAAATCTTCCGATCAGGGGCACAGGCAGGAAAACAAACATTACATGGGTGTTAACCCTTCCCTGTGCAACCCTAAAAACGCAAAAAGTATTTTTTTGCTTGAGTTACATACAAATTCAACTTAAAGCGGTTGTACACCCAAACAACAAAAAAAAAAACCTGCAAGACAAAGGCATAATGAGCTAGTATGCATCGCGTATCTCTGCTGATCTGTATATGACATATGAGCTAGTATGTAAAGTACACTAGCATGCAACTTTTCACACCTACTAATATATAACTTGCATTATAATAATACAAATTGATTGACCAGGTGTGATTCCTCCTGCAATAAATACCACCAGAAATGCTTATACAGTAAGCACTAATTCCCTCCCCTTAGCTTGGGAGGGGGGGTAAAATCTGATTGGTGCCCTGTGTCTATGGGCACTGTTGGTCAAATCAGATTGATTTTTTTCAAAGTTTTTCAAACAAATGCATTAGTCTGTTTAATAATCAGTCATTTCAAATGAACAAATGATTAAAATTAAACCATATTTGGGCATTTTACATAACTTATGATCAATTTTGGGGGGCTAAATCAAGGAGATGGAAAAAGGAAAGGTTATAACATTTGCATTTAGTCCTATATTGTATGCAGTTACGTTTTGTGTGTGTGATTTAGTTCTTTTTTCTCTGTTCAATAATCTTTAGAGACTACTCTAGCATAGTTTTGTTTAGAATGAGCAGCAAGTATGCATGTAGCACATAACTTTAAAAATTCCAGTAAAAAAAAAAAAATAGAATTGGTGCCTGTGTGGCTAACTTTAGACCCACTTATTGTTTATACATACTTTTTTCTACTACCTGTGGATTGCTTCAGAGTAAGTTGTATTAACATTTTTGTAAGCTATTTCTACAAATTTATATTTCATTCAGTCTTAACATACACCAGAATACTCAATAATGTCACTTTATTAGGTACACCTTGCTAGTATTGGGTTGGACCCTCTTTTGCCTTCAGAATTGCCTTAATTCTTCATGGCATAGATTCAACAAGGTGTTGGAAACATTCCTCTGAGATTTTGGTGCATATTAACATTAGCATTATGCTGGCTCTACAGATTTGTCGGTTGCACATCCATGATGCGAATGGCGGCGATCTGCGTTTTTTTTTTGCGGGACTGCGACATTGCGGCGGACAGATCGGACCCTTGACTGACATTTTTGACACTTTTGGGGTTACCAGTGACATTACTACAGTAATCAGTGCTATACATATGCACTGTTACTGTAAAAATGACACTGGCAGTGAAGGAGTTAACTTTATTGGAGAGTGAGGGGTTAAGTGTGTCCCTAGGGGCGTGTTTCTAACTGTGATTGGCTGTGGCTACTAGTGTAAGAACAGAGATCAACGGTCCTACATAGTAGAACCGTCTGATCTCCATTCTTACACAGGGAAGAATGACAGGCGGCTTTGTTTACATTAGCCGGCTGCCTTTCTTCCGGTGTAACGGAAGATCGCGAGTGCCTGGCGGACATCGGGTCCGCCGGGCATACGCGCGGGGGGTCTGTGACCGCGCGGGAGCACGCCTCTGGCGGCGCACGCTCGCTCGCTCCCTAGAGCCTCACAGGCTAGCGACGTAGCCCTACGTCGCTTTGCCTGTGAGGGGCTGACTGCCGACGTAAATCGTCGTGCGGCGGTCGGCAAGCGGTTAATGGCATCCCAATCTTAGTCCGTAATGTTCAGTATTGAATTCACCCTTTGCAGCTATACCAGCTCTTCTGGGAAGGCTATCCACAAGGTATAGGAGGGCATCTATGGGAATGTTTGACCATTCTTTCAGAAGCGCATTTGTGAGGTCAGGCACTGATATGGACGAGAAGGCCTGGCTCGCAGTCTCCATTCAAATTAATCCCAAAGGTGTTCTATTGGGTTGTGCAGGCCAGTCAAGTTCCTCCACCCCAAACTCGCTCATCCATGTCTTTATGGACTTTGCTTTTTGCGCTGGTTCATATTATTTGGTGGAGGGGGGGGGGTTATGGTGTGGGGTTGTTTTTATGGGGTTGGGCTTGGCCCCTTAGTTGCAAAAAAGGGAATTCTTAAGGTGTCAGCATACAAAGACATTTTTATGCTCCCAACTTTGTGGGAACAGTTTGGGGATGGCCCCTTCCTGTTCAAACATGACTTCAAACCAGTGCACAAACAAAGTCCATATAGTTTACCAATCCCTATCATCTATCTATCTATCTATCTATCTATCTATCTATCTATCTATCTATCTATCTATCTATCTATCTATCTATCTATCTATCTATCTATCTATCTATCTATCTATCTATCTATCTATCTATCTATCTATCTATCTATCTATCTATCTATCTATCTATCTATCTATCTATCTATCTATCTATCTATCTATCTATCTATCTATCTATCTATCTATCTATCTATCTATCTATCTATCTATCTATCTATCTATCTATCTATCTATCTATCTATCTATCTATCTATCTATCTATCTATCTATCTATCTATCTATCTATCTATCTATCTATCTATCTATCTATCTATCTATCTATCTATCTATCTATCTATCTATCTATCTATCTATCTATCTATCTATCTATCTATCTATCTATCTATCTATCTATCTATCTATCTATCTATCTATCTATCTATCTATCTATCTATCTATCTATCTATCTATCTATCTATCTATCTATCTATCTATCTATCTATCTATCTATCTATCTATCTATCTATCTATCTATCTATCTATCTATCTATCTATCTATCTATCTATCTATCTATCTATCTATCTATCTATCTATCTATCTATCTATCTATCTATCTATCTATCTATCTATCTATCTATCTATCTATCTATCTATCTATCTATCTATCTATCTATCTATCTATCTATCTATCTATCTATCTATCTATCTATCTATCTATCTATCTATCTATCTATCTATCTATCTATCTATCTATCTATCTATCTATCTATCTATCTATCTATCTATCTATCTATCTATCTATCTATCTATCTATCTATCTATCTATCTATCTATCTATCTATCTATCTATCTATCTATCTATCTATCTATCTATCTATCTATCTATCTATCTATCTATCTATCTATCTATCTATCTATCTATCTATCTATCTATCTATCTATCTATCTATCTATCTATCTATCTATCTATCTATCTATCTATCTATCTATCTATCTATCTATCTATCTATCTATCTATCTATCTATCTATCTATCTATCTATCTATCTATCTATCTATCTATCTATCTATCTATCTATCTATCTATCTATCTATCTATCTATCTATCTATCTATCTATCTATCTATCTATCTATCTATCTATCTATCTATCTATCTATCTATCTATCTATCTATCTATCTATCTATCTATCTATCTATCTATCTATCTATCTATCTATCTATCTATCTATCTATCTATCTATCTATCTATCTATCTATCTATCTATCTATCTATCTATCTATCTATCTATCTATCTATCTATCTATCTATCTATCTATCTATCTATCTATCTATCTATCTATCTATCTATCTATCTATCTATCTATCTATCTATCTATCTATCTATCTATCTATCTATCTATCTATCTATCTATCTATCTATCTATCTATCTATCTATCTATCTATCTATCTATCTATCTATCTATCTATCTATCTATCTATCTATCTATCTATCTATCTATCTATCTATCTATCTATCTATCTATCTATCTATCTATCTATCTATCTATCTATCTATCCCAAGTATATTCTTGATATTACCTTAGGTATCACTGCTACTTCACCCAGAGAGAGAGAGAATATGGAATTTATTGTTTTCTTTAAAAAATTGTCCTTTTGTTATCCCTTTAAATTCAAAGTTTAGGGTTAAAGATGCTTGGCATTCTGATTATAATCTAAGTTATTCATGCATTTTGTGTTAAAATAATTTGTATTTTCAATTAGTGTCATAAATCTGTTTTGTATTGTTTTTATTACATTCTCCTGCCGGTTACATTACTGACCCATTTGTATCCTTAACGTTATTCAAAATAAAACTTCAAACCGATGTTTTCCTTAGTCTATAGAACCTGACAGCAGGCAAGTACAGACATTTGGCTCATCTGTCTATTAATGATAAAACTAGCCACAAAAAACAAACACCTATGTGAAGTAAAGCCTAATTTTCTGGCAGTAGGTTTATATTCCACATTTTAAAATAATGCACTTCCACTGCATTATATTCATACTAGATCAAACCCAAGGTAAATGCGTGATTGTGCATTAACCACTTGCCTACTGGGCACTTTTAACCCCTTCCTGACAATGCCAATTTTCAGCTTTCAGCGCTGTTACATTTTGAATGACAATTGCACAGTCATGCAGCACTGTAGCCAAACAAAATTTGTATCATATTTTCACACAAATAGAGCTTTCTTTTGATGGTGTTTAATCACTACTGTTTTTTTTTTTTTTTTTTTTTTTGCTAAATAAAAGAATAAAGACCTTAACATTTAAAAAAAAAAAAAAATGTCATTGTTTGTTATATAATTTTGGAAAAAGATAATTTTTCTCCTTCACTGATGAAGCTGAGGAAGCTGCACTGATGGGCACTGATAGGCTGCACTTATGGGCACTGAGGAGTCAGCCCTGATGAGGCAGCCCTGATGTGCATTAATGGGCACTGATAGGTTGCACTGATGGGCACTTATGAGGCGGTACTGGTGGGCACTTTTGAGGAGGCACTAGTGGGCACTGATGAGGCTGCATTGTGATGAGGCTGCATTGATAGGCGACACTGATGGGCACTGATAGGCTGCACTGATGAGGCAGCACTGAGGGACATTGGTGGGCATTAATATGTTGCACTGAGGGGCACTGAGGAGGCAGCACTGATGAGGAGGCACTGATGAGGTTGCACCGTTAGGCAGCACTTATGGGAACAGATATGTGGCACTGATAGGTGGCACTAAGGGGTAGCACGGATAGGCAGCACTAATGGGCACTGATGGGCACTTATTGGCAGCAATGGTGGGCACACATTGGCAGCACTGGTGGGCACACATTGGCAGCACTGGTGGGCACACACTGGCAGCACTGGTGGGCACACACTGGCAGCACTGGTGGCCACTGTTTGCACTGTACTGATAATCAGTCCCCTGATAAACATTGCCACCTCCACCCCAATGGCCTGATATCCATACAAAAATGACACTATGTATCCCTTAATGTTGTTGCCAAATAAAGCTATGTTAACTCCTTTACCTACCGGTGTAAATGGTATACAATAATGCTTTCATACATGAACATGCATATGGTGTTGGGCTGAACACCCTGGTTCAGTTTGCACCAGAACTCCCAAACATGTAAAAAGTACAGACAGAGCTGTGAACTCTTTTAAAGTCTATGGAACCCGAAGTTGAAAAATCAAAAGTCCCCATTTTAAAGGCTTATATGCAAGTTATTGGCCATAAAAAGGTATAGTGGCTCGGGTACTGCCCTGGGGGACATGTATCAATGCATTCTTTTTTTTTTAAACAGTCATTTTTACAGGGGCGGTGATTTTAATGATGCTTAAAGGGAAACAATAAAACTGAAAAAAAATCCTTTAAATATAGTGCCTGAGGGGTACCTTTAGTTTACCTGTAAAATGTCATATCTGTACCATGTATAGACCCTGATGCAGCAAAACTGACCTTTATAAAGAAAAACAAAATTACAATTAATTGCCAGCAATACAATACCATTTCAGAAAATGCAAAAATGTTTAAAAAAACAGCGTGGGGGTCCCCCCAATTCATACCAGCCACTTTGTGTCTGGTATATATTTTAAGGAGCACCCTACACCAAAATTAAAAAAAAAATGGCATGGGGCCCCCCCAAAATCCATACCAGACCCTTATCTGAGCATGCAGTCTGGCAGGTTAGGAAAAGGGGGGGACGAGAGAGGGCTACCCTCCTCCTGAACTATACAAGACCATATGCCCTCAACATGGGAGGGTCATCTGGCAATGTGAACAAGTGGCACGACCCCATGTGACATCATCGACCGGTGCATGCTGGGATGGTGACGTCACAAGGGCATGGTGTCACCAGATGGCCCGACCCTTGCTTGTATAGGAACTGTCAAACAGGGGAGCAAGTATCTGAAGCTTAGCCTTTGTCATGGGCAGATCATTTTAGTTTTTTTTCGAGTTTGGTGGCGTTGGCAGGCTTTGTGGCTTTGTGATTGATGATGGATCTGCATCAGGTGACATTGTTTTTTTTATTTTTAATAAAGGAATTGTCAAAAACTATGTGTGTGTTTTATTTCTTTTTTACACTTTTTTGGTGAATGAGAATGGATACAATGTACCCAATACTCATTCACATAAGGTGGGGGGATCTGGGTAATGCACTAGCGTTTGTGCTCCCTTTGTGTTCTTTTACATCAGTAGATATTGGCAGAATTGTAGGGGTGGAAATATATATTTTTTTTCCTTTTGGTTTAGATGCAATGCAAATAGTAGCATAGTGCTGACCCGATTGTGCTGCTGGTGGGAAATTAACAGATTAACAGTAGTGGGGAGCATAGAAGAAAAAGTAGCAGAAACAGAGGAAGATGTCTGAGAGGTTGCTATGGGTAACAAAACTGTAGTTGAAGACCTGAAAGGGTTAAATGCAGGTGAAGTGCAGTTAATGGAAACAGGGTACTGGTATACAGGAGGTAAGGAACAATTAGTAGCAGAGGTGGTTGCAAAGGGTAACAAGGGAAGTAATTCTTGACATTTAGAGGCAGATCTGAATTGGTGTAAAAAACTGAAACTGGATATAGAGTCCCTGAACAAGCTTGGAGCAGAGACTGAACAAAGTTACAGTTCCCTTGTCTGACTAGGGAAAGCACAATCTAACAGAATCTAACAGAAGCCTTTGTGAACAAGCTGAGTAGTGCTCAAAGAAGTAAGCTGTGTCATCTTCCAGCAACCATACCAAAGACTCAACCAGAGGCAAATTAAAGAAAGGAATGAAAATACCATGACATTGAGATGTAGGAGGCAAAGCTAATTCAGAACAAATCTGAACCAATGTCTGTATTTCTCTAAATAAAAATCTACCCAGATCAGCTAAGGTATGTGCTACCTTAATGTACTCCAGCAGTCTTTCACTAGTGCAATCCTGCTAAATCTGGAGACAAAAATCGTTATCCTCCAGTGCCAATTTCACATGACAAAAAGCCTCCCCTAGATACATCTTAACATAAAGGACAGCAACTACTCAAAATAAATACCTTCCAGTTCCCAAGTGCAGATTATCTGGTCATTAGAGGGCTTCAGTTTTATGCCAGGGATACCAGTAGCAGGGATGGCCAGATCTTTGTAGCTACCAGGGGCGGACTGGGCTGGGGGGCAGGGTGGCAATTTCCCCCTGGGCCGTCTGGATTCCCTGTAAATGGGCCGCTGTGCTGGCAGCTCGGAGCTGCACATGTCCGGTACTGGAGCGCTGGTGGTGTGCTACTGCTCGGGCGGCTCCAGCGCGGGGTTAACAGAGAGAGTGGAGGAGCAGTGAAAGAACGCCTCTATCCCCCGCTGCAGCTACGAGCCGGCGATGTGTCCTGTGACAGGGATGTGAGCTGAACCTGTCACAGAGTGTTCTATCCCTGCAGAGCACAGCCCTTCCCCCCCTCCTCTACACAAACGGGAGGATAGATCTGCTCTGCCTCCTCCCGCCCGTCTCTCCCTGTGCCCGCTGGAAACTTTGGATCCCAAACATGAGGCATTATCCAACAGCCACATCCTAAACATGAATCCGCTGACTGAGCCAGTCATGAATCCGCCGGCTGCTGCTGGGACTGTGCAAGTGAGTGAGCTGTGACCACACTCTCCCCTCTTTACTCTTTCTTCCTTCTCTCCAGAATGCCTCTCCCTCTCCCCCAGCCTTGTTTAACCACTTGCCTACTGGACACTTTCACCCCCTTCCTGCCCAGGCCAATTTTTCAGCTTTCAGCGCTGTCCCTCTTTGAATGACAATTGCGCGGTCATGCTACACTGTACCTATATGACGTTTTTATCATTTTTTTTCCCCACACACAATTCAAGCTTTCTTTTGGTAGTGTTTGCTAAAAAAAAACAAAAAAAAAACACCCAAAAAATGTTTTTAACCACTTGCCAACCAGCAGCCACAGCTATACGGCGGCAGGTCAGCAGGTTACCACGTACGGCGGTCCACAGGAGCGCTCCTGGGGACATGTGCCCACTCGCCAGCAGGGTAGCCAATCCACAGGGGGCCAGCAGCCAAAGTTGCCACCAGGCGCCCGCAATCACTCCCCTTGGAGAGAGAACGGCAGTCTGCCGCTGTAACACGCAGACTGTTCTCTCAGAAATCAATACAGGGCTCCTGTGTTCCCCTATTTAGGAACACAGGTCTCTGTGTTCATTTCACAATACCATGCCCTCTAACAGTTAGAAAACACCCCCTAGGCTCACACTTAACCCTTTGATCGCCCCTGGGTTAACCCCTTCCCTACCAGTGTCATTATTACAGTAACAGTGCATATTTTTTAGCACTGATTACTGTAGTAATGTCACTGGTCCCCCCAAAAGTGTCAAAAATGTCAGTTAGGTGTCCGATCTGTCCGTCGCAACGTCGCAGTCCTGCTAAAAATAGCAGATCGCCGCCATTACTAGTAAAAAAAAATAAAACAAATAAAAATGACATAAATCTTTCCCCTAGTTTGTAGACATGATAACTTTTGCGTAAATCAATCAAAATACACTTATTGGAATTTTTTTAACCAAAAATATGCAGCAGAATAGAAATTGGCCTAAAATGATTTTATTGGGAATGTTATATATCAGAAAGTGAAAAATATACTTTTTTTTTTTGCAGAATTGCTGCTCTTTTTTTGTTTATAGCGCAAAAAAATGTATTTGGGTACAGCGTCGCACGACCGCACAATCATCAGTTAAAAAACCACAGTGCCGAATTGCAAAAAATGGCCTGGGCATTAAGGGGGCAAAACCTTCCGGTCCTGAAGTGGATAAAATGTTTTTCTAGGTAGCACTGATGTGGAGGCACTAATATGCCACACTTATCGGGACTGATGTGGAGGCGCTAATATACCGCACTGATAGGTAGCACTAATGTGGAGGCATTAATATGCCACACTGATGGGCACTGATAGGTAGCACTAATGTGGAGGCATTAATATGCCACACTGATGGGCACTGATAGGTAGCACTAATGTGGAGGCATTAATATGCCACACTGAAGGGCACTGATAGGTAGCACTAATGTGGAGGCATTAATATGCCACACTGATGGGCACTGATAGGTGGCACCGATATGGAGGCACTGATATGCTGCACTGATGGGCGGCACTGATAAGCAGTACTAGCAAGACACGGTGTTGCTCCAGGACAAAAAGCCTCCATTCAAAGTTCAGCCTCAGAAAGGAAATTCAGGTGCACGCTCTGGTTTCAACAGAAGCATGTGGAAGAAATGGACTGGATAGTGGCACTCCAAAAAATGAATCCTTTATTGAAGAAAAAAAAGATACAAAAATACATGAAGGGTGATCATACCATAGCGGAGATGATGACACTGGCAGCTAATGCATTTCACACCCAAGCTGGTGCTTAGTCATAGCATGATTGGAGTGCCGCCATCCAGTCCATTTCTTCCACAAGATAAGCAGTACTGTTTTGCACTGATGCAATGATGGGCAGCACTGAGGAGCAGGCACTGATGGGCACTGAAAGGCAGCACTAATTGGTGTCACTGATGGGCACAGACTGTGGTCACCTGCTGGGCAATGCTGAGGCTGCACTGTAATGCTGTGCTCTGATTACCTGTACAGGTCTTCCCTGCGAGGAGATGCCGCTAATCTGGCTCTCCACATTTACACATGATCGGCTGTGATTGGACACAGCTAATCACATAGGTAATAAGCTGCTGCATCGGCTCTTTAACAAGATCGGGGTCATGCCATGTCATATTTGTCTTGCTTCATAACATCAATACCCAATATAAAACCAGGTGGGCATGGATGGAGAGCTGATTCAGTGGTTCAACGGGCCACTTGAGTAGACTTGCCCTCCAGGCCTAAGGCTGCCAGCCCTCCCCTGGTAGCTACCCTTAGGAAAGTGAAACCAAGCTAATATTAGGTATGTATATTAATAGTAAAAAATAAAAAGACATCCAAACACCAACAAACAGGAAACACAGCAAACGTGAAGCTATAAGTGAACCATCAACCAAAAATACCTAAACAATATCTAACAGGCAGCTTAACTATCATACAATATATACACAATGAGGAACACAGATGAACAGGGTATTATCAAAGATGCAAGAAAGGGGGGGACCAGGACTGATATCAGGAACAAGGTTAGCAGACATAAGGCAGCAAGGTACAGGGTAATGGATGCAGGGCAAGATTAAGAGCAGGGTCAGGAACAATTAGCAAGCAGTATCTGGTGACCAAGGTTAAACACTGGAGAACAAAGGAAATGGGATACTAAATAGGAACTAAATACCCTCCCAGCAGCCAGAATCAGATGGAGAGTGAGTACTGGGATCTACTGGCTGCTAGGATACACCAACTGATGACTAGATCTACAACCATCCGCTCTGGGAACCACAGTGCCTCCAGCAGGTGATCCAGTTCCTGACAACATGTGATCTACTATTGCCTATCTAGTTGTTCTTGGCTCACAGTGGTCTCTCTACAACAGCTGCTTCTACCCCTCTTCACCCTAGGTGTCTGTGATGTTGCCAAACAGGAAGATTTTCTCAGCCCCTATGCAGTTTGTGAGTTGTGTACCTTAATATATTGTGTCAGCTTCTGGGCAGCCCACTTGGCAGTGATGGTGGTAGATCTCTGTGTAGGGAAAACTGAATGTCAAATGGCTGGCCAAACCCTGGTGGTGGAAGAACTGCAGCATATGTTCACCTGGGGCAGGTAGTGACAGAACAAAAACCCTCTCTGGTCTCTCTCTGCCCTGGGGCCCTTAGCAGCTACATTGGCTGCCCTGATGGTAGTTTCATCAGAAAATAAAAGGGTTGTTCTATAAGTTCTCAGATTGACCATGAGGTTTGCATTTTTTGACAGTGAAATACAATGTGACATTACATATTTAGGGAAAATTGTTAGCTACTTTTTAGTAAGTTACTTTAGAGATCCTAAAAGATGACTGGGTGAGTCTATAAAGGTAAGATATTTGGTGACAACACTTTGTATGCCCCTTCATATACAGTAAAATGTTGAACTGCGAGTCATTTTTTTTTTGTAAATTGAACTTGATAAATGAGTGAGGTCTTGCAATACGAGTAGTGTCACCTCAGAACTGAGTATAAGGCTCGGTTCACACTGCAGCAACTTGGGAGTCGACTTGTGAGACTTGAAGTTGCGTGACATGTGAAGTCCCATTTTAGTCAATGGGAGCTTTCTTAATTAGCACTACTGAAGTCGCTCCAAATTCAGGTTCCTGTACTACTTCAAGGCAACTTCTATCCGACTTTAATGGAAGTTGCCTCCAAGTCAGATCCTTATCCTAATTAATGTGATTTGCATCCGACATTACAGGAAGATTACCCAGGAATTCCCTAAAGTCTAGAAGTCGCCTGGCAAAGTCATGCCCAATTTCAGGTCGCAGCAGTGTGAACCGCCTCTCTTCTCTTTTATACTCTGTAGCTCCTGAAGTGCAGGTTATTTTTTTTTATTTTTACAGTAAACTTTATACTGTATTTTCTATTGCTGTAATAATTTTTATATAAATAAATGGTTGTGGAATGAATCATCTGAGTTTCTATTATTTCTTATGGGGAAATACGATTTGATATACGAGTGCCTTAAGCACATTTCTGGAATGAATTATGCTTGCAATCTAAGGTTTTAATGTAGAAGTGTATAGAAGTGAGCAGCAGTATCTGAGCATGGGAGAAACACTGGAGAAGATTGCACTAGGGCAGGCAGAATATGAAATTCTGTTGCTTCAGAAAATGTGGACAAGGTGCACAAAACTAAACTGTAGGATAGACATTAAATATATTAATTGGTGAGACAATGCACACATCAGAACAACAGCAATTGACAATGTCCATGACAAAGACTGTTGCATATTGGGGCTCATAGCACTTGACACCCAATCAAAATCTGACCAGAGTGAACATGTCAGGGGACAACCTTGATCAATTCAGATAATAATTCTACATATATTTGTAGCAGTGGGTGAGGTAAAGAGGCGCCAATATATTCCAAACAGTATTTAAAACAATAAAAGCAGACAGCATTAGCAAGTCAGCATCTACCTCTGATCTGCTTGTAGACTCTCACATAGTGCCTGCAAGCTCTGACTAATTACGTTAGTGATATAACTTTAAAACCCTCAGTTTTTAAGCCTTTTCAGCAGCTGATTTAATCACTTACTGAATATAGAGATTATTGTTTAATAATTATATTTTTATTAAAAGTTTTAAAGGTTACATCAATGAGAAAGAAACAATATGACAAACTTCATGGGTATTTTCATAAAGTGGCTTACAGAAACCACAAAAGACCTGAAAAGAATATCATATACAACAAACATAAGTCAAACATTTAGGGAACAGACTGATAAAGTGGGGATCACTTGGCCCTTTGTAGGCCACAGATACAATGCATGCTTCATGCAAACTATTCTGACTATGCTAGGGGCTGTCCATTTTGATTGCCAAGAATGTACCTTGCACTGTCCAGAGGGTGATCTCTGGTCCTGGGGGATGTTATGCTATTTTAGTGTAAGAAACTGTATATTACAAATGACCACGGTAATTGTCTGTGTGTATATTCCTCCATCTTTCCAGCCGCTGATCTTGTATGACCTACTGGTAATGTTGGCTCCCTATATGCATCTTCCTCTACTCCTGGCTGGAGATTTTAATACCATTTTGGATGAAGATTTGGACACCTCTAACCCCTTGAGGTTATCCTCCTCAGAACTCATGTCCTAGGTGCTGTCCAATTTACTAAAGTGTGGAGGTGGAAAAATCCAGGAGTGAGGAGTTACTCTTGTCTATCTCGTACCCACAAAACAGCCTCTCGTATTGATTTGGCGTTTGCCAATAATGCTTGTCTTCCACTGGTACAGGCCACCTCCTATTTGGCAGGCGGTCTCTCGGATCATGATTCCCTTACTACGAACTTTTTCAATGGCAGCCAGGATTGGAGGAGGTGCATGGTGACTATCGCCAGGTTGGTTACAATCTGAACAGGTGATAACTAAAGTACAAACCTATGTCAGATTTTTGGGTCAATAATTCTTCCTCTGCTGAAGATTCTGTGGTATGGAATACTTTTAAAGCAGTGATAAGGGAACAGAGAGACGTTACAGGCTGAGGAGTGTAGATGTGAAAGAGAGTATGCAGCAGCCCCTGGTAACTTGACCTTTGCTGCACTGGAGGGTGCCAACCGTGCCAAGCGTCAACTTGCCTTACATGACACCACTTTGGCACATACAACCCTACAACACAAAGCAGAATTATTATTTGAGAAGGGAGATAAAAATGGCAAGCTTCTGGCGATATTGGTGTCTGATTCACAGACCTCAGTTAGAGTTCCTTGCATCTGATCTGGGTCAGGGGACTTGCTCACTGATCCTGAGGACATTATGACTAGGTTTGTAGAATACTATACATCGGTGTATGCACCTATTTCAGATTATGAGCAGGCAAAGCTGGCGACTCTTTTCTCCACCATATCCTTACCCTCGCTAGATGACAATGACAGGGCATGGCTAGACCGTGAAATTACCCTACTAGAAATGGAGCCAGCTATTCATTCTTTCCCTGCACACAAGTCACCTGGTCCGGACGGTTATCTGGTGGAATGGTTTTAGCAGTACCAAGATATGCTTGCTCTACAACTGCAAACCTTTTATTCATATTGTTTTGAACATTAAGTCCTACCCCCTTCCCTGTTGGAGGCCTATGCAGTTTTTATCCCTAACCCGGGCAAAGACTCCACTTACTGCTTGTCAAATAGACCAATAGCACTTCTTAATGCTGATCCAAAAATACTCACAAAGGTTTTGGCAACTAGTTTAACTATGGTTCTCCCTGTCCTGGTCGATATTGGTCAAACAGGCATTTTGAAATCCACAGATACCAATCCCCGCCGTTTATTCACACATTTTCAGATTTCCCACCAAATTGGAACCAGGGCAGTGGGTCTCCCCAGATATGGCCAAGGCCTTTGACTCGGTTGACCTAGGGTACATGGAAAAGGTGCTAGAGTGTATGGGTTTTGGGCCTCGTTATCATAAATGGGTTTCCTTACTGTACAATAAACCCCGGATGGCTTTAAAAATAGGGTCCTCCATATCTAATGTTTTTAATATTGGCAGGGGTACATGTCAGGGATGTCCGCTGTCCCCTTTCTTGTTTTATCTGATGATAAAACCTCTGGCGGTGAACCTGCGCTCCTCCCCTGAGGTGGGTGCATTGGAAATTGTATCCGTTAGAGAATGCCTGGCGCTTTATGCAGATGAAAAATATTTCTTTTTTTTTTAAATCGAGGCCCATCCCTTTGTGCGGTTTTTCGTATTTTGGATACATTTGATTTTTTTTTTTTTAACTATACTTCTATTGGAATGGAATGGGTCTCCCACTTCACGTATCTTGGAATCCGTATATCTGTGAGAAACGCAGACTATTGCACACTAAACCTACACCCATTATTAGACTTTCTTAAAAAAAGACTGAGGCCTGGAAGAACCTTCCATTGTCAGTGCTGGGACGCATCAATCTTCTTAACATGATATTTTCTGTATACTTATATTTTCTTCGCAACTCCCCTGTTTGGGTCCCGCGCTCTTTTTTTCACAACTTTTTTTCACAAAATACACTGATTTTTAAACTCATTTATATTCGGGTCCACTTCTCCTAGAATTAGACTCAGGGCCCTGCAGGTACTTCCTGACCTATTTAAATTCATTTTGGCAAGGGAAGGGGTTTTTTACAAGTGGGTGGCTCCTTGGGAATGAAGGGGACTCCACCACGGTGTTGGAGGCAGCAGTGTTGGCCTCCTTTGAAAGCCTGCACCTTCTATCACATAGAGCAGGGATCCTCAAACTACGGCCCTCCAGATGTTGCAGAACTACACATCCCATGAGGCATTGTAAAACTCTGACATTCACAGGCATGACTAGGCATGATGGGAATTGTAGTTCCTGAACAACTGGAGGGCCACAGTTTGAAGACCCCTGACATAGAGGCTTGGAGGCCCGGTTTCCCCTGATGGCCACTATGAGAGCCACACTCAAGGCATGGGACTGCATTAAAAACCTGTTGCAACCTGCCTTTGACTCCTTCCCACCGACCTCCTCATTGTAGATGAACCCATGTCTCTCTCATTTTCTTACCATCCCAGACTCCATTATATGGGCAACTAAAGGGATAAAGACATTAGGGGATATCACTAGAAGGGGTGAACTGTTATCCTTTATATATATATATATATATATATATATATATATATATATATATATAAAATTTACCTAATTCCTACCTTTTTAGATCCAAAAACATATGTTAAGTGAGCGCTATAGGGCCTCAGCCGCTAGCACAGAAAGGTGAATATATAACCTTCTTAACAATAAATACAAAAAATATGTGCAGCACTAAAACAATTGCAATAATATAAAACATTACGTGCTGTGCCTGTGAACTAAATTAACAGTCCAGATGTGCATAATAGTCTATAATCCAAAGGGTATAATAAAGTGTCCATCGTGTGTACAGAGTGTCAGAACACTCATCAGATATAATATCAAAGAATACAGTGATGATTGATGCACCTCAAGTGAGTAGTGATCTTAAAAGTGTGCTCCTCCTCCACCATATAGATGCACTCACCAGAAATCATATACAAATGAGCCTGTAAAACAATCCAATCGAAAGCTGGAAAGTCGGCCTGGCATGCAGGACCAACCCTTAGGTTCCCGTGTGCTGGATATGCTTGTCTTGCTGTTATGAGAGATAAAGTGATCTGCCAGTTCACAGGCACAGCACATAGTGTTTTATATTATTGCTATTGTTTTAGCGCTGTACATATTTTTTGTATCTACCTCTTTAGATACTTACACCTGTGACATGCTTTTACCTCCCAATTTGGCTCTGTCAATATGAAAATTAGGCCGTCCAGCTTAGAAAAGATGAAAAAAAAAAACACTCTCTGAGTTATATAAAGAAATTTTCTCTGTCCCTCCTCACTCAGTGGTTAAGTACAGAGAGCAATGAATGTAAGAGGTCCCGGATCTTGAAGGGGAGGAATGGGATGATAAGTGGAGCTTTCCCTTTACTCACCTGGTATCTTCAAGGGATTGGCTAATCCATTTCAAATTCCTACATAGGATTTACTATACTCCGACAAAACTAGCCAGAACTTACCTGTAGGTATAGGCGGAATGCTGCTGCTGTTCCTTTTCTCCAGCCACCTTTGGTCATGTGTTTTGGCATTGTCCGGTGCTCAGGGACTATTGGACTGTGATTCTTCAGTGTATAAAAGAGGTCACCTCTTTACCTGTTTCCATGGCGGTGGCAGTCTGCCTACTTGGGTTGGTGGAGGGTTTGGAGCCTACTAGGGCTCAATGTAAATCGCTAAATTTGTTGTTGTATTATGCCCGTAAGGCATTAATCTTGTATTGGAAAAAGCCGACCACACCTTCTATTTCCTACTGAAAGGGATTGGTTAATAAAATGTTACCATGCTATAAAGCTACATACCTGAGCAGGGGTTTCCCCAAGAAATTTGATAAAGTGTGGCAGATCTGGCTTGATAGCCCTACAACAGTTTCTCAAGACCTCTAGGGACTTGACAATTAGGATATGAATGCCTGAGTTGGGTGGTGGTTGCTGGGGGAATTATACTGGTGTTTTTCCTTCTCACCTGTTGGTATAATGTCCTTACCTTTGCAGTATTATTTTTTCAACTTATTTACTATGTTTATTTTAGTATTCAATAATTTTTTATTGAGTTTGAACAAAACAGTACAAAAATAAAACATAAAATAGAAAATATAGTAAATATATAAAACATAGAGAAAAAAAAGGGGGGGGGGGTGTCATACAGAAAAGTACCACATATCAGAACAGTGCATATCAAAGCATGACTCATAACAGTATTGGCACCTAGGAAGTCAATTACAAAAAGGTAAACAGCAAATACAACAAGTCCCAAGACTGAGTCCTCTTAAAAGGAGGCGCATATGAAGAGTCCAGAGGACTCACCAAGCCCATTAACAGACCGGCCAGCAGGGGGCCCCGTCCCACCCCAGACACCCCAAATGGGCACAAACTGTGTCCACGAAAGGACGAAGCCCCCCCAGCCCTCCTCCCCCAGAAGAGGAAACCAGTGGGCTCCCACCAATGGCCAAATAATAGATACCAACCCAGATCCACAGCAGGAAACCCAAACCAGAGCTCTGAAGTCAGAGCTAACATCGCCTCTCCTGCAGCCCGACCCCCAAAAGAGCAGATAAATGAAAAAAGAAGAAGGACCAAAGAAAAGAAAGGAGAATGGTCCGCACCACTATGGGCAGAGAGAGAAAAAGAACAAGGAATGAAAAGAGAAGAACAGAGGAAGAAGAAAAGAATAAGAAAGAAAAAGAGGCCAGGACAATAGCTATGCAAAACAAAGTAAAATAATCATCACATGTCCCCCCACGCCGGACCCCAAGCCGCCCAGCCGCAACTATGGAGCCTGCAAATATACTATGTTTATTTTATTGTGCTTAATGTATGAAGAAAAAACTCTGAGGGTTTATTACTATTTTAGGGCAGCCAATGAGAGGAGATTATTCTGCTGGGGCCTAACACACAGTGACAGGGGAGGTAGCACTGGCAGATTGATGGGACAGGGGGAGTAAGAACTGTTATAAACACAGGCATAGTGCCAATGTAGACAATGATAAAAAATCAAGTTAAAAATGGTGGACCTGGATAGTCCGCTCACACCTCTATGTCCCAGCTGGGCCCACCTTTGCCCTAGGCCCCACAGCATCTGCATGAGCTTCTATGGCAGTATTTTCACCACTACCTTTTATATAATCTTTGCTGAGAATCTGAAGTAAACTGCAGGTCTGCAAAAGTTGGATGGCTAAGGATAAAACGCATTGGACAGGAGACACTAGTGCTGACGTCAGGCCAGTGTCCATTATCGTGTCAGTAGTGGCACCCATTGTCATATAGTTTTATGACTCATTTTATTTTGGCTTTTAACATACACATCCAATAAATACTACACTATGAAGACTTTACCTGGCTCTTTTCCTGGTGGGCTTTAATTACCACAGCTACATCTGGATAGTGTGAGATGCTGAACAGCATTCCCCACAATAGATGGCGGATCTACACGAAGTGCGTGTTTGCTGCTGTAACGGCAGCCAGCTTTTCCGGCGTGTGTCCATTTCACAGGGGTGCGATGGATGATTTTGAAGCACTGTACTGGATCACTTTTCAAGTCACCACCATTATTTTGTGCATATCTGTGCACTGAACTTTGTAGGTTCACCAATACATTTATATTGCTGATCCTATCATGGGACTGTGCATTTAACCACTTTACCACTAGAGCATTTTGCTGTCTTACGTCTGGGCCACTTTTTGCGATTCGGCGCTGTGCAACTTTAACTGACAATTGCGCGGTCGTGCAAGGCCATACCCAAACGAAATTTACGTCCTTTTTTTTCCCACAAACAGGGCTTTCTTTTGGTGGTATTTGATCACCTGTGCGATTTTTACTTTTTGCGCTATAAACAAAAAAAGAGCGTACATTTTGAAAAAACAACAATATTTTTCACATTTTTTTATATGAAATTCCCCCCCCCAAAAAAATGTAAAAATCACATTTTTTTTAAAGTTTTGGCCAACAAAGGGAAAGATTTCTGTCATTTTTGGTGTTTTTTTTTTAACGCGTAATGGCGGCGATCTGTGATTTTTTTTTGCGGGACTGCGACATTGCTGCGGACAGATCGGACCCTTGACTGACATTTTTGACACTTTTGGGGGTACCAGTGACATTACTGCAGTAATCAGTGCTATATATATATGCACTGTTACTGTAAAAATGACACTGGCAGGGAAGGGGTTAATTTTTTTGGAGAGGGAGGGGTTAATGTGTGCCTGGTGCTTACTGACGTGTGTGGGGGGAGGTGGCTGAGTGACACAAGGACAGATCCAGGGTTCAGCAAAGCTGAACCCTGCAATCTGACCCTGCCTGTCACTTGGGAGATCCGCCCGCTTGTGTTTACACAAGCAGGCAGATCTCCACACTAGATCCCCGACGATCGGGGAAGAGCGGCGGCGATCGCCGCTGCTCCTCCCCTGGCCCGACTCCCGCTGTGACTGAATACAGCGGGAGCGAGCCTCCGGCGGCGCGCACGCGCCGCCGAGAAGGGGGAGTGTCTGATGACGTAGTACTACGTCGTCAGACGATAACGAGCTACTTTGCCGCAGTAGTACTACGGTACTCAGACGGCAAGTGGTTAAATCTATATTTTTCACTATATGGGTTTTTTTATGTTGATTTTCTTTCAAGATTGGACTTTTATACATACTTTTTTTTTACTTTAGCACTTTTTCTGACTTTATTTTTAAACACATTTCATTGTTGTTCATTCACTTTTGGCACTAAACATTTTTTCTTAACATTTGCAGGTTAATTTTGTTATATCATATCTGCAAAGTATGTGCATGTACAGTCAATATTTATTCAATTTAATATGTATGTATATTTAGACTTAACATATATATCCCCTAAAACACAACTAAGGGAAATACTAAAGAATTATTCAGTGTTTTATATACTGTGGGGAAGAAAAGTCTTACGTTTATAGTAAATTCATGGTACAGTATATTTATTTACTAGAACTAAAATATATTTTTGACTGCTTCTGCAAATGCATAGACATATTTCTATAACTGTGAGAGAAGGAGGTTAATTGGCTAGAACAGCTTGAGGGCTTATCACCAGTCAGCTGCTTACTGGTGAATATAAGTGATACTGACTCAAATGAGACAACTCAAAAGAATTGTGGATAAAAATACCCAAAGATTTAAACTGGAGTACCACTAAGTTTAAGATTTAGATTGTGCAGAGAATGCTTTGTCCAAATTGAATAATAGTTTGACAGCAGTAGACCTTTGTTGCTTTAAAAACATATAGTGAGTTACAAAACATATGTAAAATAATATTTCACAATGCTTCCTTAATAGCTGTATTGAAAATTGTTTCACTTTAGGCAGAATTACTTAAAGAAATACACATTATGTAAATGTAAAATATAAACTTTAGAGCTGTAACTGGTAAAGGAATAAATGCTAAATATTTTAACGGGGGCATTTATTCTGGTAATAACTGCCTGAGAGGGGATTTATCTCATAATAAAGAGTTTTATTCTAACTTCAAATTGTCTGTCCAGGATGAGGAATAAAGATCAACATGGTTCTTCCTCACGTACCAGGGTGCTAGTTGTAATTCTGGACTCTGAAATCTCTATCTGGTTCCGATGATACAGCAAGCTGCTAATTCACTCATGTTATCTATTTCTTTGATTACTGCAACTCCCTCCTTGGGGCTCTTTCACACGGGCGTTCCTTTTTTTTTGCCCGATCAGGTCCTTTTTTTTTTTTTGTAACGGACACGGATGACACTTGTGTCATCCGGTCCGTATGTCCGTTTTTCATCCCATCCGTTTGCGGATGAAAAACTGACATAATGCATGTCTATGTAAAAACGGATGTCTGCGGATGACACCACTGACATCCGTTTTTGCTTCAGTTCCGTTTTTTGAAAGGAAGAAAAAATAGGGTTCTCCTTCGTTCAAAAAAACTGAACTGAACTGACAAAAAACGGATGTCAGAGGATGATCATCCTCTGACATCCGTATTTACATAGAGATACATTATGTCAGTTTTTCATCCGCAAACGGATGGGATGAAAAACGGACATACGGAACGCCCGTGTGAAAGAGCCCTTGTTGTCCTACTTCCATGCAGACTCTTCCATTCAGTCTATCATTAATGCTGCTGCCAGACTTATCCCACCTACCAATAGTCAGTGTCCATCAGTCACCTCTCTCTGTCTATATCTCCACTATATTGATCCAACAAATAACTTTTCTTAATATTAACAACAAAAGCCATCTGCATCTCTGCTCTGAGTTATATCACCTGCCTCATCTCAAAATAACACCCAGACCATCCTCCCATGTTCACCTCCAGGACTTCTCCAGAGCCTCTTCCATGCTCTGGATATCCCTACCCCAATTTATCTAGCTATCTCTTATTCTGTCCAATGGCCACCGAGGCCTAAAAACTGAACTTTTACTTGCTCCATCTCACAGCCTATACCTTTTTATCACTCACCCATCCCTTTTAGAATATGGACTGTAAGCTCTAATGAGCAAGGCCCTCCTAATCCTCTTGTCTTCTATTGTTTTGTAAATACACTCTCCCGTAATATTGTAAAGCACTGCATAAACTGTTAGTGCTGAATAAATGCTGTATTAATAATACAAATTTATAAAAATAGTTGGATTTAGATGGCTAGAAATTAAATAAAAACAAATTACAGGGAAATTAACCATTTGTGGCTCAAGTCAAACTTAAAAAGGTTTTTCTCTAAATATATATTAACCAGCTATGGACTGCCCGCCGCAGTTATACTGCAGCAGGCAGCCCCTCCTGGTGCTGGGGGCCAGCGCACGCCGGTGACGGGGTGCTCCCACCCCCACTTGGCAGCACAAATGCAGATGCAAGACACCCGCAATCGCTCCCCGCTGAGAGAGAAGAATGGTCTGCTGGTGTAAACACAGCTGACCGTTCTTCTCTCTGGAATGATAACAGAGTGCATATGATCCTTCTATATAGGTTTACCGGTCTCTATGATCGTTTCAAAAGCACAACCCCCCACAATGTCATTAATACAGTAACAGTGCATATTTGTAGCACTGATTACTGTAGTAATGTCACTGGTCCCCTCAAAAGTGTCCAAAAGGTCAGTTAGGTGTCCCATCTGTCCGCCCAAATGTCGCAGTCCCGCTAAAAATCTCAGATCGCCGCCATTACTAGTAAAAATATATAAATAAATAAAAATGACATAAATCTTTCCCCTAGGTTGTAGACGTGATAACTTTTTGCGTGAACCAATCAAAATACACTTATTGCGATTTTTTTTTTTACCAAAAATATGTAGCAGAATACAAATTGGCCTAAAAGGATGAAAAATTTTGATATTAAATTTTTTTTTTTGGAAATGTTAAATGGCAAAATGTGAAATATATATATATATATATTTTTTCAGAATTGTCGCTTTTGTTGGTTTATAGTGCAACAAATAAAAATCGAACAGGCGATTAAATACCACCAAAAGAAAGCTCTATTGTTAGGGAAATAAATGACATCAATATTAATTCAGTACAGCATCCCACGACCACGCAATTTTCTGTTAAAATAACGCAGTGCCGAATCACAAAAAATGGCCTGGTCATTAAGGGGGCGAATCCTTCCAGTCCAGAACTGGTTAATGTAATGAGTATACAGAGCAGACCATAGACAGGGGCAGGGCATGCACAACATTTCTTTTTTAGAGCATTAGTTATGCAGAATTGAATTTTCTTACTATCTTACACTATGAAGCCGCCTTTTCTAGGAACACCTTTTATTTTAAACAGTCAGGGAACATTTTTATAAATTAGCTGCCCCACTGAGTGCATGCTTCCACAGTTCTTGCCAGGCACTGAAGCAATTTTAAGCACAGCTGTGGGGCAGGTTAATGTCAGGGAAAAAATATGCTATGGCAATTGTTATGATAAAATCTGGATTTTAATTTTCTCAAAGTGCACAGGCAAGGCCATGGATACCTAATGGGAGGCTAAATAAAGAACTTGAAATCCAAACCCTATAGGCAAGAGCCTGACATGAAGAATTGTTATTTTTTTGTAACTTTTAATAGCCCCTACTTAGCCCTAATTAACCCTCCTTCTTCATTTTAATTCATAAATTGTAAAGGTTTTAAGTAGTGTTATTTTACAAATTAAAGTCTATATATGTCCAAATTTCTTTTTATTAGTTTTGGATAGAGCATGAAATGGAAAGGGAAAAAAAGGAAAAACCTTTTTGTATCACAGTACACAGCTGAATTATTAGTTGGGTCCATAAGGGATATCAACCCCCAGTCTTAAAGTAGTTAATAAACACTTACATGAAATATCTTCTTTTTATTAACCGAACATCCACTCCCCTATATAGTAAAACCTGAACATTTTAGCACAGTTGTTCTGATACTGTCTTGGCCAGTTTAACTCAAGCTCTGAAACAAACTAGCATATGCTTAATCCTGCTTCCTTATCTGCCATTAGTCCTTTGCAAAATAGTACAGAAATAATCTCTTACCTTCATCCCACTAATGGGCACACATTTCCATGACATTCCTCTCAGCAGGACGTCTGCATAAAAAAAAAAAAATAAAGAATTAGAATTAAATAGTTCACTTATCTCTGCATACCAGGCACAGGTTAAGTCTGGTTCACACAGTTTGAGAATCTTTAACAGAAAGTAACTGGTCACGTTAAAGAAGGCATCTGTCAGCCATTCCTGAGGAGTCATGGAAAGTAAGATTAAAATAAAATTGAATATATGAACACTGCTAAAGGTTATATATTAGTTCTTCCAAGCAGATCGAGCAGTTACATATAAAAATAAATTTACTATCCTGCCTCTTTAGTTATTAAGGCTATGCCACTGGCACAACCTTGTATACAGTATACAAGGTTATATATATATATATATATAAAAAATAATTATATACAAAAATACACATATATACAGTATATATACACACACACAGTATACAGCTGCAAGAAAAAGTATGTGAACCCTTTGGAATAATATGGATTTCTGCACAAATTGGTCATAAAATGTGATCTGATCATCATCTAAGTCCCAACAATAGACAATCACAGTCTGCTTATACTAATAACACACAAATAATGAAATGTTGCCATGTTTTTATTGAACACACCATGTAAACATTCACAGTGCAGGTGGAAAAAGTATGTGAACCCCTAGACTAATGACATCTCCAAGAGCTAATTGGAGTGAGATGTCAGCCAACTGGAGTCCAATCAATGAGATGAGATTGGAGGTGTTGGTTACAGCTGCCCTGCCCTATAAAAAACACACACCAGTTCTCGGTTTGCTTTTCACAAGAAGCATTGTCTGATGTGAATGATGCCTCGCACAAAAGAGCTCTCAGAAGACCTACGATTAAGAATAGTTGACTTGCATAAAGCTGGAAAGGCTTATAAAAGTATCTCCAAAAGCCTTGCTGTTCATCAGTCCACGGTAAGACAAAGTGTCTATGAATGGAGTAAGTTCAGTACTTCCCTCACTCAAAGTCCCGATTTCTTTTTGAACTGGCCGGTGCTGCCAACATTTGAACCCGTGTGTACTAGGCTTAACCACTTTACCCCCCCAGAAGGTATTACTCCCTTCATGACCAGGCCATTTTTTGCGATATGACACTGCGTTATTTTAACTGACAATTGCGCGGTTGTGCAAAGCTGTACCCAAATAAAATGTATGTCCTTTTTTCCCCCCAAATAGAGCTTTCTTTTGGTGATATTTGATCACCTCTGTGATTTTTATTTTTTGCGCTATAAAAAAAAAAATGATTTTGAAAAAAAAAAATCAATACATCTTGCTTTCTGCTATAAAACACACTCAATAAAAAATGTAAAAAAATCAAATTTCTTCATGAAGTACAGGTACATGATTTTGCGCTAAAGGCCAGCCCTGCCACAGTAAATGTATGTGGGGCGGTCCTTAACCACTTACCCACTGGGCACTTATACCCCCTTCCTAACCAGACCAATTTTTAGCTTTCCTTGCTTTCACATTTTGCAATACTGTACCCTATACATTTTTGTACTTTTTTTTATACAAATGGAGTTTTATTGAGGTGGTATTTAATCATCAGTGGGTTTTTATTTTTGCACTATAAATGGAAAAAGAACGGAAATTTTGTAAAAAAATGCATTTTTCTTTGTTTCTGTTTAAAAAAATTTAAAATTTAGTAACTTTTCTTCATAAATTTTGGCCAGAAGTTATACTGCTACATATCTTTGGTAAAAATATCAAAAATAAGAATATATTATTTTGTCTTTGTAAAGGTTATAGAGTCTACAAGCTATGGTGCCAATCATTGAAAATTGTTTACACCTGATGTAATGTCTCATTTCTTGAGACATTAACAAGCCAGTACAGTACAAATACCCCCCAAATGACCTTTTTTAGGAAAGTAGACATTCCAAGGTATTTAGTAAGAAGCATGGTGTTTTTTTTTAGATTGTAAATTTTTCCCACAATTCTTTGCAAAATTAAGATTTTTTTGTTTTCACAAAATTGTCATATTACCAAGGTATTTCTCACACACTGTATAGGCATACTTGCAACTACACCCCAAAATACATTCTGCTATTCCTGCTGAATATGGCGGTACTGCATGTGTGACACTTTTACACAGCCCGACCACATACAGAGGCCCAACATCCAAGTAGTGGCTCCAGCCGTTCTAGGAGCATAAATTAATTAAAGCAAACACCCCAACACATAATCTAGGAGGCATTATGAGTCTTTTGAACATATCCTTTTTTTCCACAAGTTTTTGGAAAATGTGGAAAGAAAATGAAAACACATTTTTTTTTTTTTTACACAAAGTTATCCATTTATAATACATTTCTAACACATAGCACAAACATAGCAAAAAATTACACCCCAAAATGCATTCTGCTACTCCTCCTGAGTATGGCGATACCACATGTTTTTACACAGCCTCGCCACATACAGAGGCCCAACATTCAGGGAGCACCGTCAGGTGCTCTAGGGACATAAAATTACACATATAATTTCCTGACCACCCATTACAGTTTTGCAAGGCACTGTAGGGCACTGATAAGCACTGGAGTGGCACTGATGTGGCATAGATAAGCACTGATGTGGCACGGATGAGCACTGATGTGGCATGGATGTGGCATGGATGAGCACTGATGTGGCACGGATGAGCACTGATGTGTCATTGGTGAGCACTGATGTAGCATTGAAGTGGTACAGATGAGCACTGATGTGGCATAGATGAGCACTGATGTGGCACAGCTGAGCACTGATGTGGCATGGATGAGGTACAGATGAGCACTGATGTGGCATGGGTGTGGCATGGATGTGGCATGGATAAGCACTGATGAGGCATGGGTGGGCACAGACGAGGCATGGACGTGGCAAGGATGGGCATGAATTGGGCACAGATGGTCATGAATAAGGCATGGATGAGGCACAGAGTGGCATGAATGATGCATGACTGAGGCACGAATAAGCACAGATGGGCATGATTGAGGCATGGGTGGGCATTATTGGGGCACAGATGGACATGACTGAGGCACACATAAGGCACAGACTGGCATAATTGAGGTACAGATGAGGCACAGATTGGCATGAATGAGGCATGACTGAGGCACGGATGGGCATGATTGAGGCATGGATGAGGCACAGATGGGTATGATTGAGGCACGGATGAGGCATAGATGGGCATGATTGAGGCACGAAAGAGGCAGGGGTGAGCAGTGCTGTGGTCTCCCTCCTCTCCTCGCATGCTGTATCGATCACTGTGTACAGCTTGCGAGGAGAAGAGAGAACTGAACCTGCAAGCACCGGTTTGTTGACAACTGATCGCTCCGTCATTGGACAAAGCAATCACATGGTAAAGGGCGGCTGTCATCGGCCCTTTACCATGATCCGTGATGCGTTGGGTCTGGTGAACTGGGTGAGCAAGGACACTTCCATGTGCACGCCCCAGGGGTCATTGTAAGCCCTCCAAAAATAAGACGATCACGCTGTAGCTGTCATTTGGCTATGGCCCAGTCGGCAAGTAGTTAAGCAGTTAAGCTGTGCTGTATAAAGAATTGCAAAAGGTGGATGTCAAGCCACATTCAGGTACCTACACTACTTGTATACAAATCATACATTTATTAATATCTTAATAAATACAGGGCTTCAGTCATTTGTGTCTTTTATATCTGCTTGGGTTTCAGCTTTAACCACTTGCCGAGCGCTCACTGGAGCTCTACTGCGGCAAATTGGTTAGTTCTCGTCCAGCGACGTAGACCAAGTCGCTGGACTCCTCCCCTTGTGGGCGGCGCAAGCATGCCGTCGGAGGCTCACTCCCGCTGTATTCAGTCACAGCGGGAGTCGGGCCAGGGGAGGAGCGGCGGTGATCACCGCCGCTCTTCCCCAATCGTCGGGGAATCGAGTTTGGAGATCTGCCCACTTGTGTAAACAAAGCGGGCGGATCTCCTAAGTGACAGACAGTGACAGATTGCAGGGTTCAGCATAGCTGAACCTGCGATCTGTCCCTGTGTCACTCAGTCACCTCCCCCCACACACGTTAGTAAGCACCAGGCATACATTAACCCCTCCCTCTCCAATAAACTTAACCCCTTCCCTACCAGTGTCATTTTTACAGTAACAGTTCCTAAACTAGGAAGGGGGGGCAAAAGAGTGAAAATACAAGAGTCCAATTGCCCCCCGAAACAATGCCAGAACAGGTCAGAAGCACAGAGGTTAAGAAATGATAAGCTCAGAGTCCTGTCTACAAATGCTCGCAGTTTAGGTAAAAAAATCAATGAACTTGGGTCAATAATGGAATCTGAGAATGTAGATTTAGTGGCTGTTACGGAGACATGGTTTAATGAAAGAAATGACTGGGACATAACCATACCAGGGTACTCTTTATACAGAAGAGACAGAGTAGGCAAGAAAGGAGGAGGAGTGGCCCTGTATGTGAAAGATAGCATTAAATCTAACCTAATACAAGTTGGTGAGGCCAACATAGAGTCAGTTTGGGTTACGTTGCAGTTTGCTAATCATGCAGTAACTCGTGTAGGTGTGATATATAGGCCACCTGGTCAAGTTAAAGAACTAGATGATCTACTAGTTGAAGAAATAGCTAAAATGACAATGAAAGGAGAAGTTATCATTATGGGAGATTTCAATCTTCCAGATATAAACTGGAAAACCAAAATAGCAAGTTCTACCAGGAGTACAGATATTCTAAATTCCCTACTGGGGTTGTCTCTGCAACAAGTGGTTGAGGAGCCAACCCGGAGGGAGGCCATTTTGGATCTGGTATTCACAAATGGGGATTCGGTATATGATGTCATTGTAGGCGAAACCTTGGGATCTAGTGATCACCAGTCAGTGTGGTTTAATATAAGAACTGTGAAAGAGTCACACCACACAAAAACAAAAGTTTTAGATTTTAGAAAAACAGACTTTTCAAAAATGAAATTAGTCATAAATGAGTCCTTATCAGACTGGAACGGATTACATGGAGTCCAGGAGAAATGGGACTACTTAAAAGGTGCATTATTGAAGGCAACAGAAAATTGCATTAGACTTGTCAGTAAAAGCAAAAAAAGGAAGAGACCACTGTGGTACTCAGCAGAAGTGGCCCAAATCATTAAAAATAAAAAGCTAGCATTTTGTAATTATAAAAAAACCCAGAGCAATGAAGATAAGGAAATCTACAAGATTAGGCAGAAAGAGGCCAAGCAAGTTATAAGAACTTCTAAAGCGCAGGCAGAAGAAAAACTAGCTCAGTCTATGAAAAAGGGGGATAAGACATTCTTCAGATATATAAATGAAAAAAGGAAATTAAAACAAGGAATAACTAAATTAAAAACAAAGGACGGAAGGTATGTAGAAGAAAATAAAGGGCTAGCTGACTGCCTTAATGAATACTTCTGTTCAGTTTTTACAGAAGAAAAAGAAGGAGAAGGACCTCCACTTGAAAGGATGACTAATGAATCATTTGATGCATGTGTCTTTACAGAGGAAGACATTCTAAGATTGCTGTCTAAAGTGAATACAAATAAGTCACAGGGTCCTGATGGGATACACCCAAGATTATTAAAAGAGCTTAGTGGTGAGCTGGCAAAACCATTAACAGATCTATTTAACCAATCATTAGTAACAGGAGTCGTCCCGGAAGACTGGAAATTGGCAAATGTCGTGCCCATTCACAAGAAAGGTAGTAGGGAGGAATCGAGCAACTATAGACCAGTGAGTCTGACATCAATAGTAGGCAAATAATGGAAACCCTATTAAAGGATAGGATTGTGGAACATCTTAAATCCCATGGATTGCAAGATAAAAAAGAACATGGGTTTACTTCAGGGAGATCATGTCAAACAAATCTTATAGATTTTTTTGACTGGGTGACTAAAATAATAGACGGTGGAGGTGCAGTAGACATTGCATATCTAGATTTTAGTAAGGCTTTTGACACTGTCCCACATAGAAGACTTATCAATAAACTGCAGTCATTGAGCATGGACTCCCATATTGTTGAGTGGATTAGGCAGTGGCTGAGTGACAGACAACAGAGGGTTGTAGTCAATGGAGAACATTCAGAACAAGGTCATGTTACCAGTGGGGTACCTCAGGGATCTGTACTGGGACCAATTTTGTTTAATATCTTCATAAGTGATATTGCAAAAGGCCTCGATGGTAAGGTTTGTCTTTTTGCTGATGACACAAAGATATGTAACAGGGTTGATGTTCCTGGAGGGAAACGCCAAATGGAAAAGGATTTAGGAAAACTAGAAGAATGGTCAGAACTCTGGCAACTGAAATTTAATGTGGATAAGTGCAAGATAATGCACCTGGGGCGTAAAAACCCAAGGGCAGAATATAGAATATTTGACACAGTCCTGACCTCAGTATCTGAGGAAAGGGATTTAGGAGTAATTATTTCAGAAGACTTAAAGGTGGGAAGACAATGTAATAGAGCAGCACGAAATGCCAGCAGAATGCTTGGATGTATAGGGAGAGGTATAAGCAGTAGAAAGAGAGAAGTGCTTATGCCGCTGTACAGAACACTGGTGAGACTTCACTTGGAGTATTGTGCGCAGTACTGGAGGCCATATCTCCAGAAGGATATAGATACTCTAGAGAGAGTTCAAAGAAGAGCTACTAAACTAGTACATGGATTGCAGGAAAAAACTTACCAGGAAAGGATAAAGGACCTTAACATGTATAGCTTGGAAGAAAGAAGAGACAGAGGGGATATGATAGAAACATTTAAATACATAAAGGGAATCAACTCGGTAAAGGAGGAGAGCATATTTAAAAGAAGAAAAACTACCACAAGAGGACACAGTTTTAAATTAGAGGGGCAAAGGTTTAAAAGTAATATGAGGAAGTATTACTTTACTGAGAGAGTAGTGGATGCATGGAATAACCTTCCTGCAGAAGTGGTAGCTGCAAATACAGTGAAGGAGTTTAAGCATGCATGGGATAGGCATAAGGCTATCCTTCATACAAGATAGGGCCAGGGACTATTCATAGGATTCAGATATATTGGGCAGACTAGATGGGCCAAATGGTTCTTATCTGCCGACACATTCTATGTTTCTATGTTTCATATTTATAGCACTGATTACTGTAGTAATGTCACTGGTACCCCCAAAAGTGTCAAAAATGTCAGTCAAGGGTCCGATCTGTCCGCGGCAATATCGCAGTCCCGCAAAAAAAAAAATCGCAGATCGCCGCCATTACTCGTTAAAAAAAAAAACACCAAAAATGACTGAAATCTTTCCCTTAGATAGTAAACGCAATAACTTTTGTGCAAACCAATCAAAATACGCTTATTGTGATTTTTTTTTTACCAAACATAGGTAGCAGAAAACAAATTGGCCAAAAATTTAAAAAAATTTTGATTTTTACATTTTTTTTTGGGGGGGGGGGGGAATTTCATATTAAAAAATGTGAAAAATATTGTTATTTTTTCAAAATTTACGCTCTTTTTTTGTTTATGGCGCAAAAATTAAAAATCACACAGGTGATCAAATACCACCAAAAGAAAGCTCTGTTTGTGGGACAAAAAGGACGTAAATTTTGTTTGGGTATGGCGTAGCACGACAGCGCAATTGTCAGTTAAAGTCGCACAGTGCCGAATCGCAAAAAGTGGCCTGGACGTAAGACAGCAAAATCCTCCGGTGGTAAAGTGGTTAATTAACAGAAGCTTATTGGGGCTCAATTATTTCTTTCCCAATATATGTTTTTCAAGAAATGTACACAAGGAATTAAATGTACATAATTTCTCCTTGCTTCTCTTACAAGAGATCATGGAAAGTTCTCGTGCCACCCAACCGGTGACCTGTCTATTTTTAACAACAATTAACTGCTTTATGGCCAGAGAGACAGACCCATTTGTTTTCTACCCCAGTGACACAGATGAGGTTTACATTTCAAACTAATACTAAAAGACGAGGAAATGAAGGTCTTGTCTGTAAATCTTTCTCCGCTTATCTAAATGTTTAGACATAATGATGAATTATTGCAAGAAATTAGCTTCTTAAGAAAAATCTTTACCACACACAGGAAACTTCCCCTCCTTCCAGTGAGGCACATATAGCAAAATCCTAATGAGTTTATTTAGATAACTTTATCAAAGTGTTTTTCTTTTCTTTTGGTGGATGTGATGATTAAGTTGGTCGGTTGAGGATTATGGAATGTCTACTTGTGTTGGTTATGACCATCTATCATATCAGGAAAGCTGACATATAGGTCAGATGGTCAATATCACATTGATATTTGAGCTCTTTCCACAAGTGCTGAGTGCAGGCAGTGTTTGGTTTAAAGATATTTCACACATAAGAAAAAAATAGTCCATCACTGGGCACCATTTACTGTAGACTGAATCCATTTAATTCATTTTAGCTTGAGGTAATTCAATTTTCTTCACTATTCCTGCATCCACACAGGTCAGTCAATTCTTGAAATGGATGTAAGTGTAGGCTGGTAAGTAACAAAAAGAAACATGTCAAAGTCACATAAGAAAATATATACAGTATGTGCTCAGCAGATCTCTGTTCTAGCTTTTCAATCCCGCTGGATTGGGTGGCAATTTATTCATTTACTCTGTAATTAGTAACTGACTGAACAGCATCTTAATCGCTTGTGATTTCAGTTGAACAGTAGCAACGGATATGACTGCTAAAAAAATATTCTCCCCTACAGGCACATTGAACACTCAATGCATGTATACATCCTAGGTGTGGCATGTAGGTACCCTAGGGGCTGTTCCTATTTTAGTAAAGTAGTAGACCATTGCCCCTCAAAAATTAAGTAGGCTGATAGCCTCTTCCCATTATGGAACCCCCCCTCCCGATGATATCCCAGGTTTGAGCTCCCATAGACAATTCTTTGTCAACCAATACTGCTAAATGTGGAGGCACCAGAAGATGGGAATCTGATGTTTATGAGCACATTTTTTTTAAATCTGACCATGCATCTATCTTTTTATCTGGGGATCAGCCTGCATATTCATTTCTCAAATTACCTAGATAACCATAGTAATGACACCCTCTGGATGCCATCACAGGTAAGGCTCTCCTTGGTAAAGAATGGGCCTTGATACACATGCACACTAAGAAGAGGACTTGGTAGTAAGTTTTCTGGAAGAAAGGCTACGTGAATGGAGACCCACCATGAATATTGCTGAATACAGACTGAAGGTAAGTATATATTCAGGTGGGCTGAACTTGCTGTTGTGATGGGGATGAGGGTTTTTCAGGTAAGTAATGACTGTCCCTTAAAACTTCTGTTAAATATTAGTGATTATATATGGGTTGATTTACTGAAGGCAAATAAACTATGCACTTTGGAAATGTAATTGCCCTCTGCAATGGTATTTGCTCCAGAGCTTAGTAAATTATTATTAATATTATTATACAGGATTTATATAGCACCAACAGTTTGCACAGCGCTTTACAATGTGAGGGAAGACAATACAGTTACAATACAGTTCAATAAAGGGGGAATTAGAGGGCCCTGCTCGTAAGAGCTTACAATCTAGAATGATATGAGGGGAAGCTCTAATGACTTCCATCATCCAATTACGTGTAAGCAAAAATACTGTTTTTTTTTTCTTGCATGTGGTTAGGTATTTTATTAATATGAAGCTTCACTTCATTTAAAGCGTTACTAAACCCACAATAATAAAATCAGCTTGTATATGCAGTAAAGCATGCTTGTTACACTCACTGTGGAACTGGATTGTGTAAAAAGGCTGTTTGATCCTCTCTGCTCTGATTCTTCCCTTCTTTTACTGTCCCCAATCCATCTGCTGATAGAACGGAGCCCTAAGAGGCACTCTGCACATGCTCAGTTTGGTGTGTATTGCTAGAGATTTTCTTTTTTTGGGAGGGTGCATGTGATGAGCACTGGGCCAATCAGCACTGTCTAGACAAAAAGTCAGGAGTCATGCAGCCTCATAGGACAGTCAGAGAAGAATGAAAAGATTTAACTAGTGCTAAGCCGGACACTGATTTAATTCACAAGACTGCTATATACTGCTGGTGAGTAAAGGTATTTATCAATTTACATTTACAAAATAATTGCATTTCCATGATCTATGTACTGTGGGAGACCGGTTATATTAAATGCAGGGTCCTGGGTTTAGTAATACTTTAATAAACTCTGGAGCAAATGAGCTTGCAGAGTGCAACTGCACTTTAAAAGTGCACAGTATATTTGCCTTTAGTAAATCAACCCCTGTTACTTTGTCTAACTTTTTAGTGTTGTGGTTTGAATTGCGCGCATCGGGGAAAATCTGTGTCGGCCGTGTCCCTTGGACACAGCCAATCACAGATCGTGGTAAATGGCCAATCACAGCGGCCATTTACCACGTGATCGGCCCATGCAATGAGAGATGATCTCATATGTAAACATATGAGATCATCTCTCATCAGCCATCGCCAGCTCTCCTTCCTCACACAGAGACTGCGTGTGAGGAAGGAGCAGAGCCGATCAGCCGTTCGGGGACACAGAAAAATGTAATCAGGGCACTGGTCACCAGTGCCCTTATTACAACAGAGGTAAATAAAATACAATGTGCCCACCATCAGTGCCCCCCATCAGTGCCCCCCATCAGTGCCAACAATCAGTGCCCATAGTGCTGCCAGTTAGTGCCCATCAGTGCCTGCTCATCTAGGCACTGATGAGCACTGACTGGCAGAACTATGGGCACTGAGTGTGGGCACTGATGGTGCTGCCCATCAGTGCTCATCAGTGCCGCCCATCAGTGCTCATCAGTGCCACCCGTCAGTGTCCATCAGTGCCACCCATCAGTGTCCAGCAGTGCCACCTCTCAGTGCCCATCAGTGCCGCCCGTCAGTGCCACCTCTCAGTGCTCATCAGTGCCGCCTATCAGTGCTCATCAGTGCCGCCTATCAGTGCTCATCAGTGCGGCATATTTGTACCTCCTCATCAGTGCCACCTCATCAGTGCCCATAAGTGCCACCTCATCAGTACCCATGAGTGCCACCTCATCAGTGCCCATCAGTGCAGCCTATCAGTGCCCATCAGTGCCACCTCATCAGTGCACATCAGTGAAGGAGAAAAATGTATTTATTTTCAAAATTTACTCGCAGAAAATAAGAAAAACTTTTTTTTTTCAAAATTTTCTGTCTTTTTTCTTTTTTTTGTAAGAAATAAAAAACCCAGAGGTGATTAAATACCACCAAAAGAAAGATCTATTTGTGTGAAAAAAATGATAAAAATTTCATATGGGTACAGTGTAGCATGGCCGCGCAATTGTCATTCAAAGCGTGAGAGCGCTGAAAGCTAAAAATTGACCTGGGCAGGAAGGGGGTGAAAGTGCCCGGTAGGCAAGTGGTTAAAGCGCACAAAGCTTTACTTTATTCATTTTGTTACGTCCTTATTCTCTACCCCCTCAACTCCAAAAACGATTGAAGATAAAAACAATCAAAAACTTTACATTTTCAGATGGAGATTAGAGGTGGCAACGCACATTTTTCTTTCATGATTGGTTTCCTTTAATGTTAGAAAGTCAGGGTAAAAGCCAGAATAGGATCAGTCTAACTTGACAGTTATGATTTGCTTTTTCGAAGATAAAATGATAACTAGGCTTTGTTATATGTGCTTCAAAGTACAATATCTTCTCCCAAAAAAATCAGAAAACATTACACTAGGCTATATCACTCATAATGACAAAAAAAGACAGTAATTAAGGCATACCTTCTGTGTTTTATTACTCCATGTGTGTTTTTTGGCTTTCTCACAATTGTTCTTCAATGTGTTGCCAGAAGGTTTGGCCAGCCCTTTTTTTGGAACAGAGCTAGTAGCTGCTCTTTTGGAATTTTTAATAGAGGGGGGTCTTGATATTTCTAACTTTATAACATTATAACAAAGATGTATTCCTCACTGTTACTACACCTTTATCCACATATTTCTACTGTATATATACCGACTGTAGATTCTTATATATGTAGTTTTGTGTATGGCAATACATATTTCTTTTTATAAAGGTCTATGATCTTAGACAGAAAGTATGTCTTGTCTATGATAAAAGCCATAGTGAACTTTACTGAAGCTTTGCATACCACAATGGAGTATGAGATGTTAGTCCTTCCTTCCTTTGATTAGCTGTTGATGTAATTAAGCCTTGTTTTTTTTAGCAAGTAATAAGGCCAGTTTGGCTAGAGTTATTCTTAGTGGGAGATTCCTTAATTTTGAATCATATCTGACCTTTATTAGACTGTTTTTATTTGGTTAGTGTGATCTTAATGGATTATATTACATTACACTTGAAGACCTTTTCTGGCACTTTTTGTTTACATGTAACAATCTGTTTTTTTTTTTGCTAGAAAATTACTTAGAGCCCCCAAACATTATATATATATATTTTTTAATGCAGATACCCTAGACAATAAATTGGTGGGATGTGCAATTTTTTTTTTTTAGTCACACAATATTTGTGCAGCGGTTTTTCAAACGTAATTTTGAGGAAAAAAAATACACTATCTTCGATTAAAAAAAATAAATAAATATAAAAGATGATACTACGCAGAGTAAATAGATACCAAACATATAAAATTGCGCACGCCCATGCAACAGCGACAAATTACGTAAATTTACTATCCATAGGCGACACTTGTGTTGGACAATCACTGTTTGGTGCATGCGGGACCGATGCGTACGCTCGCCTTTGCGCACTAGCCCGGGGGGACAGGGGCACTTGAATTTTTTTTTTTTTAATTATTAGTTTATTTTAGTTTATTTTACTTTGACACTTTTGTTGCTGTCACAAGGAATGTATCTTTTGTAACAGCAATAAGCACGTAACAGGTACTCTTTATGGAGGGATCTGGGGGTCTATAAGACCCCAAATTCCTCCTCTGCCCTTGAAAGCATTCAAAACACCAAAATCTGTGTTTTTGAATGCTTTTGATTTCCAAAAAATGATGCCGTTGACATCCAGGTAAACCAGAAGTGATGTCATGTCATCGATTCCAGGTTACCACCATAGTGGAGACCTGTTTAAAGCTGATCCTGGCTCTGGGTCTCTGATTAGCTAGCAGACATGCTGGATAGTAGCTCAGATATCCAGGAGGGATGGGAGAGCTTGAGCTAGCCGCAGACGTTAGCAGAAGGGGGAGACATCCCCTCCCACTGCTTGTAAAAGCAATTGAGCAGCCAGTTAGCCACTCTGATTGCTATTACAAGAGAGCCAACCGTCGGCTCTAAAAAACGGCACTGGGTTGATACCTGCAGCTGCAGGCATCAGCCCGGAACAACTACTTGAAGTCAAATATAGGGATGATCGAACGGTTCGGGTCAACCATCGGTTTGACCCAAACATTGGGTGTTCGAAATTC
This sequence comes from Pelophylax lessonae, assembly GCF_965119305.1. Lineage (NCBI taxonomy): Eukaryota > Metazoa > Chordata > Amphibia > Anura > Ranidae > Pelophylax > Pelophylax lessonae. Next base: position 590,703,123 of record NC_138768.1, read on the forward strand.
GGCCGAATTCCGAACGTTTTGTGGTAAAAGTTCGGAATTCGGTCACCCGAACCGCCCAAAATGCAATGGGACAGGAAGTGGGCTCTAAAAGCCCGTGATTGGCCCAGAAACGTCAGTAAAAGCCAATGAGGGGGCAGGAGTCTGCTAGGAACGTGATTGGAGTGACTACGGGGACCAGAGGCCAATCAGGAGTGAATACGCCCCCCAGTATATAACATAGCCCTGCCTAACCTTTAGCACTGTAATTTTGAGGCTTTGGAAGAGAGTAGAAGCATTTGTGTTTCTCCTGCTGTGTTAAACAACGTTGCTGCATAGCCGATTGCTTGTAAAGCTCCATACCAGCAAAAGAGCAGTCAGCTTACAGAAAGATTGTCAGTGTAGTTAGAAATACAGTGATTGTGCTGTTTGAGTTAGAAAAAAAAAAAAAAAAAATTTAAAGCGACAGTGTCAGTTAGAAATTATCTTCTACTGTATGGAGCTGTTCTTTTAGTGTGAGGAAAGGGATATGATGTGTAGTTAGGGTACTATATACCACTATAGTTAGATTCAATAATCTAGTTTTTGTAGGGATGGTTTTAAGTGTCAGGGTTCCGTCTAGTGAGCACGTTGCACTGCTGATATATCTACAGCAGGTATACGTGCTTGCTAGTCAGCTATTGTGCAAAATACATTTCAGCGATACACACATCTGCTGTATTTAGCAACAACTTTGGGTCGCATAGCAGTGTGCGTTTTGCAGGTGCCAAAGCCTCAGTGACAACTTAATGGCTGTTCTTGTTGTAAGCGTTAAGTCCACTGCAAAAGGCTTTGCTACTCTGCGTCACACACATCTGCTTTATTTAGCGACAACTTTGGGTCGCATAGCAGTGGGCGTCTTGCAGGTGATTTTCACATCGCACAGTTGATTAAGCCTCAGTGACAACTATACATAAATTAAAATTCATCACAAAAAAAGACCAGATTATTTTTCTTAGAATTTCAGTAGCGCAGGGATGGTGTTACCCTCCTTTCATAAACTGCAAATAAATAAAGTGCATAAATTGCATAAATAATCCAAAACATACAACTAAGCAAGAACAGAGTCCTTCAAAAGTCTTTGTTTATGTAGTGCCAGAGCAATACACAGTGCCTTTAATGCAGGGTCATTGGTGTCAGTTATAGGAACCACCGAACAATGTCACCACCACCAGCTCTGGTCCCATTGTTTGGGTCCCATTGATTTCAATGGGGTTCGGGAATCCAAACCAAACTTTCGGGAAATTCGGGTGTTCTGGTCGAACCGAACTTTTCAAAAGTTCAATCATCCTTAGTCAAATGATGTACTAGGTATGTGATTTGGTGGCAAGTGGTTAATCTGTTTTCATGAAAATGTAAAGAACACAGATCAGCACATACACTACCAACATTATTTGGATCAGATTCATCAGTGAGAATGAAGTGCTTATAAATGCAGCAAATATCATTATTAATATGAGTGGGAGCTAACATGAAACAACACCCATGACAACTAATAAACTTCTAACCAATAAGCCTAATGTAGTAATGTGCAAACACTTTGCATTCTGATAATGTAACAGGGTGCAGTATATGTATGACTCTGCATTTACCAGTAACACAACTCTAAAAATATGTGTTGTTTATTCCTTAATGTAGGTTAATGAGTGTAACAGTATGTAGCACCCTCCTAGATAAGTGCTAGGATTAGGTAGGTTTAGTTCTGGCTCACTGTGTTCAGTGCAGCTGTATTTTTATTTTAAGGTAAATTTAGCTTGTCTCACTGTAATCAGTATGGCTGCAATTCCTGTGATAGGCAAATTTAGCTCTAGCTCACAGTAAGCCGTGCAGCTGCATGTGATTTATTAGGTCTGTTCAGTGCTTCAGCTGCTGCTGGTTTGATTGCTTCCTCAGCTTTCCAGAGAACAGTAGAATTTTCTGGAACATAAGTGTGGAGCAATGTAGATAGCAGCATGAATTTTATACAGTCCACAAGGTAACTCTCCTGCGCTCAGGTGCTATAGTTAGGGAAAAGGAGTGTATCCTAGACTTTATTGACAGCACCTGGGGTCTTGCTGCCCTCTCAGGATCATGGGTATCCACAAGTACTAGAAGCGACAAAAACAAGAGAAGGGTGCACTGACCTAGTGCAAGACTATTAAAACATTTATTGAAGAATAAAAGGTAACATACATCATACTCACAAACAAATGTAGTAAAAAGCACATATCAAAATACTGCATAGATGGGTAGCCTCCAGGACATGGACTAATCCAATGCTGCTGGAAGACCAGATGGCATCTGTAATGGCAGGGCTGACACATTTCCAGGGAGAACCATTTTCCTCAGAGCCCCTTTGACATGCACTTTTTACTACATTTGTTTGTGAGTATGATGCATGTTATCTTTTATTCTTCAGAAAATGTTTTAATAGTATTGCACTAGGTCAGTGCGCCCTTCTCTTGTTTTTGTCCCTTATGAATATTTATACAGCCCTGGCCAATCCCAGGGAGGGTGGCCCTGAAGGCTGCTGGACGTCTGTATAAATATTCAGAGACACAGCACTTCTGGGTCTTATCATGCAGAGGGGAAGCCCAGCATGGAGGGCTAGCTGCCCGCTTGCCATGTGCTTGCCGTTCATGAGGCCTCGGCTGAGCTAGCTGAGGACCTGGATGCTAAAACTACAGAGAGCTTGTCTGAAAATATATATCTGTTTTAACAGGAGAAATGTGTCTCATGGATGTTGGAAGGAAGCAACCAACTTTTTTAGGACATTTGTGATTATAGACAATGAGGGATATCTTAGAGACGTTTGGGCTGCTGCCACCCCTCTGGTGCTACAGAGTCAGCTGTGTGTTTATGCAAGGGGGACATTGGCTGGTGTACTGAAGAGCTCAGTCTATCTAGTTCTTTGTGAAGGGACTCTGCTATATGTGTTTTAAATAAAGAAGGTTGTGTGCTTTAACTGCTCCTACTACAAAGCCAAGTCCATAGTTTGCTTTTGCAAGGAATTCTGTTTCAGCTTTACAGAGGGAAGTTTGCTGTCCTCATCTTGTACATAGTTCTTTTTGGAATGTCCCACTCAATTCCTTGAACCCTATCCCAGTTACCCCAAAAATAAAAACACCCCTAGACTGGTAATTGAGCCAAAGACTGACTATGATTTTGGGCATGGCTGTAGATCAATTACTGGGAAAAGGAATCCGGGCAATTTCCAGTGACTCAATAGCTAGTGGAGCTACATGTGCTAATCTTTTATTTTTGGCTAATCGTATATTGCTGGTGTATAGTATATATACAGTGCTAGATTTCCCATGAGATCACATTGGCTGGCCTGGGTTTAAATTATGCCTGGGGCAGCATCTAGCTGCCCAGGCCACTTGAAAAATGTCGTCCACTGCATTTTATTGGTTTCCAAAACCTTCAGCCAAAACTTCATTTTCTCTTTTCACCACCTTCCTCCTACACACTTCTATGTACATTTGCAGTTCAAATACTGCCACTGGCCTACCCAGAACTCCATCTCCAGCTACTTCTGTACCTACTCCTCCTAGCCATTTGTTTGTATGGGAAGCAGCTTAGAGATGGGGTGACAAGGATTCGTAATGACCGACCAAGCTGCTGCTAGGTGTTCTGAGAGGTGAGGTAGGAGGTGGAAGAAACTCACTTACACATGTTAATACAGTAACACAAGCTCGTGCTTATAGTTGGCTTACTATTTTCTTAAGGCTGTTAATTTGCACATGCAGGACAGTAATGCTTTGTACTATCTGGTACTGCTGTTTTTTAACCTGTGAATGTAGGGAATGGGGCTACAGTTAGCACACATAGTGGGAAGGTCACTCAAAGTAAAACTGTAGGCTGTGGTATAAAAATAAAGTCTGGTGCACTAAAACAATGAAGTGCCACTCTCAAGGGTTAAATATGAACAATTGCAAGCCAAATCAATGGAGAATAGTGACCAAATACACAAATATCTGAATAAACCGCTGTGAAGTGAAAAATGATGTGTAAATGATATACAATCACAAAAAATTCCCAGGACAATTGGAAATGTGCAAATTTCCCAAAGGAGGGTGCAAAAAGTTCCAAGTGCAATATAAAATTTCTAAAGTCCAAAATTATAGAAATGACAAAAACACGTAAATGATCCAGATGGTAGGGTGCAGATAAAATAGGAATGGTGCTTCCAATGACAACCAAGTGTCAGATATTGTTATCTGATATCCCACCACCTATTAAGGTTTGCTTCTTACCAGCAGAAAAGTAATTAGGGCGAAAAGACAGCCACCTCAAGAGTAGACCCCTGGTGTCAAGGAGAGATGTATACTATTTTTCCATAATGAAACGATCTTAGGCATACGCTATTCCCATCTGGGGAGTCTCTCCGTCCTTCACTTAGGAACACCTCTTGGGTTAAAGCTGGAGATCTCCTGTAGTATGGTGCTACTTCCTGGTTCCCAATGGTACTCACATGTATGGAACAGAAAGGCACCCTCCTCTGATGCCAGTTTCAGCAATGTCTCCTCTCTACTCACTTCCAACTCAGCTATGAGCGGAGTTATGGAGATATACAACTTTTTGTTATCTAGAAATATTGACAAGTGTTTTATACAAATGTGAAAAAGAAATACATTTTAATTTGGTGTAAAAAAAAAAAAAAATGCTTCAGTTTGATAGTTCCCCCCTTCCCTGCTAGTCTGTGCTCACACTGTACTTGAAATGGGACATTTCTGGGCACTTTTAGGTCACCTATGCCAGTCAGACCACAGTGATCCCTGCTTCTGTACTCAGTGATCTATGAAGAGTTCTCTGCTCAGACACAGTTTGTACTAACACAAAAGCAAACCATGCCAAACTATAAGTTAACCATGTCCCAGACCACCTCTTCCATACAATCCTGGGCCCAGTATGCTTAACTGTTCCTGGGCACAGATTGGAGCAGTCACACTACATAAAAAAAAACAGACCAAGGTGATGAACCACACCTGGATATGGTTAAAATGTCCTAAGTGAATACATCCTAAGTCCTATATGTTTCTAGTTGATCTGAGATGGTGCTAAAAATGCTCAGCACTATAAAATGTTACAGACACTTTGTCACAACTCCCCTAAGAAGGTATATCTAAATTTCAGTGGTTGGTGGGAGCCAGCAGCTGAGGTCTCAAATTTAAGAACGTCTATTACTATATGCTCTTAATTTCTGTTACAATATATGTTTCTTGTTGATCTGAGATGGTGCAAATCATGGTGCTAAAAATGTTCAGCACTTTAAAATGTTAGAGACACTTTCCACAATCCCAGCTTGTCACAACTCCCCAAAGAAGGTATATCTAAATTTCAGTGGTTGGTCCTACTGATGGGAGCCAGCAGCTGAGGTCTCAAATTTAAGAACGTTTATTACTATATGCTCTTAATGTCTGTTACAATACATAATGAACAGATGAGCGAATGTAAATGCCTGTGCTTTATAATAAAAAAAGCCCAATAATGTGTTTATTGGGGCAAGTAAGAGAAAAATAGCCTAACATTGCAGAAGCAAGGTTAGAACTGGTTCTAGCCAACGCAAATGATAATATGTCTACTATCTCTATTGCAATGACACAAAATACATGGCAGTATTTACATTATGAAATCAGAATTCTAACTATACAATTATTTGCCGTCTGACAAAAAAATATTCCTAACAGGTGTTTTTCCACTTCTGTGTTTGAATAAGACCAATGTTCTAAATAATCGGAGCTATTTTTCAGTCATATTTCAAATAAAATATAAACTGAAAGCAATTAAAATCAGCATGTAATTAAAATGCCATTAGAGTAAATGTTAGATCTTAATTGCATACTTATGTTAAAGCAGCAATATACCACCTAAGGGCAAAGAGATTTGTTGTGTTCGCCTCAGCACGTTAATCATCCACCTGTATGTGTGACTGTTACCTGTGCTGCTTAACAATTCAGTTTTTCTTTTCTTCCCAGAAATCTCTTTGACAGGTAAATAAATAATATTAAAACATGCGCTAGGCGTTCATATAAATAGTAATGGCAAGGATGTGCAGATGCAATCATTAACATTTTTATGTGAGTGGTGAAAGCTATCACACTGTTTGATTATATGAAATAGAGCTAGTTAACAACACAGGGATTAATTATTGTCAGATATCTTCTTTGATGCCGTGCTTGATTAATCTATACTTGTTTTTCACTTTCAATAGGTTTTTATTAAATTTTTATGCAAACAAAGAAAAAAAATATCGTACATAGCAGGTATATACATCATATAGTAACAAGTAGCGTACAAAGGAAAACAGAAGACAAAGGTACAACAAACATAGAAAACATAACAGATCCAACCTTGGGATTATTTTTGAGGCGCTAGCGCACTAAGATTACAGTGCATAAATGAGACACTCGACTACTTCCTCGGATAGTGCAATCAATTCTTTACATAAGTTGGTTACCATTTGAACCATACTTCCCATGATTGGTATTTATGGATGTACTAGGCTTTAATAGTTGTGACCAGAAGTTTATACGCGTGGTGAGTTTGGGTAGTATTGATAATGTCTATCAGTGTTGGACGAGTGTTGGACTTTCAGCATCTAGTCAATGCCAGTCTGGCTGCAAGTAGGATGCGAGTAGTGACCTTGCGAACAACAGGTGGTATACGGTCTATGTTCGGGGTTGAGTAGTGCTAGATCAGGAGTTAATGGAATATTAGAGCCAGAAAAGCTGGTTATTAGTGAATATACATCTGCCCAAAATGTGTGTATGCGAGGGCAGTCCCAATTAATTGTGGTAGATGCAATCCTATTCCACGAAGAGAGTCGGATGTCAGGAATAGGAATCTTTATAATAGAGATGGGCTGGTTTAATCTAATGATTCGAATATTACCCCAAGGGGAGGAAGTCAGTCCCCTCCAAGGTAATGCAGAGGCTCTAATTGTGGGGAGAAGATATGCAGGCAAGGCCATACTTGTACAACTACTTTGGAACCAAAGCTGCAAGTCGTTATAGGATACAGCAGGGATGAGCTTCGAGTTCGAGTAGAACGTAAGTTCAGCTTGAACATTGGCTGTATGCTCATTCGTCAAATGATGAACAAATGGGCTTCTTCACAGGAACTTCGAGTTCCCACATTATCATGGACTCTGACCTCTGAATTCCAATAAATCACCTGCTGGATTCAAACCCACAGCCCTCTCATTGCAAGTCTGGTATTCTACCACCTATGCCACCATTAAGCCTGCTTAAGCTGAACACACTCCTTTCATCTCATCCACTATGTGTAGGGTGAGATAGGAGTTAGTTAGTTAGTTAGGCAGGGAAAGTGTGTTCAACCTAAGCGTGCTTGATGGTGGCATAGCTGGTAGAATACCAGGCCTGCAATTGCGAGGTTGTGGGTTTTGCTCCCTTGGCCAGCGGGTGATTTATAAGTGCAATTCTATAGTTAATAATACATTGCTGGCAGGGAGAGAGGTTTTTGATTTTTACAGTTTGTTGAGATCAGATAGTGCAGTGTATACCACAAAGTTATATATATATATATATATATAGGCACTTCAGTTTATAGCAGTTTATGTCACTATTGCTGAAAAAAACGTTGTGAGGTCCCCCCCCCAGTCTATACCATGCCCCTCGGGTCTAGTATAGATTTTAAGGGGAACCCTGTGCCAAAATTTAAAAAAACGGCATGGAGTTCCCTCTAAAATCCATACCAGACCCTTATCCAAGCACACAACCTACGACAACCGTGGGCTGTGGTTGCGGGGGTCTTTGGGGGAGGCTTATTGGAAGTCGCAGATCCCACCCCCCCCCCCCATGTGAATGGATATCGGGTACATCATACCCCTACCCATTCACCAAAAAAGTGTACAAAAAAATAAAGACAAAAGGCAGTTTTGGAAAAGTCCTTTATTAAAAAATAAAAAATAGTGTCCCCTGATGATCAGTCACCCACCCATCCGAAAAAAAAAAAAAGAAGAAGCTCCTGCTTCTACGGACGCTTCCCGCGCTCTGAGCTGTTTTGATTTTGACAGCTCTTTTATAGGGATCTGACATCACAAGTCACCCCACAATGCACTGCTCAGGTATAGTGAATAAATTACTGACATCAGGTAATTTATTCACTGCACCTGAGCAGTGCATTGCGTAGGGTTATGATGTACTTGATATCCATTCACATGGGGGGGGGCGGGGTCTGGGGGCCCCCTTGTTAAAGGGGGCTTCCAGATTCTGATAAGCCTCCCCCCGCACACCCCCACAACCACAGCCCACAGTTGTCATAAAGAGACCCCTGTCCCCATCAACATGTCCCCATGTTGAGGGCATGTGGCCTGCTATGGTTCAGGAGGGGGGGGGGGTGCTCACCCCTACCTCCATCCTGGCCAGCCAGACTGTGTGCTCGGATAAGGGTCTGGTATGGATTTTAGGGGGAACCCTACACCATTTTTAAAAAAAAATGGGCACAGGGTTCCCCTTAAAATCCATATTAGACCCAAGGTGTCTGGTATGGATTTGGGGGGGACCCCACGCAGTTTTTTTTTTTCATTTTTTTATTTGTATTGCCGGGAGTCGACAATACATTACAGCCGCGAGCAAGTTTAAATTAAATTTTTTCCTTTAGAAATGTCAGTATTGCTGCAGCAGGCTACAAACATCGCACAAATGCTCTACTTTACAGGCACATTAAGGGGGCCCCCCAGGCACGATATTTAAAGAAATGTTTTATTTTTATTGTTTCACTGTAAGCATTATTAAAATCACTGCTCCTGTAAAAATGATTGTTTTAAAAAAATTTGTTTGCATTGATTCATGTCCCCCAGGGCAGTACCCAGGTCCCCATACACTTTTTGGGCCAATAACTTGCATTTAACTTGCATCTAAGCCTGTAAAATTGGGACTTTTGATTTTTCATGTTCGTGTCCCATAGACTTTAATGGAGTTTACCCTGTTCAAGATGTTCTGGTGCGAACAGTGGGGTGTTTGGCTCATCACTAGGGTACAGTAGAGCTTTCCAGCTCTCCCCATAAAGTACCTGGGGAAGGTAGGAACCAGTCTTTCAGTTTAGAGAGGATAGTTGCATAATACTAGTCTGGTAGAGAGGAACCCCTTATTGATCTGTGCTTAATTAGTGTTTGGTATGCATAAAGGGGTTTCTTACCTTGTCAAATATAGTTTGTCAGAAGCGATTGTAACATACAAGTGTAGTGTTTTTACGGATACAATTTGTTGGGGATCTAAACATGTAAAGTAGTTTAGGTAATACAAGCATTTTAAATGCTGCTAAGTGGCCTGTCTATGAGAACTCAGATAGGGATTGGAGATCTTGTACAAATTGTTGTTTGAAAGGTAGGAATTTGGTGTGGAACAGCTGTTTGGTAGATTAAGTCAAGAGTCTTGCCATTGGTATGGGAATTTGTGGATAACAGATTTCTAGTAGTCCCATCCACTCCCAAGTCAAGGATATGGGATTTTGTGTCATTTACTCAGTAGTAAGAAACCGCTCCAAAGTCTGCCAAGATTTTTTAAATTATTGATAAGGAGGTGGTGGAATTAGAAACCATCAGTATTACATAGTCTGCGAATAAACATATGCGATGATCAGAATTCTCAACTTTAATACCTGAGATAAGTGGGTCTGAGCAAATCCGTTCCACTAGAGGCTCTATGACCAAATTGAAAATTAAAGGGGATAGTGGCACCCTTGTCTGGTACCATTGGTTATAAGGAAAGGTTGGGATAGCATATCATCTACATATATCTGGGCAGAAGGTTGTGAGTAGAGGGCCAAGATGGCTGACAATATCGTGCCTTAAAACCCAAATTTACCAAGAACATCTTTGAGGCCCCAATGGACTCTCAAATGCCTTCTCTGCATCTAGGGAGAGAAGCAGAAAATGTGTGCTGGTTCTTTCTGCAAAGTGGATAACATTGATTAGTCATCTTGTTGCGTCTGCTGATTGTCTTCTTTTGTTGAAACCCACTTGGTCATTGTGAATGAGAGAGGGACTGTAACCCATGAGGCGTGTTACTATTATTTTGGCATATAACTTAATGTCAATATTAAGAAGTAAAATAGGGTGGAACTTTGAGTTCTTTACCAGTTTTTGGTTTTTCAGCATTTCTACAGGGAAAGATGAAAATCAGGCAGCATCACTGAACACCTGGCAGAGGTAGGGAGTTAGTGTGTCTCTAAGAAGTATATAGTATTTGCCTGTCAATCCATCTGGGCCTGGAGATTTGCAGGTGGGAAGAGGAAATCAATTGCTTTGGAATCTTCAGATAGGATAAATGGGGTATGATGATCAGATAGCTGATTAAGTGTTAGTGAAGGAAGTTTGATGTGGTCAAGGAATTGATTTATAACTTGTGTGGGTTCAGAATTCTGGGGGTCTTCTTTAGGGTTATAGAGGGAACTGTAATAGCAACTAAAGGCGCTCACTATCACCTGGGGGTCATGCTGTTTTTGCTTAGAGAGAGGATGAAACAAGTAGGAAATCTTAGATTTGGTGCATAGGGCGAGTACTTGTAATGCCATAGCCTTACCGGCTTTGTTACTAGTGGCATAGTGGTTTGCTTTGAGTTTTCTGTGGTGCTTTTCAAATGAGTCAAGTAAAAAGGGGCTTAAGCTCCTGTCATAAAGACAGGAGTTTAGTGTACATTGTTTGTGAAGGATGAGATTGGTTCCGGGGTTCTGCTATTTTAATGTCGTCAATGAGCTGATAAATTTGCTGTGTCTTCTTTTTTTTTGCCTGAGTACCCAGTTGTACGAGTACTCCCCTGCTAAATGCTTTGTGCGCATTCCAGAGAGTTGCAGAGTCTGACACTGAACCCATATTATGGTGAAAGAATTCTGTTATTTGTTACTGAAATGAATCGGCATAGGGAGGTGTTTTCAAAATATGTGCATTAGCTCTCTGTATTTTCTAAGGTGGGAGGGATGCAGTATTGGTAACTTTAATACATGTGGGTGCGTGATCTGCCCATGTTATGAGTGCAATGTCAGATGCCCCAATCTTTTGCATCAACCATTTGTCAGTTAAAAAGTAGCCAATGCAGGAATAGGTATCATGTACAGGTGAGTGCTAGATATAGTCCCGTCCTGTAGGATTGTGGCATCTCCATACATCGTAGAGATCATTGTTGCTAATACATTTTTTCATGATTGTCTGTGTCTAGGGCTAGGATTAGAGTAGCTAGTCTGGAACTACTGAATGTTAAACTATTGAGGAAGCATATTTGGTGGTTGTTTGGGGCATATACCATTGCCAGGGCAATTAGTGAATTGTCTATGGTGCATATCAGTATGAGGTAACACCCGTTTTAGTCTATGATGCTCTAGTGTAGTTAAAAATTACTGACCGGAAGATTGCAATCAAGACTCCTCTCTACTTCTTAGGGCACGAAGCTTTATAGATAATGGGGAAATCTTTGTGGGTGCATGTAAGAGCTGCTTCATGTCGGAAGTGTGTCTCTTGTACAAAATTTAGCCAGAGTGGGAGTTAGCTTTTTGCCATAGTGAGGCTCTCTTAGCTGGGTGATTTAAGCCATTGGTGTTTAAAGTCAAGATCTTAATGTTCATTGAGGTAACATTGTGGATCAGCTGAGGTTGTACTTACGGTGTCACTTGGCGTTATCAGATGGTAGGTAACGTTGTGGTTAAGCTGGATATCAGATTGTCTTCTACAGCATCTCTTTAGACAGTGGAGTGACATGAGCAGGCAGGATGGCTGGATCTGGATACTGAAGAGTGGTCTGAAACACAGTTTAACTGGAACCAGAGAACAGGCCCCAAGAAATAAAACAGAACAAACATAAAAGGCAGAGGTATATAGCAGAATCAAACTGCAACCTTAAGTGAGGGGTGAAAGACTTAAGGTCAAAGGGTATGGAGCCAGAGCAAAAGATGAGGGATGAAGAGATGAGAGCAAGTAAAAGCTTGTCCACCTTAATTCTGAGAGCTGTGTCGGTTGGAATCAGGAACTGTTTGCCACAGGGGATTTATTTTACCAGGTGGTTTCTTGACTCCTAAGGGAGGTGCTGGTTCAGGGATAATGCCCCATGAGTGTAACAAGGCCAAGCCTTTCTCCACTGATGTTATGGTGTAATAGGTGCCATTCTTTTCAATTGGTAATTTGGATGGATGTTTCCATTTATATTCTAATTTATGGTTTCGGAGTGCTTTGGTGATTGTGGATAGTTGTTTTCTGAGATCCAATGTGTACTTGGACAAGTCTACATATACAGTATTTGGATAGAGGAATATGGACTCAGAAATTGTCCCAGGGATTTGGATTTGGTTAGGATCTCTTTCTTTATATGGTAAAAATGCACTCTCAATAATACATTGCATGGAATTGTTTGCGGGAGAATGGAGGGTTTTGGTATGTGATGGATATGGTTGATTGTTAACTCTAATGTCAAATTGTCTGGTAGAAGGGAAGAGAATAGATCAGTGGCATACTTTTTAAGGTCAGCTGACGGAATTGTTTCAGGGATTCCTCTAAGTTTGAGGTTATCTCTTCTATAGTGGTCCTCCAAGTCCACTAATTTCCCCTTACGCCATGCACGCTCCTCCAAATTCTCATCTTGTGCTTCAACTAAATTTTTAATAGTGGTTGTCATCTCCCCCATAGATTCTTCTATAGTGTGCACTCTGTCCCCTAGTGAGTGAACTTCATTTAGAGAGAACCATTTAGCTAGTGTGACAATGTTCGCATGTAAAGAGGTGTGGAGAGAAAGCAGCATCTCCTTGAGGAGAGTATTAATTGCTGGGAAAGGAGGCTATGGGAGAAAAGTCAAACAAGTTGTGTTGTGAGGGTGCTGTGGGCTGGCTTACCTCCGGCCTTGTGCAGAATTATCCAGTCTCATGCGAGATTTAGCAGGGCTGCAGCATAGAGGGCTGGCTGAAGAGGACAGGGAAGGGGAGAGAGAGGAATCCCCACGGCGGTTGATGGGTCGTCCAGTAGGTCTGTGTAATGTGCCAATACAGCAGGGGCCGGTAAGCAGGAGCCACCTTGGCCATCTCCCTCAGAGTGTTTGTGAGGCTTGTGGCTTGTGTGAGAGCAATGGAGTCTTCCCAGAAACTGAGTTTTATGCCTGTATTAGCCTGGTGCACTGAAAGCACCAGAAGAAAGTGAGCACCTTGTATATGTTCTTTCAATAAATCACTTTTTAGAAGGATATAAGCACTGTTGGTTTATTTTCCTCTATATACATGTCTCTGGATGCCATGATTACTATATTAGGAGATAACTGGAGAGAAGGTTGGAAGAGTTGGCTGTAGTCCTTGAGAGGCTAAAAGGCTGTTACTGAACCTACTTGATTGAGGTGGTCACACTACCCCAGGTGAGATTATTCCTGGTGGGGGGAACACTCTGTGGTGACACACGATATTTTCAAGCATGGGAAAGGAGTTGAGTGTTTGAGAAGCACCGTTTGAGAATCAGTATTTGGAGAAGACTGTGTATATATACACGCACATACATATATATATATACATACATACATACGCACACATACATACTGTATATACATTTTTTGTTTTGCATGGACATTTATAATTATTGGATTGCTCTAAAGTTTGTGGATTGCACTTATCTTTGTTAATGTTTGTTTATATTAGGAATATATTTGTGTTATGGTGTTGGTTCATTACGACACTTGACACATGTAATCATTTATAATTTTTTTCAGTATTTTTTTTATGATGAGTTTTTGACACTATTTATCACATTGAGCACCATAGCGTGGCATTACTTTGAATATTTTGTTTATACCCTATTATAAATAGTCACATGGTTAACACAGTCACTTTTTGTCAATCCAACCTACCTTAACACAAACTGTGATTGGATTGAAGTGATTGTGTTACCCATATACAGTACATATACACATATACATGCTAGGGTATGTTCCTAACACCCATTAGAATTGAAAAATGTCAGGTCTGTCAGGAGACTCTAACCGTCCCTCCGGTTTCCTGACTGGTAGTCTTCTTATCCCAGTATTAGGTGGAAGGGTGGTTGAGATCCTACAGCCAGAAATATGGGACCTCAATAAAAAGTGCAAACAGGCTAAATCAAGGAACACCAAACATGCACTCACGGTTAGTAGAGAGAGAAGTCGGTGAACCAAGATCAGCGAAAATCCAAAGGAGTAGTCCACAAAGCAAGGTCAGGAGCAGGCAGAGTCGGCAACAGCAATCAACAAACTCTAAAAGGGTAGTCCAAGAGGCAAGGTCGGGAACAGGCAGAGTCAGCAACAGCAATCAACTAAATCCAAAGGGGTAGTTCAAGAGGAAAGGTCGGGAACAGGCAGAGTTAGCAACAGCAATCAACGAAATCCAAGTTACCACCAACACCCAGGGAACAAGACCTATACTAGGGCCAAGACAGGAAGGGGAAGTGAAAATTTATAGGATCACTAGATTAGATGACAGTCAAGAGCTGGACACAGGGTGGGACCAGCATCCAAACTCAAGGAAGAGAAAAACAAGTGTGTACTCAAAAAAGAAGTTCTGCAGTGGCACAGGCAATGGGAAACGATCCAAGGAACACCAGGTCTCAGGATTTAATCCCTGACACGGCGTGACAGTACCCCCCACACAAAGATGCCCCCCGCCCTATTGGGGTTTGGATGGGTGCCTATTATGGAAAGACTTGACCAGCCGTGGGGCCTGAACATGACAAGCAGGCAACTAAGTCCTTTCTGCAATGGAATAGCCCTTCCAGTCTATTAGATACTGCAATTGTCTACCCCTACCTCGGGAATCCAGGATTTTGCTAACTTCATATTCCTGATAGTCATCCGTTGAGACAGGGAAAGGACGTCACGAGGGTAGAGTGAGGGGGGAAAACAAAGTTTATAAGCCACAGGATTAACTTGCTGAATAATGCATAACGGTCCTATAATTCTAGGACCCAATTTGGAAGAGGACTGTCGCAGCTTAATGTCCTTGGTGGACAACCATACCAGCTGATTAAGACGAAAGCAGGGAGCAGGTTTTCTGCGACAGTCCGCAAACCCTTTGTATCAGTGTACAGACTGCAGAAGAACCTTTCTTACGTTCCTCCAGTGCTTCGATAATCTACACACCATGTTGGCTGCTGCAGGTATCTTTACCAGAGAAGACTGGAAGGGAAAAACCCTGAGTTGATACCCAAAGGCAGCTTGGAATGGGGAACATCTTAGGGAAGAGTGCCATTGTGAATTGTGCGCCAATTCAGCTAGAGGTAACATCTTGCACCAGTTGTCATGTCCGGCATTGATATAAGCTCATAGGTAGATCTCTAAATCTTGATTGACACTTTCCGTTTGGCCGTTAGATTGGGGGTGGTATCCCGAAGACAAGGAATTCTGGATCCCCAGAAGTTTGCAAACGGCCCTTCAAAACGAGGATATGAATTGAGAGCCTCTGTCGCTAACAATATCGACCGGGATGCCATGTAAACGGATGACATTTTCAAGGAAGGAAAAAGCCAAGCTGGGGGCAGAAGGTAATGCAGGCATGGGAATGAAGTGGGCTAGCTTAGAAAATCAATCAACTACAACCCAAATGAAGGTATTCCCACTGGAGGAGGGCAAGTCCACGATAAAGTGCATGCTAATATGAGTCCATGGAGCTCTAGGTACCGGTAATGGTTGTAGTAGGCCTTGTGGAACAGATCGATGCATTTTTATGGCCGCACAAACTGAACAAGCTTTACCAAAGGCTATAACATCCCTCTTTAGAGTAGGCCACCAGACTAGGGGTTTCAGGTGTAGAAAGGTTTGATCAATACCAGGGTGTCCTGATACCTTCTGCCCATGGGCCCATTGCAAAACATTTTTCCATAGTTCAAGGGGAACAAACAAGATATTGGGCAGAACCGAGAGATTAGAAGGTGCTCGAGATTGGGCAGCCAACAAGTTCCTCTGTAGTGTCGTATGTAGTTGAGCAATAATTCATTCTGGAGGAACAATATGATCCGGAGGTGCTGTCAGACTCTCACAAGGAAATCGCCGAGACAGGGCATCAGCCTTGGCGTTCTTGGTGCCCGGAATGTATGTTACTACAAAGTTAACCTGGGAGAAAAAAAGTGCCCAGCGGGCTTGTCTGGAATTTAGTATTTGAGCTTTCTCCAAGTACATAACATAAACACACATAAACAAGATATAAAGGTATGTCGTTTCTTGCAATAGAGCCGATCTGCCACAGTAAAACTACGGCGGCTCGGCAGGCAAGTGGTTAATGTGTCTGTAAAGTGGTGTATCTGTAGCATGCATAAAATATGCCAGAGCAAAAGTGTAATTTCTAAAGAAAAAGAAAAAGTCAAATCTCATTTAAAATGACTCGCGGTTACAATTGCCAGCACCCGGCTATTAAAAACAGAAAGAAAAAAAACCTCATGGGGTCCCCCCAAAATCCATACTATACTCTTATCCGAGCATGCAGCCAGCAGGTTAGGAAATGGAAGGGGGCGAGCGAGTGCCCCCCCTCCTGAACCATACCAGGCCACAGGCCCCTTAACCACTTCAAGACTGAGCCTATTTCTGACACTTTTTGTTTACAAGTTAAAAATTCTTTGCTAGAAAACCACTTAGAACTCCTAAACATTAAATAAATATATATATATATATATATATATATATATATATATATATATATATATATATATATATATATATATATTTTTTTTAGCAAAGACTCTGGAGAATAAAATGGTGGTCATTGCAATATTTTTTGTCACGCTGTATTTGCGCAGCGGTCTTTCAAACGCCATTTCTTTTAAAAAATTACGAAAAATAGCATTTCACTGCATTTTAAAGAACTAAACAGTAGCCCATTTTTTAAAATTTTGTGAAAGATGATGTCACGCCGACTAAATAAATACCCAACATGTTACGGTATAAAATTGCGCACACCCGTGCAATGGCGACAAACTACGGTCAATAAAAATCTCCATAGGCGACGCTTTAAAACTTTTTAACTGTTACCAGTTTAGGGTTAGAGTGTAGCTCTTTTTTAAAAATTATTTCTCACGCTCTGGCGATCGCGGCAATACCTCGCATGTGTGGTTTGAATAGCGATTTCATTTGCGGCGCGCCTTCCATATACGTTTTCTTTCATGCGCGAGCTCACGGCGACGGGGGCAGCTAAAATAATTTTTTTTTCCTATTTATTTATTTATTTTTTTTTTAATTTTAACACAGGTTTTTTTTAAAAAAAAACAATCTGATCACTTTTATTGCTGTCACAAGCAATGTAAACATCCCTTGTGACAGCAATATGCAGTGACAGGTACTCTTTATGGAGGGATCGGGGGTCTAAAAGACCCTAGACCCCCTCCACTGGACTTCCATGTATTCAAAACGCCAAAAATGTAATTTTTGAATCCATTCTTTTTTTTAAACTTTTTTTAGCAGCCGAGTAACCCAGATGTGATGTCATGGACGCCGCCTCCGGGTTATGTCATTGGAGACCTGATCGAAGCCGCATACGGCTTAGATCGGGACTCTATCCAGCCGGTGGATGTGCCGGTTTGTTGCTTGGGTCTCCCGGTGGGACAGGGGACCCCGGCAGAGCCGTGGAAGGCGGAGGGAGGGGGGACGTCCCCTCCCGCTCGCCGGGGTAACGATCGAGCGGCTCCTGAGCCGCATCGATCATTACTGCCAGAAAGCCGACCGCCGGCTCTAAACAATGGTACAGGGATGATGCCTCTAGCTAGAGGGTGGCTAGTGGGCTAACCCACTGGCTAGTGGTGTAGGTAATTTTACCTACATATTTAGTCAGGCTTTTTAGTTGCTGTATTTTTTTTCTATCAGATTTGTAATCTACCAATTTGTACACACACACACATATATTCGTGTACTGTATCTCACATGTTATTAAGATGCATTGCTATTGTTTTCTTTTACTCATCTTACCCCCTTTTGCTGGCCTTCGCTGTTAATTAAACCTATTTAAACCTGAACTCCAGCTTTTGATACACTATACATAGTTAATTTGAGCCAGCTTGGCCCAAACAAACTACGTCCCTCACTAACACATGGGGCCGCTGTATGTGCGGAATAAATTCCATTTAGCTGAGCCTACACACAGCATACCACACTGTGTTCCAAGTTGGAGCCAAAATGTCCAGTCTCATACCTGGAACAGAATAGTCTATCTGATCAGCCCTCAGCCATTCTAGCAATAAATACAAAGCTTCCTCTGATTGACTGAGTCAGAGGTTGTGACATCACCATCATCATCATCTTCCCCTCTGACTCAGCCAATCAGAGAAAGCTTTGTATTCATTGCTAGAATACACTGCTTTCTCTGAATGGCTGAGCGCCGACTAGATAGACTCCACTTTGTTCTGCGTATGAGACAGGAACACAGTGTGGCAGCTAAATACAGTTTATACCGCACATCCAGTGGCCTAACATGTTAGTGAGGGACATAGTTCATAAGCTGAACTATGTAAAGTGTATCAAAAGCTAGAGTTCAGCTTTAAGCTTCTGGTGTGCCAGTGAAATTGGGTTCTGTCAAGGTGAGTCATTACTGGAGGAAGCAAGAAACCAGCAGATCTCCTGGGGGTAGCTCTACACAAAAGTACCTGTTCTCTATATTTGCATCTGTTTGAAGTACATTTCCACTCTTGCAGGAAACATAGGATGACCCCTACTTAAAATGTGTTACATGTTCCCATTCACATAACATAACTTAAAAACTAAAAATTGTTTACCTCTTTAAACACATTTGTTCTAAAAACTCTAGAATTGAAACATCCTGCTTAGCATCCCTTTCTCTACCATAATTAACCCTGTCTGTACTGTGTTGACAGCTCTCAGTAACTAATAAACTAGTGCAGCAGGTTTTCCGGGCAAATGGGCCTTATGTGGGTCTGCCATGGTTACCGGTGACACCTTCAGCCCATTTACACTGAATACCCAAGTGTGAGATTTGAGTCAATGACCAATCCGGGATCTTTGGTTTGTTTTGTTTATTTGATATTGGGGATGGGAGAAGGGAATGAGTGGGATACTCCTCTGGCTTAACTAGGTACAACTTGGACACTTTGCAGAAAAATGCCTTTCAGTGCTGTCTTGACGCCGGCTGGATGCCGACTAACGCTTGCTGGTGCTTGAAAAACACTGACTTGCTGTGCTGTACTCTGAACTTGACTTCTGACACTCTGGTTAGTTCAAAAGTCCTGGACTGTGCTGAGAACTGGCTCTTGACACTCTGGTTAGCTCAAAAGTCCTGGATACTGCTCCCTCCAGTCCTTCCTGACTGAGGTAGCTTCTGTAACTGCTTGTGCTGTTGCTGCAACTCTCAACACTGTACACTGCATTCTGCACGCTGTACACTTTAAAACTCCAGGGCCCAACCGCTGGCGCCCCCTTTGCACTTCAGGGTCCTTTCATTAGGCACCCCCTCTACACTTCAGGGTCCTCTCACTAGGCACCCCCTCTACACTTCAGGGTCCTCTCGCTAGGCACCCCCTTTACACTTCAGGTTCAACACTGGCACCCCCTTTACACTTACTCCTGCACCAGCTAGCTAGCTCCTGGATCCCTCTGACCTTCTTCGGAGTGGTCCTCTCTCACTAGGCAGACCCCCAGGGGCAGTTTGCAGTACTCATGAACTGGGAATGCTTTCCTGAAACTGGACCCCTCTCAGCTCTGCTGGTCTTTGGCACACCGGATCATCTCTGCAGCTCAGCTTAGCCCTCTGTCACTTCAGCCAAACCACCTGGGACACCCAATTCCTCTGACAGGAGGAGAAACAGCCGTACTCTCCCTCCTGGGACTCTGCTTCACACCAAAGATGCTGCATCATGTGCTCCCCTCAAACTTATACCCACTCCCAGAATGCTGCGTGGCAGAATCTGCCTTTCTGGGGTAGATACAAGCCTGAGTGTGCCATTGGCCGGGTTTCCTTCACTGCCCAATGAGAGCCATCTCATAGAGCACAGTGGGGAGACTCCCCAGTCTCAACAGCTACACATGACAACCTGACTGAAAACATGGTCCTTCTGTTAAGCAGACAAGGCCCACTATACTTTTACCTAGTACCTACCTTATAGGGTGCTACACTAGATTTTAGTACTGTTTGTTGCAACAAAAGGTTTAAATATCTTGAAGCTGGGCTTCTTGCATTGTATGTTAAAGTGATTGTGAAGTCTTGTTTAAAAAAAAAAAAAAAACAACAACATGTTATACTTACCTCCTCTGTGCAGATGGTTTTGCCCAGGGCAGCCCCGTTCCTCCTCTTCTCGCGTCCCTCTTCTGTGAGCCTGGCCCCTCTGTCCTGTTGAGTGCCCCCCACAACAAGCAGCTTACTATGGGGGCAGCCACGCTGCAGCTTCCTGTGTCCATTCAGAAACAGGCCCCGCCCCCTCTCTCTCCTGATTGGTTAACTGACTTTGATTGACAGCCAATGGCGTTGTGGCTGTGTCTCCGCCATTTTGCAGAGAGAGTCCCGGACGGCCAAGGGACTCATGGACATCCCAGGGGGTGCTGGGGAGGCTGCTACACCCAGAAGGTTTTTTTATCTTAATGTAAAGAATGCATTAAGTTAAAAAAAAACTTCTGCCTTTACAACTACTTTAACCTCCCTGGCGGTATGATTCTTTTGGATTTTAGGTGCTGAAAGCGGTACCATTATTTTAGGTGCTGAAAGCATGTAATTCTTGTGAATGAGCAGCCCAAACCAACTGTATACATTTATTATACATATTATATATATATATATATATATATATATATATATATGTATGTATACATATATTATGTATACATATATCATATATATATATATATATATATATATATATATATATATATATATATATATACGTATATATATATATATATATATATATATATAATGTATACAGTTGGTTTGGGCTGCTCATTCACAAGAATTATGTGTATATATATATATATATACGTGTATATATATATATACATATATATATATATATATATATATATATATATATATATACATACATATATATATATATATATATATGTATATGTGTATATATATACGTATATATATATATACTGTATATATATATATGTATATATATATATATACATATATTTACATAAAAAGTACAGTAAAACTGCAGGAAAGGGCACTGGGGGGTAATGTAATGTGATTTTATTTTATTTTGAACGATATCAGTGTGTTTGGTGCATTTTACATTCGAATTTGCCGCCGGTTCCACCCCCCGGCGGACGTCACGTCGCCGGAGACGGAAGCCGGGGCTCGCAGACGATCGGGAGAGAGCTCCGCCGCCGCACACCGCTCGCAGTCTTCGCTGGATCCCCGAGAAAAGGTAAGTAAAACCTCCTCCAGCATCCAGCGATCTTCTTAGCGCTACCCCGAGTGTGACTCGGGGTTACCGCTTTTGGCACTAAAATCTTACCCCGAGTCACACTCGGGAATACCGCTAGGAAGGTTAAGGGTGGAAAGCTCAGCAAAACCCCAGTTTTTGGACAGAGTGACTGAAATTGTTGAGGGTAGCTTGCAGTCTATCCAGAGGCTTGTTCCAAACAAACATCTAAAAGATAAGTTTTTAAAATATTTTTATGTATATTTTGTGAATAGGAAGCATATACAGAAGTAGGGTTTTCTCAAATTTCACTACAAAGGTGGAATTACACTTTATGGGAAGTATTTATCAAAGATTGTTTTGCTACTAAGCATTATTTCTAGTGTTGAGCGAACACGGACTGTATTATTCGGGTCCGTACCGGATAATTGGATTTTTGTTACTCAGACACGGACCCGAAAACTTTACTGTATGTTCGGGTTTAAAATCCGTGTTCGGTAATTTTATTTCCTGTATGTAATGGCGCGCTTTTAATGGCGGGCTTTCAACAGCCAATCAACAAGCGTTTAATTGGTGTGCCATAGAAGCCATCACAGCCATGCCTACTAATGGCATGGCTGTGATTGGCCAGCTGAAGCATGTGACCCAGGTCTTTATAAGCTAGAGACACAGCGCGCGGTGTGTCAGTCTGCTGTAGTGTAGGGAGAGAGCACACATAACGGTGCTGGCTGCTGCTGATTAGGGACAGACAGGGAAAAACAACATTGTGCCCGAAAAGAGTGCAGGGACAGGTCGGAGTGTAGGCAGGGAAAGATATTTGAGCATTTTAGGGACAGGCTGGAGAGATTAGGCAGGGAGAGATTAGGAGACACAGGACAGAACAATCGTCCATTAGCGATCTACATCGATTTTGCTGTGTGGGGGGTGGTGCAGTCAACAATCTTTTTGCCCTCACTTGAGCCCACTGAGGAGGAGGAAGAAAAAAATATTTTTATCAGTCTGTTGTGTGCAGCGTTTAGCTATATTTTACTACAGAGTGCTGTTCTAATCTGAACTTGCCATGCTCATAACTACATTTTGCTGCAATTTGCAGCACTCTAGCCTTTTCCATTGGTTTTTTAGAGCCATTTTAGTGCCTGAAAGTTCGGGTCCCCATTGACTTCAATGGGGTTCGGTGTCCGGGTAAAGTTCGGAAAAAGTCCGGGTCACGGACCCGGACTTTTTTTTCAAGTTCGGCCGAACCCGCCGAACACGGACATCCAGGTGTCCGCTCAACTCTAATTATTTCCCCTAAAACTTCCTGTTACAGTTGATACTTTTAACTTGACACCTGTCTGTTACTTGCCATTAAAGGTGGCCAAAAACTGAGAAAATGTCAATTAGTTCATAAAGAAATGGCTGGATACTTTGCATGTTGGTGTTTCAGCAAGATGCATCTTTAATAAACCTGTTGTTATACCATCAGCAAGTGAGGGTTTACTGCACATACCTATCATATAGAAAGTACCTAAATGTTAAACTGTGTACTTGAACAGAGACAGTTTATGAAGCAATGATCATTTTTTAAACCTTTCCTAAAGCCTTCATCTTAGGGAAAAATACACAGTTACATCAGGGGAATTGACTTTGATGTGCTCTGGTATGTATTGCAAAATATTGTAAAGGAAAATGAATAGCTCTCCTATTAAAGCGACTCTGCGCTGTGCTTTCATCCCAAAATCCATTAGCCTCAGGAAAAGGTGTAAGCAAGGCTGCTGAAAACAGAGGTCAGCTTTGGAAAATATTATGCCAAGCATGACTAAAAGTGCCCTAGTCCTCTGAGTGGATTGTTTGATTTAAATTGAAATCACAATAGTCATTTTCAACACCTATCCTAAAGAAAAATGACATGTTCATCATTTTGATGACGTTAGATCATTTGCTGGCTTTGAAATGTTTTTTTGCTCTCTTATTCAAATGAACCCTGGAGTGATAAAAGACGAGGGATACATTAAGAAAAAAACATTATAATAGTTTTGTAGTTGTACTTTTTTTTATTGCAGGGTTCAAACCAGTTTAATAGAAAATATTAAAGCTACTAAGCGCTTGTTACTCTTTGACAAATAAATATATTTTTACATATTTCAATCACTCGTAGTGTTAAAATCCGATGACTGCCCAGATTTATCAAAAAATTTATAGACTTTTAGGGTCTATTTTTCACTGTTTTCACCCAAGATTGTTTTCTTATTGGATTCTGTTGGAAAATGTGTAAATCTGGTGGAACATATTGAAAGATAGACCCCTAAAGTGTATCTATAGTCAAAAGTTTTTGATGAATTTTGAATAGTGGTGAAGAATTTTAATTCTTGTTTTTTTTGCTGGATATAACAATGTACAAATAGGTTTAGGTGACCTTAAAAAAAAAAAAAAAAGTTTACCCTGGCAAAACTAATACATATATTATATTTTTGTTTGCATAACTGTACCCCAACACCCTAACCACCCATAATTGTGATATCTAGCTCCTTTGGGGCTTCGGCATTTATTTGAATAACTGATTATTATGCGTCTATGTATGTCACAAAAGTGAGTACACCCCTCACATTTTTGTAAATATTTTATTTTATCTTTTCATGTGACAACATTGAAGAAATGACACTTTGCTACAATGTAAAGTAGTGAGTGTACAGCTTGTATAACAGTGTAAATTTGCTGTCCCCTCAAAATAACTCAGCACACAGCCATTAATGTCTAAACTGCTGACAACAAAAGTGAGTACAACTCTAAGTGAACATGTCCAAGTTGGGCCAAATTAGCCATTTTCCCTCCCCGGTCTAATGTGACTCGTTAATGTTACAAGGTCTCAGGTGTGAATGGGGAGTAGGTGTGTTAAATTTGGTGTTATCGCTCTCACTCTCTCATACTGGTCACTGGAAGTTCAATATGTCACCTCATGGCAAAGAACTTTCTAAAGATCTGAAAAAAATAATTGTTGCTCTACATAAAGTAGGCCTAGGCTAAAAGAAGATTGCCAAGACCCAGAAATTGAGCTGCAGCACGGTGGCCAAGACCATACAGCGGTTTAACAGGACAGGTTCCACTCAGAACAAGGCTCGCCATGGTCGACCAAAGAAGTTGAGTGCACGTGCTCAGCGTCATATCCAGATGTTGTCTTTGGAAAATAGACGTATGAGTGCTGCCAGAATTGCTGCAGAGGTTGAAGGGGTGGAGTGGGGGGGGGGGGATCAGCCTGTCAGTGCTCAGACCATACACCGCACACTGCATCAAATTGGTCTGCATGGCTGTCATCCCAGAAAGAAGCCTCTTCTAAAGATGATGCCCAAGAAAGCCCTCAAACAGTTTGCTGAAGAAAAGCAGACTAGGCACATGGAGTACTGGAACCATGTCCTGTGGTCTGATGAGACCAAGATAAACTTATTTGGTTCAGACAGTGTCAAGCGTGTGTGGCAGCAACCAGGTGAGGAGTGCAAAGACAAGTGTGTCCTACCTACAGTCAAGCATGGTGGTGGGAGTGCCATGGTCTAAGTGCTGCCAGCACTGGGGAGCTACAGTTCATTGAGGGAACCATGAATGCCAACACTTACTGTGACATACTGAAGCAGAGCATGATCCCCTCCCTTCAGAGACTGGGCTACAGAGCATGTATTCCAACATGATAACAACCCCAAATACACCTCCAAGACAATCACTGCCTTGCTAAAGAAGCTGAGGGAAGGTGGAGGAGCGCAAGGTCTCTAACATCCACCAGCCCTGTGATGTCGTCATAGAGGAGTGGAAGAGGACTCTAGTGGCAACCTGTGAAGCTCTGGTGAACTCCATGCCCAAGAGGGTTAAGACAGTGCTGGAAAATAATAGTGGCCACACAAAATATTGACACTTTGGGCCCAATTTGGACATTTTAACTTAGGGGTGTACTCACTTTTGTTGCCAGCAGTTTAGACATTAATGTCTGTGTGTTGAGTTATTTTGAGGGGACATCAAATTGACACTGTTATACAAGCTTTACACTCACTACAGTGTAGTAAAGTATCATTTCTTCAGTGTTGTTACATGAAAAGATATAATAAACGATTTACAAAAATGTGTGTGTGTGTGGGGGGGGGGGGGGATCCCTTTTGTGAGATACTGTATATACTGTATGATTTTTTTTTTTAGTTCTTGGAGCGACACCTAAAGCTCTTTATACATTTTTGGAGTCGATGTGATGTCCCAAGCTTTGTGGAATTTTTTCCTCTTCTTTTGAAATTTGGAATTTGTTACTCTAGAGCTAAAAATAACAAACATGCCATACTTACCTGCTCTGTGTAATGGTTTTGCACAGAGCAGCCCCAATCCTCTTCTTTTTGGGCTCCCCACCGGCAGTCCTGGGTCCTCCCCACTGCCAAGTGAACCAAATAGCAAGCCTCTTGCTATGGGGGCACTCGAGCAGGCTCGTTGCTCGCCCCCGCCCCCGCTCTCTCCTCATTGGCTCACTGGCCGTGAATGACAGCAGCAGAAGTCAATAGCTCCCACTGCTGTATGAGTCAATTAGGAGAGAGGGATCCAGGAGAGCCGCTGCTCTCATGCAAATCGCTGGATTGAAATGGGGCCCAGGTAAGTATAAGAAAGGGCTGAGGGAGCTGCACCCAGAATTGTTTTTACCCTTATGACTACAATGCAAGAAGGTAAAAAAACCTTGAGCCTTTAGAACCACTTTAACAACAGAGACCGTCACATTTGTTTTAACTTGCTGGGGTTAGAAATGATCCTCAATAATTAAATCTATTCCCCCCATTTTTCAGTTTAAATGGATGTCCAAAAACTGAATTCCATATTTAGGCCAGCCATTAATGGTGCAACACTGACTGACTGAATCCCTCCCGTGGAGCTATCGTGTTCTCTCAGCAGGGGGCGTGGCGAGCTATCGCTGCCAGGGGAACACACAGTAATTATTGCTAGCAGCTGAAAAATTAAAATGTATTTATTGCTAGTGACTCAAATGAAAAATCCTGTATGCTGGCTGTACCCAAGTTGATCATTGGAACAACTTGGGTACAATCAGCCTGTCATAGATGGTTTGAATCTCAGCCAGTCCCCGCTGAACTGGCCGAGATTCAAACTGTCTATGGTCAGTTTAAAAAGCTTGGTGCCCTTATGTGAGGGATGTAATCATCTCTTGTACAGCTCAATATCAGACCCCCTGCTAGCATTAAGATTTACTGAACCAAATCCTTCAGCTTTGCACCAATTTTTTAACCAAACTATGAATAAATAAAATGTAGGAGTGAATTCTAACTGGTGAAGGCCTTGTGAAAATCCTTCTGTACAGAATGCACATCCTTCTGGGACAAATTATTTGTGCCAAGGTGCACAACAACATTGACTTTGCACTCTTCACTAGCTTTCTTGACAATATTTAATATTAGTCTTTTATCCTACCTGACAGTAGCACCAGGTAAAAACCTAACTTCGTTTAACACTTCCACATGCTTTCCTAAAGAAACAATTGAATCTCCAACAAGAAGATTACTTTCCCTTTTAGATGCCTTAAGGCTCGTACAGCGACCTTTTTTGTACGATTTTCTAATAGTGTGTACACAACTTTGACAGCCAATTCCAACCTTCCGAACTAAAATTTCCAAAGGGACAAACTCCAAAATTTTTCTCTTAAGGCCCGTACACACGTACCGATCGTCGGCATACAAACGTCGGTGGACGAAGGATCTGCCGATTGTACGCGTGTTAGTATGGTGCCTCCGACAGATGTCTGCGCACAATCCGCGGACAAAAGTCTTTCATGCAAACATGAAAATATTTGTATGCCGACACCAGAACGGACGATTGTTCGCCTGTCAGTACACAATTCGGCCGACAGACCGCAGATTTGCAAGACTGGGCATGCTCAGAAAATAGAAAACACAGGGAAAGTTAACCATTACATGACATCACTTCTGCAGTCGGCGGACAAAATTCTTGTGCTGTCCTTGTGCTGTCTTTGCACTTTTCAGCAGACACCGACATCCCGGGGAGAAAAGAGGAACATTTGTAAGCCGACCATCGGTACGTGTGTACGGGGCTTTACGGGAACAGAATTTTTGTTTAATGTGTACCATTTCGTACAAGAAAAATCAGAAACTAAAGACTGCACATGATCAGAAACAATAAGGAGCAAATAAAAAAATCCTTTGTCCTGCAAAAAAAATTTTTATACATTATTTCCTTCCTCGGTTCCGACTTGCTGTGAAACAATGAGGAAAATCGGACGATCGTTCACCCAATTTATCTAGGGTATAGGATATAGTGTGTACCCCACAATATCCACAACATTAGCCTGACTTTCAACATCAAATGCAAAAGTTAAATTTTACAAAGCAATTTCTTTCTATGGACCTCCATTCTTTGCACAGAAGTATTATTGTTCTTGCAAAGAATGTTTACAATCTTTGTATCTGCTTCTAGATCAGAAATACACTACAAGAGTTAGTCCCGTTCACACTAAGGCGACCTGTGAGGCGACCTGGTCGCCTCACAGGTCGCCGTAGGTCGCCTTCCATAGGGAAGCTGCGGACCCGTTCTAATAGGAGCGACACAAGTCGCTCCGACTTAGAAAAAGGGTCCGGAGCTTCTTTTGGGGCGACCCGGAGCGACCGTCATAGACTTCAATGTTATGAAGTCCGTGCCGGCCGCTCCGAGGTCGCGGCACGCTGCTCGCACCGCGACCTCGGAGGTCGCCCCGGGAAGTAGCGTCGCTTGTATGTGAACGGAGCCTTAGGCCTCATGTACACTACAGCTGATAAACAGAAGTTTAGGAGCAGTTGGGCGTTCTTTTCAGCAGCCCCTAAACTCTCCCCTATGTTATCTAATATGCACATTTATAAGAGTTTAGAGGCAGTTGAGGTTACAGTTATTTTTTTGAAAGCAGAAAAATGACATTTAGGACTGTTGTTTACCGGCATTTCAAACACCAAATTCTTGTAACCCCATGTAACTGTGGTAAACTGCATTTACGCTTTTAAGCGTTTTTAAAGGGGGAAAAATTTCAGATATTTTTTGAACATATACAGTGCTCAGCATAATTGATTACACCACTTTTGAAAAGTAAGATTTTAATCAATATATCAATGAACACAAGAACATTTGTTTAGCTCATAACATAAAAGTAAGTTAATAATATAACTTAGATGACAAAATCTTTAGTTTTTACTCAAATTAGTTGTTGCAAAAATGAATACACCCCACCACAAAAACTACTACATCTAGTATTTTATATAACCTCTATGATTTGTAAGGACAGCATCAAGTCTTCTAGGGGTTGGGAGGTGTTGGTATGGGGCGCTACCACCTTGCACAGCGAATTGCTTCGTTGTATGTGATCCAAAATGAAAGTGCACAGTGCTTATTGGTGAACAAATATTGTGCAAATAAAATATTTTGTTGTTAAAATATTAAATGTGCAATTTAGTGCAGATATAAAAAAGATGGTACTTTATCGTATGCCGATTAGATTGTACCGTCTATGTATCACTCATCGGATGTAAACAACCATATGTAGGTGACAAGTGCAAAAAGTGCAAAAAGTGCTAAGTGCAATTGAGTGATTTGGACAATAAAATCTTTATTGTGGCCTCCTGTTACAGAGGAAACTGACATCCGTGGTGAATATTATAAACAATATACAGTGTAAAGTGAGAGAATAAAAACGCCTGTTGCGCGTGCTGAGAGTGAGGAGTGCTAATACCGTGGGTAAAGCACTTACCAATAACCTCTACCT
Source organism: Pelophylax lessonae (assembly GCF_965119305.1). NCBI lineage: Eukaryota > Metazoa > Chordata > Amphibia > Anura > Ranidae > Pelophylax > Pelophylax lessonae. Next base: position 590,732,186 of record NC_138768.1, read on the forward strand.
TCTCACTCTAGTATACTGTGTCTCCCTTCTCCTGATGCCTGTAAGAGCTGGTGTTCCGCACATATCGTTGCGCTTGCATCTAGGGAGTCAGTGTACAAAAGACCAAGAGAGCTTCCATTGCGTAGTATAGTTAACTCCTCCACCATAGTTTTCTAATTTTTAGACTTATGGATTTTATGCATTTTAAGGCATCTTGGCGCACGTGACTCCATGCGTTTTTATGCCGATATTTTTATGCCGACATTTTACCCTTCCACCAATCTGTTTTCCACCACTCCAACATAACAACAAGTTTGTACTTTCTCCTCTAACCTAACTTAATTTGTATGCTCATGGCTCCTCCTCCACACATCTGATCCAACTCCTCCTCTCCATTTACGGGACTTGAGGCCATGCTGTTGTGTGTGCCCAGTCTCACTTAGCCGATATGGCTTTCTAATATTCTCCACGGAATTGTCCAAAATTTGCATACCCGATATGATCCTCCAACCAAGTATTTTATACATTTTAAACACAGTATACTAGAGTGAAAAGGGAGAGGTTATTGGTAAGTGCTTTACCCACGGTATTAGCACTCCTCACTCTCAGCACGCGCAACAGGCGTTTTTATTCTCTCACTTTACACTGTATATTGTTTATAATATTCACCACGGATGTCAGTTTCCTCTGTAACAGGAGGCCACAATAAAGATTTTATTGTCCAAATCACTCAATTGCACTTAGCACTTTTTGCACTTGTCACCTACATATGGTTGTTTACATCCGATGAGTGATACATAGACGGTACAATCTAATCGGCATACGATAAAGTACCATCTTTTTTATATCTGCACTAAATTGCACATTTAATATTTTAACAACAAAAATATTTTATTTGCGCAATATTTGTTCACCAATAAGCACTGTGCACTTTCATTTTGGATCACATACAACGAAGCAATTCGCTGTGCAAGGTGGTAGCGCCCCATACCAACACCTCCCAACCCCTACATTTCTTTACCCTTGTGGTAAGTTGGAGGCAGCATAACCATCTGATCCCCACATTCTGAATTTAAACATATTGGTTCAGTATTTGTGTTGCTATCTATAGCGCGGGTGCACCCCAAACTTTAATTTATCAAGTCTTCTAAGCATGGAATGAACACGTTTTTGACATATTGCAACATCTATCTTTTTCTATTCTTTAAGAATGACCTCTTTTAGAGCCAGGATGCTGGATGGAGAGTGATGCTCAACTTGTCTCTTCAGAATTCCCCATAAGTGTTTGATTGGGTTCAGATCAGGAGACATACAGTACTTGGCCACTGAATCACTTTCACCCTGTTCTTCTTTAGAAATACAACAGTTGCCTTAGATGTGTGTATTGGATCTTTGTCATGTTGGAAAAGTGCACAGCGACCAATAGCAGCATATTCTTTTTCAATATAGAGCAGAACATCTGTGAATTCATGATAGCATCAATAAAATGCAGCTCCCCGAAACTAGCAGCACTCATGCAGCCCCACAGAAGGACACTTCCACCACCATGTTTCACTGTAGGCACCATGCATTTTTTTTTTTTTACTCCTAACCTTTGCAACGCCATACAGCTTTGAAGCCATCAGTTCCAAAAACATGTATCTTGGTCTCATTACTCCAGAGTACAGAGTCCCAGTAGTCTTCTTTTTTAGTATGGGCCCTGGCGAATTCTAGGCGGGCTTTTTTGTACATGCGTTTTAGGACAGACTTCCTTCGTGTATGACACTCATGCATGCTATTCCTCTGCAGTGTATGAGAAACAATCACCCCAGTTTGGCTTTCCACTTCTTTAGCTAACTGCAGTGAACTTGCATGGCAATTTTCTTCAACCCTTCTCATCAAAAGATGCTCCTGACGAGATGTTAACTTACATATACGGCCTGGACGTCTGTGAGATGGGTACAGTTCCATATTTATTACATTTTTTTATCACTTTTGCTACAGTATTCTGACTGATAAGTAAAACTTTGCTGATCTTCTTGTAGCCTTCACCTTTCTTGTGTAAAGAAAGTATATTCTTTCTCAGGCCTTGTGAAATTTCTCTTCCATGTGGTGCCATTGCTGACAGCATAAAATGGGAAGGAGTTTTCTTTGTTAAGTAACCCCCTTTTATAATCAACTGTCTGCTGGATACCGGTTTAATGAATATTTAGACTCACCTGTAGTTGAATTCTTGTTAACTAGGATTTTGTTGTCTAAAATGTAGCTTTGCTCCTAAGATTTCCATGGGGTGTATTCATTTTTGCAACATGGTCTTGAATGAATTTGTGAGGAAAAATAGTTTTTGTGTGTGCAAATGAAAAAATCTTGGTTGCAATCAATGGCCCACATTTATGGGAGTATTTCGTAGTATAGTCTACCATAGAAAATGTTGATTCTGAAAAGAAAGTAAAGGTTTTCTGTCAAATCTGTTGGGGTGTACTAACTTATGCTGAGCACTGTACAAATGTTGAAAAAACACAAATTTCATCACATGCTGTAGCCTGCATTAATGAATAAATCCAGTAGTGACAAACTCTGGTCCTCTCACGCAATTTCCTACCTCTTCAGAGCCTCAGAAACAGCAACATCAGGAGCATTTTCTCACACATGCTAATGATGGGATCCATAGTGAAAACACAACAAATAAGACAGCTATCTAGAAGCACACTGCTCTCTCTACTGCTGCTCTCTATTTTCTCACAGAATGGCTGAAATAGGTATTAACCAGTTCTGGACTGGAAGGTTTTGCTCCCTTAATGACCAAGCCATTTTTTGCGTTTCGGCACTGCGTTACTTTAACAGAAAATTGCGGGTCGTGTGATACTGTACCGATTTATGTCCTTTTTTCCCCACAAATAGAGCTTTCTTTTTCTGGTATTTGATCACCTCTGCCATTTTTATTTTTTGCGCTATAAACAAAAAAGAGCGACAATTCTGAAAAAAATATATATATATATATTTTTTTTTTTCACATTCTGCTATCTACCATTCCCCCAAAAAAATAAAAAAAAAAAAATCTAAATTTTTCATCCTTTCAGGCCAATTTGTATTCTGCTACATATTTTTGGTAGAAAAAAAAATCGCAATAAGCGCATTTTGATTGGATTGCACAAAAGTTATCTCGTCTACAAACTAGGGGAAAGATTTATGTGATTTTAATTTATTGGTTTTTTTTTACTAGTAATGGTGGCGATCTGCGATTTTTAGTGGGACTGCAACATTGCGGCAGACAGATCGGACCCCTAACTGACATTTTTGACACTTTTGGGGGGACCAGAGACATTACTACAGTAATCAGTGCTAAAAATATGCACTGTTACTGTAATAATGACATTGGCAGGGAAGCAGTTAATTGTGAGCCTAGGGGAGTGTTTTCTAACTGTGGGGGGAGGGATTTGTGAAATGATCATAGAGACCTTTGATCCTATATAGCAGGATCACAGGCTCTCTGTGATCATTTCAGAGAGAAGAACGGTCAGCTATGCTTATACTCAGCGGGGAGTGATTGCGGGTGCCCAGCGGCAATTGCGGCCGTCTATCCCATAGATTGGCATCCCTGCTGCCGCTCGCCCCAGCACCACTCCCGTGACCAACATACCCCTATATCAATTTTGTAAAACTGTGGCGGGCGGCAAGTGGTTAATTTAATTGTTTTACTTGCACTATGGGCATTTAGGAGGGTCTCCTGAGGTTATCTTTAAAAAAATGCTTCTAACCTCAAACGCTCAAAACTGTTGTTAAACTCGCATAAACAAAGCATGTAAAAGCTGTTAAATGGACGTTTTTCACTGTCGGTTTCCAGCTGTCAAGTTTCCAGCGTTTAGAAAAGGTTTTCAGCTGCCTTGTGTACATGAGCCCTTATGAAGTGTCACATGAAAAGTGACATGTTTATGGTCCACAGTCCTCACTATTTCACACCCAACAAATGTCCACACTGTCCTTCTCTGTGCAGCCATTTAGTAAGAAGTGGCTTTTTGCAAGACAGCTCAACAGAACAATTGTTTGAACAGCCTGCTGATGTCAGACTAAAGGGCACAAACCAAGGACCAGCAATGTCACCACGTAGACTAGAAATCTGCATACGGATACTGTAGGACAGCAGCCCAACTTCCAAAGTACCATGAAAAACAAATGTCAAGCAAGTATCGCACTGAACTAAACCAGACACTTTAAACATATGTACTTCAAATCAAACACAGGTAGTAACCAAAAAGTTGGCTACCTCCAAACTCTTGCTGTTTTCAAACTACTTCTGTTCAAACTATGTACCATTGTTTGCTGCACTTCTGTCCTGATTCACTCACAGGGAGCAAACTCTACAGAGTTGCTACTCCTCTTAAATACCACATTAATTAGGCACTAATTAGGATAATAGCGCACCTCTTTTACATATGCTAACTAAATACTCAACAACACTTAAGCTGTGCACACACGGGCCAAATGTCAGGAAACTATTTCCGGTTCAAAAAAAAAACCCACCGACATTTGGCCCGTGTGTATGCCGGCCTGTCCGACAGAAGCCGACCAATTGGCTGGCTTCTGTTGGATGAGCATGCTGGAAAACCAGCAGCCGACCGACGCCTGATCAGCGCTCTCAGCCAATGGCAGAGAGCACTGATTGAAGTATTCTGGCAGGGGGAGGGGGGGGGTCGCTTTACTTACTTTGCATAGTGAGTACCGCAGCTTAGACGGGAGCTGACAGTTTTTTTTTCATTCAGCCCCCTGGGTTGAATGGAAAAAAATGAATAGGGTGTACCAGGCTTTAGTTAGCAATGTACAGTACACAATCACTCTAGCACCCAGTAAGCAATCAACAATAGCAACAGTTACAATACCAAAGTTAGCAATTTAGGAAAAGCAATCAGAAATCCTTTAAAGTTACCATATCCTGCTACTGCTGTTAACCTTGCTAGCGGTATTCCCGAGTGTGGCTCGGGGTTAAATTTCAGTGCCAAAAGCGGTAACCCCGAGCCACACTCGGGGTACCGCTAGGAAGATCGCTGGATCCTGGTAGAGAGGTTACTTACTTTGTCACCAGCATCCAGCGATGTATCCCGGCGGTGTGTGGCGGCGGATCTTCCTCCCAATCCTCTAGCCTCTGTCTCCTGCGATGTGACGTTCGCAGGCGGGTGGAACCGGCGGAAAATTCAAATGTAAAACACACCAAACACACTGATACAATGCAAAATGAAATAAATTCACATTAGTTTGCCCCCGTGTCCTTTCCTGCAGTTTTACTGTACTTTTTATATATACACATATATATATATATATATATATATATATATATACACAGTATATACAATATACGTATATATATATATATATATATATATATACATACATACATACATATAGTATATATATATATATATATATATATATATACATACATACTGTACATACTTTAACTTATTTAGAGTTTTTTATTATATTATAATTTATGATTTTGTGTTTCAAACTTTATCATACCCGAGATGTTGTAACGAAGAACGCACAGTAAAAAAAAAAAAATCATATGTAAATAGTTGGTTTGGGCTGCTCATTCTTAAGAATTACATGCAAAATAATGGTACCGCTTTCAGCACCTAAAATCCGAAAGAATCATACTGCCAGGGAGGTTAATACTTTTGTCCGTTGCACTTCTATTCGTATGCACAAAAAGGAGCAAACTCAACATTTTCTTTTTTTTTTAAATAGGGGATTTTTTTTTTTAAATAGGGGACCTTACATGTAAGATTAGAACAATATCATCCAATTTTTACTCATACATAGGGGTTTATTTTTCTAAAGGCAAATAAGCTGTGCACTTTGCACAGTGCAGTTGTACTCTGCAAGTGCAGCTTCTCCAGAGCTTAGTAAATGAGCAGAAGCTCTTCTGACTTCCATCATCCAATCATGTGCAAGCACAAATGCTGTTTTTTTTATTTTTTTCCTTGCACGTGATTGGGTAGTCTTTACAAAGTGAAGAGTTACCTCATTTATTAAGCTCTGCACCAACTGCACTTGCAGCGTGCTGTGCACAGTCTATTTTCCTTTAGTAAATCAACCCTATAGTATCACTGATATACCGCTGTGTGGATCAGTCACTATATCAAGTCCCCTGATGCATCATGTTTCAGTAAATGTCAGGTGTACACATGATAAGTAACTGACAATCCATGCAATGCCAAGTTGGAAACGGAGGAATCTGTATGCTTACATGGTTTACAGAGCACAGAAAATGAACATTGGTAGGAATTCATTTTCCCTGTAAAGACGGTTGAATAAGAAAGCAATCCTATTCAATTTGAATATGATAGTTTAATGTGGATCCCAATTTAAAACAATGAGCTCAAAGGCTGATTTTTACTTAAAATTATTTAACTGAAAAAATCAGTTGCAGCCTTTCCCTATTCAACTTTTCTAGCTTTGTTTTTCTTTAGTCTCAATAAGATCCAAAGCTAGGTCAGGAAAATAGGAACTGTTCCAAAAAATCACTGCCAATTCCAAGCTGGCATGGAATTCTTAGAACGCATCTGTATGATATACAAGGAACTGAAAAAATACAGTTTTGTTCTCCCATGTGACCTCAAAGATTATAAGAAGTCTAATTTTTTCTTTCAAACTATTTTGATAAGTAGGCACTTGAATAAGCCATCTGCAGCACAAGATTTTTCTGCAATTCTTTTAAAAATGCTGCTACTTCTTCATTTTAAATGCTCTATGAGCAGTCAGTATAATGATTCAGTATACAGAATTCTGAACAATAAAATGATACTGTAGGCAACGCATGGCACATAGAAGCATTTAAAATGACTAGATGACACACAGCCAAGTATGAAATGGCCATGTGACAAATAGAAGCATATGTAATGACCTTGCGGCACACAGCATTGTATAAAATGGCCATGTGATACATAGTAGCATATGAAATGTCCACGTGACACATGGCAGTTTATGAAAAGTCCATTGGACTCATAAAACTATATGAAATAACCTTGTAAAACATACAAGCATATGAAATTGCCATACTATCCTTTGAGAGCTGCAGAGACATATTAGTAACAAAACAGCTGGGAAGGGGAGTTAAGCTACATAGCAAGGGCCTTAAGTGGCCTTAGGCCATGAAGTTAAACAAATTATATCTGTCTATAAGTGAAGTTACTCTTACATTTACTGCTGCAAACCCTTTTTCTTGCAGGGTTTTTTTTGTGTTGAATAAAGCTCACTTTATGCTACAGATGTATCGGTGAGTTTAGATTTAGTCAGGGAAGGATACCACTTGGGAGACTGCAGAAGGACCCATATATTCAGCAGCTCCTGAGGGCGCGGTGCTACAATGGAATTTGACAGATTTGGAATGGTTGGATGCTGAAGATTAAAGGGGGGCTTGTAACTCCAGCCAATCACAGCATGGTCCTGTGTCTTGTTTGTAAAAATGAGTCCTGTTCAGTTGAGAAAGAGAAGAAAGCAAGACCTCAGTGAGAAAAATCAGAATATTTACAGTTACACACACTTTTTAGGCACATTTAACCCTTTGATTGCCCTGCCAGCCAGCCAGTGTCATTAGTACAGTGTCAGTGTATAGTATTTATCACTGATTACTGTATTATTGTCACTAGTGACTTTAGATAGTGTTAGATAGTGTCATAGTCAGTTAGCATCCCTACCAGCCAGGATGAGTTATGACAAGATTTCCCGCCACACTATCACACTCACATTGGTAGTATAGGAGTTTATTTACCAAAGCTGGAGAGTGCAAAATCAGGTTCACTTCTGCATAGAAACCAATCAGCTTCCACGTTTTATTGCCAAAGCTTAACTGAACAAGCTGAGGGTAGAAGATGATTGGTTTCTATGGAGAAGTGAGCCTGATTTTGCACTCTCCAGCTTTAGTAAATAAACCCCATAGTGTCTGTATGGATCAGTATCTTGATCACTAACAGAACTATATTATTGTCCCATCTACTAAAGTGCCCTCAAAAACACAGCATTGGCAGGATCAGCCCAGATCACTGCTAGCACTTGCATTTAGCCCAACCCCCCCCCCCCCCCCCTCCTAGCAAGTGCAGTGTCAGTATCATTTTTCTGATCACTGCCAGCTCTGATACATTGTCCACAAAACCACAGTATTAGCAAGATCAGGCCTGATTTCATTTTATTTCTAGTGCACAAGCAGTCCCTAAATGCTAGTCAGGAGCTCTTTTTCCCATAGTCACCAATAGGTACCTGTAAATGTATTGCCCAAAATGTTTCAAAAAGGTACACTAATGAGGAGGCCCACAGAATTATGAGCATGTCAGATGGGAGCAAAGGGGAAACCTCACTGTCAGAATCTGGTTCAGAAAATTAAGCTATAGAAAGCAGGTAGCTCAGACAATGCAGAAGAGGTCCCTGCTAAAACCAGACGTACCAAACTCTATGTTGCTGAAGTGCTAGAAATGCATAATTAAGCTCATATGCAGAAGGGTGCAAGTACTAGAGCTGCATTACGTTTTGGTCATCTGGCAAGCACCAGCAGCCGAGTACATCCTTGCCTTTTAGACACCGGTATCTCATAGTGAAGTGGGGAGCACCAGGAGTGAAGTACAAGCTGGGGAGGTGGCTAGCACTTGTAGCATTATGTGAATTCAAGCAGAGGCCTGTAGAGCCCATAGTAGCCTTCCAGAGGTGCTTGTAAACCCTAATTGGCTGCCCCAAATTTAGCAGCACCAATTCCCAGCCCAGTTCAGGTGGACATTACAAAAAAGAATGAATTGTGGTCATATTGGTCCACACACCCGATTCATCATTGGCTGCCCCATATTTAGCAGTACCAATTCCCAGCCCAGTTCAGGGTTCTGGTGGAAACAGAAAAATTAACATTTAATTAATTTTTTAGCTTTAAATTAATTTTTTTAGCTTTTTTTCACAGAAGGCCTCTTCCATTTGATTGTGGACCAAAGCAATATTTATGCCCAATAGTACATCGCTGCCAACCCAAATTCAAACCTTGTCAGGCCATTGTCAGGAAACCTATCATGGATCACAATCACTATCACACATTTAAAACTTTTTGGGCCTAACCCTTAACATGGACATTACAAAAAAGAATGAATTGTGGTCATATTGGTCAACACACCTGATTCATCATATGCCCATGTTCTCTGCTGAAATGGCCAGGAAAAGATATGAGACAATAATGAGTTTTATGTAATTCAATGACATTTCACTCTGTCAACACCACCGGGATGACCCTAACTATGATTGGTTCCACAAAATTTGGTACTTTATAAATGACCTCTCGCAGAAATTTGCAGATGTGTATATGCCCCAACAAAACATCTACATAGATGACTCCCTTGTACAACTTACTGGCAGGTGTGCAATAAAGCAATATCTCCCAAGAAAACTATATAAGCTCTGTGATAGGGCCACAGGCTATACATGCCACTTTAGAATTTATGAGGGAAAATACAGTCAAGTGGAGTCCCCTGGATGCCCATACTATATGGGGAACAGTGGAAAGATAGTATGGTACTTGTTATCATCCTTGCTCCATAGGGGTAACATTTGTATGTGAACAAATTTTATGCAAGTATGCCACTTTTTAGACCTTTGTTTATTAAAGAAATAGTTTGCTGTGGCACCATGTAACCTAATCACAGGGGCTTTCCTCAATGGTTTGTTTAGAAGGAGGGGGGGGGGGGGGAGAGGCCTGCTTGCACAATGAAGAACTAGTAGCAGTAAAATAGAAGGACAAATGGCATGTATTCATTGTGTCTTCCATTCACGCAGGCACATCGGTCCAAATTTACACGGTGTCTGTTGTCCTTGAAAAGCCTCTCTGTGTCCATCACTATAATATTTATATTGGAGGCGTAGACTTCAATAACCAAATGATGAAGCCATATTTAGTCTCCCGTAGAGTTAAATACTGCACCAAAAATGTGTCTATATATTTATTTCAATTGGCTATATACAATGATTTTGGTAATTACACAGCTACTAGAAGAACTGGATTCTTGTCCCACCTGTCCTAGTCAACCTGGCCTCTGCATCAAGGACTACACACTACCACACCACTACGACATGCTAGCGGACTATTGATCAAGGTTACAGCACGGTACAGTCTAGGGTACCTCAGGGCACACAATTCTGCACAAGAAGGGTCTCTAAAAATATTAAATGGTCAGGAGACTGTCTATCACTTTTGAAGAGACTCTAAAATCAAAGGGTTGGAAATGTTATAGTTCTAAAAAGTTAAGTTACACGAAAGTTAAAAAGGTTTTTGTAAAATGAAGAAATATTGAAACTAAAATAAAATCTAAAATATCACTTTAGGATGTACTGACCATTTAACAGTGTTCACGGTGTGATGTGGGTGAATGTGGGTAATTTACTACTCCTAGTTTTATGAAGGGGTCCGTTTGGCCCCTGTATCTGTTTAACACAATGCAAAGTTGAGAATCTAAACAAGCAAAGCTGACATCTGTTTAGGAAATGGCTCTTTTACAAAAAAGACAATCCTGTCCAAAATAAATAAATATTAAAAAATATAAATAAATACAGGGCTTTTCCCAGTTCTGACACCTCCAGCACTGAATGCATGTAAGGCTCCATGTACACGGGACGTTGTTAAAAGTCCCTTTGAATGCTGGAATTTTTAGGACGTTTGAAACGTCCGTTCGGTCGCGTTTGTACCCGCGTTTAGCGGGCGTTTAGCGGCGTTTGCGGGCGTTTGCGTTTAGAAGCGTTCCTAGAGGTCAAAAAAATTATTCCCCTTTAAAATGGTAAAACGCGAACGCTAAACGCGGGTCATCGCGTTCAGACGCGTTCGGACGCGTTTAGACGCGTTCGGATGCGTTTGTGCGTTTGAAACGCCGGGAAACACACGTTCGAACGCAAATAATTGCGTTCTAAAAAAAGTCCCTGAAAGCAACTGCCTGCAAATGACTGTAAACGACCTGGTGTACATGGACAGATAAGATAAAATGTAGATGGGTTCAGGGGCTTCTGAAAAAAATGCTCAACTGCTCCTAAACTACCATTTCCAGCATCCCGTGTACATGGAGCCTAATGGTAAGGGATGCTGGAGGGTCTATGATGCTGGCTGATGGGGGATCTTTTGTAACTGGTTGGGATATTTTTGCATTGAAGTCTATTGTTGCTAGGGGCAACCTATGCTCCTGAGGGGTCAATTGTTGCTAAGAGGCATCTACTGTTGAGGTTGCTGGAATATCTGTTGTTGCTGCTGAGGTGGATCTATTGTTGCTGAGGTGATATTTTATAATAGGGGCCCATTGTTGCTGGGAGTATAATATTGTGTGAGGGAACTTATTATTGCTAGGGGGATCTATTGCTGCTGGGGGCAGATCTATTTTCTTGGGTGGACCTGTTTTTACTGGGGGAGATCTATTGTGGCTGGGATCTATTGTTGCTGGCTCCAGGGGATCTATTTTACTTCTTTTTTTCATTATCATTACCAAATTGAATACAAATGATTTAGCACCACAAAATAATACATGGTTCTGTATTCTCTAAAAGCGGTGATAGGGGTTGGAACCAAGGGACGATGCTCGGAGGTGGGTGGGGGCGGAAACAAAGGGTGACTCAAAAGGGGGGAGTTCCTGCACCTATTCTCTGAGAAAAAAAAAGCCCTGAATAAATATATAGTAATCAGTGATGGTCCTTGGTCAGTTTTGGCAGCAACGTGAAAACTGAACTAGGAGAATCATTTAAAATTCCATACTTGCATACATTCACTATGGATACCCTATATATTTAAGCTGGAGCTAAAAGTTTCAATATTAAGACATTAAAATTCAACATTTTTGAAAGATGATAAGACTAACAAAGTATGGATGTTGACCCCATTTAGGGAGGGAAAGGGTAATTTTTACCTAAAGTAGTATTAAAAGCTCTACTTTTTTTAACCCCTTAAAAACTAAGCCTTTTTCTGACACTTGTTGCCTAGTTAAAATCAGTACTTTTTGCTGGAAAAATTACTTAGAACCCCCAAACATTATAAATATTTTTTTAAGCAGAAACCCTAGAGAATAAAATGGCGGTTGTTGCAATGTTTTATGTCACACTGTATTTGCGCAGCGGCCTTTCAAATGCAATTTTTTTTTTTTTTAAGAAATACCCTATATGAATTAAAAAAAGCAGTAAAAAAAGCAGTAAAGTTAGCCCAAATTTTTTATATAAGGTGAAAGATATTGCACCGAGTAAATAGATACCTAACATATCATACTTTAAAATTGCACACACTCGTGGAATGGTGACAAACTGCGGTATTTAAATATTTCCATAGGAAATTCTTTAAAATCTTTTAATGGTTGCCTTTTGAGAGTTATAGAGGAGTTCTGGTGCTTGAATTTTTGCTCTCACTCTAACGATCATGGCAATACCTCACATGTTTGGTTTGAACACTGATAACGTTTCCGGGCGTGACTGTTGTATGTGTTTGCTTCTGCGTGCGAGCACAGAGGGATGGGGCGCTTTACATTTTTTTTTTTCTTATTTATTTTATTTTATTGTTTTTTATTTTTACACTGTCCCTTAAAATATTATTATTTTTTGTACCACTTTTATTGCTGTCGCAAAGAATGTAATCATCCCTTGTGACAGTAATAGGCAGTGACAGGTACTCTTTATTGAGGGATTTGGGGTCTAAAAGACCCCAAATCCCTCCTTTGCATTTAAAAGCATTTAAAGCATTTTAAATACTGTAATTTTAATTTTACTTTTCAAATCTGGCACCTTTAAGTCTTCAGTAAACTGGAAATGATGGCATGACGTAGCTTCCGGGTTACTGGAAGCAAGACTGATCAAAGCCGATTCTGTCTTTGTTCAGGTCTCTGGCCAGCTGGCGGACATGCCGGCTAGTGGCTTACAGTGGGGATCGAAAGTTTGGGCACCCCAGGTAAAAATTTGTATTAACCACTTGCCGACCGCCGCAAGTACATATACTGCGGCGCTTAGCCCCGGCCAGGCAAAGTGACGTATATATACGTCACTAGCCTGTCACCGGCTTGTGAGCCAATAGCGGGCGAGGGTGCGCCTGCCACGGCTCATTCACTAAGGAGTCAGTGCGTGTGACCGGCGGACCCGATGTCCGCCGGTCACTCGGCGATCGTCGGTAGAGCGGGAGAAAGGCAGGCGGTTAATGTAAACAAGCCGCCTGTCATTCTCCCCTGTGTAAAAATGGAGATCAGATGGTTCTACTATGTAGAACCGTTGATCTCTGTTTTTGCAATAGTAGACATGTCCTATTACAGTTAGAAACACGCCCCTAGGACACACTTAACCCCTCCCTCTCCAATACAGTTAACCCCTTCCCTGCCAGTGTCATTTTTACAGTCACAGTGCATATGTATAGCACTGATTACTGCAGTAATGTCACTGGTAACCCCAAAAGTGTCAAAAATGTCAGTCAAGGGTCCAATCTGTCCGCCGCAATGTCGCAGTCCCGCAAAAAAAATCGCAGATCACCGCCATTACTCGTTAAAAAAAAAAAACACCAAAAATGACAAAAAGCTTTCCCTTTGTTAGTAAACGCGATAACTTTTGCGCAAACCAATCAAAATACGCTTTTTGCGATTTTTTTTTTACCAAACATATGTAGCATAAAACAAATTGACCGAAAATGTTAAAAAATTTTGTTTACATTTTTTTTTGGGGGAATTTCATATAAAAAAAATGTGAAAAATATTGTTATTTTTGCAAAATTTACGCTCTTTTTTGTTTCTAGTGCATGATCAAAAAATCGCACAGGTGATCAAATACCACCAAAAGAAAGCTCTGTTTGTGGGAAAAAAAAGGACGTCAAATTTGTTTAGGTACAGCGTCGCATGACCGCGCAATTGTCCGTTAAAGTCACGCAGTAAAAAATCGCAAAAAAAACCCTGGTCAGGAAGGGGGTAAAATCTTCCGGGGCTTAAGTGGTTAATGTGCATAAAGAAGCCAAGGAAAGATGGAAAAGTCTCCAAAAGGCATCAAATTACAGATTAGACATTCTTATAATATGTCAACAAAAGTTAGATTTTATTTCCATCATTTACACTTTCAAAATAACAGAAAACAAAAAAAGGTGCTGGGTGACACCCTGCAGAGTTAATATCTTGTACTGCCCCCTTTGGCAAGTATCACAGCTTGTAAACACTTTTTGTAGCCAGCCAAGAGTCTTTCAATTCTCGTTTGAGGTATCTTTGCCCATTCTTTCTTACAAAAGTCTTCCAGTTCTTTGAACTTTCTGGAATGTCTGTCACGCACTGCTCTTTTAAGGTCTATCCATAGATTAATTATGTTGACGTCAGGAGATTGTGAAGGCCATGGTAAAATCTTAAGTTTACGTCTTTTGATATAATCCCCCCGTGGATTTTGAGGTGTGTTTAGTATCATTATCCATTTGTAGAAGCCATCCTCTCTTTAACTTCAGCTTTTTCACAGATGACATCAAGTTACCATCCAAAATTTGCTGAAATTTTATTGAATCCATTTTTCCTTCTACTCGTGAGATGTTCCCTGTGCCACTGGCTGCAATACAACCCCAAAGCATGATTGATCCACCCCCATGCTTAACAGTTGGACAGAGGTTCTTTTCATTAAATTCTGTGCTCCTTCTTCTCCAAACGTACCTTTGCTCATTGCGGCCAAAAAGTTCAATTTTAACCTCATCGGTCCACAGAACTTTCCAAAATGCATCAGGCTTGTCTATATGTTCATTTGCAAAGTTCAAACGCTGATTTTTGTGGTGAGGATGTAGAAGAGGTTTTCTTCTGATGACTCCTCCATGAAGACCATATTTGTACAAGTATCTCTTTATAATGGAATAGTGTACCACAACTCTGCCAGATCTTTCTGGAGGGATCGTGCAGTCAAACGTGGGTTTTGAATTGTTTTTCTCACAATCCTGCAAGCTGTTCTGTCTGATATTTTTCTTGGTCTTTCAGATCTTGCTTTAAGTTCCACTGTTCCTGAGACTGCCATTTCTTAATTACATTCCGAACAGAGGATATTGACATCTGAAAACGCTTTGCTATCTTCTTATAGCCTTCTCCAGCTTTGTGAGTGTCAACTATTTTCAGTTTCAGTTTTCTAGACAACTGCTTAGAAGATCCCATGGTGATCCCATGGTGCTGATATTTGGCACAAGGTCAGATGAGTCTGGGCATTTAAAACCTTTGAGATTGACATCACCTGGTCTTCCCAGACGATGATTGAGAACAATCCATGACACTGGCAGGTCTCAGCCTTGCAAATGGGGCAGTGCATGCTATAAATTCTGCAGGGTGCCCAAACGTTTGCAGATGCCATTTTTTTGTTTTCTGTAATTTTGAAAGTGTCAATGATGGAAATAAAATCTAACTTTTGTTGACATATTATAAGGATGTCTAATCTGTAATTTGATGCCTTTTGGAGATTTTTCCATCTTTCCTTGGCTTCTTTATGCACATTAATACTAATTTTTACCTGGGGTGCCCAAACCTTCGATCCCCACTGTAGGCTTCTCTTTGCGATGTACTCTCCCACTGTTTGTAATAACAGCTGAGCAGCTGCTTAGCAGCATCGGTTGTTATTACAAGAAAGCCGACCGTCGGCTTTAAAAAACAGTACCGGGGTAATGCCGGAAGCTGCATATCACCCTGGTACAACCACTTGAAGCTGTAGGATGCATATTTGCATTATGTCAGTGTGAAGGGGCTAATTTAAGGGGATTCTAAAGCTCTAATTTAAAAAAAAAATAATTAAACATTATATTTACCTGTAAAGATAAGGTAGGGTGATGGCGCTGCCTAGTATTTGATAATATGTTGACAGTGCTGATAAAAGGTGCTGATGCAAGATAAGAATATATATAATGCACTGGAAATCCAGACTATGGAAAAAGGGCACTAAAGGTACAACTATATGGTAAAATCCAAAAGGAAAGAAATATAACAAAAAATAAAAAGTATAGTGTACAGATAATACTTATTGGTATATAAAAGTGATATGTGCATGTATGTGTGGACAAAGAAAAGTTATAATGAAAACTTAGTTCACCTAAGACAATGTGAACAATATAAATCAGGTCCAATATATAAAGTGATAGGTGCGTAAGTGACTCCACACATTAAAATTCACAACATAAGCTGTATAAAGGTCTGAACCATATAGTATAAAACTTATAGACAAGTTAGTTGTATAAAAATCTAAATAATACAGTATAAACCTCCTAAACAAATAAAGCATATTTTGGAAAATCCCCTAGGGGTGGGACTTTATAGGTCACTCGAAGAAAGTTATATTGAAAATGTAATTAAATATAGTATATTTTATTTATTACATGAAAATATAGGAAAATACACACACAGAAAATATGATAAGTAACATTTAAAATTTTTGGGCAAAACTGGTGTAGATAAAAAGATGTGCATATACACTCAACCAACTATTCCATGTATGATCCGACGTTTCGAGGTAGAGACCTCTTCTTCAAGGACTGTACTGGAAATAGTTATTTATGGTTGGTGGAAATATGAACACCAGTAAATTGTTTTGCCATCAAGTAAAAACATGGATTTTTTGATAACACCCACAGGAACTAGTAGTTGTTTTGTGTGTGAGAAGAAGGTTTAATGCAAGCACAGAGCCAAGGTAGTGCCAGTGAACATGCGACAATGAAAAATGTGCAGGCTGGGGGCCAAGTGTCGCAACTGGAGTCCAATGTAGCCTGAACAGATGGGCAGAGGCCAATCACAATGTGCTTAAGACATGTACCCGCTCGGCAAACCTCCTCCCAGCAATGGATGTGTAAACAAATAAAGGTGCTCTGTGCGTATCAAAATACCCCAAATGGGATCACACACTGGAGTATAAAAGTGCAGTGACAATAAATAAATAAATATATGTAAAATATATGATAAGTGATGAAAAAGTCCAATATTAGTGATAAGTGCCTATAAACAGGTGCTGTGACCATAACCCTGACACATCATTACGAGTGATACCCCGTGGATATCTGGAAGCCCACTTCCTATTGGCAGGAGCCTATTAGATCCTGGTCATTTTCCCTGGGGAACCTTCTTTCCACCTAGGACCCTTCCAGGACGCCCCCACCTAGGACCTGTAGAGGATACCAGGATCTCTTTGGCCACAGGATACATTTATATACCCGCTCTATACCCCTGTATGGGGTGGGTATTTCTGGTGAGTGCGCTATTCACTAGAGGGGTCACCCAGCACCTCACCGCACACCACGGGGTCACTCCTTACAGTTTGTTATAAGAAAATCATCACTTGCTATCAACACCGAACTGTGTTTATCACATTTATATATATATATTCCTTTTATGGTCACAGCACCTGTTTAACCACTTTACCACTAAGTACTGTAATAGTACAGCGGCAAGTGGCTCGTTCCCGTCTGACGACGTAGACCTGCGTCGCCAGACTCCTCCCCTGTAGGCGGCGCTCACGCGCCGCCGGAGGCGCGCTCCCGCTGTTTTCATTCACAGCGGGAGTCGGGCCAGGGGAGGAGCAGTGGCGATCGCCGCTGCTCTGCCCCGATCGTCGGGGATCTAGTGTGGCGGGCGGATCTAGTGTTTACACAGGCGGGCGGATCTCCTCAGTGACAGGGAGTGACAGGGAGTGACAGATCGGAGTGTTCAGCATAGCTGGACATCCGATCTGTCCCTGGCTCACACAGTCACCTCCCCCCCACACGTCAGTAAGCACCAGGCATACATTAACCCCTCCCTCTCCAATAAACTTAACCCCTTCCCTGCCAGTGTCATTTTTACAGTAACAGTGCATATTTATAGCACTGATTACTGCAGTAATGTCACTGGTACCCCCAAAAGTGTCAAAAATGTCAGTCAAGGGTCCAATCTGTCCGCCGCAATGTCGCAGTCCCGCAAAAAAAATCGCAGATCGCCGCCATTACTCGTTAAAAAAAAAAACACCAAAAATGACATAAATCTTTCCCTTTGTTAGTAAACGCAATAACTTTTGCGCAAACCAATCAAAATACGCTTATTGCAATTTTTTTTACCAAACATAGGTAGCAGAAAACAAATTGGCCAAAAATTAAAAAAAAAATTGGTTTTTACATCTTTTTTGGGGGGAATTTCATATAAAAAAATGTGAAAAAATATTGTTATTTTCTCAAAATAAACGCTCTTTTTTTGTTTATAGCGCAAAAAGTAAAAATCGCACAGGTGATCAAATACCACCAAAAGAAAGCTCTGTTTGTGGGAAAAAAAGGACGTCAAATTCGTTTGGATACGGCGTCGCACGACCGCGCAATTGTCAGTTAAAGTCACACAGCGCCGAATCGCAAAAAGTGGCCAAGACGTAAGACAGCAAAATGCTCTAGTGGTAAAGTGGTTATAGGCACTTATCACTAATATTGGACTTTTTCATCACTTATCATATATTTTACATATATTTATTTATTTATTGTCACTGCACTTTTATACTCCAGTGTGTGATCCCATTTGGGGTATTTTGATACGCACAGAGCACCTTTATTTGTTTAGAGGTTTATACTGTATTATTTAGATTTTTATACAACTAACTTGTCTATAAGTTTTATACTATATGGTTCAGACCTTTATACAGCTTATGTTGTGAATTGTAATGTGTGGAGTCACTTACGCACCTATCACTTTATATATTGGACCTGATTTATATTTATATTTACTGTTCACATTGTCTTAGGTGAACTAAGTTTTCATTATAACTTTTCTTTGTCCACACATACATGCACATATCACTTTTATATACCAATTAAGTATTATCTGTACACTATACTTTTTATTTTTTGTTGTATTTCTTTCCTTTTGGATTTTACCATATAGTTGTACCTTTAGTGCCCTTTTTCCAAAGTCTAGATTTCCAGTGCATTATATATATTCTTATCTTGCATCAGCACCTTTTATCAGCACTGTCAACATATTATCAAATACTAGGCAGCGCCATCACCCTACCTTATCTTTACATTTACTATATAGTCCTTTGGACTATAATTTAGGGAGGCTGCAGCCTAAATTCCACTATATATTTATTTATTTATTTATTCATATAAAAATATCTATACCCAAATAGACCATAAGCGCAGGGTTCTAATATTCTCTATTATATTTACCTGCTCTGTGCAACGGTTTTGCACAGAGCAGCCCCGATCCTCTTCTTTTTGGGTTCCCGCTACCGGTCCTAGCCCCTCCCCCTTGCATAGTGCCAACCAATAGAAGCCTCTTGCTATGGAGGAATTCAAGCAGACTCGCTTCCAAGCCACACTCCTGTGAATAGACAGTGTCCATTCACACACAGAGCGTGGCTCGGAACTGCCCCCCTCTCACTCTTTGCATTGGCTCACTGGCTGCCATTGACAGCAGTAGGAACCAATGGCTCTTACTGCTGTGTGAGTCAATGAGGAGAAAGAGACCCAAGAGAGGCTGATCTCATGTACATCACTTGATCAGATGGGGCTAAAGTAAGCATGGGGGTGGAGGGGGAGCTGCACCCAGCAGGTTTTTTACCCTAATATATAGAATGCATTAGGGGAAAAAATCCATCTGCCTTCAGAACCACATTAATGCATTCTAAACAACAGGTATAACATTCCCCAGTACATTGATTTTTTTCTCCTCTCGGTCAGAAGCATGCATGCAAAGGTGGTTTCATGGGACTCTGCAAGGGGATGTAGACAGCTGAAAACAGGAACCTGAGACAGGAACATTTTCACCAAGTGAAAGCAAAGTGACCACAGCCTTGGGACGAAAGATTAATATACTGTATAGTACCTGTAGCACTATATGCACTTCCCTTTTTAGACTTTAACCACTTCAATACAGGGCACTTTTCCCCCTTCCCGCCCAGGCCAATTTTGAGCTTTTAGTGCTGTTGCATGACAATTGCATGGTCATGCAACACTGTACCTACACCAAGTCTCCTGAGGAAGTGTTTTCACACGAAACGGCCGTAGCGCAGTAGTACATGCTAGAGGTCCCAGCCACCAGTGCTATTGTGGGTTCTGGTGGCTTTTCATGTAAGTGATGTTCTGAAGATTGGACCTTTGTATTTGGCTCTCTCTTGTTTTTAGTTGTTTTTAATAAATACTACACTATGGAAAGAATTTTCTCTCTTGCATATCTATTGATATAACTTCCTGCTGGTTGGAGTACTTGAAGGATTTTTTTCCGGTGTCATCCTCTCTTCTGATTTGCTTTCTGGCTCAAGACCTGCTGTATAATATACAAAAACGCATTAGCTGTCCTAATAAGACAGCAACATGGTCTGGTAAGTGTGCATTTCTGTTTTTGGGTGAAGGACCACTGGTGGAGGATTGACCTTGTTTACACTGACACTGATTATCCATATGGACTTTTTTTGTAGTTTTATGGACTGAGTTCATTATTTTTGATCATTTGCACTATATGTTCACTAATTTTATGTTTTAGCGCTGCAACCTATTTTTTCACATGTTTTTTATGTTTGTATATTCACATTGTTTGCAAGCTGCTGATTAAGTATTTTATTTTAAGGCGCTGACTTCACTTTTATGTTTTATATATAAACAGTAAGAAAGCGAGGCCAGAACACATTGGCCCCATAAAAGACGATAAGGGAGTTTTGGCCACAGAGGACAGGGAAAAGGCGGTAGTATTAAAAAATTTCTTCTCTTCAGTCTTCACAAAAGAATTGGGGGGCTACACTAACCCAGCTTGTAAGGCCAAACTAAACAACATACCTCAGAAAATACCGTCATGGGTAACAGAAGATAGACTTAGAACTAAACTAGAGAAACTTAACATAAATAAATCACCGGGACCAGATGGCTTGCACCCGAGGGTTCTTAAAGAGCTCAGCCAGGTGATTGCCAGTCCATTATTCTTGATCTTTAAGGATAGTTTACAGACGGGTATGGTGCCAGCTGATTGGAAAAAAGCCAACGTGGTACCAATATTTAAAAAGGGACCGAGATATATCCCGGGTAACTATAGGCCGGTCAGCCTAACATCAGTAGTCTGCAACATTTTGGAGGGGATGTTAAGGGACCACATACAAGACTTTAGAAATGAAAACTGTATTATTAGTAGTAATCAGCATGGATTCATGAAAAATCGTTCTTGCCAAACCAATCTATTAACCTTCTATGATGAAGTGAGCTGCCACCTAGATAAAGGTAAGCCTGTGGATGTGGTGTACCTGGACTTCGCAAAGGCCTTTGACACCGTTCCCCACAAACGCTTACTGTTTAAACTAAGGAAGGTAGGTATGGACCATAAGGTGAGTACCTGGATAGAGAACTGTCTCCAGGGGAGGTTGCAAAGGGTGGTGATTAATGGGCAGTACTCATTTTTGGGCGGGTGTGGAAAGCGGGGTCCCCCAGGGTTCTGTCCTGGGACCAATCCTGTTTAATTTATTCATAAATGATCTAGAGGAGGGGATATTGAGTAAAATCTCAGCGTTTGCGGATGATACTAAGCTAAGCAGGCCAATATCTTCTGGGCAGGATGTGGAAACCTTACAAGTGGACCTGAACAAAATTATGGGGTGGGCAACTACATGGCAGATGAGGTTTAATGTTGAAAAATGTAAAGTAATGCACTTGGGGGCCAGAAACCAGAAAGCAAGCTACTCACTAGGGGGGGGGAACCTCTGGGTGAGTCTAGGATGGAAAAGGACCTGGAGGTACTGGTAGACAACAGGCTTGGCAGTGGCATGCAATGCCAAGCCGCTGCAAGCAAAGCCAACAGAATACTGGGATGTATAAAAAAGGGTATTCACTCCAGAAAAAAATAGATTATTCTCCCACTCTACAAGACTCTGGTCCGGCCACATCTGAAGTATGCTGTCCAGTTCTGGGCACCGGTCCTCAGGAAGGATGTGCTGGAACTGGAGAAAGTCCAGAGATGGGCAACAAAAATAATTAGGGGAATGGAGGACATTAGCTATGAGGAAAGACTACAAGCACTGAACTTATTCTCTCTGGAGAAGAGACGATTGAGGGGGGATATGATATCAATATACAAATATTGTACTGGCAACCCTAGCATATGGAAAAACCTATTCAGAGAAAGGAAATACAATAAGACACGTGGCCACTCACTAAAACTAGAGGAAAGGCAGTTTAACCTTAAAATACGCATGGGGTTCTTCACTGTAAGAGCAGTAGGGATGTGGAATTCTCTTCCGCAAACAGTGGTATCAGCAGGGAGCATTGATAGTTTCAAAAAACTATTAGATGGGCACCTTAAAGACCACAACATACAGGGGTATACAATGTACGGTTAACAGCAAACACACACACACACATCATAGGTTGAACTGGATGGACTGATGTCTTTTTTCAACCTCACTAACTATGTAACTATGTAAGACATCTAGCATTCTCCGGTAGCTCTCGCTCCAACCCATCCAACGGGAGAACAGATTTCTCCCAGTTGATGGACAGTCCCGAGAACACACCAAATCTTTTCACCAGATCCATCACTATGATCAGTGAGTGGTTCACATCCTCTAAAAAAAAAAAAAAAAAAAAGGACATCATCCGCATATAGCAAAATCTTTTCCTCCTCCTTCCCTCTTCTAAATCAAAGGCTCCATCGCCATAGCAAAAAGCAGGAGCAACAATGGGCATCCCTGCCTTGTCCCTCGGAACAGCGGTAAGTACCCTGAGGTTCTTCCATTAATTTTCAGTTTCACCGTTGGGCCAGCATACAACTGTTTGATCCAGTTTACAAAAATGGGACCAACATTAACCACTTGCCGACCGTCCCACGCAGATTTATTGAGGCAGGGCAGCTCGGCTGTGCATTATAATTTAGATCTATGTGATTATGTGCACGCGGTGATTAGACACAGCCGGAGCCAGACCGCGGGAAGATCAGGCGTGAAAGGCCTTCCGCAATCTTCAGGGACACTGACAGGAGAGCCGCCTACCTATGTAAACAAGGCAGTCGGACAGGCACAATGAGATTGTGTGTCTCAGCTAAGCTGAAACACCGATCTCTGTGTGCCTGTCACAGAGCCTTCCCCCCACATTTAGTAAGCACAACTTAGGAGCACACTTAACCCCTTGATCACCCCCAGTATTAACCCCTTCCCTGCCAGTGTCATTTATATAGTAACCATGCATATTATTTAGCACTGATCACTGTATTGGTGTCACTGGTCCCCAAAAATTGTCACGAGTGTCAGATTTGTCAGCCACAATTTTGCAGTCCCGCTAAAAATTGCTGATCGCCGCCATTAATAATAAAAACAACAAAAAATATAAAAAGTCCAAAAATCTATCCCATAGTTTGTAAACGCTATAACTTTTGTGCAAACCTATTAATATGCGCTTTTTGGGAATTTTTTTAACCAAAAATATGTAGCAGAATACAGATTGGCCTAAACTGATAAAAAAAATAGATATTTTAAATGTTTTTATTGGGAATGTTTTAAAAAATTGTTTTTTTTTTCAAAATTGTCGCTCTTTTTTTTGTTCATAGCACAAAATCAAAAAACCGCAGAGGTGTTCAAATACCACCAAAAGAAAGCTCTATTTGTGGGAAAAAAAAGACATCAAGTGTATTTGGGTACAGCATTGCACGACAGCTCAATTGTTAGTTAAAGCAACACAGTGGCGAATCACAAAAAATGGCGTGTTCATTAAGGGGGTAAAACCTTCTGGGGCTGAAGTGGTTAAATACCGACAGTGTCAACCACAAATAGTTCCACTCAATGCTATAAAATGCTTTGACAGCATAGAGGGACAATATAGCCCTTGATCCCAACTCTTCTGATGGAATATGTAGATTTAAAAATAATCTCCTAATATTGAAAGATGTTGATCTGCAAGGAATAAATCCACATTGGGCTGGATGAAATATAGTATGGATTATTTCACTTAATCTAATAGCTAAAACCTTCGCTAATAATTTAATGTCTGCACAAAGCAAAGAGATTGGTCGATATGATGCAGGTTGAGTTAGATCTTTCCCTTCTTTTGGCAATAATATAATTGTAGCCTCTGTCATTCACCCCGGTAGTTTTCCCTTCTCCAATGCCGCATTCAATACCTGCAGCAGCTCTGGTTACATTATCTCTCCATATCCCCAATAAATCTATTTTGGCAAACCGTCTGACCCTTGTGCTTTGTGGATACTGCCTCTCGAAAATTCCTCAATGGTAATAGGCATTTCCAATGATGCCCTATCCTCCTCTGAGAGATGTGGTATAGGCAGACCCTGTATAAAACCCCCCACTTCTCTATTTTCTCCCCTACCTTGGACCTATATAGATCTGAATAATAATCTTTAAAAATATTCACAACTTCTACTGGACACTTGGTCACCTCTTAAGCATGAGTCTTAACAGACATTGTAGTAGGCATACTTATGTTCTGAGACCTTGACAGGAGGGCCAACATGTGTCCAGGATTTTCTCCCTCTTCATAATGGGCCTGTTTTAAAAAAAAACCTCTATTCTCAGCCTTTTTCAAGGACATTGTTTGATATACAGTAACTGTTGTACTTCTGTCCATTTAGCTAAGTTGTCTTATGATGGATCCTCTACATATACTTTCTCCATCTCAGTCACTTTCCCGATTATACTCAGTTCCCAGTCCCTAGTGAATTTCTTCCTTTTAGATATTTGTTGAATTATATTTCCTAAGTAGGCTTTTAGGGTATCCCACGCTATTCCATGGGTTGCTGTTGCTCTGTTATGCCCCAAAAACTCCAGAAGTATTTCTATCATATGGTCTCTAAGGGAAATTATCTGTAGCCAGAAAGGGTTAACTTTCCACTCCCCCTGTCCCAACACCTCCCCAACTTTAATGTCAGGGCTAGAGGGGATTGGTCCGACAATCCCCTAGCCCTGTATCTAACGTTTATTACCAATGGGATAAGAGTATCATTCCCTATCGCCATATCTATTCTAGAAAGTGATGCGTGTGTACCCGAATGGCATGAAAAGACATGGGCTGTTGGAAAGCTTTCACGCCAGATATCCCTCAGCCCCATCTCTCTAAACATCCTAAACAGTGATGTATAAGGGTCCTGTTCTGAACTCCCGGGGGAGTACACATGACATCTCGGCCAGCACATAATATATAAATATGTATCTTCCTCCCCCATCTATTTTAACCTGTTTACAGGAGAACCCCACTAATCTGTGTATTAAAACACTCGTTCCTCCTGAGTATTATGTATACACTGAGTGGTATTGATATGGAAATCCTTTAGGCTACGTTCACATCTTGGCGTTGCTATTACAGGCGTTTTTATGGGCTTTTTTTCAGGCGTTTTACAGGCGTTTTTTGTGCAGGTGTTTTTAGATTGACTAGAGACCAATGGAAAACGCCTGTAATCTGCCCAAAAAGAAGATCATGTACTTTTTTGAGCGTTGGGCATTTTGCTCACGCTGTCAAAACGCTCAGATGTGAACAGGGGCCATTGAAATGAATAGAATTTGTCTTCTTGGGCGTTTTGAGAGCTGATCCTAGAGCAGAAAAACGCCCCCCAAAACGCCTACATGTGAACGTAGCCTTATATTTTAAGGGTGACACTGTTTCTTTAGTTTGATGTGTTTCCTGAAAACAAAGTACCGATACTCTAGGAATCGAGACAGTCTTAAAGAGGGTTATCTTTTTTAGTGGGTCTCCCAGTCCCCTCACATTCCATGAGCAAACCATCACCTCACATCCCATCCTATTTCTAAAAAGTAAAAGAGATTTTCTAGGTGTATAACATGTGAACCCCCCCCCCCCCCCTATATATAGAAAAAAGGGACAAAAAAAAAATCCTCGCTCGTGATAAGGTTCAAATGTAACTGACTCATATCTATTTTTCTTTCTATACCAAATAAGTGTGTCTATTTTTTTCTGTTCTAATTCCAAAAAAAAAAAAAAAAAAGATTAAAGGAATGAACTTCCATCTGTAAGTGAGGGCAGTGTACCTCCTAAAGACTTAGCCTTTTTCATTTGACATCTAGAGCCTAGAGCAGTGATGGCGAACCTTGGCACTCGCAACTACATTTTCCATTATGCTCATGTACTCTGCAGTGTAGTTGAGTATCATGGGAAACATAGTTCCAAAACATCCTGGGTGCCAAGGTTTGCCATCACTGCCCTAGAGAATCTTTTATGTCACAATGTATTTGCGCAGAAGTCTTTCAAATGCAGTTTTTTGGGAAAAAATACACTTTTAATGAATTAAAAAAAAACTAAACAGTAAAGTTAGTTAGTATAATGTAAAAGATGATGTTACACCGAGAATTGTGAGAGAATCATGATCTTTATTCTAAGCACAAAAATCGTGATTCTCATTTTATCTATCTTCCCAAAATAGACATGTTCCGTCCTCTGGTTCCAGTCATGTGATTAATTTCATTGCATTGATCATATGGTCTCTGAAAATGTGTGATCAACAAAGGCAGCTCTGTTTTAAAGCAGAACCAAAGGTAGAAATACTTCCATATGCTCCATTAGTTCGATGTCCTCAAGTTGACTCGCCCATACCGGGATCTTTCCCCTGACTTTTTCTGGGTGCTTCGGTCTACAGGTGTCTTGATTCACAGACTCAGGGTAAGGTCCCTCCCAAGCATGCACAAGAGTCGTTTATCCCAGCACACTGGCACCATGCCGGAAATGTAAACTGAGCTAAGTGTACATTCGACAGAGGATTGCGAACAGGCAGATAAGCTGAAATGATGTTTTTCTTCATAAATTCTTTTACTAATCATTTGAAGTATTTCAGTTAGATTTATATTGTTATAGTATGTGCTGTGTTTAGTTTTCACTTTCACATTTTGATTTTAATAACTCGCATCTCATCTAATTTTATGTGTGTGCTTCTTCTCCATGAATAGGAATTAATAGAAAAAGGCACATTGTTATTTACAATGCCAACAATTTAAAAATAGGAATGTTAGTGATGCCTTTCAAAAATAAAAAGAAGGAAACAAGTCTAAAAAGCAATTTGAGTTAATGCAAAGCTGATTTTAAATCCAGCAGGAATGCAGCCAATACCGCCGAACGCAGCTGTGAGCCTACATTTCACAGTATCGTTCATACAATTCATGCTGTTTAGCATTATGTGAAGGGAATGTATAAATATATGTATGTATTAAAGTGAAAATTATCCATAAAACACTAAAAATTAATTCATGCATTTATTGTCACCGTCCTTGTTTCCTTGTAAACTTCCTTTTTAATTGGATTATAATATACCTACACAATTCTTTGCTTTTTCTGACAAGAATGAAAACAACAGCAGATAGAAATTTCTGCATTCAAGTTACTATAACAACTCATGAATTTTGGTAAAATTGTCATGTATTACTTGTACATGTAAGTGGCCCTTTTAAGTGGGTGTAAACTTCCATGGATGATTTTTTTCCTATATGTAAGTCTTACCTATAGGTACAGTAACTATCTCCTAAATGTGCACTGTTTAGGAGATATGTACTTGTGAAGCCACCTGTGACGTCACCGACACATGCGCTTTGAAGGAACTAAATACCGCATAGAAAAGTTTCCTGTAGGTTACGGGTGTCAGAACAAAATAACTTCCACGTCCACACTGACACCAAAGATACCACAGCCTGCAACACCACCAACCACTGGTGGAGACTTATCCAAATTCTAGCTGGCTGGACCCACACAATTTGGTGCACTCCAAGTATTGTGTAGCAGCTAAGTAATTTCCACACACTTCTGAGATTTCCCAAGCCATCCTGTGAGCTAGAATCCTTGCATGATTACTTTTCCCACTGCACACACATACCAGTAGAGGTGCGCATCTTCACTGGCCTCACGATTCGATTTGATTATGATTATCATATCAACAAATCGATTCAATTCCGCAATGCATCACGATACATCACGGTTAATGCCCATAGTTTTCATCAAAAAAATTCAAGCAGTCAGAAGAACTAATTTTTTTTTAGTTTATCGGTTTAAAAAAAAAAAAAAACTCCCTGCATGTAGCCGACAACTTAAAAGGATCTCCAGGCTCCCCCTCCCCATAATACTAGAGGAGATGGAGATGGTGAGAGACTGAAGACATACTACAGGAGATGGTCAGAGACTGCAGACACACAACAAGAGAGGGTCAAAGACTGCAGACACACTACAAGAGAGGGTCAGAGACTGCAGACACACTACAAGAGAGGGTCAGAGGCTGCAGATATGATACAAGGGATGGTCAGAGACTGCAGACATGCAACAAGAGATGGTCAAAGAATTCAGACATACTACAAGAGATGATCAGGGACTGCAGACATTAAAAGAGAAGGTAAGAGACTACAGACATAATACAGGAGATGGTCTGAGACTGCAGACATACTACATGAGGTAGTCAGAGACTGCAGACATACTACAGGAGGCAGTCAGAGACTGCAGACATACTACAAGAGATGGTCAGAGACTGCAGACATGATATAAGAGATGGTCAGAGATGCAGACATGATACAAGAGATGGTCAGTTACTGCAGACATGATACAGGAGATGATCAGAGACTGCAGACATGATACAAGAGATGGTCAGATACTGCAGACATGATACAGGAGATGATCAGAGACTGCAGACATGATACAGGAGACTGTCAGCAGGTAAGTATGTTATCTTTTTTATTTTACATTTTTTAAAATAATAATACCCTTTAGTATCACTTTAACAAATCATTGCAGTCTTTTGGCAGCAACTTAGAAAAAATGCAGGTCAAAATCACTGAAAAAACAAAAAGAGAAGGCATTCTATCTGCATACTGGGCTAGGTGCATGCTGGGCTAGCAAAGTCACGAGGGGACGGGGCCACAGGTGACGTTGCCAGGTGGCCCCACCATTATCTATAAGGCCAAAGACTGCAGACATGATACAAGAGATGGTCAGAGACTGCAGACATGATACAGGAGACGGTCAGTAGGCAAGTATGTTATCTTTTTTATTTTACATTTTTAAAAAATAATAATACCCTTTAGTATCACTTTAACAAATCATTGCAGTCTTTTGGCAGCAACTTAGAAAGAATGTAGGTCAAAATCACTGAATCACAAATAATATACATTGATTTTGGTTATTTTTATCAACGATATGTAGGAGTATAAATTTGGGCAAAAACGTATAAAGAAAAATTACTAATTTGCTGAATTGTATAACAGAAACAACAAAAAATGTATTTTTTTCTTTTTATAGCACAAAAAATAAAAAAACTAGTGATGAATAAATACCACCAAAAGAAAGCTCTATTTGTGTGAAAAAAAGGACAAAAATTTCATATCAGTCCAATGTTGCATGACTGATTAATATTCATTCAAAATGTGAGAGCACTGAAAGCTGAAAATTGGTCTGATTAGGAAGGGAGTATACATGCCCAGTGGGCAAGTGGTAAGCATAATTAAAATCACTACTCCTGAAAAAAATGATTATTTTTTTATTTTGCACGTCCCCCAGGCAGTACCCAGACCCCCATACACCTTTTATGGCCAATTACTTGAATATAAGCTTTTAAAATGGGCACTTTAGATTTTTCCTGTTTGGCTCCCATAGACTTCAATAGGGTTTGCCGTTCAGGTTAAAACATTTTCCCTGTTCCAGAGTTCTGCTGCGAACTGAACAGAGGGGTGTTTGGCCCATGTCTATCCGCCAACCACTGCAATTACATAGAACATGAGGGCACAGCCATGTGATACAATCTCACACAGATTAGCAGGAAACTTACAAATGAGAATACAAATACTTAAAAGTTTTTTGTTTTTTTTTAAATAATAAACATGTCATACCTACCTGCTCTATGTAATGGTATTGCACAGAAAAGCCCCGATCATAGGCATGTGCAGAAGGGGTGCGCCTGAGCACACCCTAATCACTCTGTACAGTGCCGATTCCCCCTACTGCCCAGTTTGTTCCTCTCCTCTCGGCTGCTGCAGGGGATGTTTCAGGGTAGAGAGCGGGGAAAAGGGTTAGTCAATATATAATTTATCAGCCCCTTTTCTAAATGAACACATGCACTCACTGTGTTCATTTATACCTAAAGCATACAGTAGTAAACTGTGTTTACTATGCTTCAGTTTGGAAATAAACAGGAAGCTGCTAAGCACAGAGCACTTCCCATACATTCACTGTCCAGTGCAGCTGAGGCTGCAGAGAAAGGCATATGTGTGTGAGCTTTGGGGTGCACACTCTAATGCAATAGGCTGGGCAAACCTATGGGCAGATCCTCCTCTTTTGGGGTCCACTGCTGACACACCTGGCTCTACCTCTTCAGAGCTTCCTATTGGGACACTTGTGAAGGCTCAATCCTGGGCTGCACTGTCTGGGTTTTTAGAGCACTAAGCCATGCCCCCTGCTCCCTTATCACAGGATTTGATTGACAGTAGCAGTAGCCTATCATTCCCACTGTTACATCTCTGTCCTGTGAGGAGGGAGATAGAGAGGCACAGTGCTGGATGGAAATCGGGCTCAGGGTTGTTCAATTAGAGTATCAGTCACACAAGGGTTGCATTGTTTTAAATGAATAGTCAATTGTCCATTGTAAAGCCCACACTCATATGTCAATGAGATCCCGACATTTTGGTACAGGTCGAAGGCACAGGTGCACCCTACAGTCCTGCTGCCTGTAATATTTTATTAGAGACTAAAAGCTGCTGTGGCTCGACAAATTGTGCAGTGCACCGAGTGGTACTTACATTTAGGGCAGTATGAGGCCAAAGCATACCTTCCAACTTTTGGATATGGGAAGAGGGGCACCTTATGTATAGATAGGAAAGAGGGGCACTTTAAGTATATAGGCAAAGAACACATCCTTGCTATGTCCAGGCTACCCAGGTTGTAAAAAATGAATATGCAGAAAGTGATTGGGTAAACCCAAATATCCCTTTTTACCACTAATTTTCCTTCTTACTGGCTGTTCAAAACAACACTTGTAAAGAATTTTGAGGATGGAGGTTTGGCAAAGTATAATAGTTTTGGTAGTTAAACAATACATTGTTTAACACGGTTTTTACATCTGGACCAGAATGAAAGACAAATGAGGAGGAAAAAGGGACAGAGGGACTTCATTTGAAAAGAGGGACAGTCCCTTGAAATAAGGGACATGGAGCTATGTAAGAATTTTGAGGATGGAGGTTTAGCTTAGTATTTTAGTTTTAGTAGTTAAACAATACATTGTTTAACAAGGTCTTTACTTCTGGACCAGAATGAAAGACAAATGAGGAGGAAAATTGGAAAGAGGGGTTTCGTTTGAAAAAGAGGGACAGTCCCTTAACCACTACTGGACCGGAAGATTTAACTTAATGACCAGGCCATATTTTTTTGCGATTAGGCACTGCATTAACTTAACGGACAACTGCACGGTCATACGACACTGTACCTAAATAAAATTTATGTTCTTTTTTCCCCATAAATAGAGCTTTCTTTTGGTGGTATTTGATCACCTCTGTGATTTTTATTTTTTTGCGATATAACCAAAAATGAGCGACAATTCTGAAAAAAAAAAAACAATAATTATTTCTTCTATATAACATTCCCCAAAAAAATTTAAAGTCAAAATTTTTTAATATTTTAGGGCAATTTGTTTTCTGCTACATATTTTTGGTAAAAAAATTGCAACAATGTATTTTGAGTGGTTTGCGCAAAAGTTATTGCGTCTACTAACTATGGGAAAGATTTATGTCATTTTTATTGTTTTTTTTTTTTTTAACTAGTAATGGCGGTGATCTGAGATTTTTAGCGGGGCTGCAACATTGCGGCGGACAGATCGGACTCCTAACTGACATTTTTGACACTTTTGGGGGGACCAGTGACATTACTACAGTAATCAGTGTGGAAAAATATGCAATGTTACTGTAATAATGACATTGGCAGGGAAGGGGTTAACACCATGGGTAATCAAAGGGTTAAATGTGTACCTAGGGGCTTGTTTCTAACTGTATGGGGGTTGGGCTTGTGAAATTATCACAGAGACCTGTGATCCTATATAGAAGGATCACAGGAGCTCTGTGATCTTTTCAGAGAGAACGGTCAGCTGTGTTTACATGACCGTTCTTCTCTCTCATCGGGGAACAATTGCGGTTATCAGGCGGCAATCGGAGCCACCTGTCCCGTGTATTGGAGTCCCCGCTGCCGAGTGGGGGCGGGAGTGCACCGGAGGTGGAGCACACTCGCCCCCTAGCTCCAACCGACATAGACCTACGTAGGTTCCCGCAGGAGGGCCGTCCTGCCGCAGTAAATCTGCGGTGGGCGGTCGTGAAGCGGTTAAAATGAGGGACAGCTGTAAGCTATGGACCAAGGACCAATGCCAAAAATGTAAGAAACCTGTGCCTCCTGCCTGCACCAAAATGCAGGGCCTTTACACATCAGGGCAATACGCCCAGTGTATATGAGATCTAAGAAGCACAAGCATCATGTAGTTATGCAAAGCAGGAAGTGGTGCTTGTTTATATGAAAAGTATACATGACCCCCCCCCCCCCATGTTTACATATACTGTAATTACAAAAATCCACATTTTTTAATTAAAACAATACACACTGGGGTTGATTTACTAAAGGCAAGTCCACTGTTGTGGATCTGAGGGGAAGTGTAGTTGTTGTAGATCTGAGGGGAAGATCTGAAATGAGGGGAAGCTCTGCTGATTTCTGTCATCCAAACATGTGCAAGCAAAAACGCTGTTTTTTATTTTCCTTGCATGTCTCCCAAAGATCTACAATGACTACACTTCTAAGTGCACTTGCAATGCACTTGTAGTGCACAGTGGATTTTCCTTTAGTAAATAAACCCCAGTAATTTAAAGCTACTCTCAGGGTTTCATCTACAGACATCACCCCCCTTCCACATAATTGCTGCCATAAAAAAAATGAAATATCTCACCTAAATGCCACTTTTACTCGCCTTAATCTGTAATCACATACGATGCATTACTGGATTACTGGTCCTCTGCACCTGGAAATGGCACCAATGAGGAACATGAATGGTTATCCTAGGTTAGTATAGCCCTGCTGTAGAAATTAGGCTAAAAAAAAATGATTGGCTTTAAATGAAGCTGTTTAAATGATGTTTGCTGCCTGAACACCAGACATTTTTAGTGCCAGAAACAAGAAACTTTCATTACTTTATTCTGGGAATATTAATTAACCTTGATCACTCCTGTTTTATGCCTTCTTTCTCATTTTTGTAAACAGCACATACTTTCACTATAAATATATCACAATTCAGATGAATAAATGTAGCATTTAAAAAAAAAAGTATAAAATGTGGAATATACCATGAGTTTTTCTGTAAGATTTGTTTTCCTGTGAAAAGGTGTGATTTGTTTTAAAGGCGAGAGCGCTGTAATATTTGTTAATTTTCCTAGGACGTTACATTTTGGTGAACGGACTCTGCATTGTAGCTCTTGATACGCATTTGATCTTGTAGCATATTCTTTTCGAGAGCTAGAGAGACATCACACATCACTAGTTTCTTCCATCTCACTTCCTAGCCGAAGTGCTGGGCCCCATATGGTCATTCTGTGCAGAGAACAGCTGTGACAGATGAAGCTAGGTCTTGTTGTGCCCCTGAAGGCATGCTTGACCCATTCTTTTTGGAAAACAAAGAATTTTACATTTGCAAAATATCACGTCTCATAGGTACAACATTTACACTGATATCCAAAGCAATGTAAAACTACACTTTTTAAAGTAAAGGCTCTGAAAGCATAAAAACAAGTCTCTCGTTTATTGAAGTGGTCTTTGTTATTAGATATTAATAAAATAATCCAACTATAAGCAGCAACTATTATAACTATAATCCAACTAAAGTATAGACAGGAGCTCAAGTATATAGACATACATGTCAATATCTACAGTATCTATTTGACTTCCGGAAGATTTACCCCCCTTCATGACCAGGCCATTTTTTGCTTCTTGGCACTGTGTTAATTTAACTGACAATTGCATTGTCATGCAATGCTGTACCAAAAAAAACACATGTATTTAATTTTTTCCCCACAAATAAAGCTTTTTTTGGAGTTATTTGATCACCACTGCAATTTTTTATTTTTTGCACTACAAATTAAAAACTTTTGCCAAATTTGAAAAAAAAAAAAAAAACAATACATATTTTAACATATCCCATAAAAAAGATTTATTCTGCTACATGTCTTTGGTAAAAAAAAAAAAAAAATCCCTTTAAGTGTATATTAATTGGTTTGCATCAAAGTAATGATTTTTTTTTTTTCTATACTGGTTATGGCAGTGACCAGTGTCTTATAGCGGGATCTGACACTTTGTGGGAACTAACTGCCACTGACATCACCAGAGACAATTATTACAGTGATCAGTTGCTAATAATATTCACTGTCACTTTACTAATGACACTGGGCAGGAAAGGGTTAACATCAAGGGGTTAAATATGTGCCTAAAAAGTGTTTATGTGTTTACTGTGTGCTGCTTTTACTAGGGATCTAGTTGTTTTTATTCCCTTCTTAGCAGGGAATGAAAAATCAACTAGGTCTCCTGTCACTGAACACAGCTCTGTGCTGTTTACGCTCACAGAGCTGTGTTCTGTGAGACTCTGTGAGCTGATTGCCGGGTAGCCAGTGGTCAATCAATGGCCTGGACCCAGTGATCGGCATGTGCTGTTAAGAATCACAGCACAAGGGGGCGTGCGCGCACCTCCTACCCAGAACTGCAGAATTACGATTGCTCGGCCTGCACTGTCGCAGTGTATGTACAGTGTGCGGTCAGCAAGCTGGTATACATGATCATTCAGCCTGTAAAAGTTTATGTGCTGTGGCTAACAAGAAGCTATTTTATATTGAACCCCTTGGCGCCAGCGCCTCCCTGCCCTTTAAGGGGTTTCAGATGCCAGGAGCTTTCCTTTAGTCACTGGTAATTGTGAAGTTGGGCGTACTCTCGGCACAGCTGTGTTTGCAATGTGATACACAAATATCTGGCCGCTTGGCACCAAGAGGTTAATGTTTTCAGTTTTATTTATTTCTTTACAGCTTTTTTTTATTTAAAAGTTTATTTTGCAGCAAGATTTAGCCAGTGATATAATGGAGGTAAAAATATAAAAAACAAAGCGCCAATTTGAAGTACCAATCTACTCATGGTCAGATACGGGTGCAGGCCCCTTTATCTCTTTTTTACACAACTCCCAGGCTTCCTGAGCATGCCCAAGAAGTACACATTTCTCAGCTTCCCTACTTCAGGGAAGCCGCACAATTAGGCAGAGGTAGCAAAGTGATCTATAGCCAGTCCCCCCCCCCTCCCCCAATCAGAACCAAAGTGCAGGCAGATGGGCTGACCCCTAATAGCATGCAGCTTCTACAAAAGACCTAGCCCCCTCCCTGATTGCTACAAGAATACAATGTTTCCAGTGGGGTGGTCATTTGTTCTTGGGCCCTGCGTTTTTACAGCTGTTCATCTGTATTACCAGAGCTACCTTTAACTTTACACAGCTGTGTTCCAAACTGAAGTAGTGATTCCCACCTTCACTCTCTGTTGTTATAGAGTCTTATAGAGACTATGCTATGCAGTCTCAATCCTGAGTCACAGAGACATGTTATGAAGAGTCCATATTTGTGCAGCTTTCATTATTCTGCAGTGTAAGTATTTTTTTTGCCGCCTAAACCTGTTTTGCATTGTTGTCTCTAAATTGTCATTTGTTTAGTTAATTGCAAGATACATTTACTCTATATCTCATAATTTGGCTGATCACATATTCTGTTAAGTAAGCTATACAATTACCTGGATAAATGAAAACCTCCATAGATGTACTTCTGTCAAAGTTTTTTTTTCCTTTTTTGTGACCCTTTTTGGGTAATTGTGGAGGGTTTCGCATCTCTTCTAGTCCCTAGTCAGTCCAAAAAATGCATCTATACATACATACATAAACTTTAATGGGTTCCTGCCTGGCCTATAGCATATTGATACCTGGGCAGGCTGGTCGTCTTTCTGAGTTGACATCCTCGGGGTCACGCCACTTGTGCACGCCTCCGGGGGTGAGCAGTGCAGCGATCGCTGGCGAGCCGTGTTCCTCAGACACAGCGCATCACCGATCAGGGTAAAGTGGCAATGACATTGGCTCTTTACTACATGATCAGCTGTGTCCAATCATAGCCGATCACAAATGTAAACAGACAGCAGTAACTCTCTCTGACCAGTTTCTCCTCCTCAAACACCGATCCTGTGTGAGGAGGAGAACCCGGGAACAGTGATTTACCAGTTAAGCCCTTCATTACTGTGCACCACACCACCCTGAATGAAGATAAGCTGTCAGTGTAGCCAGTCAGTGTACTTATCAGTGCAGCCATCAGTGTACCTGTCAGTGCAGTCATTACTGTACCTATCAGTGCAGGCCTTCAGTGTAGCTGTCAGCGCATCTATCAGTGCAGCCAATCAATGTAGCGGTCAGCGCATCCATCAGGGCAGCCCATTAGTGTAGCTGTCAGCGCATCCATCAGTGCAGCCCATCAGCGTAGCCTATCAGTGTATCTATCACATGTGCAGACTAATCAGTGTACCCCTCACAGAGCTGATATCACTGCCACCAATCAGCAGTGTACCCTTTACAGCCGCCCATCAGCAGTTTACCCATCATACAGCTGTAATCACTAGAGCTGCCATGTCCAAAAAATATTATACTAATAAGGAGGCATATCAAAATCCTTAGTATAACGGGTGAGAGCAGCAGGGAGCTAACACCTTCCAATTCTGATTAGGAATACAAACCTGCCAAAAGTAGTGGATTGATGACCGAATTGGAAGAGGAAACAGTCCCTTCTAAAAGAATAGGATGCTCTGAAGAACAGGCAACCTCCAGCAGCACCATGCACACTAATGGTCAATCAGCCCAGTATTAGCACTGGAGTATCACACCAGACCCTGGAGAGTTTTTTTTTCCCTTTTTATTTCAGGGACTACATTGGTGAGATCTCTGCATTTGCGTTGTTGGTCTGGAAATCTACTGTATATCAGTCATGAGGATTTCAATTCTCCCTGTTGGACTTTTTCCTTATTTTATATTATGGAGAAAACAACAGGTATACCTGGAGCATCATGCAAAGGTGAGTGGTAACATAAAAACCCAGGTCAAAAGGAAAAGAGACAGGCATTATGACAGACAGACTTTCTGTTGGAAAGTTCAGAACCTAAAAAAAAAATAGGTACTGAATCAGCCCACCATCCTCATCTATAACTAAAATATCACCTTTGAGTAGACTGACCCTTAAGCGCCTGTCTTATTTCCCTGGTCATGTAAAGACACTTTTACAAGAATAGAATTTTAAAACAAAATGGATTGCAAATGGCAAAACACAAAGTTCTTTTAACTGCCCTATTGTTTTACTCAGAGAGGTAATTCAAGCTTGAAATGTGGTGCTAGTAAATACTGACTGACCGTTATACTTTTAATATAGGTTATTACTTTTGTTTATTTGATAATAATGGTTATACAAGCAGTTAAATAATGTGGTAGGTGTAAAGTGCAGACACCTAGATGACTACATATCTTTGGTAGCTTGTCTTCTGCCATGCACGAATAGTGTCTGCTGTGAAAGGGAAAAGCTTCGACGCGTTTAGGTAGTGTTGGAGCTTGCTTGCAGCTTCCCACCTCTTCTACACCCAATACTCCTATCGGTCCATAATTTTATTGGGCTGTCTTGTGAGCCTAAAGGATTGGGTTTGAGATGGTAGGGGGTGGAAGAGATCTGTCACTACAAGAAATGTTGGTGCTTTGCCTATTTAGAATGGCCTGCAAGGCATAATTGAGTGTACTTTTGAGTCTGAGAAGATAGGTTGTTATCAACTTCTTATAAAATAAAACAGAAATCACTCCATCTTTCATATGAGTGACTAGCTTACTTTACTTCATCTGTGTTTATATACCTCACATGCATTTATTAGCTTTTTTATCATTACTATTTGTATCTCAGCTGACACTGTTGTCTTTGGCTGAAGCCATTCAGCTGGTGTGCATTCTTTTCTTTTGCACAGTAGATAGAAATAGGGCCATATTGATGAGTAAAGAATATACCAGGGGGATATAATTTCTTGCAGACATTGACAGTTCAAATCTGATATTGTAATAATTTGGAGCTGGATCATACAAGTAATGTTTATTTCAAGAGATTTTCAGACAGCTGTACTATATATGATTCCCTAGAATACCCTGTAGTTTATGACTGGGAGGAACAACCAGCCTGAGGCCATTCAGCTGTGTTTCTCTTCATAAAGGTGACATTTATTTTTATATTTATAAGCTTCTTCACTGGATGACAGAACATTTTGCAACCTATAATTTTATTTTTTTGTTTCCTCTAAAAACTGCAAGTGCAGAAATAAATGATTTACCAATGGTGGTACTCCTGTTTATTCTAGAAACATCATATTCTTCTGTAGACTGACTAGAAGCAGAAAGTTAACTGCCTTGCCTTGTTTCACTAAATACAACATGCATGCTCTATTTTAGTTAAATTCAAAATCTCTTATCTGAAAGGCAATCCATTGCATCAACTGTCAATCTTGGTAGGTGAAATATATACAGAAACAAGGCAACTGGGATTGCACCATGTTAGTTTTAATCAGCTGCCAGTTTGGCATTATACAATAGCACTGCAAAGAAGAACAGAGCAAAAAAAATATATTATGGAACTAAGACACAATAAAAATGTGAAACATTTTGAGCATGCCTAAATTTAAAGTAGTTGTAAACCCTCACATGTACCCAGTGAAGTGACTGGCCTCAGGTAATACACAGAGATAAAATGAATCCTCCTACATAAGTTGTTGCTGTGTATCTGCAGCCTATTCTTCTTTAGATCATTATGAAAACACACAGAAGAAGGGATTTCTCTTTAGTTCTAGGAGTGGGGATCTAAAGTCTTCACTCAGCCGACAGCTCTGAGTCCTGATTGGAGGGAGGGGACCCCCTTCACAAAGTGGAGAGAACAAGCACAGCTGTGGAGAACAGTCAGTCACAGGCTGTACTGCAGCTCCCACCCCCATCACCATTTAACTCTTGGTGTCGGGAAAAGCTGTCAGAATAATGTATACTGATAACAGAGGAACCAGGTGGGGAGAAATTACACAATATAAAAGGATATGTATTTTTTTTCATGACTGGAGTTTACAACCACTTTAAGGGAAACCCACCACAAACCTGACCAATTTAAACTGAGCACATGTTAAAAAAATAACATAGGAAAGGTTGTTGTTAGTAAAAATTACTGTACATATCAAAATTAACAGTAGAGATAGCAGTGGGAGATACAATATGTGCAAATCTTGATTTCAATTATCAAATCCAGCTTGGTCTCATACCTCCAGCCTTTACACCCCATTCACACTTGCAACTTTGGTCAACAAAATCACATGACAAACAAGTCATCCCCTATTTTTTCCAATGATTACCATTTATATATGTGTGACTTAACGTCACAGTGATCTCAAGGAAGTGCATGCACTACTTTGGTTTCATGCAACTTGAGGCCCAAGACTTCAATACTAACCTGAAAAAGTTGCTTGAAAGTCATACAAGAATGTTTTACATGCAAGAGTCACAGGGACAACAAGTCACATCCAAGTTCCATCTATTCAAAGTTGCGTAAAAATTGTACTCCAAAGTCGCACAACTTTGAAGTTGTACAAGTGTAAATTGAGCCTTCAGTGAGTCTGTCCATCTCAGCAAAGGGCCAAAAAGAAGGTAAGAAGGGGGAAAGCCAATGCCAATTTTTATAGGAAAGGTAAAGGTTCGGTTGCAATTTGAGCTACTTCTATCTTTAGATATACTTTGTTAGGATCAGAGGTGAAAACAGGCTCTTGTCAGACAGTTCTATAAATTAAGACAACAGGCTTTGTCTTCAATTTCAGCTCAAACAAGACAATTGCAGCTTTCCATCAGTACAGTACACAGTCCTGATACATAAGTCAGAGTTTGCTTAGGCTCACCCAGCAAGTAAATCTTAGACAATCGAGTCTTTCCAGACTGCATGTAGGTCTCCTCTCTGTAGACATCAAGCCAACAACAACCACGCTCTCTATTCAGCTGATTAATAAGCAGGGCTGGAGAAGGAAAAGCAAAAAATTGTTTTTAATACCTAAGTGCCCACGCACACCTATAATATATTACCTGCCTAAAATTCATTAATGTCAGGTTTCCCCCCCGGGGCGTCCCATAGTCAGTGGCATTGATTTTGTGACGTCCCGGGTGGGGAAATACATAGACTTTTACCTGCAACCGCTGGTGCAGAATATGCCTTCGTATATTCGTGACAGTAGACATGTTATTAATCTATTGTCAAACATCACCCCTACTAAAGACATGTGGATGGTTACGGCTGACGTATCCTCACTTTACACGATCATACCACATGAATTGGGTTTGGGTGCGGTCTGCATGTTTCTCAACAGAGACTCTACATTACCATCGGCGCAGATCGCATTTATTATGGAACTATTGGATTACGCCACCAAACATAATTATTTTTGGTTTGGGAGTCAGTTTTATAGACAGGACACAGGTGTCGCAATGGGCGCTAAGTACGCCCCGTCCCTAGCTAATTTGTTGATGGCGCAGTGGGAGGAGGATGTCATCTATGCCCTCAGCAGACCACAGGTTCTGTTGTGGGATAGGTACATTGATGACCTCCTCCTATGGGACGGAAATGAGGAGGATTTAATTTCATTTTTGGAGTCTCTGAACAATAATTCTAGAGGCATCTCCTTAAATTATGATAGAAGTCAGACGGCCATTCATTTTTTAGACCTGTCTATTGCCATTCATGAAGGCACTTTTGTTACCTCGACTTATTTCAAGGCAACAGATAGGAATGCCTATATACCAGTTGACAGCTGTCATCACAGCTCCTGGCTAAGGGCAATGCCTAAAGGCCAATATATGCGCATTCGTCGCAATTGTTTTAATGAAGCTGACTTTGAGAGGCAGGCACAGGTTCTCACGGAGAGATTCATTGATAAGGGCTACGATCTGGACTTTCTCCGTGGGTCCCTGGAGCAAGTAAGCCAGATGGATAGATCCCTGATGCTAATCACACAGCTCTCTGGCGCTGTGGAGGAATTCACGTCGAGTCCCTCCTTCACCACATTTTCCAATCAGTCTATGGGAATAAAAAAATTGCTGACGCGTCACTGGCACATCTTAAACAATGACCCAATTTTAAAAAATGTTTTACCTGAAAAACCGCAAGTCATTTTTAGGGGTACACCAAGTCTGCGTGATGTGTTGGCAAAGTGATTGAAGCCCCTCTTAATAAACCTACCTTTTTTCATCAGCTGTATGGCTTCTACAAGTGTAATAGGTGTCAGGTTTGCAGCTTGAACCATATAAAACAAAAAAACACTAAAAGCTTTGTGTCTACAAGCACTGGAAGGTCACATAAAATCAACCTTTTTATTTCCTGCACGAGCACTGGAGTGGTATATCTCCTCCAGTGCTCGTGTGGGTTCCAGTACATTGGGAGGACCAAGCGCCCCCTATTTGTACGCCTCAACGAGCATATCGCTAATATTCGGAAGGGCTTTGAAAACCATTCGGTTTCTAAACATTTTTTGATATCTCACAATAAGGACCCTTCAAATGTTACTTTTTTGGGCATTGATAAGTTTAGTCCAAAGTGGCGTGGTGAGCCGTTAGTGAGGGGCCTTTCTAGGTTAGAAATGGCCTGGATATATAGAGCTAGGACTTACACGCCATTTGGACTCAACGTTGATACTGATGTGAATGCGTTTATTGTTAACGCCTAGCCCACCCCCCTTTTTCTATTTTTCATTTCATGTTTATATTTTTCAATATATCTTTTTAAGCATGGCAGTGTATTTGCATTTTGCCATTATTAGATGAGGAAAATTACACTTACTGTTCCACTTATATTATTCATGAGTATATGTTCGATGTAATTTCCAAACTATATGGTTATGGTCATTATTGATGAATGATGATACAGTAAAACCTTGGTTTGAGAGTAACTTGGTTTAAGAGCGCTTTGCAAGACAAGCAAAATTTTCAAATAAATTTTGGCTTGATATACAAGCGATGTCTTGATATACAAGTAGCCTCAAGTCACAGCTGAGTATAAAAGAGAAGAGAGGCACCTCTAAGTGTAGCAATATGGTTAAATTTAATGAAGGTACAACATTTAGCAACTCACATGGTTGATGAGGAACAGGCACATCTAAGGATGCAGGCATCAGGGGTAAAGCTGTCCACATAGACCATCCTCCACACCGCCATCCCTTCCATGCTGCCCCTCACTTTCAGATCGCTTTACTCCAGGGTGGTCTTCCCGGTCAGGATTACAGACTGGCAGCTGGCGGTGCAGAAGATGGTCTATGTGGACAGCTTTACCCCAGATGCCTGCATACTTAGATGTGCCTTTTTTTTTTTCATCAACCATGTGAGTTGCTAAATGTTGTACCTTCATTAAATGGAACCATATTGCTACACTTAGAGGCGCCTCTCTGCTCTTTGATACTCTGTAGCTCCTGCTGGATTTTGCTTCTAATCCCCTTGTGGAAGCGGCTATTTGTGGATGGACATTTTATGGTTACACAACCTATCGCAATGCTATAATCTTTTTATATGGACTATAAACTGACGAATTTATGAATAAATGGTTGTGGAACGAATCATCTGAGTTTCCATTATTTCTTATGGGGAAATTTGCTTTGATATAAGAGTGCTTTGGATTACAAGCATGTTTCCGAAACGAATTATGCTCGCAATCCAAGGTTTTACTGTATATGGTTTTTGCTATTGTCCGATTTGATTAGGGAATTATTAGGTTTAAAAATAATTTTGAGGTATTTATTATATTATTTCCCTGTTTTTAATAATACAAGGAATTCTCCCAGTGTGACCTGTGGGTATTTCGGACACAGTTGATTATAGATTCACATATTTAATTTTTTGTGGTCACCATATATCTAAGTCGATTATCTTTGCCATTGTTATGATCGCATGTGTGTTCTTGTAATTCGGCTTCACAGGTCCATATTTGGTGTGTGTCTGATGCTGGAACAGGAATATATTGCTGTTCGGCATATTAGACACTTTTGGCCACCTTTGTAGTCTTTTATAATATTAGTTGATGATTTATACATCATTCAATATGATTGTGTACACTATAATGTAACCCCAATAGACTTTTCATTAAGTGAGGGCATGCTATTGCATTATGCCTCAATAAAGATTGCGGTGTTGGTTTCCATCCCGGAGGTCATGCTGGGTGGATCCCTTTTCATGAATGAACTTAATAGGTGTCGTCAGTGCACCGCCCGTACCTTGAGAATGTCAGTTTTGACTAAACGTACGTTGGTCGTGGCGTGCTGACGTCACCTACACGAGACGTGAGGACGGGTGTTTAGAGCCGACCGGCCGGCAGCTTTATTTCAGCGCTTACTTTCTGCTACTTTGTAAGTGTTATTCTTTTTATGCACAATAAATGTAATGGTTTTACACTATAGGGCATTTTTATTTTCTATATGTGACCACCTAATTGATGCTTATGAGAATATCCTTGGATAGACTATCTTCCTCTGGTCGGGACCTGTGTACTACGTGATTCTGAGGGGATCAGTATCTTTGTCAGCACTTCATTGAATCTACATCTGTTGGGATTTGCAATCTCTTGGCTGCCTATGGGACTAATATTGTCTGCATCATTTCAATCTACTTCTGGTAAGCAGTGGTGTATGCTGGTGGTGGTCACAGCTGTGGATTGGATTCTGTCGTATGTGACTGAACTTTGGCAGCTACTTGGATTTATTTATTTTCTGTGCTACTAACACATGTGTGTTCGGTAAGCGGCCTGTGGTGTTGGTGGAGGTTCTTTGTTCTTACTCTAGCACGTATTCCTAATTCATGCACATAGGTGTTATTAAATGTGGTACGTGCACCTTCTGTCAATAATACAGTATCACGCTATGAGTCTTATATTTTATATACACATGATTGACGCCTATTGGATGTATCGTGTCGTCTGAGGCTGGAATTCATCA
Organism: Pelophylax lessonae; assembly: GCF_965119305.1. Lineage (NCBI taxonomy): Eukaryota > Metazoa > Chordata > Amphibia > Anura > Ranidae > Pelophylax > Pelophylax lessonae. The sequence goes on from NC_138768.1 coordinate 590,776,125, forward strand.
TAAGGGTCTTCCTCCAATCCCTGGTCATATGGTGGATCCGGAGAGTTATTTATCATCTTATCAGGTGATTGAATTTGCTGTTTCTGGTAAGCAGTTCATACATCTAGTGTCAATCCCTTAGAGGAGCTACACATCTTTTGGATGCATTTGGACTACTTATATATTTTTTATATATTTCTTTCATCTTCACATAATTTCTAATATTCAATATGGGACTTTACAAGGACTATTGTATTTAATTCACACACAGTCTCTTCATTTTTAGCGCAGCTTTTTTTTATATTAGGGCTGGAGAAGGGCCTGTCCTTTACAATTAACCCCCTCTTGACCCTTCCCCAGGCTGACTTTCCACAATTGATTATTGTAACAGTTTGCACTAAGGTTACCATTACCTTTATTTATCATATGCTCAATTTAAATAGTCCAAGACTGGGAGAACTTTACTTTAACAAGTAATTAGAACTGTTTGCATAGTTCTGTTACAATATATTAGTAACTGAACTTCCTAAAAATGTAGCTTTCTTGCTGAACAATGTAGCTGTACTAGTCAAATAGGAAAGTCCTGGAAGAGTCCCTGACTGGCCAGCACTGTATTAACATCATCCTCCAGAGCTTCTTCACAGCTACAACCAATGCAAAAAAACTGAAAAAATGTTTGTAAATTTTTAGAGAACTAGTTCTGTTTAAGCATTATTTATGGAATGGAAGCATAATGCTGAATTAATATTGAATTTCTAGAGTATTTAATTACTAAACTGATTATAAATGCTGTATGCACTAAAGATTTTCTTATTGGATATGTGTCCATTATGTGTTTTTCTGTTAGTTGCACCAAATGGGAATTTAAATGCTTTCGACAAGATGATTAAGTATTGCACTGTTCCCCTGTGTGGATGAAATGCGTAGGAAAGAGCTTTAGCAGTGACATCTTCCTGCCTGTGAGCTGGTTAGATTGGCGCGGCTTCCCAATGCCTGTCATGCATGTTTGCGAGTACCCTGCTGCTTTAGTAATAAAATGGCTTTAAAGAGATATTACACCATGGAGATTTTTTTTTTCTTCTAGACCTGACTTTGGAGTGTCTGTAGTGGAAAAGCTGAACAATATCGCCAGTTTGAATGATTGGAGAGATAAAGCGTGGTTGAGTACTGGTCACTCAAGGAAGAAGAACTGAGTCCTCATTTGGGATCACTTGTGGGACTTTTTCTTATTATTTACAATGAGTGTGATGGTGTTCACCATCACTGGAATTTAAGGACAGATGGGTGATAGGTTGAATTGCTTCATAGTTGTCAGCAAGGTCAATTGTTCCCTTTCTCATGAGGTCTCTGAGCAGGAAGTGCATTCCTAATATGGTCATCCCAGGAAGTTCTGAGGAGACGGACTGTCTAAGGTGTGCTAATGACCTCACCTGTTGTCTGTTAAGGGAGATATTGACACTCAGAGTAATGTGTATTGAGGGCTCATTAGGGAACCATTGTTCTGTGTCTGACTATTGTGTACATTGATTGCCCCCTGGGGCTTCTGTCTCCTTGCATTGGTCAAAGCTATCTGACCAATCCCTTTTGACTCATTTTTGAGCCCTCATTTGCATGTCTGGAGAGGACCTGAATGGGAACTGCAGGTACTTTACAATTGACCAATAGGAAAGCGGTTGTTGGGGGCAGGATGTTCCAAATTCTGTATAAAAGTGTGCTGTGTTCTTCCAATAAATTGTCTTCCTGTTTGAACTTACATACAGCTTGCTTGGTGTTTTTTCTAATGAATTCCGGACGGCACATAGCTGTAGTTCGTATCCCGGATCCTTGGTTGACCGAACCATCAGACGTTGCGATCTGCAAGCTGACTTACTAGAAACAGAGGAGTGTCGGGAGCGCGGACAGAGCGAGCAAGGGTCTCGTCACAATGAGCACTAGGGATGATCGAACTTTTGAAAAGTTCGGTTCGACCAGAACACCCAAACATCCTGAAAGTTCGGCCCGGATTTCAGAACCCCATTGAAATCAATGGGACCCGAACTTCGGTAATCACAAATCACCATTTTGAAGCCCTAAAACCCAATAAATGCCCATAAAAAGTGCCTAGGGTTCTGGGTTATGCCCCAGGGACCATTAATCACACAAAAAAAGCCAATTATTAAAAAAAATTGAAAAAAAAATGAGATTTCTTTGGATTTAGTGTCTGGGGGGTCTAAAAAGTGTACCTGTGAAGTTTCAGCTCTGTAGCATGTCCAGAACCAGAAAAAAAATTATCTTTTAGTGACAACTTTGTGTTAAAAAAAAATTTAAAAAAAATTGTAATTTTCCCAAAACTTGTGGCAAAATATAAAATATTCCATGGACTCACCGTGCCACTCAGCAAACAGCTTGGGGTGTCTACTTTCAAAAATGGGGTAATTTGGGGGGGTTTTGTGGGATCTTGACATTTCAGGGCCTCCTAAACCGTTATAGATAGTGAGAAAATGCAATGAAAAATGTACGCCCTTTGAAATTCTGATGGTGGGGATTGGTTTTCGAGGTCCCGTGCACAGCTAGGCTCCCAAAAAGTCTCACATATGTGGTATCCCTGTACTCAGGAGAAGCAGCAGAATATATTTTGGGGTGTAATTACACATATACCCATGGCATGTGTGAGCAATATATAATTTCAATGACAACTTTGTGTAAAAAAAAAAAAAATTTTTTTTTTAGTCATTTTTCAAACACCTGTGACAAAAAAATTAAATATTCAATGAGCTCAACATGCCTCTCAGGACATTCCTTAGGATGTCTACGTTCCAAAAAGTGGTAATTTGGGGGGGGGGGGTTTGTACTGCCCTGCCATTTTAGCACTTTATGAAATGAGATAGGCAGTCAGAAATTAAAGCTGCGTAAATTTCAGTATTTACGCCATAGTTTGTAGACGCTATAAATTTTGCGCAAACCAATAAAAATATGCTCATTGAGATTTTTTTTGTCAAAGACATGTAGCTAAATACATTTTGGCCAAAAAATATGACATAAATTGAGTATATTGCATATTTTTGAAAAGACAAAGTTAAAAATGTCATTTTTTCTCAAAATTTTCGCTATTTTTTTATTAATATCGCAAAAAATAAAAAGCACAGAGGTGATCAAATACCACCAAAAGAAAGATCTGTTTGTGGGAAGAAAATGACGTAAATTTTGTTTGGGTACCGCATTTCATGACCGCACAATTGTCAGTTAAATTCACGCAGTGCCGAGTTGCAAAAAGTGGTCCAGACGTAAGACAGCAAAATCCTCCGGTGGTAAAGTGGTTAAGTATGTAAATGGTCACAAAATCACTTTAAATATACAAAGATTTTTTTGATTCATTCTACAATTCACTGTGCTTGAAATATAGAACTATTGATTGATGTGACAGAAAGGCAGGAAGAATTTTATATATAAGATTAATATTTGTGACCAGAGGGGAGTGAACACAGCATCGCCAAGGTTTTGAGGTTTCGGTTAGCAACCCCTGGAGCGCAGTACAACCCCCCTTATATTGTATATTGAAACTGTTTTATTTTGGTATCAGTTAACGTACATGCAGAATTAGGATGACTAGCTGACCCTTCCAAGATAGCGCAGGAACCACACTTTATAAATTATTGTATTTGGGTACCAGTGAATACAGCTGTCATTAAAAATTACATTTTGTCACTCATGGCATATGTTTTCATGCTGGCCTCACCTCCAAAACACCCTTACATGATGGCCTGGGAGAGGGACCTTGCATGTGAACTTGAGAATTGGTATGTCAGACTCCATGTTTCCAACAAGGGCATTTCAAATGTGTCTCTGATAGAGGAAAGTATTAAAGTCCTAACTTGGTGGTATTTGGCCTCTGCTCGCTTGGCCAGAATGTACCCAACGGCATCAGCAGAGTGTTTCAGGGGATGTTCCCTGCATGGCACAATGCTCCACATACTCCAGGATCCCCAGTTATTGGAACAAGGTTTTCTGTATACTTGGCGAGTGCCCAGATTACTGAGCAGGTCTATATTGCCCTGCTCAATGACTGCCTACTAGGATTATCATGCCCTATGCAACAATTGATTTACTTTTAGCAGCCAAAATCACTATAGCAGGATCCTGGAAGTCATCCTCCTTTTCCATTGTCCGCATGAAACATAAGGGTTCCTGGATTATGGTTCATGAATGGGTACTCAATATACTCAAGTGTACTCACTGATAAACAAGCCTTTTTCAAGCAAACATGGGAACTGTGGGCAACTTATATGAAGGTAACCTTAACATCCTAGCAGTTGTAGTTGCTAGTCACTAGCTCTCACTGTAATCTCTAGGTCTCTTGGTTTACCCTTTATCTTTTCAGCTTTTTTTCTCTTCCCCCCTCTCTTTTGACCTCCTTCTGTGGCAATTCCTTATCCTTCTCTCTCAATTATCTCCCTTTTTGTTTTTGTATGTATGGCTATAAGGATGGTATTTATTTATTTTATTTATCATCAGCTTTTCTTACAATTCTTTTATCTATAAAAAATGAGACCTATTATATATGAGAAATATATTATATAGTGAGAAATGCTTCTTTGGTCTCTGTTTGTATCTGGTATAATTGCCATTGCTTAAGGCTGTACATATGTTACTGTATATTCTCTAAATCTCTAAAGGTGTAAAACTCTAATAAACACTTTTGAATTTAAATTTTGTCATTGGACACTGAGCACAGGTTATTATTATTACCATGATTTTAGTTTTTTAGCTAGTTCTGTGTAATGATGAGTTTTTCGTAGAAAATCTGTTTTTTCAAGGTTTCAGTAGAGCTGTGGCTCTTATTCACTCTGCAAGACCTTACTGGTCCTCTGACTAGTTCATTAATAAATCTATACAGGAAGGGGGCGTGGCTTGCACGCGTGCTGCATGGACGCTTGAGCCGAGAGCTCTCTGTACCCGGCCGACTCTTACCCCAGCATATCCGAGGCACAGCGACCTCTGACTCTCAACACTTACCGGATCACCTTGCTGAATACATCGGGAAGATGACCAGCCGTAAGAGGAAGGATGAGCGGGGCCCGAAAAAGCTCACGGCCTTCTTCTTTCCACAGCCGCCTTTCCCTGAGAGGATCCAAGATGGCGCCGCAGCGCGACATGACGGCGGGAGTCCTGCGGCCTACACGGATCTCCCTGATGCGGTCCCAGCGTCATCTCCTGAGGACTCCCCCTCGCTGCCTCCTATGCCGGACTCCTCTCCTGCAACACCGATATCGGGTAGCCCAGCGAAGTCGAGGATGTGCATGGACCCTGCTAATACTCCCGGGATTGATGTGAGTACATCTTTTGCCTCTATGCACTCTATGACAGCACTTCAATCCTCTATTGCTGCGTTTCCCACGACTGGCCAGCCTGTCCTGGACACCACAATGAAAAACATGTTAATGACTTTCCAATCCTCCCTTATGGCTAATCTCACCACCATAATGGACAGATTTACTTATGAAATGAGACATATGGGCAGCAGGGTGTCACATATGGAGCATGGTATGCAGGAATGTGCTGAAACGGTTAATGACCTTGTGGACGCTTATCAGTAGCAAAGGGAGGACACAGAATGGATTAAATCCAAAATAGCGGATTTGGAGGATCGTTCGCGCCGCAATAACATCAAGCTGCGCGGCATTCCTGAATCAGTGCAGCCGAACGATCTTCTCCAGCATGCATCCACTCTTTTCTCTACTTTGGTCCCTGAATTGGCTCCTATCGAACTGACTATTGACAGAATTCACAGAATCCCTAAGCCCCGCCACCTGGAAGATTCTGTACCAAGAGATGTGCTTTTGCGCATGCACTTCTATCCCGCCAAAGAAAAAATCCTCAAGGTATCCAGGCAGCTGGGAACACTACCTGATCCTTATGCAGCAGTGCAGCTCTACGCTGACTTGTCTCAGCATACCCTACAACAAAGGAGGCAACTAAAAACCCTCACAAAAGCCCTTTTCAATCATAAAATTCTGTATAAGTGGCGCCACCCGGCGACTTTGCTTGTTACTCATAATGGGATCCCGCACACCATATCCACCATAGAAGGAGGAATGCGGCTCCTTCACTCTTGGGGTATCATCCCGGATCCCCCGAGGAACTTCCATGATGGCTCTCAACATTCTTCCTCATCCCGCTCGAGACCTCAACAAGGACAAGGACGCCAAAATCATCGACCATGACAAGCTGTGCTTCCCTGCTTTCTCGTCTACTAGCCCGGCCGGGCTACAGCTCGTTCTTTATTCTGTTCCTGTAACCAGTTAATCCACCCTGGTAGATGTCCCCTGTTTCTTTATCAGTAGGCCTCTCCGTAGGATACCCCTACTGATCATCAGTCCACATCGGCCACTCAACCCACTTACCGAGCATAGTTCAAGCAGCCTCATTTGGTTGCTCATCAGAGAAGTATTGCATACTCATTGCTTTTTTTTTTTTTTTTTTGTTTGCTTCTATTTTGTGTGTACCCCACCTTTAGTGCCTTCATTCACCAGCGGCTGTAACTCTCGGAACTAGTGACAGCGACTGAATCCGTCTGCCTTTTTGGACACCCCCAGGTACCTGGAGTCCTCACCAGTGACGCAAGACTCACTATAAGCTGCCTGCCATCGAGACTTCAGGTACGGTCTTCACCTTCTTGGACACATCACTGTCTTCAACTACACACTTTTACCAGCCATGTCTCTCAATGTTCTCTCCCTGAATGCCAGGGGCCTTAACCACCCTGTAAAACGGTCCTCGTTGTGGAAATCCGCTCTCTCCTTTCAGAGTGACATAATATGTGTGCAGGAAACTCATTTCTCCCAATCCGCAACTCCCAAATGTTCCCATACTCAATTTCCCCACATATATCTGGCGTCAAGCAAGAAAAAGCGCAAAGGGGTTCTAATAGCCATCCACCAGTCCCTGTCATACCAACTTCATGACTCTATCATAGACCCGAAAGGTCGTTACATCATTCTCCAGTGTATTATAGACAATCGCAATTTCACTTTGGTTAATCTCTATGCGCCTAATGTGCACCAGATGACCTTTATCCGATCGATTGTGGACAAAGCTAAATCCCTCCAATGGGGACATTTACTGCTATGCGGTGACTTCAATCTGGCTCCTGACAGTGCTATGGATTCATCTGCCTCTCCTAAAAAGCACAACACTTCCCTGTCCAAGTTTTTGTGGGAATCTGATTTGTATGACGCGTGGAGGTGCTGTCATGCGGGGGAGAGGGACTATTCTTACCTTTCCCCTCGTCACGGCACCTACTCGCGTATTGACCTGTGCATTACTGACAAGCATCTTTTGGATCATGTCTCTTCTATCGAGCTGCACACTGCCACCTGGTCGGATCATTCCCCCTTAAGCATATCGATTGCCTTGGGTGCTCCTAAGATGTCCACGTTTGTGTGGAAACTTCCTAGCTAGCTTATAACCAATCCGGACTACGTAGCGGAGATTCAGAATCAACTGGATTACTTTATTAATGAAAATACCTTGCCTGACACCGACCCGGTGGTAGTGTGGAATGCTCATAAAGCTGTATTACGCGGTTTGTTTTTACAATTGGGTGCTAGAGAACGGAAAAGGAGAACGCAGCATTTAGATACCCTTACCAACAAACTAGCGTCCCTGGATGCACAAAACAAGACAGACCCTTCCCCAGTCCTTCAGGCTCAAATCTTTGCGACTAGACAGGAACTTCGGTCTTTCTTGCTGGAGAAGTACAGTTTCTCCCTCAAGAAATGGAAAGCCAACACATACGCCACCAGTGACAAAGCCACCAAAGCTATGGCCCTTCGAATTAAGGGTCAACGGATCAAATCCAAAATCCCTAGCATGATTCATCCCAAGACAAAAGAGAAATTGCTCAAACCTACACTTATAGCCAATGCCTTTAGTTCTTACTATGAATCCCTCTATAATCTTAGGTCGGATCCCTCGACCTTCCAACCGACCCCTGCGGACATTGACGACTTTCTCGCACAAATTGAACTCCCTTCCCTTTTGCCCCAAGATATAAACTCTTTAAACAGACCCTTCTCTGACTTGGAAATCAAGACTGCTATAGCTTCGCTTCCCAACATGAAATCACCTGGACCAGACGGGTATTCTTCGGAATACTATAAGAAATTTAGTGACACCTTGACCCCCCTTCTTCGAAATGTATTTAATTCTGCTGCCTCCTCCTCATCCTTTCCGAAGGAAATGTTAAGTGCATTAATTGTGACCCTGCCTAAGCCTGGGAAGGAGCCTGATCAACCTCAAAATTTTAGGCCCATATCCCTGTTAAACATAGATGTGAAGATATACGCCAAAGTTATAGCCGCCAGATTGGTGGACCTACTTCCCCAAATTATACATAAGGATCAATCGGGATTCACTAAAGGTCGTCAAGCGTCAGACGCTACTAGGCGTGTGGTTAATATTATCCATCATGTGGGCCTCAATGGGACGCCTTCTCTGCTCCTATCACTGGACGCGGAGAAGGCGTTCGATAGGGTCCACTGGGGGTTTCTATCAGCCGTCCTTCAAAAATTCGGATTTCGTGGATTTATTCACGACGCCATTATGGCCTTATACTCCACGCCCTCTGCAGTAGTCCGTACAACGGAAGCTATTTCTACTCCGTTTAATATCACCAATGGCACTAGGCAGGGATGTCCACTCTCCCCCCTGATTTTTAACATGATTATGGAAACTTTAGCCACACATATCCGATCCAATCCCAAAATCTCTGGTTTACTTATGGGTGATCAACACCATAAAATTAGTCTCTTCGCGGATGATGTGATACTTATGATATCAGACCCAACTACGTCCCTCCCGGAAATTCAAAGGATTCTTCAGTGGTTTGGAAGGGTCTCCTTTTATAAAGTAAATGAGTCCAAGTCCAACATATTGGGTATTGGCATTAATGCCACCATGCGTAACTTGTTGCAACACCAATTCCCGTATGCGTGGGCAGACCAAAGCATATCCTATCTGGGCGTACAATTAACTGCATCTACGAAACAGCTATTTCACCACAATTTCCTTTCTGCTCGCACTAAATTGCAGGACAACCTCAAGCATGTAGCTTCCTTTGAATTCTCCTGGTTGGGGCGTTTATCAGCGTTTAAAATGATGTATTTTCCCCAATTACTGTACCTCTTTCGTACCCTTCCGATCCCCCTCCCAAAGACTTATCTTAGATCTCTTCAGTCCCTACTGTCCAAATATATATGGCAAAACAAAAAACCCAGGTGTGCTCACGTTAAACTGATTAAACATCGTCTGGCGGGTGGAGCGGGATACGTGGACATCTCTGACTATTACCTGGCATCAGTTTTGTCTCCACTGCGCGATTGGTTTAGGGACGCGCCTACTACACTGTGGTGCGCAATGGAGGCTACATATTGCACCAGGCAGAAATTGTCTGACTGGTTGTTGGCGACTACCCTAAGCCCCAAGTTGCCTTCCTTTCTTCCTCCATTCATGACTGCAGCAGCTAGGGCGTGGAGAATCCTTGTGGCACAAGATGCCTCAACCTCTACAACTTCCCCACTCCATATCCCATTGTCAGCATTACACTCGCTTATTCCTCACGTTGACCTTTCCGTTTGGCAAATTAAAGGCATTACCCATCTCGGGAAACTATACGACGGCCCCAACCTGATTCCATTTAGCACCCTCCAAGCGAAATTCGACCTTCCTGGATCCGCAGTATTCGCATATCTTCGGGTGTCACATTTCCTCAATTCTGCCCAGTTAGGGCCCGCGACTATTCCTACCCAGGCTTGGCGGTTCTTGGTAGACTCAGGATACTCTGGTCAGAAAGGCATTACGGTCTTTTATAATCTTTTCCAATGTAAGACGTTCTTCACCAAGTCTGCTCCCCACACTCAATGGGAAAGGGATATTGGTCAAGAATTTTCTGTCACACAATGGAGCAGAGCTATTCGTTCCATCTATGCAGCCACTAGTTGTGTCAAACTTTGGGAGTTACACATAAAATTTTCCCTCAGATGGTACCTCACGCCTTCCAGAATTTGCAAGTTTGATCCCCAGAACGACGGTAAATGCTGGCGTATGTGTGGGCAAGATGGTACGCTTTTCCATGTCCTGTGGCGTTGTCCAAAACTTACCCGATATTGGGCCCAGGTTTTCAAGTTATTGGCGGAAGTCTTACACTGTCCAACCGCAATCAAACCCGGTCTGGCCTTACTTAATCTTGAGATTGAGCAGATTCCTACTCTCTGTAGACATGTTGCGACCCACATACTGTTAGCAGCCAGACTCACTGTGACACGCGCTTGGAAACAAGCCAATCCACGACTATTAAAGAAGTCATTGATCTTATCAATACCCATTTCACATTTGAAAGATCACTTTCCCTCAAGAACCGAGCTAGGGCCACTGTAGAAGCCCAGTGGAAACCATGGTGTGACTGGATGGAGCATTTGACATTAAGCTCAGATCTGTTATGAATACCTACCTTGACATGTTCCTTATCATACTCTGCGGGGAGGGGAGCGGCTACCCAGACACGCTCTCCGCGCCTGGACACAGTTTGGTTCCCAATAGGGGTGCCCAGGTGGGGGGAGCTAAGATCTATCTGGTATAATGGAGATCTCTCCGAGTGGCCCAGTGGTATGACCTTCATGGTTTGGTCGTGATGATTATGTCAAATGTCCAATATTGATATTGATATGGTGTTCAGAAAGGCGCGGAATCCTAATTGTTGTTTATGCATTACCTAGTTGCTACCGACTATGGTTGCTATTTTGAGCGGTCCCTGCCTAGTTCACCTCGACAATGCCTAAATGTGCCCTTTTATTACTACTGACTTACACTTGATTCTATTACTGTAATAGTTGTTACGTCTGTTAGTGTTTCTATGACTTCTTCACCTTGTCTGCATTGATGTAAGCACCCCTGTTGTTGGTACGAATGTGGTAGCTTGCACGCTACTTGTTTTGTAATGTTTTGAAAAATTTAATAAAAATAATTTGAAAAAAAAAAATAAATCTATACAGGAAGCCAACATTTCAATGAGTTTTTCTGTGCCCTGTGCCCTCTGCCAATGTGGATGGGATCCAATGGACTTTACACATAGATTGGGGTCATAGAGTGAGAATCCCTTCCCACTGTAGGTTTGGTGTATTTTGACCAGTAGTCTTAACCAAACTGTACTGCTGCTGTAGTGGAAGTCAAGAACCTGGTTGTGCTGACTAATATGTGTGTCTAGAACACAAAATTGGCTGGGAGGTATAACATATCTTTTGGCAGATACACATATAAACAGTGTTTATACATGTATTTAAACACTGTAAGCTGTAAACAGTGTTTATATATGTATTTCATCTGTGTAACACATTTTCTACTTTTCAGTTTTAACTCAGTTATACACAGTTTTAGACACAGTTAAACTGTGTATTTTTACTACAAGAAAAGTATGTAATTTACCCTAGCGAGTAAAACAGATAATGAAATTTTACCTTTTAAATAGAAGGTCTGATTAAAAGAAATGAAGATCTCTTTTTCGCAGCGTCATGTCTTAGAATTTTTTTTTTTAAAAAACCCGTGGAATATAAATTGTAACTGGGTTCCATAAACAAATAAAATGTTCTAACAAAGCCTGATATAGACACGTTTTGCTTCATGATTTAATTCCTTTAATTTATTATGCAATATCGCTATCATGCCTAACCAGATTTTATGAGAAGGCTGTTCAAGTGAAAACCACAGCAATGAGTCGTTTAATATGAACTAATGAAAAACAGGTATTAAAGGCATTAGTAACTGGTCTTGGGATTTAATTGTAAAGCGGATACAAAATCATTGCTCTCATAAATAAAGTTAGCAAATGGAATAAAAGAAGTAGTAGACATAGGTTTTAATTTGCTAGAAATAACATTATCTTATTTGTTTGCATTTCAGAAGAGGAGGGGTGAGTATTTTTGATGATGGTATTTTATGGTATGTGCACAACAATTGCTGATTAATCACTTTAACGTTACTTGATGCTACCAAAATTGCAGTATGTAGACAAAGTTGGACTTAAGGCCCGTACACACGTACCGATCGTCGGCATACAAACGTCGGTGGACGAAGGATCTGCCGATTGTACGCGTGTTAGTATGGTGCCTCCGACAGATGTCTGCGCACAATCCGCGGACAAAAGTCTTTCTTGCAAACATGAAAATTTTTGTATGCCGACACCAGAACGGACGATTGTTCGCCTGTCAGTACACAATTCGGCCGACAGACCGCAGATTTGCAAGACTGGGCATGCTCAGAAAATAGAAAACACAGGGAAAGTTAACCATTACATGACATCACTTCTGCAGTCGGCGGACAAAATTCTTGTGCTGTCCTTGTGCTGTCTTTGCACTTTTCAGCAGACACCGACATCCCGGGGAGAAAAGAGGAACATTTGTATGCCGACCATCGGTACGTGTGTACGGGGCTTTAGTATACACAGTAGAGTGGTTTAGGCATACGTGCACTTAAACACACACACATCTTTAGTTTACATTTGGAGAAAAAAAAATCTTTAACTACTTATTAAGCTTGTAAAGCCTCTTCATTACCAGGTTATTTTTTGCATGCAACACTGTATCCAAAATTATTTAGGAACATTTTTTGTAAACTGATATGGCTTTCTTTTAGTGATATTTAGTAACCACTGGTTTGTTTGTTTTTTTTTTTTAAAGAGACCATCAATTTAAAAATGAAATGGTTCTCTTACTTTCTGTTATAAAACATATTAAATAAAATAACCAAAAAAATAACTTCAAAATTAAAACAAACATTCCACAATGATTCCATTATTTGCCAAAACTTTTTTTAGGAAAGAAACATTCTAGTAATGAGATGATTAAAACATGAAGTTTGTTAATGGCACACTACAGTGTACAGGAAGTGAAGGGTTAATGTAAAGGTCACATACAGTGGGACAATAGAGGTGAGGGGGTTAATATGCAGGATAGGAGAAGGTAAAGAGGAAATATACAGATCACATAGAGAGACAGGATGGAGATGAGGTGTACAGGAGAGGAGAGGATGAGAAGGGTAAAAAAGAGGTCCCAAAATCAGCCAAATCCCTTTAGGTCCTGTTAACACATATATCAGTGACTGGTGTTTTCCCCCCCTTGGAAGAATGCCAGCCACTGCTAGGACACATAGAAAACAATTACTTTCTATGTGTTGGTTCACACTGCAATACAGCCCTGAGGTATGATGCAGTGGGCTGCAATATTACACAGGATTTTTTTTTAAAGCACACAGGGAGATCTGTTGAACAAACCATATTTATTACTATAATGCAGATATGTTGCATATTCAGTGATACATTTGGGGATCCTTTACAATTTTTACCACATTCATTATGGGGACCATGTGACATGGTGACAGCTGTCATCCCATAGCAATAAATGCTAAAAAAGGACCTTTATACAGGATCACTAAGTTTCCTTTCAATGAAAGTTGCAGATTTAAAAAACTTGGAAAAAACATTTGTAATTTTAATGGCAGGTTAAAGTTTATATAAGGGGAGTGTAACAACTGTGTAATTCATAACAATAGATAACTGCTGCATCTATTTTCCCATTTGTACATTCACAGATTAATAGATTTGGAGGTCTCTGCTTATTGTGTATGGGTCTGCCAATCACTGGCATTACCATCAACTGCCAACATCAAGCAAATGGGGCCTAAAGAGGTAGGGGGAAGTTGCCACCCAACATCATGCAACACACTATACTGACACAATGTATGGAACTTTTTGACCCCTGTTACTAACTCCTTTAACCTTTAGCAGTACTTACTACTCTAAATTCTATATTACTTACCACTTTGAGTTCTGAATTATTAACCTCCCTGGCGGTATGATTCTTTCCGATTTTAGGAGCTGAAAGCGGTACCATTATTTTGTATGTAATTCTTAAGAACGAGCAGCCCAAACCAACTATTTTCATATGATTATTTATTTACTGTGCGTTCTTCTTTATAACATCTCAGGTATGATAACGTTTGAAACACAAAATCATAAATTACTGTATAATATAATAAATAACTATAAATAAGTTAAAGTATGTATGTATATGTATATATATATATATATATATATATATATATATATATATATATACACACACAGTGCCTTGCGAAAGTATTTGGCCCCCTTGAACTTTGCGACCTTTTGCCACATTTCAGGCTTCAAACATAAAGATATAAAACTGTCATTTTTTGTGAAGAATCAACAACAAGTGGGACACAATCATGAAGTGGAACGAAATCTATTGGATATTTCAAACTTTTTTAACAAATAAAAAACTGAAAAATTGGGCGTGCAAAATTATTCAGCCCCCACACCAGGCAGGTCCGATATACTGTTGTGGAGAAGTTTAAAGCTGGATTTGGATACAAAAAGATTTCCCAAGCTTTAAACATCCCAAGGAGCACTGTGCAAGCAATAATATTGAAATGGAAGGAGTGTCAGACCACTGCAAATCTACGAAGACCTGGCCGTCCCTCTAAACTTTCAGCTCATACAAGGAGAAGACTGATCAGAGATGCAGCCAAGAGGCCCATGATCACTCTGGATGAACTGCAGAGATCTACAGCTAAGGTGGGAGACTCTGTCCATAGGACAACAATCAGTCATATACTGCACAAATCTGGCCTTTATGGAAGTGTGGCAAGAAGAAAGCCATTTCTTAAAGATATCCATAAAAAGTGTCATTTAAAGTTTGCCACAAGCCACCTGGGAGACCAAACACCACACATGTGGAAGAAGGTGCTCTAGTCAGATGAAACCAAAATCAAACTTTTTGACAACAATGCAAAACGTTATGTTTGGCGTAAAAGCAACACAGCTCATCACCCTGAACACACCATCCCCACTGTCAAACATGGTGGTGGCAGCATCATGGTTTGGGCCTGCTTTTCTTCAGCAGGGACAGGGAAGGTGGTTAAAATCGATGGGAAGATGGATGGAGCCAAATACAGGACCATTCTGGAAGAAAACCTGATGGAGTCTGCAAAAGACCTGAGACTGGGACGGAGATTTGTCTTCCAACAAGACAATGATCCAAAACATAAAGCAAAATCTACAATGGAATGGTTCACAAATAAACATATCCAGTTGTTAGAATGGCCAAGTCAAAGTCCAGACCTGAATCCAACCGAGAATCTGTGGAAAGAACTGAAAACTGCTGTTCACAAATGCTCTCCCTCCAACCTCACTGAGCTCAAGCTGTTTTGCAAGGAGGAATGGGCAAAAATTTCAGTCTCTCGATGTGCAAAACTGATAGAGACATACCCCAAGCGACCCACAGCTGTAATCGCAGCAAAAGGTGGCGCTACAAAGTATTAACTTAAGGGGGCTGAATCATTTTGCACGCCCAATTTTTCAGTTTTTTATTTGTTAAAAAAGTTTGAAATATCCAATAAATTTTGTTCCAGTTCATGATTGTGTCCCACTTGTTGTTGATTCTTCACAAAAAATTACAGTTTTATATCTTTATGTTTGAAGCCTGAAATGTGGCAAAATGTCGCAAAGTTCAAGGGGGCCGAATACTTTTGCAAGGCACTGTGTATATATATATATATATATATATATATATATATACATAAAAAGTACAGTAAAACTGCAGGAAAGGGCACTGGGGGACAAACTAATGTGAATTTATTTTATTTTGTAATGTATCAGTGTGTTTGGTGTGTTTTACTGCCGGGGCACAGAACATCGGGAGGAAGATCCGGCCGCCACACACTGCCGGGATACATCGCTGGACAAGGTGAGTACCCTCTCTTACAGGATCCAGCGATCTCCCTAGCGGTACCCCAAGTGTGGCTCGGGGTTACCGTTTTTGGCACTGAAATTTAATCCCGAGCCACACTCGGGAATACCGCTAGAGAGGTTAACAACTTACTACTGACCCATGCACTCTGTGTTGCTTACTACTGACCCCCAAATTCTGTTTTTCATATTATGACTGCTGCACTTTGCATTACATACTACTAACCCCTACACTCTTTGTTACTTACTCTTGACTCATGCACTCTGTGTTACATAGATACGAGCTCCAAATCACAAAATACTGAACTAATTGCATTAATTACTACTCTTTGTGTCAATACCTACTTCCTGACTCCTAAACTATGAGTTACATACTACTAATCTCTGAACTCTACTTTACATACTACTGACCTTTGAACTCTGCATTATTTTCCCCTGACCCCTGCACTCTATGTTTTATACTGCTTACCCCTGCACCCTGTGTTTCATACTAGGAATCCCTGCACTCTACATTACTTACTACTGAACCCTACATTCTGAGATGCCCACTTCTAACCCCTGTACTCTGCATTACTTACTGCTGCCCCTTGAACTTTCTCTTTCATATTGCTGACCCCTGCACTCTAACCTACATACTACTGACTCCTGTACTCTGCCTTGCTTACTACTGACCTCTGCACTTTGGATTACTTATTCCTGACCCCTGAACCCAGAATTACATAATACTGACCCCTGCACTCTGTAGTATATACTAATGATCTCTAAGCTCTGCAGTACTTCCTACTTTTAACTCTGCATTTCCTACTATTCTGAACTTTGCATTTCAGTATATCTACTCCTGCACTATGCGTTACATACTACTGGTCTCTGAACTTTGTGTTACTTGATCCTGATCCTTGTACTGTGAATGATAGTGAATTAAAGTTTCTCACTGAAGCTAAAAAGGTAAGATACATTTATATTTTTTACAGAGACATTTGTATTATATTTTTCACAGTTTTCTTCAAATGTTCATTTCTTTTTAATAGGGCCTATGAAGCAAAAAAAAAAAAAAAAAAGCGGGTACTACTTCCTGGTGATCTCTTCATTGCCTTTTGTACTCCCCCACTAGAAACCGTACACCTTGAAATAACAGCCATGAGCAACTGCAGTTTTCTCTTGATACCTCCCTCAAGGAATTCCTTACTACTATGTTTTGCATATCTTGCTACCTCTTATTTAAAAATGTGTCTATTTTTTTCTTTTTAGCTCACAAATAAACAGAATATTTCCCAGTACACTTATAAGTTAGCCTGCAAAAAAACAAATTGACCCTGTTTAGCAATGCACAATAGAGATGTATAGAACTGTTCGCCGGCGAACAGTTCCCGGCGAACTTAGCATGTTCGCGTTCGCCGCTGCCGGCGAACATATGCGATGTTCGGTCCGCCCCCCATAAGACATCATTGAGGCAAACTTTGACCCTGAACTTTACAGTCAGCAGACACATTTCCAGCCAATCAGCGTACCTCCCTCCCACACCCTCCCACCTCCTATAAATAAGCAAGGGCAGCATCCATCTTAGATCATTCTGAAGCAGTGTGTGTGGTGAGAATAGGGAGAGAGCTGCTGCTGCTGCTGCTGCTGTTAAGCTAGGGACAGTTAGTCAGTGTTCCTGGTCTTGCAGTGTTCTTGGTCCACTACTGCTGTAATATCAGCACCCCAAAAAGCCCTTCTAAGGGCTGGTATTTGTGTTTTTTTTTTTTTTTATATATATATATATATATATATACCTAGCGTCCCCAAAAGCCCTTTTAAGGGCTGGTAATTGAGTTGTTTCTTCATATATATATATATCTATATCTATCTAGTGTCCCCAAAAGCCCTTTTAAGGGCTGGTAATTGAGGATTTTTTTATTTTTATATATATACATATATATATATATATAGTGTCCCCAAAAGCCCTTTCAAGGGCTGGTAAGGTAATAGATTTTTTTCTTTATATATATATATATATATATATATCTATTGTACACTGCAGTTGCCTGCCCGCTGTGTGTGAGAGGCCACAGACCTACCACAGACTGTACTGTGTGCACACCACACTCATTTCGGGTGGCACAGGCACAGTACCTGGCATTTTAAAAAATATTTTTTTTTTCTCTGTCATAATTGCAGTGAGTGCTGTGTCAGGTCCACAGAGTGCACTGTACCCACTGCAGTGCACTGCCCACCACTGATATATATACGTTGGCACAGCATCTTGTTGCAATAAATTGAAAAAAAAAATATTTTTTATTATTGCAGTTGCCTGGGCTGCCAGTGACTGTCAGGTCCACAGAGTGTACTGTGCCCACTGCAGTGCCACTGTGTGCCCACCCACCACTGATATATAAGGTGGCACAGCAGCTTGCAAAGTAAAAAAAAAATATATATTTTTTTAAATTGCAGTTGCCTGGGTGCCAGTGACTGCTGTCAGGTCCACAGAGAGTGTACTGTGCCACTGCCCACCCACCACTGATATATAAGGTGGCACAGCAGCTTGCAAAGTAAAAAAAATATATATATTTTTTTAAATTGCAGTTGCCTGGGTGCCAGTGACTGCTGTCAGGTCCACAGAGAGTGTACTGTGCCACTGCCCACCCACCCACCACTGATATATAAGGTGGCACAGCAGCTTGCAAAGTAAAAAATATATATATATTTTTTTAAATTGCAGTTGCCTGGGTGCCAGTGACTGCTGTCAGGTCCACAGAGAGTGTACTGTGCCACTGCCCACCCACCACTGATATATAAGGTGGCACAGCAGCTTGCAAAGTAAAAAAATATATATTTATTTTTTAAATTGCAGTTGTCTGGGTGCCAGTGACTGCTGTCAGGTCCACAGAGAGTGTACTGTGCCACTGCCCACCCACCACTGATATATAAGGTGGCACAGCAGCTTGCAAAGTAAAAAAAATATATATATTTTTTAAATTGCAGTTGCCTGGGTGCCAGTGACTGCTGTCAGGTCCACAGAGAGTGTACTGTGCCACTGCCCACCCACCACTGATATATAAGGTGGCACAGCAGCTTGCACTCATAGTACAACAGTAACAACACATTAAAAAAAAAATGACAGGCAGAGGCAGGCCACCCCGCAAGGGCCGTCGTGGTCGTGGTGCTGTGATTTCCTTAGGCTCTAGAATAATGCCCAGTGTTCAGAGGCCACCACAGCCCCTGAACTCAAAAAATTCTGAGGCCATAGTTGACTGGCTTACACAGGACACCCAATCGTCTACAGCTTCCGCTCGGAACCTTAATGCACCATCCTCCTCCAGCTCAGCTTCGGGCACCTCTCAATTTACCACTCGCCAGCCCGCCGGCACCACCACCAACACTAGCACCACAGCCGCTTCACTTGATCCGTCAGAGGAGTTATTTTCACATCAGTTTGAAGAAATAAGTGATGCGCAACTATTAGTGCCAGAGGATGTAGATAACGGGGATATGTCTCAGTCAGGCAGCATTATACACATGGACGTACATTGTGATGATGATGATGTTGTACCTGCTGCTGCTGCCTTTGCTGAGTTGTCAAGTGAAGCGGCTGATGATGACGATGTGTCTGTGGATGTCACCTGGGTGCCTGCTCGAAGAGCAGAAGAAGAGGGGGAAAGTTCAGATGGGGAGACAGAGAGGAGGAGGAGACGAGTTGGAAGCAGGGGGAGGAGGTCATCGCAAGGAGCTAGTGGCGCAGTCAGACAGCATGTAGATTCGGCACCCGGGGTCAGCCAGACAGCACGCCAATCAACGCAAGCTGTTGCCACCACCAGAATGCCGTCCTTGCAAAGCTCAGCAGTGTGGCATTTTTTTTGTGTGTCTGCCTCTGATATCAGCGATGCCATTTGTAACCTGTGCCAAAAGAAACTGAGTCGTGGGAAGTCCAACACCCACCTAGGTACAACTGCTTTGCGAAGGCACATGATCTCACATCACAAACGCCTATGGGATCAACACATGAGTAAAAGCAGCACACAAACTGAAAGCCACCATCCTCCTCCTGGTCCAGCATCTTCAGCCACGTCAACCACTGCTGTCCTCCATGCCCCCTATCAACAACCCGCCCCTCCGCCTCTCACCTTCAGCAGTTCCTGCTCGTCACCTGCCCACAGTCAGGTGTCTGTGAAGGAAATGTTTGAGCGCAAAAAGCCAATCTCGCAGAGTCACCCCCTTGCCCGGCGTCTGACAGCTGGCTTGTCGGAACTCTTAGCCCGCCAGCTTTTACCATACAAGCTGGTGGAGTCTGAGGCCTTCAAAAAATTTGTCGCTATTGGGACACCGCAGTGGAAGGTACCCGGCCGAAATTATTTTTCACAAAAGGCAATCCCCAACCTGTACTCTATTGTGGAAAAAGAAATCATGTCACGTCTGGCACACAGTGTTGGGGCAAGGGTCCATCTGACCACTGATAGCTGGTCTGCAAAGCACGGTCAGGGCAGGTATATAACGTACACTGCGCATTGGGTAAACCTGCTGGCGGCTGCCAAGCATGGAATGCGTGGCTCTGCTGCAGAGGAGTTGGTGACACCGCCACGACTTGCAGGCAGGCCTGCTGCCACCTCCTCTACTCCTCCTACTCCATCCTCTATGCTAACCTCCTCGGCTGAGTCCTCTTCTGCTGTTGCGTCTTGCTCCACACCAACTGCACCCCCCCAGCTCCCCAGGGGCTATTCCACATGCCGGATACGACAGTGTCACGCTGTCTTGGGGTTGACTTGCCTGAAAGCAGAGAGTCACACCGGACCAGCACTACTGTCCGCCCTGAATGCACAGGTGGATCAGTGGCTGACCCCGCACCAACTGGAGATCGGCAAAGTGGTGTGTGACAACGGGAGCAATTTGTTGGCGGCATTGAATTTGGGCAAGTTGACACATGTGCCGTGCATGGCACATGTGTTGAATCTGATTGTGCAACGTTTTGTGCAGAAGTACCCAGGCTTACAGGACGTCCTCAAGCAGGCCAGGAAGGTGTGTGGCCATTTCAGGCGTTCCTACACGGCCATGGCGCACTTTGCAGATATTCAGCGGCGAAACAACATGCCAGTGAGGCGCTTGATTTGCGACAGCCCGACACGTTGGAATTCAACACTGCTAATGTTCGACCGCCTGCTCCAACAAGAAAAAGCGGTCAACGAGTATTTGTATGACCGGGGTGCTAGGACAGCCTCTGCGGAGCTGGGTATTTTTTTGCCACGCTACTGGACGCTCATGCGCAATGCCTGTAGGCTCATGCGTCCTTTTGAGGAGGTGACAAACCTAGTGAGTCGCACTGAAGGCACCATCAGCGACATCATCCCATATGTTTTTTTCCTGGAGCGTGCCCTGCGAAGAGTGCTGGATCAGGCCGTAGATGAGCGTGAAGAGGAAGAGGAAGAGTTGTGGTCACCATCACCACCACCAGAAACAGCCTTACCATCGATTGCTGGACCTGCGGCAACACTGGAAGAGGAGTGTGAGGAAGAGGAGTCAGAGGAGGAATGTGGCTTTGAGGAGGAGGAACACCAACCACAGCAGGCATCCCAGGGTGCTCGTTGTCACCTATCTGGTACCCGTGGTGTTGTACGTGGCTGGGGGGAAGAACACACCTTCAATGACATCAGTGAGGACGAGGAATTGGACATGAGTAGCTCGGCATCCAACCTTGTCCAAATGGGGTCTTTCATGCTGTCATGCCTGTTGAGAGACCCTCGTATAAAAAGGCTGAAGGAGAACGACCTGTACTGGGTGGCCACGCTACTAGACCCCCGGTATAAGCAGAAAGTCTGTGACATGTTACCCAATTACCGGCAGTCGCAAAGGATGCAGCAGCTACAAAATAAGTTAAAAACTATGCTCTACACAGCGTATAAGGGTGATGTCACAGCACAACAGGAATCCAACAGGGGAAGAGGTGAAAGTAATCCTCCTCCTACCACCACAACCACGCCGGCAAGGACAGGACGCTTTACAGACGTCTTGTTGATGGAGGACATGCGGAGCTTTTTTAGTCCTATGCATCGCCACAGCCCTTCGGGGTCCACCCTCAGAGAACGACTCGACCGACAGGTAGCAGACTACCTTGCCTTAACTGCAGATATCGACACTCTGAGGAGCGATGAACCCCTTGACTACTGGGTGTGCAGGCTTGACCTGTGGCCTGAGCTATCCCAGTTTGCCATTGAACTTCTGGCCTGCCCCGCTTCAAGTGTGCTGTCAGAAAGGACCTTCAGCGCAGCAGGAGGTATTGTCACTGAGAAGAGAAGTCGCCTAGGTCAAAAAAGTCTTGATTACCTCACGTTTATTAAGATGAATGAGGCATGGATCCCGAAGGGACTGACAGTGGGGGATGCATTTGACTAAAAAAGGCCTGGTGATGACTGAGATGCCTTGGCCTAAAAATGGTCCACACGCTGCTGTATATAATCATTCTCTGCATGCCGGATGACTTACGTGACGTCTCCGCCACCAACTACGGTTCAAGCAGCAATGTTTTAGTGCACTTTCTGCCTTAAAACCTCAATTTTTCAGGCCGCTGCTACAGCAGCGGCTGCAACAATACCTACTTTTTCATGCATGTGTACATGCCTAATTTTTCTGGCCTCTGGTGCTACACTGTGGCTGCAAAAAAACAAAAAACAAAAAAAAAGGCACATACATGTGTCAATTCCCCTTCGTGATCGTTACCTTGTCGTGGTGAAGGGGCTTGCGTATCACAATGAAGCGATCACCTCTAGGATTGTGTTGGCACACCCCAGATGATAAGGTCGTTGCTTCATTGTGTACAGACCAAAAGCGATCCGCAGGATAATTTTTCATAAAAAAAAACATTCATTTTCTTTCATTCTTTCTGCGGAGCTGGGTATTTTTTGGCCGCGTTACTGAATGCTCATGAACAATGGCTGTAGCCTCATGCGTCCTTTTGCGGAGATGACAACCCTGGTGGTCAGTCGAACCCAAGGCAACATCATCGACCTCATCCCATATGCGTTTTTTCTGGAGCGTGCCCTGCGAAGAGTACTGGATCAGGCTGTAGATGAGCATGAAGAGGAAGAGTTGTGGTCCTCATCACCACCAGAAGCAGCCTTGTCGTTGTCAATTGCTGGACCTGTGGCAACGCAGAGAGAGGAGTCTGAAGAAGAGAAGTCAGAGGAGGAAGGTGGCTTTGAGGAGGTGGAATACCAGCCACAGCAGGCGTCCCAGGGGGCTTGTTCTCACCTTTCGGGGACCCTTGGTGTTGTATGTGGCTGGGTGGAGGAAGAGACCTTCAATGATGTCAGTGAGGACAAGGAACGGGACATGGCTAGCTTGGTATCCTACCTTGTGCAAATTGGGAGTTTGCGGTTGTGCAAATGGACTGACTGACTGTTAAACGGGGAGTTTGGTCTGTCAGAGTTTGGTCTGTCACTGTGAAGCGGGCAACGGGCGTAACCCTTACACTACTTGACCGATAAAACATCATACCTGATCGTATTCACACACTGGATGTTTTAGTGCTGGTTTACACTGCCGCTACCACTAAAGTAGCGTCGCTTCCAGTGCGACTTTGGCGCGACTTAGCGCGACTTTGGCGCGACCTCATCGCGAGGTGACTTTTTATTTGGCCAATCACAATATCATGTTTTGTTACCGTCACCTAATTTCCTTTTCCTGTTTTTTGTTTTACATATTTCCCCATGTGTGCAGTGTTGTCTGTGTCATAGCTCAACTGATAGGCATGTTTGCCTTGGCATATCATATTTCAGCTTGCCAGAAAGAAAAAAAGACAGCTGGAAAGACACTGCATTAGTTTTCTACTAAAAATCATAAGAAAAATGCTGTTTTTTTTGGGTTGTGGACATACTACAGAGCTGAAACTTGACAGGTACACTTTTTAGACCCCCCAGACACTAAATACAAAAAATGACATGCCTGCCTAAAAAAATGCCCGATAAATGCCTGCAAGAGAAAAAGACAGCCGCAGAGAAGCCGTATTCCTGAAAATATAAGAAAAATGCTGTTTTTTAGGGGTTCTGGACATGCTACAGATCTGAAACTTGACAGGTACACTTTTGTGACCCCCCAGACACTAAATACAAAAAATGACATGCCTGCCTAAAAAAATGCCCGATAAATGCCTGCAAGAGAAAAAGACAGCCGCAGAGAAGCCGTATTCCTGAAAATATAAGAAAAATGCTGTTTTTTAGGGGTTCTGGACATGCTACAGATCTGAAACTTGACAGGTACACTTTTGTGACCCCCCAGACACTAAATACAAAAAATGACATGCCTGCCTAAAAAAATGCCCGATAAATGCCTGCAAGAGAAAAAGACAGCCGCAGAGAAGCCGTATTCCTGAAAATATAAGAAAAATGCTGTTTTTTAGGGGTTCTGGACATGCTACAGAGCTGAAACTTGACAGGTACACTTTTGTGACCCCCCAGACACTAAATACAAAAAATGACATGCCTGCCTAAAAAAATGCCCGATAAATGCCTGCAAGAGAAAAAGCCAGCCGCAGAGAAGCCGTATTCCTGAAAATATAAGAAAAATGCTGTTTTTTAGGGGTTCTGGACATGCTACAGAGCTGAAACTTGACAGGTACACTTTTGTGACCCCCCAGACACTAAATACAAAAAATGACATGCCTGCCTAAAAAAATGCCCGATAAATGCCTGCAAGAGAAAAAGCCAGCCGCAGAGAAGCCGTATTCCTGAAAATATAAGAAAAATGCTGTTTTTTAGGGGTTCTGGACATGCTACAGAGCTGAAACTTGACAGGTACACTTTTTAGACCCCCCAGACACTAAATACAAAAAATGACATGCCTGCCTAAAAAAATGCCCGATAAATGCCTGCAAGAGAAAAAGCCAGCCGCAGAGAAGCCGTATTCCTGAAAATATAAGAAAAATGCTGTTTTTTAGGGGTTGTGGACATGCTACAGAGCTGAAACTTGACAGGTACACTTTTGTGACCCCCCAGACACTAAATACAAAAAATGACATGCCTGCCTAAAAAAATGCCCGATAAATGCCTGCAAGAGAAAAAGACAGCCGCAGAGAAGCCGTATTCCTGAAAATATAAGAAAAATGCTGTTTTTTAGGGGTTCTGGACATGCTACAGAGCTGAAACTTGACAGGTACACTTTTGTGACCCCCCAGACACTAAATACAAAAAATGACATGCCTGCCTAAAAAAATGCCCGATAAATGCCTGCAAGAGAAAAAGCCAGCCGCAGAGAAGCCGTATTCCTGAAAATATAAGAAAAATGCTGTTTTTTAGGGGTTCTGGACATGCTACAGAGCTGAAACTTGACAGGTACACTTTTGTGACCCCCCAGACACTAAATACAAAAAATGACATGCCTGCCTAAAAAAATGCCCGATAAATGCCTGCAAGAGAAAAAGCCAGCCGCAGAGAAGCCGTATTCCTGAAAATATAAGAAAAATGCTGTTTTTTAGGGGTTCTGGACATGCTACAGAGCTGAAACTTGACAGGTACACTTTTGTGACCCCCCAGACACTAAATACAAAAAATGACATGCCTGCCTATAAAAATGCCCGATAAATGCCTGCAAGAGAAAAAGCCAGCCGCAGAGAAGCCGTATTCCTGAAAATATAAGAAAAATGCTGTTTTTTAGGGGTTCTGGACATGCTACAGAGCTGAAACTTGACAGGTACACTTTTGTGACCCCCCAGACACTAAATACAAAAAATGACATGCCTGCCTAAAAAAATGCCCGATAAATGCCTGCAAGAGAAAAAGCCAGCCGCAGAGAAGCCGTATTCCTGAAAATATAAGAAAAATGCTGTTTTTTAGGGGTTCTGGACATGCTACAGAGCTGAAACTTGACAGGTACACTTTTGTGACCCCCCAGACACTAAATACAAAAAATGACATGCCTGCCTAAAAAAATGCCCGATAAATGCCTGCAAGAGAAAAAGCCAGCCGCAGAGAAGCCATATTCCTGAAAATATAAGAAAAATGCTGTTTTTTAGGGGTTCTGGACATGCTACAGAGCTGAAACTTCACAGGTACACTTTTTAGACCCCCCAGATGCTAAATCCAAAGAAATTTTTTATTTTTATTTTTTTTTAATTTTTCCAATAATTGGCTCTCTATCAAAAAATTATAATTTTTAAGAACTTTTTTTTGCGTGATCCCTCTCCGGCATGCCACAGTCCAGGTGTTAGTCCCCTTGAAACAACTTTTCCATCACTATTGTGGCCAGAAAGAGTCCCTGTGTGTTTTAAAATTCGCCTGCCTATTGAAGTCTATGGCGGTTCGCCCGGTTCGCGAACATTTGCCGATGTTCGCGTTCGCCGTTCGCGAACCGCGAATTTTAGGTTCGCGACATCACTAATGCACAATAAACAACAAGCATTTAGTTGCCCATATATGCAAATATTTGTGGAAGTTGCACCACCTTGCCTCACCAAGGTTCCTCTGTTGTGGTTCTTACTGTACGTTTGAAAGTCTTCAAGTTTTCCCAGAAACCTTACCAACGAGCCTGAACCCCCCCCCCCTAAAAAGAAACCCTAAAAAAACAAATTTACCATGTCTAACAATTCACTTGAAACATGACGGTTTAATTTGTCCTTATACTTTAAATGTGCACCTCTTGTTCCAGAACCAAATGTTTGAGGGTGTGGTCAAAATGTGGATGTGGGTGTGGGTGTGGTTGTGTAGGTGTGGCTACAAATGGTGACACGTTCAGCTGGGTAACCCTTATTCAAACCCTTTCCCAATCTGTCCCACTGGCTCCCAAAAAGTCATTTTTGCAAGAGCTAAGTTTTAAAACCAGCTTCTCTTTATAAAATAACTGAAACAACCAGACTGGCAGACACTGGGATCCTGTAAAGACAGCTGCTACCTACCAAAACAAAGCTATCCATCCAGCATGGAAACAAAGCTATCCATCCAGCATGGAAAGATAAGAGGTGCTTGTGATGGAGCAGGAACTGTGGGGGAGATTTACTAAACCTGAATAGTGCAAAAACTGGTGGAGCTCTGCATAGTAACCAATCGGCTTCCGCTCATTTGCTTCCACCCCCCCTCCGGTGCCACATTTGGTACCTTTCAGGGGGGGGGGGGGACGGGTACCTATTTTTGACAGGTACCCTTCCCCACTTACAGAAGACGGCACCACGGCACCGTCCCTCTGGAGTTTGGACCCCTCCTCCTTGCCCCGCAGCCGAGCCAATCCGAATGTGCTGCGCGCTTTGCGCATGCACAGTAGGGAACCGCCTGTGAAGCCGCAAGGTTTCACTGCCGGGTTCCCTTACCGGCAATGGTGGCGGCAGCACCCGACAGCCCATGGAAACACCAACATTGCTGGACTCCAAGACAGGTAAGTGTCTTAATAATAAAAGTCAGCAGCTACAGTATGTGTAGCTGCTGACTTTTAATTTTTTGGAGGGGGAGGCTGGAACACCGCTTTAATTGAACAAGCTGATCTGAAAAGAACAAATTAGAAGCGAATTGGCTACCATGCACAGCTGCACCGAATTCTGAGTGCTCCAGTTTTAGTAAATCTTCCCCACTGTATGTCTTTATGGGAAATGCTGCTTGTGTCTTTGGGCCCTATACTATGAGAGTTTACAAGCCTTCCAGATGGGTTCTCACTCAGATTTCGGTCTGCTATTTTCTTGTTTATCTAAAATTCATATAACATGCAAAATATCCCATTAAAGCCCTTTTAAATTAGTTATATCAATAACAGAGAGCCTGAATAAGCAATAAGCACTTGGCAAGAAAAATCCAATGCACTTATGATTAAAAATAATTTAATTCTATGCTAATTGGAGCAGTAATAGATATTTCACTTGAAAGTATTGACACCTTCAATTATGTTCCAGGAAGAACGCTACACAGAGGCATAAATATTAGTAGATTAAGACTCACAAACAAATGTTACTCCATGCAAATGTCAGTATATATCTGGGGAAATATAACTATGTAATATTCTAAAAAATGGTTCACATAAGCTAAATTTCCTTAAGAAATTAGTTATTGTTATTTACTGGATTTAGAAACCTCATTTGATTGCCTAATTTTTTGCTGTCTTATTCTGAATATACTGTCAGTAGATAAATTCAGTGAAGGTTAAAAATAATATATGGCCTTGTTAAACTTTATTGGTAGTGCCACACCAACTTCATTGCTAAAACCATGCCAGTATGTTTTGTAGGACTGCTACTGTTCCTCCAAGAAATGTGAACTATACCATTCCTAACCACAATCTTTGTTCCATTGTATAACTCGGAGAAAACCTATTTATGCACTCCTGGTTCTAAGACTTTGCTGTTTGATTCTCACAAACAAGGTCAAACTGAACTCAAAATTATTCCCAGGTATTATTATTATTATTATTATTATAAAGGATTTGTAAGAATTGTCAAGAACCATGTAAAGCAGTTTCTGATCATGTATTCACCATATGACAGCCAATCATAGTGATCGGATGGGGTTTATTTACAAACAAACCATCAGCTCCATGTGTCATCGCACTTTACATAGAGAGGGGCAAAGTGAAATCTGAAGCTGGCAGAATAAAGCTGTGACAGTGCATTACTGTGTAAAAAATAAATGAACGGTTCATCAACGACCAGTTGCATTCCAGTTTGGAGAGTTTTTTGCATACACATCTGAGAAAGCAGAAACGTGGTTGTCTAATCGTGGATGTCTAGATGCAGGTGGCCATCATCCCGAATACAATACCAAGAGAGAATTCCCCTAGAGGTGTGGGACTATAAAGGTGACCTGTGCATCTCAATAACAGTACAACATAATATAAAAAATATAATTTTTATTATAAAGATATATTAAAAAAGTGCTTATGCCGCTGTACAGAACACTGGTGAGAACTCGGAGTATTGTGCGCAGTACTGGAGGCCATATCTCCAGAAGGATATAGATACTCTAGAGAGAGTTCAGAGAAGAGCTACTAAACTAGTACATGGATTGCAGGAAAAAACTTACCAGGAAAGGTTAAAGGACCTTAACATGTATAGCTTGGAAGAAAGAAGAGACAGAGGGGATATGATAGAAACTTTTAAATACATAAAGGGAATCAACTCGGTAAAGGAGGAGAGCATATTTAAAAGAAGAAAAACTACCACAAGAGGACACAGTTTTAAATTAGAGGGGCAAAGGTTTAAAAGTAATATGAGGAAGTACTACTTTACTGAGAGAGTAGTGGATGCATGGAATAACCTTCCTGCAGAAGTGGTAGCTGCAAATACAGTGAAGGAGTTTAAGCATGCATGGGATAGGCATAAGGCTATCCTTCATATAAGATAGGGCCAGGGACTATTCATAGGATTCAGATATATTGGGCAGACTAGATGGGCCAAATGGTTCTTATCTGCCGACACATTCTATGTTTCTATGTTTCTATGTTAATCTCAAGACATATACATACAAAAAAAATGCCATAGTTAAAATAATCATGGCTAGCAGAATGGGATCAAAGTTGAAGTGACTACATGAATGCATGTATTTCAAGGAGACCCAACGCGTTTCAAGCGTGCCCTTCTTCAGGGAGCTGGTGGAACAACTTCATTCAATTATAAATATTTGTATTAACAAAAAAGGAAGAAAAGGAAATGTTTTCAAATAAACGCAAGACTGAGAACAACTTCTATTGACCGAAAGCCGTTAAAACAACGTCACTGTTCATGCATCAAAAGATGACGCAAAGAGATGCCGGTAGAGGCAAGGAGCAAAAGAGGGGGGGATTTTTTATACATATATATATATATATATATATATATATATATATATATATGAGTGTATATAGAGATACATTTTCTATGGTGTTGATGATAATACACCATATAAGTGGTGTGTGGCGTTGATTTATATCCCACAAGGTTCTGAGAAAGCACTGCCTAAAGTTTGCTGGTTTGTACTTTGTGTTCCTGTGAGATCAATCCTATTATGC
The DNA here is from genome assembly GCF_965119305.1 of Pelophylax lessonae. Taxonomy (NCBI): domain Eukaryota; kingdom Metazoa; phylum Chordata; class Amphibia; order Anura; family Ranidae; genus Pelophylax; species Pelophylax lessonae. The sequence continues at coordinate 590,805,820 of NC_138768.1, forward strand.
TTCACATGCCAACCTCCAAAACATAGTTTTACATGGGTGTTTTATGCCTTTAAAGATTGCATAATGACCTTAAACATCTAGTGGGATATTCAAATGCAAGCCTGTCATGTAAAATGGCTTTACCCATATAATTTTAGCAAGGGTTATTTTCACACATTGGATTCCCAGGGTGTACTATCTGCAGAGTAAAATCACAAATGGCATTACAACATTGGTGCTTTGCAACAGTCAGACCAAACAAAACTAATTCAGATAGGAAGTCCAATGGATAGTTCTCACAAAAACAATGATGTCTGTATTAGGGTGTCTTTGATGACTCAAACAGGCAATTGACTTTCTCTAACACCAGCAGAACACAACAAACACATGAAAACCATAGCAAAAAACTGTAAAAATTGACTAATAATGTAATTTCTTTATTTCACTTGTATTCACATGCATTTGGGGATAATAGAGAACTGGTTTAATAGTGACAGGGCTTCGATGGATTAATTTAAAGTAATAGGGTTCTCTAAAACAAAAATAAAAATAAATACAATCAGTGCAATCTCAGAATTGAGAAAACGACTAAATACCAAAAAAACAAACCAATGCAATATAATGTATAAACATAGCTGAATATAGTTTCTTGCTCAAACACTATGCAAGTGATTCCACAACACTCCCTGGATAATTAACATACAGATTAAATAGTGTAGCACAACTAGTAAAAGTCCATTAAACCCAGTCCATGAAATTGTGATAAAATCACATCACCACTGTGCCAAACATTTTATATTCAGTTTTCCAACGGTGTTAACCTCCCTGGCGGTATGATTATGTCAGGAATTATATACCAAAAGCGGTACAATTTTTTTCATGGAAATTTGGCATTATGTATTATAGTCCAACAATTCTTAGTAATTACTGACTTAAACCTGACCAAAACAAGAGTCTAGTAGACATCCCAGATGTGATAAATTTGAAACACAAACGCATGAATTATAATCAAATTAATAATATAATTTTATTATATAATATATAATATATAAAATAAAATTATATTATTGATTAGATTATAATTCATGCATTATATATTATATATATACACACACACATATATATATATATATATATATAATATATAACCATGAATTATAATCGAATCAATAATATAATTTTATATATATATATATATATATATATATATATACACACGTGTGTATATAGGTATATATATATATATATATATATATATATATATATATATGTATATATATATATATATATATATATATATATATATATATATGTGTGTGTGCATATATATATATATATATATATATATATATATATATATATATATATATATATAATATAAAATGTGTTATGTGTTTGTGTTTTGTGCAACGTTTTGAATTTCCCTCCCTAGTTCCGCTCCCATGCAGCATTGCTGCTGCAGGGAACGGAACTAGGAAGTCATCACACCGACGGAGGACGGACAGGTGGCGGGACTCTTGGCTGGCGGTCACAGCAATGAGAGATCATCGCTGGATCCCCAGGAGAAGGTAAGAGACACCGCTGCGCTCTCTGCACATCCACCCCGAGCGTGACTCGGGGATACCGATCCTGGACTAAAAAATCCACCCCGAGTCACGCTCGGGATTACCGCCAGGGAGGTTAAGTGTGCCTCCACTAACCAAGTGAATTACATGCTCACCTCAAAATTTGACCACACAAACAAGGTCAAACTGCACTCACAATTATTCCCAGGTATTATTATTATTATGAAAGATTTATATAGCTTCAGCAGTTTACATGGTGCTCTACAACTTAAGGGCAGACAGTACATTTACAATCCAATTTAATTTAATTCAATTTAATGAGCCCTGCTTGTTAGAGCATACAATCTAAGAGGGAGGTCCAAGAGATACAAAAGGTCATAATTGTGGGGGATTGGTTAATGGAAAAAGTGAAAATACAGTTGTTAGGTGGGGCAGGGTAGGCCTCTCTGAAGGGAAGGGTTTTCAGGGATTTTCTAAAAGTAGACAGAGTATCAAATAGTTGGATGGATTGGGGAAGGGAGTTCCAGAAGATGGGAGAGGTTGAGGAGAAGTCCTGAAGGCCAGCATAGGAGGAGGTGACAAGGAAGCTAGATAGCAGGAACTCTTGGGAGGAACGAAGAGATCAATTAGGTTGGTATTTTGAGACTAGAATAGTGATGTAGCTGGTGGCAGAGTTATGGATGTCTTTTTTTTTTTTTTTCTTATTTAAAATTTTTCCATACAATACACGAAATATAACAATATCTGTAGCAAAAATATACTTATACTCTAAGCAAAATGGTATCCTCTGCAGATAACGGCTGCTGGCGAGGAGGGTGGGGGGTGGGTAGAGGGGAAGGGGGAGGAAATGCCTCAGTGGTTCACGAGGCTGGAAGGTGAACATGAGAACGGGGGTGGTGTCTCGGGCGAGACTCTGAAGTTGAACCTGTAATGAGCCATAGTGGGGTCAGTCTGGCGGAAAGTATAGGTGACATAACTGTCCCATTTCTCAGAGGGGGCTGAAAAGTCCGTATTGGTGTTGTCTATGGTGAGAAGTGTGGAGAGCTCTGATCTAACCCGAGTGAGAGATGGGGGAGATGTGGAAATCCAGTTGCTTAGGATAGTCCTCCTGGCGATTAGTAGACAAGAAAGGATCCACATTCGGGGTGGCTTCGTAGGTGTGCTAGACCATTTTTGGAGGCGTTTGTCCCAATAGCCGAACAGGAGTAGCATAGGGTCCTTGGGTAAGCTGATCTTGGTCACGTCCTTTATGAATGAAAGGATTTGGTCCCAGAAGTTGTTTATACCGGGGCAGGACCAAAACTTGTGGTGTAGTGAGGGCCTAGAGAGCACTTGTGAGCATCCGGAATAGTTTTGTCCGATAAAAAAGGAATATGCGCCCGATGGAAGATCTTTAGTTGGGTCTCTTTCCATATTGAGTTAGGCGTTAGAGCAAGGGTAGTTTTGAGGCCTTTGATCATATTGGGCAGTGTGTCATCGCCTGGGAAGTCCTTAAGCCAGTTGGAGGCAGTGGAGGTGGACAATGCCGGCGGGCATTGTTTCAAGAGGGGCTTGTAGATCGAGGAAATAGTAAAGGCGTCAGCATCCAGCAGGGAGTCAATTAATGACATTTTAAAGCGGGTCTCTGGTTTCCCAGTTGTTGAAGAGAGATAGTGGATGCATTGCGTCCAGTAGAAAATGTCCTTGTCCTGAACACCGAATTTGTCCTTAATGATACGGAAGGGAAGGGGGGTACCCGAGCTGGTGTCGCATAGTTGTCCTAAGGTCAGCAAACCCTTCTCCTCCCATTGGTGAAACACGGATTGGGTCAAGCCTGGAGTGAAGGTCGGATTACCCCGTATCGGAAGGAATTTGGAAAAGTGTATTGGCAATTTCAAGAGTTTGCGTACCTCCCTCCACGCTATAGCAGTGTCTCTCAGGAGTAGATTTTGACGTAGTTCCGGGCAAAGTGTCGCCCATTTAGCGTGCAAGAGGGCAGTTAGGGAGAGTGGACTGGCCATCTGAGACTCAAGCTCATAGTTGGAATATTGTGATACCCAGTCCAAAGCCGCCCTGAGCAAACAAGACAGGTTATACATTCTCAGATTAGGCAGGTTGATGCCCGCGTTGCTTCTGGAGAGTTGCAATTTTTTATACGAGATTCTTGGTCTCTTTCCCCGCCATAGAAATCGGGAGAAGGCTTTCTGCAGGGTTTGCACATCTTTATGTCTGATTAATAAGGGAAGAGTTTGTAGGAGATAGAGGAGGAGGGCAAAGCTAAGCATCTTGATAAGGTGGCATCTCCCCAAAAGCGACAGCGGCAGTTCCATCCAATTGTCCAGTTCCTTCATTATTTTGGAAAATAAGGGGGGGTAGTTCAGTGTGTAAATTGATGCCGGGGTGCGCCCTATCTTAATACCTAGATAGGTAATGTGTTTGGATGCAATCATGAACGGGGATTCCCTTTCCCATGGACGGGGGGGACCTGTTCCCAATGGGAGTATTTCGCTTTTAGAATAGTTTATCTTGAGACCCGAGCACTGTTTAAATCTGTCAAATGCGGAGACTATCACGGGGACATCGGCCGCGGGGTTTGAGGTAAATAGTAAAACATCGTCCGCGAAAAGGGAAAGGCGCAGCTCCTGGGAGCCTATTCGTATGCCATGAAGAGGGGCTTTGGTCAGTAGATAACGGGAGAGGGGTTCGAGGGCGAGATTGAACAATAGCGGCGATAGGGGGCAGCCTTGTCTGGTGCCTTTGAATAATCTAAAATCGTCCATGAGGGCCCCCCCTACACACAATCTGGCTGAGGGTGTGAGATACATCGAGGTAATAAGATTGACGAAGGGTCCACTAAAGCCCATGCTGTTCAAGACAAGACTCAGCCACTGGAAGTTGACGTTGTCAAATGCCTTTTCGGCGTCAAGAGTTACAATAGCCATGTCTCGGTCCGGATGTACACGAGCTTGGTCTAGAGCAACCAGGACCTTCCTTATGTTAACAGTAGCCGAGCGACCCTTGGTGAACCCAGATTGCGCGGGATGTATCAGATGGGGCATAATGTTGGCTAGACGGGTGGCAACAATTTTCGATAGGATCTTGACATCGAGGTTTAACAGGGATATGGGCCGGTATGAGCCCGGCTCCAGTGGATCCTTCCCTTTTTTTGAGAGAAGCTTGATGATGGCTTGGTTACCCGTCTGAAGATAGGGTCCGCCGTTCCAAATAGAAGAGTATACATCCACTAGAGTCGAAACCATACTGGGAGAGGCTGTCTTATAGAATTCCCCGGAAAGACCATCGGGGCCCGTGACTTATTGGCTGCAAGATGTTTTATCGTCGACGCAATCTCGTCCGCCGTGATCGGAGCATTCAGTGAATCTAAATGGTCTTTGGATATTTTGGGGATTTCAGTCCCAGATAGAAAAGAGTCAGCCACTGAACTGTCCATGTCCTCGGGGGCGTACAGCGAGGCGTAAAAATCACGCATGATCCCCTGCACCCCTTGTGGGGTAGAGTCCACCGCTCCCGATTTGTTCCGTAACGAGGCAATGTGTGTGGTGGACATCGGGCCCTTGCACAACCTGGCTAGCAGTTTCCCGGCCTTGTTACTGAAGCGGTGCAATGTCGCCGCGAGGTGTGCTTTGTGGATCGTTTCTACCCTGTCAGCCCAAGTGTCAAAGTCCTGTTTAGCCTCAAGCCATGCAGTGCGCGCCATGGGGGTATCAGCCTGTATCAACTTCCGCTGAGCAGTCGTCAACCTTTCACTGGCCGTTTTGTATCCGTTATTTGTGTGCCGCTTAAAAGCCGCCGCATAAGAAATGATACGGCCTCTCAGAAAGGCCTTCCCCGCCTCCCAAAAGAGGAGAGGGGAGCTGCTGTGTTGCATATTCGTCGCAGAGTATCCTTCCCACTCACGATGTAGGTACGAGGTTAAATCCGAGTTATTTTTAAGGTAGGAAGGGAATCTCCAGATTAGAGGGGTTGGGGGGGATTCCGCTAGTGTTAGGGATACTGAAACTGGGGAGTGATCTGAGATCGCTATGTCATGTATGGTGGCGTCGCGCAGGAGGGGAAGGAGGGAGTCAGTACAAAACAGGTAATCGATTCTGGTAAATAGTTTATGGGGTGGGAGTAGAAGGAGTATTCCCGATCCGTGGGGTGCGAGTGACGCCAAACATCAGTCAGGGAGAGTGATTCTATTACCGACGCCAGCGGAGTGGGGTCAGCTCGCAGGGTGTCGTTCGGTCCCTGCCGGGGTGAGGATTTGTCCAGAACAGGGTCCATTACCGCGTTAAAGTCACCACCCGCAATACGGGGGACATCGGGAAGGGAGAGAAGCCGAGCCGCAATTGCGGCGTGGAAGGAGCGGTCCAGGACATTTGGGGCGTATATGTTGGAAATGACTAGCTCAGTGTTACAAAGCCGTATATGTGCAGATACATATCGCCCCTCGCTATCCGCTTCCGTGGAAAGGATTTCAACCGGGAGGCGTTTGTGGAACAATATCAGCACTCCGGCTTTGCGGCCAGAGGAGGGTGACCCTACGACCTTGCCCACCCAGAGTTTCTCCATGCGCTTCATATCTTCCTCAGGCAGATGCGATTCCTGGATAAGAGCAATGTCCGCCTAAAGCCGTTTGAGGTGGCGCAAGATTTTCATCCTCTTAACCGGGGATCGAAGGCCCTTAACATTCCAAGTCACTATAGGCATGGGACGGGAAAAAGGGGATTTATACTGGAAGCATTCAAATTTGGCCTAGCCCTACCCTGGGGCAGCGTAATGGGGAAGACCAGGATGATATGGCTGACCTGTGGAAGCTCTCGTAACCGTGAGCTCGCAGACAGGGGATAAAAGCACACCTTCATAGGGGAAAGGGGTGTGGGCGGGATGGGTGGGAAAATGGGATGGAACCGTGTAGAAACACACAATGTAATACAGCAGATCAACAGTACAAACAGTAAGAACCTCTCTTTTTTCCGCATGTGTACAGCATGGAGCCCAGCCCACCAAGCGTGCCCCCTGAGTCGAGCAAGGGTGGTGAGACCCACTGAACGGCCCGAGCGGTCATTATAGCCCGGGTTCCCAGCCATTCTTGGCATACTGGGCATCCGAGGTGTACAGAGCAGAAATAGAGCGTGAGCACATAGTGTTAAAATAAATGGTGCATTAAACTATATACCTAGGCAATGGTACAAACAAAAGTGATATGCCAATGAAAACAAAACAGCATAAAGAGCTGTTATAAAACCTGAGAGAATGATGGGGGTGCCCCGAGTCCTCTAGGCCTACGGCCTAGTGGGAACAGTCCCAGGCGTTGACCTAGTAGTGCAAATCATAGACAGCCGTGAGGGGGTCTTGTCAGCGCGGGACGTTCGGGCGACCAGAGCTCACCACGTCGGCATATCTTTGCCATTTGGGAGATTCCTTTCTGGGGCTCCTTTGATCTAACGGTCTGGAAAAGGGAAGGGCTTTAGCAGATGATGATGAAGAGGGGCCCTGATCCCCCAGGCGGAATGAGCGAACAAAAGCTTCTTCTTCCTCTGGATCCTGAAACGCCATTTGGTCGCCGTTAGGTGCACGAAGGTGCAAAGTCGCCGGATAGGCCAAGGTGAATTTCAGGTGTTCCTGATGCAGTTTCGAACATACGGTCTGAAAGGCTTTGTATCTTTTTGCGACATCAACAGAATAGTCCGCAAATATCAGAATTTTCATGCCCTCAATTTGGAAATTGGAAGTTTGCCGGAACTTTTGTAAGATAGCAGACTTGTCCGCATAATTCAAATATTTTGCGATTATCGGGCGTGGGGTTTTACGATCTTCGGAGTACAGCCCCATCCTGTGGGCCCGTTCGACCACACACGTGCCATGTAGCCCCAAAGCAGCGGGGATTTTTTTTGCGCAAAGTTCAGGTATAGCAGAGGGGGCAATGTTCTCTGGAATCCCAATAAATCGCAGATTACTCCGACGCGATCTGTTTTCCAGATCCTCCAGCTTATCCATTATGATGCGATTAAGCTTATCCTGGGTCTGTTCAGATCCCTGCATTTCATATAGCTCATCCTCGACATTAGACAAGCGGGATTCAGCCTCATTGAGCCTCTTAGAGTGTGACTCCAGCTCCTTCTTTATGCTGGCCATGCCAGCAGCCACCGCTTTCTCCACTGAGGCCGAAATGGTGGGGTTTAACAGAGCCGCAACAGCTTGAGCGATTTGCTCGGTGGAGGTACCTTGCAATGTAGGGGAGAGAGCCAGTGTAGGGGGCTGCTGCGTTGTGCCCGGCTGATGCTGGTTAGTGTCCATGGCTGTGAGCTCCGCGGCCGCGCCGGAGCAGGCCGAGACCGGGGCCTCGATTTGTGGAGGGGCCGGCGGAGGTCGGAGCGCGGCCTTCTCGAGGAACCGCTCCATCTGGCCGGATTTGAGGCACTACCGCCGGGTCCCTGGGTATGGATGGACCTCCGGTGGGGGGGTAGGAGCTGATCCTGGGCCGTGGGCACATTTTTTAAGCTGGTTTCGGGGGACACGCCACGGGAGCTGGAGAGCGCTCACCTACTCCATGCGGCGCCGGAACCGGAAGTGTGGATGTCTTTTTAAGTTGTTTTTAGTATTTTGAATTTAATTTTGTTAGGTGAGCGGAAGCCAGTGGAGGTATCGGCAGAGTGAAGTAGCAGACGCTGAGCGGTTGGTAAGGTGGATGAGTCTGGCAGCAGCATTCATGATGGAGTGAAGGGGGATAGACCATGTAAAGGTAAATCAATAAGGAGCGAGCTGCAGTAGTCAAGACAAGAGATGGCCAGGGAGTGGACTAGGAGCTTGGTGGTGTTGGTGGTGTTGGTGGTGTAATTGGTTAGGAAGGGGAGTATTGTAGGCAGCAGTTGCGGAGGTTAAGGCATTGATTGGATGTGGGGCCAAAAGGATAGCTCAGATTCCAGGATTATATCTAGTACCTTGGCATGCGGGAATGTTTGATAGTTGAGCTGTCAATCTTGACAGAGACGTCAGGGGAAGGTGCATGTGGGGAAAGGGTGGTGTGATATTCATTCTGATATGTCTGTTTTAAATTAGTGATGCGTGTGGAGACTGATGGAGTGAGCTGAAGGGTGTAGAGATAGATTTGGTTGTCATCAGCATAGAAATGATATTGTAAGCCATGGGAGGCTATTATGCTGACCCAGGGAAGCGATGTAGATTGAGAATAGGAGAGGCCCAGGAGCAGAACCTTTGGGGACCCCGACAGAGAAAGGAAGAGGAGAAGAGTAAATAAAATTATACACTGAAGGTGCGGTGGGATAGGAGTAAAGTTTTTTGAGGAGGTGGGAGTGGTCAAAGGCAGCAGAGAGGTCAAGGAGTAGGAGTACAGAATAGTATCCATTTGTTTTTTCCATTAGTAGATCTTTTGTGAGTTTTAAGAAAACAGTTTCTGTGGAGTGTTGAGGGAAAAATCCAGACTGAAGGGGATCAAGAAGGTTGTTCTAAGATGGTCACTCGATGGTGTTTGAAGAGTTTGGAGAAAAAGAGGAGCAAGGAGATGGGGCATCATTTGTTAAGATTAGTTGGGCCAAGGAAATGTTTTTTTTTTTTTTCAATCAAAAATGTTTAATTTAAAAGGAATAAGCATTACATGGTGAACATAAGCTTTAGGTACAAAGGTTTTACAAATGTGTACAGTAAAGAATATATATTAAGACACCATGTACAATTTGTAAATAAAAAAGTATAACATTCAGTCGTTCCATTGTGTGCCTTATAACATAATACCCATCCAAGTTGGTTACAACACGCTCTATACAATATATGCAACATTTAACTCTTATGGAGACCGGTGAGTCTGTAGTTGGAGCTTATCTCCCCAGCCTACTAGGCGTTAAGAATAAAGATATAAGCTCACTCCCATTATTTGGATGGTCGAGATAATGCTCAATCTCCTAATTATGATTGTAAAAAGTAAAAGCCGTTGTTGTATTGTGTTCAAGATAGGAGGGAGGTTAAAAAAAACAAGATGGGTTACTATAAGGTGAGAGGGATAGGAAGGAAGGAAAGAATTTCCCTCCCCATTCTCTGCACCATCACAGGTCACGTTTACTACAGAACGGTGTCTGTAGCCGAATGTGTATATATTCAAACTAACCCTTGTGTAGGGGTGGGAGATCCCACGTCTTCAGCGGTGTGTAGAAGGAAATGGGAACAAGGTGGGTGGGTTGGTCTCAGGAGGTCCATTTATCTGGTTAATTCTGTGGGTCACTTGGGTCTGGAGTCATAAGCATTTTATATCTGTCAGTTGCTTGAAAAAGGGTCCAGCCAGCACAGGTGTGTGAGAATATGGTAGATGTATCTTTGGCTATACAGTTTAATTCCTCCATCTCTGAAATTCTACTTATTCCCTTGAGCCACTCGGCTATGGATGGAGGACAAGATGACCCCCAATGTACCGGGATGCGTAGTTTGGCAAAGTTAATCATGTGAATAGTTAGAGTTGTACGGTATGTCTGCGTTGATATTGCTGAGCGATGAAGTAGCAATTGGACTGGTGTGAATTCTTGTGACATGTTGGATACGCTGTTTATGATGTCATGAACTTGGGTCCAGAACATATGGATTAATGGGCAGGTCCACCAAATTCGAAGGATGGATCCTATCTCTTTCTTACATCTCCAGCATCTGTAGGAGATGTCTGAACTGAATTAATGTAGCAAAGCTGGCATGCGGTATCATTGAGTCAATATTTTGTAATTGTTCTCTTGAACTGTGACATTTATAGATCCTCTGGACGAGTATAAAAATGACATTCCTAGAGGTCTTCAGAGAGATCAAGCTGTTGTTCTCTCTCCCAGGCCTTACTGATCCTACCTGATTTGGGGGATGTGGTAGCAAATAGCATCTTGTGTATGTTAGAGATAAGGTGTCGTTGGGGTGCGTTTTGGGTGCATAAGGACTCAAATGGGGTGAGCTTTCTGGATACTTTTGTGTTGCGATCTATTGCTCGCAAAAAGTGGCATATTTGAAGGTATGATCAAAAAGCATAGGGCGTACCTCCGCTAATTGCAGTTAGGTCTGTGCAGTCTAGAAGAGAACCTCCTCGGAAAAAATTGATGGGCGAGGATCTTTGTGTTTGGCCAAACATCTGAGAGGAAGTGTGTGGACTTTCCAGAAGGGAAGGCTGGGTTAAGCTTTATGGGCCCTGGATTGGAGGAAAGTTGTGTTTTGATACACACTTCTCTAAAACTGTGTAGTATTGGGCCAATTAGGGAATGTTCTCTTAGAGAGTTGTGTATAAGGCGAGGTAGGATCCAGGGTGTTGTTTCCAAGGATATGGGCGAGAAAGCATATTCAAGGCCTACCCAATCTTTAAGCTTGCCATGCACTATCTAATCTACTACTCTGGACATGTGGTTGGCCCAATAGTAATGTTTGAGGTCAGGAAGACATATTCTCTCCTTTTCCTCCGGTCTTGTTAGTTGGTTGAATCCTATCCTTGAGTGCTTTTGTTGCCAGAGAAATTTTTGTGCATGTTTATTTGTAATTCTTGAAAAACGATGCAGGGATCCTAATCAGGATTGCTTAAAGACATTTAATAGGGCTGCTCTGAGAAACCAAGAAAAAAAGAGGGTTGATCCCACTTCTTTAAGTCTTCAATAATAGTTTGTAGCATGGGTAAAAAGTTTTTAGAGTAGAGGTCTGAGAGATGGGTTGTAAGTTGAATGCCTAAATCATTAACCCGATTGGGTTGCCATTGAAATGGGAAATTGGTCTGGCATTGGGTAACTTCCTCTCTTTTAACCACTTAAGCCCCGGAGGATTTGGCTGCTAAAGGACCAGGGGTTTTTTTGCGCTTTTTTACTGCGTGACTTTAACGGACAATTGCGCGGTCGTGCGACGCTGTACCTAAACGAATTTGACGTCCTTTTTTTCCCACAAACAGAGCTTTCTTTTGGTGGTATTTGATCACCTGTGCGATTTTTTGATCACGCGCTATAAACAAAAAAAGAGCGTAAATTTTGCAAAAATAACAATATTTTTCACATTTTTTTATATGAAATTCCCCAAAAAAAAAGTAAAAATCAAAATTTTTTAACATTTTTCGGCCAATTTGTTTTATGCTACCTATGTTTGGTAAAAAAAATCGCAAAAAGCGTATTTTGATTGGTTTGCGCAAAAGTTATCGCGTTTACTAACAAAGGGAAAGATTTTTGTCATTTTTGTTTTTTTTTTTTAACGCGTAATGGCGGCGATCTGCGATTTTTTTTTTCGGTACTGCGACATTGCGGCGGACAGATCGGACCCTTGACTGACATTTTTGACACTTTTGGGGTTACCAGTGACATTACTGCAGTAATCAGTGCTATACATATGCACTGTTACTGCAAAAATGACACTGGCAGGGAAGGGGTTAACTTTATTGGACAGGGAGGGGTTAAGTGTGTCCTAGGGGCGTGATTCTAACTGTGTAGGGACATTCCTATTGGTGTAAAAGCAAAGATCAACCGTTCTACATAGTAGAACGGACAGATCTTCACTTTTACACAGGGAGAACTGACAGGCAGCTTGTTTACACAAGCTGCTCTGTCTTTCTCCCTTCACAGGAGCGATCGCAGTGTGACTGGCGGACATCGAGTCCGCCGGTCACACGCACTGACTTGCCTGTGAACGAGCCGCGGCGGGCCGCCCGCGATAGGCTCGCAAGTCAGTGACAGGCGAGTGACGTACCGATACGTCACTCTGCCTGGCCGGGGCTGACCGCCGCAGTATATAGTCGTGAGGCGGTCGGCAACCGGTTAAGGGTTATGTTTAGGGCATGCAATTTAGAAAAGTTAATCTTTAGATTGGACAGATATTGGAATAGATCAAAGTCTTTTAAAAGGTTTGGTTTTGGTATAGTGATAAGGGGCTCCCTAAGGAAATCAGCATATCCTCAGTGAACACTTCAATCTTATATGTCTTATCTGCAACCTGTATACCTTTTATATCAGGGGTGGTCCGAATCCGATGTAACAGCGGTTCTAGCGTAAGTATAAACAGAATCGGTGAGAGTGGGCATCCCTGCCTCGTCCCATTCTTTATAGAGAAGGCATCTGACAGGTGGCCATTAACCCAGATTCTAGCTGTGGGTGTAGTGTAAAGGGAAATTATAAAATTCATCATTCGGTTCTGGAGCCCGATGTGATGAAGGACTGCCCCGAGATAGTCCCAGAACAACCTGTCAAATGCCTTCTCTGCGTCCAGGGGCAGAAATAATTCACTTTATTTTTCAGAGATCAGACAGTGGTGTAGGTTGATAGCTTTGGTGGTGTTATCCCTAGCCTCTCTGTCTGGGACGAATCCTACTTGGTCTTTGGCAATCAGGGACGGTAGAAAAGGTAAAAGACAATTGGCCATTATTTTTGCAAACGGCTTAATATCTAGGTTTAATAAGGATATCAGTCGGTAGTTGGGGACCCTGGTACTGTCAAGGAAATTTTTTTAAGCATGGGGGTGACCAATGCATTTTAGAGAGTTAGGGAACCGGGTCCAGGGGGCAGGTGGTTAGGTGGGCGTTACAAAAAAGTTTAGCAACCTTGTCTATAGTAGCGGGGTTGAATGAGGGAAGTGTTGAGTGTTCCTGTGGACATAAAGTGTTAAGTGGGGAGGTATCTGTATAGTGGAGATTTCATCATGAATTATATCAATCTTATTTTTAATTATTTATTGTTTAGAAATCTCCTGGGCAGTGAGTGAGTTAGTGGGTGGAGGCAGTGGAGGATGAAGTAGAGAGTTGAAGGTAGAGAAGAGTTGAAGGGAGCTGGATGAGAAGGCAGTAATGAGAGTGATAAAATAAGTCTGCTTGGCAGTCAGGAGGCAGGAACTGTATTTTTGGATGGCGGATTTGTATTGGTTAAAGTCTTTCTTAAACTTGGGGGTTGATTTACTAAAGGGAAAAAGACTGTGCACTTTGAAAAGTGAAGTTGCCCTCTGCAAGTGCAGTTGCTCTGGAGCTTAGTAATTTGGCAGAAGCTCTGCTGATGCCCTTAATCCAATCATGTGCAAGCTAAAATGCTGTTTTTTTTTTTTTTTAATTTTCCCTGCATGTAATTGAGTAATCTTTGCCTTATCTCATTTCCTAAGCTCTGGAGCAACTGCAAAGTGCACAATCTTTTTGCCTTTAGTAAATAAACCCCTTAGTCTCACGCCACAGGCACTCAAGTGTGCAACTATGTTTTTTGAGACTTCTGGTGTCATCTGTTTGCCAGGGTTGTAGGGGTTGGGACCTGATTCTGTATGTAGTGAGTGGGCAAGCCTTTCTTGGAGGAATGACAGTGAACTGTTGTAAACAGAAATGTTGGGGCAGATTCCGATAAGCCCCTGCCTGCAGAACCCCACAACCACTGCCAAGGGTGGTCGGGAAGACCCCCCATGTTGAGAGCTTGTGGCTTTGCTATGGTTCAGGAGGAGGGGGTGCTCGCTTGCCCCCCTTTCCTGGCCTACCAGGCTGTGTGCTTAGGTATAAGGGTCTGCTATGAATTTTGGGGGGACCCCACACCTTTTTTTTTAATTTTGGCATGGGGTTCCCCTTAAAATCTATACCAAACTCAAAGGGCCTGGTATGGACTAGGGGGACCCCACGCTGTTTTTTTGCCCATTTTTTTTTCTTTTTTTTAAATAGCCGGGTGCAATTGGAACCGCTAGTCAATTGTGATTGGGCTTATTTTTTTTTCTTTAAAAATGTCATTTTTGCTGCAGCATGTTCTATACATGCTACAGATGCGCCACTTTACAGGCAGATTAAGCATCTTTAAAATCACTGCTCTTTTAAAAAGATTATTTTTAATTAAAACATTTACATTGATACATGTCTGCCAAGGCAGTACCTGGACTCCCATGCCCTATTTTATGGCCAATTACTTGCATATAATCCTTCAAATTGGGGGCTTTTGATTTTCCAAATTTGGTTCCTATAGACTTTAATAGAGATTGCGGTTTGGGCCAAACTTTTTCCTTGTTCGAGAGTTCTGCTGTGAACCGAACAGAGGGGTGTTCAGGCTATCTCTAACGGCAAGTAGGTTAAATATTAAATTATTATATAAGAGTTGATGATAAAGAGGTCTTGGAGGAAGGTCAGTTTGTTACAGACAGAGCGGGCATTCCAGAGGGCGCAGGAGAAGAAAAGGCTGGTTTTAGGAACAAAATAAATGGAAACTAAATTGAGTGGATTGTGGCTGCTTCCAGAAGGCATGGGGTGCAAAGGTGAATTGGGTACAGTTAACCCAGACCCAGAGTTTGGGGATATATAGAAGAAGCAGAAGGGCGGGGGAAGGTATTATGGGAGTGTAATTTCAATGGATGTTTTATTAGTATGCGGGTGTAGAATAAGCAGGAGTTGGTGAGTGCCATACTAAGGAGAGGATAGAAGTGAGAGTGATAAATATAAGCTGTGAGGTGGGGAAGAGGGGTGCAGGAAACAGAGTTTAAGGAGAGAAGACACAGTAGTTTGGTATTTTGCAGATTAGATTTTACGTGTTTTCACTTTGTGCAACCGCTGAAGTGCACAGCCTGAAGTGCATATCACTTGTATAAGGAATCACTTATGGGAAGAACCTCAGTATTGTTTCCCTCAGCAATCTGCCTGAGTAAAATGTTCCCCTCATAAAGATGATTTAGCTTTAAACTGTGAAGGGTGGGATTGGTAATAAAAGAATACCTGGCTAACATAGCAAAGTGTTTACATGTGAATCAGGCTTGCAAGAGGGCAGAGTTGTAAAAATAAGATCAACCCATAATTTAATTAAAACACCACAGAGAAACATAAACATCATAATGATTCAAACAGTGCTGCAGATGGTGAAAGCAGCAGCACACAATAGCACATAAACAGAGAAAGCAATCAGTCTGTTTTGGGTGAATGAAAAGCAGCAGCATACCATGACACATGTATAGGGAAAACAATCAGTCAGTTTTCAGTTTTGGGTGGATGAAAAACAGCAGCATACCTGTGGAGGGACCAGGGGCGTAACTACAGGGGTTGCAGGGGTTGCAATCTCAACCGGGCCCCATGCTCAAGGGGGCCCATATGGCTCCCCCGTACACCTGAATAGGAGGGGAGGCGGGGGCAGCATGTAGAGAAATCACTGTCCTCCTTTTTCCTTCTGTAGCTGCAGGAGGAAAATGGAGGAGATTGGTTCCTCTGTATGCTGCCCCCACCACTCCTCCTATCCAGTTCACTTGTGTTCTGCTGTCTCTGGGCCCTGTGTGCTCCCCTGGTCCCCCCTCCCCACTGTGCTGCCTCCCCCCCCCCACTGAGCTCCCCTCCCTCTCCTGCCAGCTGCTACAGGGGATATGTCACAATAGAGAACCAGGAAGGGGTTGGTAAATATGTAATCTTACCAGCTCCTTCCTTTTCTGAATGGACAGGGTCATAGTCAGTGACATTGTAAAAAAAATAAAATAAAATTATGAAAAACAATACAATTAAAATACCAAAAAATAAAAACTACCGACATCAGTGGGTGGACTTCCAGGATCGCAAAGGTCACACTTGCGACAGGGCCCTGGCATTCCACCACCGTGGGGAGGCCCCAAGATGGCAGGAAGGGGACCCACTGCAGAACTTGTGAAAGGGTCCCGCTGCGGGACCATAATAAAGGGCCCCGCAACGAGAGTAAAGGGCCCCAGGGTGCCAGTGGTCCAGGGGGCCCTTCATGGTTTCTTGCACCGGGGCCCTGAAGGTTCTAGTTACGCCTCTGGGAGGGACAGAGAGAATATGTTCAGATGAGACATTCAGGTGAAGCAGAGCCTGAAGTGCATATCACTTATATAAAGAATCACTTAGAGAAAGAATCACTTATGGAAAAAAAACTGCAGAAATGTTCCCCTCAGCAATGTTCCCCTCAGCAATGTTCCCCTAGCAGGTAAGTATTTTGGAATCAGCCAGCCAAAACTTCCATCTTTAAGTTTTACCTATAGGTAAGCCTATAATAAGGCTTACCTATAGGTAGTGTAAATATCTCCTAAACATGCACAGTTTAGGTGATATTTACTGTAAATGCAGCCAGTGAAAACCCTGGTGCATGTGCTCTGTATCAAGGGCTGCCCGTGTCATTTCTTCAGAGCCCTGTGCCGTAACTGGCAGCTCCCGCGGGCATGCGCGGGAGTGAAGTCATTGCAGCTCTGGCCAATCACAGAGCCGAAGTCCGCAAACCCAGAAGGAAGACCTGGTGAAGATGGACTCCGTCCCCAGTGATGAAATTGCATCGCTAGATTACTTTGTTCTGAGGTAAGTTTTACATAGTGTGCTGGTATGCAATTCATACCAGCACATTATGCCTTTACCTTGCAGGTAAGGAAAAAAAAAAGTGCAGTGGTTTACAACTGCTTTAAATCATTCCTTCACGATCCTTCTCCAGTTCCAGGAACTGCTCACTCTTACATACTCAATATCACCCTTTATCAGAAGACATGGTTATTCATAAAAAAGGAAGGAAAGCCATAATGCTCTCCATATAAACAATTTATTTCCAACCAATAGATTAAAATTGATACAAAAAGTAAAATGCAGTAAGGCCTATATTATATGTTCCCAGCTCACCACACAGAAATCAAAGATAGTTGACATCATGGGCTCGGCTCCACCCCCTATATGGGTTACGTCCTATGATTGGACTTCATCACTGATAACACAGAATAACAAAAGGTAGGGATCTGCAACTTTGTTAAAATCCTTGCAATGTATATAGATCGCCCAGAGGAGAATGTTTTTTCTCAACAAAAGTGGAGTTACTCTTTAACCGGTTCCTGACCGCCCGCCGCCTTTTTACTGTGGCAGTGCGCCTCTCCTGCGCGAACCGATATAGACCTACGACAGTCACGCACCTGTACCTTGGCACGCTCCCGCCCCCATTTGTCAGCGGGGACACCGATGCACTGGGCAGGCGGCTCTGATTACCGCCTGACACCCGCGATCGCTCCCAGCTGAGAGAGAGAACGGTCAGCTGCTATATAGGATCACAGTCTCTGTGATCATTTCACAAGCCACGCCCCCCCCACAGTTAGAATTACTCCCCTAGGCTCACATTTAACCCCTTGATCACCCACAGTGTTAACCCCTTCCCTGCCAGTGTCATTATTACAGTAACAGTGCAGATTTTTAGCACTGATTACTGTAGTAATGTAATTGGTCCCCCCAAATGTGTCAAAAATGTCAGTTAGGGGTCCGATCTGGCCGCTGTAATGTCATAGTCCCACAAAAAATTGCAGATCGCCGCAATTACTAGTAAAAAAAAAAAAGAAAAAAATGACATAAATCTTTCCTGTAGTTAGTAGATGCAATAACTTTTGCACAAACCACTCAAAATACACGTATTGTGATTTTTTTTTACCAAAAATATGGAGCAGAAAACAAATTGGCCTAAAATGTTAAAAAATTTTAATTTTTTAATTTTTTTTTGGGAATGTCATATAACAGAATGTGAAAAATATTGTTTTTTTTTTTTTTCAGAATTGTCGCTATTTTTTTGTTTATAGTGCAAAAAATAAAAATCACACAGGTGATCAAATACCACCAAAAGAAAGCTCTATTTGTGGGAAAAAAGACATCAATTTTATTTAGGTACAGCGTCGCACGACCGCGCAATTGTCCGTTAAAGTATCGTAGTGCCGAATCGCAAAATATGGCCTGGTTATTAAGGTGGCAAATCCTTCCAGTCCAGAAGTGGTTAAAGCTTCGGCCAAATTAAAACCTGCCTGTGCGATTTAACTGAGCTGAGAATGCAGTTGCTAGCATCTGATGTCTTCTTAAACAATCGGGGGCTTGTAAGACTACTTTTATTTCATATATAATTTATAACTAAGGTTTGAGATACAATCGCTGTTCATATTTAGGGATCCATTTGATTGAGGTATGAATTGGACCTATCTTTCAACTCCTGGCATAGGAGAAATCCTTTTATGAATTGTATGCATTTTGCCCCTTTTTTTTTAAATAAATATTTTGTGTGTATTTCATTCTTTGTAACTTTTTGGAATTGATTGTATAAGTGCACTGCCTGTATTTTGGTATAATAAATAAATTGCTCTCTTCGTTCCTCTCAAAACCTCCTGCTCTCTAACTCCCTCATCACCTCCTCCCAGGCTCGCCTCCAGGACTTTTTCAGAGCCTCTCCAATCCTATGGAACTCCTTACCCTTATCTGTCCGATTATCTCCTACTCTATTAGCTTTTAGGCGATCTCTGAAAACCCTTCTTTTCAGAGAAGCCTATCCTACCCACACCTAACAAATATACCTCCATTTTCTCCATCAACCCATCCCCCACGGTTACTGCCTTTTGTTTCACTTGACCCTCCCTTTTAGATTGTAAGCTCTAATGAGCAGGGCCCTTTAGTTCCTCCTGTTTTGAATTGTATTGTAACCGTATTGTCTTCCCTCACATTGTAAAGCGCTGCGCAAACTGTTGGCGCTATATAAATCCTGTATAGTAATAATAATAAATATAAAAGAATAAGTTGTTTATTTATTGCTTTAACATACACATGAATCTTAGACCGCATTCACACTAGTCCAACTTGGACCGCAAATTGTCAGCCCGTCACGCTCCCATTGTGCGGTACAGGAGCCGTTCTAATAGGAGCGACACAAGTCACTCCGACTTAGAAAAAGGGTCCTGTACTACTTTGGGGCGACCTGGAGGCGACTTGCATAGACATTCATTTTATGAAGTCCATGCAAGTCGCACCGAAGTCGCGCTGCACGCGACTTCACAGGTCTCCCCTTAGGTCGGAGCACATAGTGTGAACCGAGCATTAAGCTTGCAGCTGTAGATTTTCATCACCTGTATAATTGAACATGCCTAGTTTAGCTAACCTTTCAAGTGATGGAGAAAGCAGAGTGTGTGTGGTCTGCTGGAAAGCATATTTTACTAACTAGGAGTGTCAGGAGCAGGGATGAGTTCAGGCACGAGTCTGAACCCATCTAAGCTATCCCACCAGGAAGCTGTCAAAGAAGACAGTTACTCGTAGGCAGGTGAAGTATTCCCCATACCGCAGCCACACATATACCAACCTCTTTTATCGGTGCAACTGGTAGAGCTGCTTCCACTATCTATGATTGGTTGTCCACTTTGGAAGCTTCCTGGCAGGATAGCTCAGGTAGGTTCAGAATCATGTCTGGACATGCCTGAGCTCATCTTTAGTTAGGAGTGGTAGATTCTCTCAAGCCTATATTTTGTAAGCAGTAGTGGCAACTTTTTGCATTGATACAGGTAATAAGGTTGTGTGTGCTATGGTGCAAGTCTCACTGGTTATATAAAAACTAAGAATATAGATTTGTGTGCTGAAGTGCAGATCTCACTAGTGACATGGAGATTGGAATGTGAATTGTGTGTTATGCAATTTGAAATTTAGATTGAACTGGTGGCATTGATATTGGTGAGTGAGCTATTTGTGCTTAAATGCATTTTACTGATCATTGCATGAACACTGGAAAGTGAGTACACGAGGGTTAAACAATCTCACTGGAGACAGGGATACTGGGAAGTGAGCTGTATTTACCTGGAGTGTAGATCCCTCTTGTGGCACGAATACTGAGTAGTAGGCTATTGGCGCTTTTTCACTGCATGGAACCGAACGGTTTGGCTCCCTTTTGTGCTTTTCCACTGCTGGTACCGCATGGTACGGTGTAGTAATGGTTCGGTACGGTACGGCGGCGCTTTTCCACTGCATGGAACCGAACGGTACGGCTCTCTAAAACAGTACCACCTTGATTGTGGTTCCAAGAGGTACCATACCGGTACCATATGCCACAATCCTTTGCATGCAGTCACTACTAGCCACTGATTGGTCAGAGAATCGTTGTTATCCCACCCACTTAAATTTAGTACTACTTTAGTTGAAAAGCAAACCATACCAAACCGTACCGAACCGTTCGAACACCGTACCATGCGGTACCAGCAGTGGAAAAGCAAACCGGGCCAAGCAGGGCCGAGTAGAGCCGAGCCGGTACTTGCAGTGGAAAAGTGCCATATATGTACTGGAGTAGAGATTTCATTGGAGACTTGGATACAGGGAAGTGAAATTTGTGTATTGGAGTGTAGGTCACACTGGTGGTAAGGAAAATGGGAAGTGAGTTGTGTGCACTGGAGTGTAGATCACATTAATTACATACATTCTGGGGAGTGAGCTGTGTGCACTAGAGTAAAGATATCACTGGAGAGTGCAATGAAGAGTAGATCTTACAGGTGGTGTATATTTTGGGGAGTAAGCTGGGTACTGGAGATTAGATTTTATTGGCGGCTTGGATTCTGGGGTGTAGGATGTGTGTGCTGCAGTTAAGATATTAGTGGTGGTACTGGGAAATGAGCTGCATGTGGTGAGTGCACTCCTCAGTAGGGAAATAGATACTGGAAAGAGAACTGTTTGTTAGAATTAACATTGCACAGAGGAGTGAGTAAACTGTGTGTTGGGAGTGGTATCTCCCTGGTACAGCATGCTCTGTTCAGCCAAATGTATTACTGGAGGCAGAAGCCTCCTGCAGTGAAACCAGAATTTAAAAACTCATGATTACTTTTCAAGGCTGAATCAGAAGTGCAACTGCAAGTACACAAATACTTTAAACAATTTGAATAAATAATAGCATCATTTACAATTCCACATTTCCTTTCTGATTCGCAATTGAGTTCTGAGTGGTTTAAAAAACATTCAGCTAAGCAGAGGCATACATGCTCCTGTTCAGAATATTTACCACTCATATAGTTAACTGAACAAATGAGAACAAAAGACGTTTTCATCAAAGTAAATTTTCCTTTCATGGCCTGAATATTTTTCTTAATATTCAGTAAACACTGTGGACATTGGAAGTGCCTCATAAAATATACAAAAAGCTGTAGATGTTTTGTGTACATTGACTGTAACTGCAGATTGCTGTCGGCCAGCTTCACAAATTGCACATTGTAACTCAGAAGATTATTACAATACTATGTTTCCAGTAAAATCGATCTTAATTATGACCTTCATAGATGTAATAAAAAGTCACTTTAGATAATGCTTTGGTGGGACTGGAAATCCATATTATGTTATAGAGAGTAGTCTAATGATTTTATGTCCCATATGCGTGATGCAAATATGTCAACTTTTTATACTGAGCACATTCCAATTCCTACAGGACACAAATAGGAAAATGTAGATGATTTTTATTGCTCCTATGGCAACTCATTTTATAACGTTAAGCTTGCCACAAATATATCTATAGATTTATAAAATTAAATAAAAATTAAATTACGTGTTTTGTATATTGGAAAAATTTCAATACCTGGAACACACTGCAGCAGCTGGTGGTTGTGTCCCATGACAGCTTAGCTAAAGATATATATATATATATATATATATATATATATATATATATATATATATATATATATATATATATATATATATATATATATATATATATATATATATATATATATATATATATATACATACATACATACACACATACATACACACACACACATATATACTGTGTATATATATATATATATATAATATAAATTTTCCTTGACTTCAAATCTTCATGCATATTATAGGCTTACAAACATAATCAACTTCACAGTTTCGGACACACAAATGTCCTTCGTCAAGCTGCATGCATTGTACTGCTTTTCTTAACCACTTGCCGACCGCCGCACGCCCACTGCGGCGGTCAGCCCCTCACAGGCAAAGCAACGTAGGGCTACGTCGCTAGCCTGTGAGGCTCAAGGGAGCGAGCGTGCGCCGCCAGAGGCGCGCTCCCGCTCGGTCACGGACCCCCCCCCGCGCGTGTGACTAGCAGACCCGGTTTCCGCCGGGCACTCGCGATTGTCTGTTACACCGGGAGAAAGGCAGGCGGCTAATGTAAACAAAGCCGCCTGTCATTCTTCTCTGTGTAAGAATGGAGATCATACGGTTCTGCTATGTAGGACCGTTGATCTCTGTTCTTACACCAGTAGCCACATCCAATCACAGTTAGAATCACGCCCCTAGGGACACACTTAACCCCTCACTCTCCAAAAAAGTTAACTCCTTCCCTGCCAGTATCATTTGTACAGTAACAGTGCATATGTATAGCACTGATTACTGTAGTAATGTCACTGGTAACCCCAAAAGTGTCAAAAATGTCAAGGGTCCGATCTGTCCGCGGCAATGTCGCAGTCCCGAAAAAAAAAAAAAAACGCAGATCGCCGCCATTACTCGTTAAAAAAAAAAACAACAAAAATGACAAAAATCTTTCCCTTAGTTAGTAAACTTTTGCGCAAACCAATCAAAATACGCTTTTTGCGATTTTTTTTTTTTTACCAAACATATGTAGCATAAAACAAATTGGCCTGAAATGTTAAAAAATTTTGATTTTTACATTTTTTTTTATTAGGAATTTCATATAAAAAAATGTGAAAAATATTGTTATTTTTGCAAAATTTAGGCTTTTTGTGGTTTATAGCACATGACCAAAAAAAATCGCATAGGTGATCAAATACCACCAAAAGAAAGCTCTGTTTGTGGGAGAAAAAGGACGTCAAATTCGTTTAGGTACAGCGTCGCACGTCCGCGCAATTGTCCGTTAAAGTCACGCAGTGCCGAATCGCAAAATAGGCCCTGGTCAGGATGGGGGTAAAATCTTCCGGGGTTTAAGTGGTTAATGACATTTATTTTCTCACATACAAAGAGCATACACAGGTGTATCCCTTTACCAATCATCAAGTGAACCCTCACCTGTTCTATATCATAATCTACACACAAATAAATAGCATCCAAGGAAAAACATATATTAATATATACCTGCCTCTATCTTTTCGTATTTTAGACATATTATAGTTTCAAAGTTTTAACCTATCCTATTGTGTGTAGAAGAAAATTACTGAAAATATTATTAGAAAAAATCCAACAAGCAAATCCATGTACACAAAAGTTTGAGGTTGTGCCCCCATATTCAGGAATTCAGAATCTATATCTATGCCTATGTATGTGGATGTATCCAAATTTTTGAATTACAATAGTACCAAATTTAAACTAATCCGAAAAATAATGGAAAACGTTTTGGAAGAAATTAGAATTCAAATCGATTCAAATAGTTTTTAAATCAATTTTAAATAGTTTTCAAATTCGAATAGTTTTTGTATTCAAAAAGTTTTCAAATTTGAATAGTTTTCGATTTGTTTTTCAATTTCCAAATAGAATAAACTAGAATAGAAGGTAAGGGAATAGAATAGAAAAAAATAGAATACAAGAGAAAAAAAGAATAGAATAAATATATAATAAATAATATTATAAACATATAAACATAACAAATATTTTTATAAATATAAATCAATTCAAATTGGAATACATAAGAAAAGAATAGAATAGAGAAGAATAAAATAGAAAAAAATAGATCAAACTATAATAGGATAGAAAAGAATAGAATAAAAAAACAATAGAATAGAAAGAATATAACCATTTCACAAATCACAAATATAATCAATTTGAATTAGAATACAATAGAAAAGAATAGATTAGAATAGAAAATAACAGAATAATATAGAAAAAAACAGACTAGAATGAAAAAGAATATAACAAATAAAACCATCTTCCGAAAATCGAATTTTAAATAGAATAGATTTGAATACAAAAGAATAGAATAAAATAGAAAAGAATAAAATGGACTAGAAAATAATGAAAATAGAATAAACAGATAGAAAAATAGAATAAAAAAGGAATAGAATATAACCATTTTCCAAAATTCAAATAGAATCAATTCAAATTTTAATGGAATAGAAAATAATAGATTTGAATATAAAGATGGTTATATTCTTTCTAGTCTATTATGTTGTATTTTTCTATACTATTCTGTTATTTTCTATTCTATTCTAATCTATTATTTTCCATTCTATTCAAACTAAAATTGGATTCTATTTACATTTTGGGAAATGGTTATATTCTTTCCATTCTATTCTATTGTTTTTTATATCATATCCTTTTGTATTCTATTCTTTTCTATTCAAATTTCAGAAAATGGTTATATTCTTTCTATTTTATTCTATTCTTTTTTTATTTTATTCTATTTTGTTCTTTTAACCACTTCCATACAGAGCAGTTACACCCCTATCCTGCCCCAGACCAATTTTCAGCTTTCAGCACTCTCACACTTTGAATGATAATTACTCAGTCATGCAACGCTGTACCCAATCAATTTTTTTATCATTTTTTTTTCACAAAAATAGAGCTTTCTTTTGGTAGCATTTAATCACCACTGGGTTTTTTATTTTTTTGTGATATAAGTGAAAAAATAGCAAAAATTTTGAAAAAAACACATTTTGTTTTAGTTTCTATTATAAAATTTTGCAAATAAGTATTTTTTTTTCATAAATTTCGGCCAACATTTATACTTCTACATATATTTGGTAAAAAAATAACCCAAATTAGTAATTATTATTTAGTCTGTGTGAAAGTTATCGAGTCTACAAGCTATGGTGCCAATCATTGAAAATTGATCACACCTAATCACACCTGATATACCGACAGCCTATATAATTTCTTGAGGCCCTGAAATGTCAGGACCCCTTTTTGGAAAGTAGACATTCCAGGGTATTTAGTAAGAGGCATGGTGAGTTTTTTGAAGTTGTAATTTTTTCCCACAATTCTTGGGAAAATTAAGAAATATTTTTTTTTTTGTTTTACACAAAATTGTCAAAATAACAAGTTATTTCTCACACACAGTATATGCATACTTGCAATTACACCCCAAAATACATTGTGCTACTTCTCTTGAGTATGGCAATACCACATGTGTGAGACTTTTACACAGCCTGGCCACATACAGAGGCCCAACATTCAAGAAGCACCGTCAGGTGTTCTAGGAGCATAAATTACACATATAATTTCCCAACAACCTATCACACTTTTGAAGGCCCTGGAGCACCAGGACAATGGAATTACCCACAAAATGACCTAATTTTGGAAAGAAAACACCCCAACGTATATTCTATGAGGATTAATGAGTCTTTTGAACATGTCATTTTTTTCCCACATGTTTTTGGAAAATGTGGAAAGAAAATGAAAACACATTTATATTTACACAAAGTTGTCAATGTATAGGATATTTCTAACACATAGCATGTACATAGCAAAAATGACACCCCAAAATACATTCTGCTACTCCTCCTGAGTATAGCGATAGCACATATGTGGGACTTTGTCACAGCATAGCCACATACAGAGGTCCAAGATGCAAGGAGCACCGTCAGGTGTTCTAGGAGCATAAATTACACATATCATTTCATTACAACCAATCACACTTTTGAAGGCCCTGGAACCCCAGGACAATGGAAACCCCCACAAAATGACCCCATTTTGGAAATCAAACACCTCAACACATAATCTAGGAGGCATGGGCTTCAGAAAGGTACTCGGGTACTCTGATGAGCTTCAGAGAGGTACTTGGGTATTCTGATGGGCTAGAGACAGGTAATCGGGTAATCTGATGGGGTGCAGATAGGTACTCGGGCACTCTGGGCTGGAGACAGGTACTTGGGTACTCCGATGACAGGTACTCGGGTACTCCGATGACAGGTACTTGGGTACTCCAATGACAGGTGATCGGGTATTCCGATGACAGGTACTCAAAGTACCCCGAGTACCTGTCATCAGAGTACCCAAATAACTGTCACCAGCCCATCAGAGTACCCGAGTACCTCTCACCAGCCCATCAGAGTACCCGAGTACCTGTCATCAGAGTACCCAAATACCTGTCACCAGCCCATCAGAGTACCCGAGTACCTCTCACCAGTCCATCAGAGTACCCGAGTACCTGTCACCCGAGTACCTGATGGGCTGGTGACAAGTACTTGGGTACTCCGATGACAGGTACTTGGGTACCCCAATGACAGGTATGCAAAGTACCCGAGTACCTGTCATCAGAGTACTTGAGTACCTTTAATCAGAGTACCCGAGTACCTGTCATCAGAGTACCTGTCATCAGAGTACCCGAGTACCTGTCAGAGTACCCAAGTACCTGTCATCAGAGTACCAGAGTACCTGTCACCAGCCCATCAGAGTTTCCGAGTACCTGTTACCAGTGGCGTAGCGTGGGGGGTGCAGGGGGGGCGGGCCGCACCGGGCGCAACATCTGGGGGGGCGCATCCGCAGTGTCACTCTGTCTGTCTGACTATGACATACACAGTTCACACACTGTCTGTGGCTGCCTCCATCTTTAGGCTGGGAGATGTCCAGCGCGGTCGCCCTATGGCTGAAAATGGCGGGTCGGGGCGGGGAGGGGCTGGACTGTGCCTCACCTGTCCATTGGTGTAGGGTGGGGTGGCGTTGCAAACCAAGCCCTGCCTATGCCGCCTCTCCTCACTGCTCAGTCAGTTTAGAAGTGAGTGAGTCAGCAGCCTGGCACTGTCACAGAGTGTTTTTTTTTTTAATCACCTGATTAGAGCCAGAGGCTCTAACAGGCTTCAAAAAAAGGGTGGACCTGGGGCGCAGAGCAGTGCGCCCCGAGCCCACCCATTGTGTGACAATAGCGAATGAAAATTCGCTATTGTCACATGGATCCTCCTCCTGGCCAATCAGGAAGCGGGTCCGAGACCCGTTCCTGATTGGCCCGAAAGGAAGAGGCGGGAGGACTCAAGGAAACGCGGGGAACTGAGGAGAAGCCGCCGCTGCAGGTACTCTCTTTGCATTAAAGGGGGCACGCTGGTCTGTCTGCATTTTACTTTGAAAGGGGGCATGCTGGTCATTCAAACTTGTATTTAGATGCATTTTACTTTAATTACATCAGTATTTTCATAACAAACAATACATGTGCTTAGGGGGTAAGGGTTTCTTTAACTAATCTAGTGGAAGAGACACGAGTGCTAAAATCCCGTGGGTTAGGGGGCGCAAATTACTTGCCTTGCCCCGGGTGCTGACAACCCACGCTACACCACTGCCTGTTACCAACCCATCAAAGTACCCGAGTACCTGTCATCAGAGTACCTGATGGGCTGGTGACAGGTACTTGGGTACTCCGATGACAGGTACTCTAGTACTCCGATGACAGGTACTTGGGTACTCCGATGACAGGTACTCCTGTTTACCTAGTTTACCTAGATCGGGGGTGGGCTCTGTCCGAGGGATGAGCCTCGTCCCTGATCGCCGTGCTGCACGCCCCCAGGGGCGCGCATTGTGGATAGAACGAGCAGCTCATGTTATCTGCTGTTATTGGACACAGCGATCATGTGGTTTCATTGGCTGTTTACCTTGATCGGGGATGGGTTCAGTCCGAGGGACGAGCCTTATCCCTGATCGCTGCGCTCATATGACGTTTGCCCGGATCGAACGCCTTCCTGCCGGCGTCATTTTACTATGGCCCGGTATGGAAGTGGTTAATTTCTGCTCTCTTTTGTTCTGTTTGTTCTTTTGTACTCTATTATTTTCTGTTATATTCTATTATTTTTTTTTCTATTCTATTCTTTTATCTTCTTTTCTATTTTATTATCTTTGGAAATTGGAAAACAAATCGAAAACTTTTCAAATTCGAATGTGAAAACTTTTCGAATTTGGAAAATATTCAAAATTAATTTGAAAACAATTCAAATTAAAAAAATTTGAATAGATTTGAATATGAATAAACAAAATGAATTCAAAAAACAAATCAAACGGATTCAATTAATTTACATAAACAAATTTATGCAAATAATGATTCAAAATGAAACAAAACTAAACACATTTTTTAGTTCTGCACATGTCTAGTGAGTACACCCCTCACATTTTTGTAAATATTTTATTATATCTTTTCATGTGACAACACTGAAGAAATTACACTTTGCTACAATGCAAAGTAGTGAGTGTACAGCTTGTATAACAGTGTACATTTTCTGTCCCCTCAAAATAACTCAACACACAGCCATTAATGTCTAAACTGCTGTCAAAAACAGTACAAAAAATAAAATAAAAAGTAAGTACACCCCTAAATAAAAATGTCCAAATTGGGCCCAATTTATTTTCCAGCGCTGCCACCATTATTTTCCAGCACTGCCTTAACCCTCTTGGGCAAGGAGTTCACCAGAGCTTCACAGGTTGCCACTGGAGTCCTCTTTCACTCCTCCATGATGACATCACGGAGCTGATGGATGTTAGAGACCTTGTGCTCCTCCACCTTCCATTTGAGGATGCCCCAGAGATGCTCAATAGGGTTTAGGTCTGGAGACATGCTTGGCCAGTCCATCACCTTTACCCTCAGCTTCTTTAGCAAGGCAGTGGGCACCTCGGAGATATGTTTGTGGTCATTATCATGTTGGAATACTGCCCTGTGGCCCAGTCTCTGAAGGGAGGGGATCATGCTCTACTTCAGTATGTCACAGCACGGGGGAGGGGCCAGTATATACACACACACGTACATATAGTCCTGGGGCACTGACATAGTTATGACCTGAAAAGGGAGGCCACGCCTCTGAAACACGTAAGTCATAGCAACCAGTGCTGGGCTTCAGTTTCCAGTCTCCACCACCATCTGCCGGAGTTATTCCTTCCCCATGGTTTTCGGTTCCTGCCTGGATCCTTGTGCGCATGTGCCGGATTCACAGCGGGGACAGCTGAGTCGGGCGCAGGCGCACTAGGCAGAGACGCCGGAGGTGCAGCAGAACGCTCATTCAGAGGGGAGCTTCACTTTCCAGGGGACACTGAATGGGTACAGTGAGGGATCTGAAGAGGCCATACAGCGGAGAGGAACCTATATATGCCCAATACTTGCTGTACCATGTGAGTGCATTTTGTATTGATTAATTTCCCTTCAATAAAAACTATAATACACTAGGTTGGCTGTGCTCCTGGTTTTGTTTATCTTTTGCACATGGTTTATCTATAGTAGCTCCGAGATGTAGGGCTACCCATAGATATCAGATATTGGGAAAAGAAACATCCTCTAAATAAAATCTTAAAGTAGAACTTCACTCTCTCAATCAAAGTTGATATATTTAATCCTTATGCTGCTAGCATTAGTAAATAGATAGGAAAGCATATCATATTTACTTGTTTTAAACTTTTTTTTTCAGTTGCTTTCTGGTCTCCAGGCCTAGTCAAATGATTTCATACATTCCATGTGTCTTCATGAGAGGAAAAGCGAAGAAGGGGTTTTCTCAACTAAGCACACCCTCCTGCCCGCATAAGCCAAGAAGTAAATACTACATAATTCATCTGCTCTTACTCAAGATGGCCAAAGTGATTTTTCAGCAAAATAAAGCATGGAGACATGGATAAATGGGTGTGTTTGCTTTGAATAATAAAAATGAATCCAATAGTGCTTTTGCTTTGTGGTTTTCAGATGCAGTGTAGTTCTGCTTTGGAAATCAAGTAGCAAGGCCCTAATCAATTAGCATGCACATATGGGGGTGGAACAGACCCACTTCAGAGACAATGTTATCTTGAGAGAACAATAGTCTATTAGCCTCAACATTCTTGCCTGAACAATCAAAGTGATTGTAAACTCTCACCTTGTAAAATCACTTATTCAGTTTAGAATAGAAATGCAAGGCAAAAAAATAGGTGTATAGATTTAAAAACATTTATAAGTGATCACATTCCCTCTGTTCTTGGCTGCATAAGAGCGGGGGAGGAGAAACAGCAGCAAACTGTGCTTCCCAGTGAATGGCTGTGCAGGATGGATGTGTCAGGACATGTTTGATCATTGGAGGAGAGCAGTATAGCTAGAGAACTGATCACGCTGTGCTCTCATGCCTAGTGTGGTCAGTTTCTAACAGGAAAGCAGAGAGACTGGCATGAACACCAGGGATTTCACACAAATGAAGCAATACAAGGAGAACAGGATACTTTTTGAGAGCTGCTGGCTGCAGAGACCAAAGGGAAGGGAGCCACATGCTGCTGTTAGTCGTGCTACTGTTTTAGAGACTGCTTTGTTGTTCTACTGTTCCAGCACTTTACTGTTCCAGAATCCCACTGTTCTGGTATCCTGTGGTTCCATCATTGTGCTGCCATGTAAAACCCAAAGTTCCAAAGACCCCTACAGAGGTGCTGACTGGAGAATGCTGGGTGTTCTTTAACTTAGGAGCTACAATCCTGTTCTTTCCCTCGTACACACGATGAGAATATCAGATGAATGGTCATACTTTTTTTTTTTTTTCACACTAGTCTCGTATCAAAAATGAAGAGGTTACCAAAGTTATAAAAATTCATGTACGACAGAATACAACTTTGGAAGTAATGTAATGTCCTTAGTTTCTGAACATGCGTAGTCTTGGTCTAGGCACCACAAACAACAGTGGGATAATTAGCGCTCACCAAAACAAAAAAAAACACAAGGCTGAAAAGTAAAAGATGTATTATCACAGTTTATTGAAATGTCTTAGCAAAAGACTCCGGTATAGAAGTGGGAAATAGGGAAATAATGCCTGGATACACCACCCGCAGCATTGGCTCCCTCATCAGGTACTGTTCCGTCGCCCATGTTCTCATGGTGACCTGTGGATGTTTTCTGCCATTTCTATACCGGAGTCTTTTGCTAAGACATTTTAGTAAACTGTGATATTACATCTTTTACTTTTCAGCCTTGTGTTTTTTTTGTTTTGGTGAGCGCTAATTATCCCACTGTTGTTTGTGGAACTTCTTACACTGGGACTGTTTATAGGACAGCTGCATCCTTGACTTTAGACCCATGGCCATTCCCATATGTGTATAAATTATTTTTTAACCTATTTTTTAACCTATTTTTTATTGTCTTCATCAGTCAGCTCCTTGGGTCTTTTCTTCGTCAGCTCTAAGAGCGAGGTTTTCTTTTGTAGTCTTGGTCTTACAATTTTGTTCAGACGAATACTGTACTGATTGAATTAAAATTGTACGTTCTGGTATCGTAGGAGAAATTTTTTTGTGTTTGTCCTTTTGAATAATTTTACAAAAACGGTCGTAATTGGCTACTGAAAGCTATGTACTAACGATTAGATTATCGTAGAATAGCTTCCAAAACTGTATTTTTCGTTCGATTTTCTGTACGTGTGTACTAGGCATTAACCATCCTGGATAGAAGAGCTATTTATCACCAGAGTACATGCGCAATGGGATATCTATGGGCCACCTTTATACATTACTGTTGTCACTGCCCACTAACTACTAATGAGTTCTACCAAGAAGGGACAGTGTTTTTCCTATTTCTAGGATTGCAATTTCTCCTGTTAAAGTGGTTGTAAACCTCAGTCATGAAATGTGAGCAAAGCACATATATCTGTAGTGTTATCTCTTTCTAAAGCACTCCCGTGTCGTTTTCCTCTGGTGCTTTGTTCCTCTGTTATCAGCATTAATAACTTCTGAGAAGTTTTCCCGACACATGAGATAAATTTGTGTCGGGGAGAGAGCTCAACTGGCAGCTTGTCTATTCACAACAGAATTCTTCTTCTGTGTGAAGGGGGTGTGTTCCTTTCCTCCAATCAGCTCTCACACACTTTAACTGCAGCCCCTCCGCCCCCTCCTTTGTGATACTAATAGATAAAGAAGAATTTTAACACAATTTTGCCCTTTTGAAGGGGTTTAGGGAAGAGTAGCCTGCAGATAAACAAGTAAAACCAGAGGATTTGTTTAATCTCTGTGTATCATTTAAGGCTGTTCATTTCACTGGGTATATGAGAGGGTTTACAACCACTTTAAGGAAACAGAGCCTTAGTATGAGGATCAGGGCCCAAGGCCAACAGAGACTGCATTTTTCATATTGTCTGCAAATTACATTTCCATTTTGGCTTCATTTTTTAAAAGAAATAATGTCATATATCAAAAAAGTCTCCCAAATTACATAGTTGACCCTTAAGGCTCTTAGCTGTCTTTTTGCCGTTTTTTTAAGAAGCCAGCAGTGAATTGTCACTTGCCGACAAGTTACACTGTATCATTTTTTTCCTGTAAATTTCACTTATGTTGTAGCATATCCTACAACAAGAATGGAAAAAAAATTGCATAGAGTTCCTCCAAAACCCTTATAGTCAAGTATGAAATTTAAAGGGAATCTCCACAAAAAAAAACATAAAAAACAAAAATGAAGTTCCCCTAGAAAACTGATACCAGACCCTTGGTCTGTGTATACAGCTTGGCTTGCCAGAAAAGTGGAAGGGGTGAGTGTGCGCCTCCCACTACTCCTTGGAATCATACCCTGGCAAAGAACATTGTCCCAGTTTTGATGAAGACAAGGGCCTCTTCCCCACAACCCTGATCCCGAGATTGCGGGAGTCTGCAGGCGAGAGGGGCCCTTATCGGAAGCTGCCTTTAAGAGGACACCCAGGTATTGTCCCCCCATGCAAACGAGTAAGGGATATATAGTACCAAAAAGTGTAAACAGTAAATGTATAGTTCTTTCGGGAAAAAAAAATGTGTATCTATTTATTTTTTCCACAGGAGCCTGCAAATAATTGCTGTTAACTAGATTAAGCATATAAAGGAGTATTTACAAATATACAGCTAGTTCTGAGGATTCCTGAACAAAAGTGCAGTTGGATCTGCATTATACATTTATTGATAGGGTTGCCTAATATATACAAATAGTGATGCGCCGAACAACCCCATGTTCGATTTGCACCAGAACATCTCGAACAGGGAAAAAAGTTCTGGAGAACATGCAAACTCTATTAAAGTTTATGGGACACGAACATGAAAAATCAATAGTCCTCAATTGAAAGGCTTATATGCAAGTTATTGCCAAAAAAAGTGTATGGGGACCTGGGTACTGCCCTGGGGGACATGCATCAATGCAAAAAACATTTTTAAAATGTTTGTTTTTACAGGAGCAGTGAATTTAATAATGCTTAATGTAAAACAATAAAAATGAAACATTCCTTTACATATCGTGCTTGGGGGGTCCCCTTAATGTGCCTTTAAAGTGGCGCATTTGTGTGATGTATGTAGCCTGCTGCAGTAATACTGACAATTCTAAAGGAAAACATTTAAACTTGTCATTTAAACTTGCTTGTGGCTGTAATGTATTGTCGGCTCCCAGCAATACAGAAAAAAAAATGAAAAAAATGGTGTAGGGTTCCCCCCCCCCCCCAGTCTATACCAGGTCCTTCGGGTCTGGTACGGATTTTAAGGAGAACCCTATGCCAAAGTTTAAAAAAAAAGTGTGCCCCCCCAAAAAATCCTTACCAGACCCTTATCTGAGCAAGCATCCTGGCTGGCCAAGATGGGGGGAGGGGGGAACGAGCGAGCGCCCCCCTAGTTATCATACCAGGCCACTTGCCCTCAACATGGAGAGGGTAAAAACAAAAAGCAGAGCGCCTCTAAGTGTTATCAGTTTAATTAAAAGGGTAATGCAGGTACAGGAAAACTGCTCACATTTAAAACAGTATAAAATAGCTCATCTGTTAGGTGGTCTGCAGAAACACAGGGGTCCACGGCTGGATGTTAGTAGCTCCAAGAGATGGTGCAGGGGATGCTGAAGGAGGGAGATGTCTGGAGAGCCAAGAGACCAGATAGTAGGATGGTCAGCAGCTTCAGGAAGGTGTTCTGTTCCTCAGGGAGACACCTGGTGAGCCGAGAGACCGTTAGGTAGAATGGCTGTCGGCTTCAGAAGGGCGCCCTGCTCCTCAGTACATCCGGCGCCAACAGATAGGGGAGCCCAGCGTGACAGATCCAGCAGCCAAACGCACAACGCGTTTCCGAGCGTGCGCAGTAGCCTCACAGGCCGTGCGCGCTCCTTTCTCAAGTGCAGTGGCATGACACAGAAGAGCTGAACAAGTTTATAGGAAGCCAGCACTCAAGCTGGGTGGATACAGATGGACTTAAAGTGGCCATTGTAAGTTCATCTGTATCCACCCAGCTTGAGTGCTGGCTTCCTATAAACTTGTTCAGCTCTTCTGTGTCATGCCACTGCACTTGAGAAAGGAGCGCGCACGCCCTGTGAGGCTACTGCGCACGCTCGGAAACGCGTTGTGCGTTTGGCTGCTGGATCTGTCACGCTGGGCTCCCCTATCTGTTGGCGCCGGATGTACTGAGGAGCAGGGCGCCCTTCTGAAGCCGACAGCCATTCTACCTAACGGTCTCTCGGCTCACCAGGTGTCTCCCTGAGGAACAGAACACCTTCCTGAAGCTGCTGACCATCCTACTATCTGGTCTCTTGGCTCTCCAGACATCTCCCTCCTTCAGCATCCCCTGCACCATCTCTTGGAGCTACTAACATCCAGCCGTGGACCCCTGTGTTCCTGCAGACCACCTAACAGATGAGCTATTTTATACTGTTTTAAATGTGAGCAGTTTTCCTGTACCTGCATTACCCTTTTAATTAAACTGATAACACTTAGAGGCGCTCTGCTTTTTGTTTTTATTTTCACTTTCAGAGCTGACTTCTCTCTGCAGCTGAGCTGGCCCTGAGTGTAATCTATTTCAGCCATCAACTACACCAGATTAATGACTATACATGAACTGCATACCCCTTGATGCTATATAGGTATGTGTGATGCGCCAACTCTTATCCTGCTTGTCAACATGGAGAGGGTGCTTTGGGGTGTCCCCCAAAGCACCTTGTCCCCATGTTGATGGGGACAAGAGCCTCTTCCAAACAATCCTGGGCTGTGGTTGTCGGGGGCTGCGGGTGGGGGCTTATCAGAATCTAGAAGCTCCCTTTAACAAGGGGGGCCCCAGATTCCAGCCCCTCCCCCCATTTTTTCGACTCGAACAGCAAAGCCCATCCCTATATACAAATTACACACTAAACAGTATTTACAAAACAATGTATAGTATAAGTACCTTGAATTACATGATTTTTACAAAGTAAACAGAAAACAATCTTTACAATACAATGTACCGTACAAATATAATGTTAGTTTACCTTTCAGCTTCAGGTCTGTACATAATGAGTGTTTGTGTGTCCCTAGGACAAAAAGAGAGATTACCATGGTGAAGGGGTCCATGGGGGGCTGTGTAATGTACAAGGGTCCATGGGCAGGCTGTGTAATGTAAAGGGGTCTATGGGAGAGGCTGTGTAATGTAAAGGGATCCAGAGGTGTGGGGTGGGGAGCCGTTTAATGTAAAGGGGTCCATGGGGGGATGTGTAATGTAAAGGGGTCCATAGGGGGGGCTGTGTAATGTAAAGGGGTCCATAGGGGGGCTGTGTAATGTAAAGGGGCCAATGGGGGGGATGTGTAATGTAAAGGGGTCCATAGGGGGGCTGTGTAATGTACAGGGGTCTATGGGCAGGCTGTGTAATGTAAAGGGGTCCATGGGAGAGGCTGTGTAATGTAAAGGGGTCCAGAGGTGTGGGATGGGGAGCTGTGTAATGTAAAGGGGTCCATGGGGTGGGAGCTGTGTAACGTAAAGGAGTCCAGAGGTGGGGATTTTTTTATTTTTCATAAATTTGCAAAGGTTTCAAACAAACTTATTTCACGTTGTCATTATGGGGTATTATTTTTAGAAATGTGAGGAAAATAATAAATGTAATCTATTTTGGAATAAGCCTGTAACATAACAAAATGTGGAAAAAGTAAAGCGCTGTGAATACTTTACGGATGCACTGTACATGTACGTGATTTTGTGCAGGAGATGTCCTGTGATTGGAAACAGCGGGAGCCAATAAGCGGGTCCATCGGCCGCGATGGCTGCTGGGACCCGCTGATCGTTCGGAGGAATGACAGAACGGGGGTCTGCCTATGTAAACAAGGCAGACCACTGTTCTGTCAGGAAGTAAAAGAGAGATCTTGTGTTTCAGCTAAGCTGAAACACAGATCTCTCTTTTCCTCTAGTGCATCCATTCCCACCACAGTTAGAAAGCACTCCCTAGGAGCACACTTAACCTCTTGATCGCCCCTGGTGTTAACTCTTTCCCTGCCAATGTCATTTATACAGTAACAGTGCATTTTTTTTAGCACTGATCACTGTATTGGTGTCACTGGTCCTCAAAAAGTTTCACCCGTGTCAGATTTGTCCACCGCAATGTTGCAGTCCTGCTAAAAATCGCTGATCGCTGCCATTACTAGTAAAAACAAAAAAATAAATAAATAAAATGTCCTTAAATGTATCCCAAAGTTTGTAGACGCTATAACTTTTCGCAAACCAATCAATATACACTTATTAGGATTTTCCTTCCAATAATATATAGCAGAATATATATTGGCCTAAGTTGATGAAAAAATTTGATTTAAAAAAAATAAATAAATTGGGGTATGTTTTATAGCAGAAAGAAAAAAATTATTTTTTTTCCAAAACTGTGTTTTTTTTTTTTGTTTTTTTTTTAGCGCAAAAAATAAAAACTGCAGAGGTATAATCAAATACCACCAAAAGAAATCTCTATTTGTGGGAAAAAAAGGCATCAATTTTATTTGGGTACAGCATTGCATGACAGCGTAATTGTCACTTAAAGCAACACAGTGACGTATCAAAAAAAAAAATGGCCTGGTCAGAAAAAGGGGTAAAACCTTCCAGAGCTGAAATGGTTAAAATCCATACCAGACCCTACTAGTATGGTATGGATTTTAAGGGGGAAAAGTAAAAAAAAAAAATAGGTCTCCCCAAAATTCCATATCAGACTCTTTTCCTAGCATGCAGTCTGCAAAGCCAGGAAGGGGGGAAGACAGTGCACCCCAATGAATAATACCAGGCCGCATGCCCTTAATAGGTACCCCCCTGGCAAAGCACCTTGACCCCATGTCAATGAATAGAAGGGCCTCATCCTCACAATCCTGGCCTGGTGGTTGTGGGGGTCTGCAGGCAGGGGGCTTGTCGAAAACTCGAAGCTCCCTTTATGTTTTTCAATAATCTTCTTTTTTTTGGATGTTTCACAAGTAAGATAAATCGTCTAAAGATGGATAGATTAGGGGACAGTCGGACAGATTGGGGTAGAGAGTTCCAAAGAATGGGAGAAGCTCTGGAGAAATCCTGGAGGCAAGCATGGGAAGAGGTGACAAGGGAGCTAGAGAGCAGGAGGTCTTGGGAGGACCGAAGAGAGCGGCTTGGTTGATATTTTGAGATCAGGTTAGTGATGTAGCAGGGGGCAGAGTTGTGGATGGCTTTGTAAACTATTGTCAGCACTTTGAATTTTATTCGTTGGGTGAGTGGAAGCCAGTAAAGGGATTGGCAGAGAGGGGTGGAGGACACTGAATGGTTGATAAGGTGGATAAGTCTTGCAGCAGCATTCATTATGTATTGAAGGGGGGATAATCTATGTAAGGGTAATCCAATGAGGAGGGAGTTGCAATAGTCGAGGCGAGAGATAACCAAGGCATGAATTAAAAGCTTGGTGGTGTCATTGGTTAACCACTTTACCACTAGAGCATTTTGCTGTCTTACGTCTGGGCCACTTTTTGCGATTCGGCGCTGTGCGACTTTAACTGACAATTGCGCGGTCGTGCGAAGCCATACCCAAACGAAATTTACGTCCTTTTTTTCCCACAAACAGAGCTTTCTTTTGGTAGTATTTGATCACCTGTGCGATTTTTACTTTTTGCGCTATAAACAAAAAAAGAGCGTAAATCTTGAAAAAACAACAATATTTTTCAAATTTTTTTATATGAAATTCCCCCCAAAAAAATGTAAAAATCAAATTTTTTTTTAATTTTTGGCCAATTTGTTTTCTGCTACCTATGTTTGGTAAAAAAATTCACAATAAGCGTATTTTGATTGGTTTGCGCAAAAGTTATTGCGTTTACTAACAAAGGGAAAGATTTCTGTCATTTTTGGTGTTTTTTTTTAACACGTAATGGTGGCGATCTGCGATTTTTTTTGCGGGACTGCGACATTGCGGCGGACAGATCGGACCCTTGACTGACATTTTTGACACTTTTGGGGGTACCAGTGACATTACTGCAGTAATCAGTGCTATATATATGCACTGTTACTGTAAAAATGACACTGGCAGGGAAGGGGTTAATTTTATTGGAGAGGGAGGGGTTAATGTATGCCTGGTGCTTACTGACGTGTGGGGGGGGAGGTGACTGTGTGAGCCAGGGACAGATTGGAGTGTTCAGCTATGCTGAACACTCCGATCTGTCACTCCCTGTCACTTGGGAGATCCGCCCGCTTGTGTTTACACAGGCAGGTGGATCTCCACACTAGATCTCCACACTCCACACTCGATCGCCGCTGCTCCTCCCCTGGCCCGACTCCCGCTGTGACTGAATACAGTGGGAGCGAGCCTCTGGCGGCGCGCAGCGCCGCCCACAAAGGGGAGTGTCTGACGACGTAGGTCTACGTCGTCAGACGATAACGAGCCACTTTGCCGCAGTAGTACTACGGTACTCAGTGGCAAAGTGGTTAAAAAGGGCTGTATTCTAGCGATGTTGCGGAGGTTAAGGCGGCATGATTTGGACAGGGATTGGATGTGGGCCTGAAAGGACAGTGCAGAGTCTAGGGTTATCCCTAGCACCCTGGCATGTGTGGAAGGACTGATAGTTGTTCCATTGATCTTGACAGAGAATTCCGGGGAAGGGGCACGTGGAGGAGGAAATATTATGAGCTCGGTTTTAGATAGATTCAGTTTGAGGAAGTGGTGAGACATCCAGGCTGATATGTTTGTTAGTAGATCAGTGATGAGGGAGGAGACTGATGGGGTGAGCTGAGGGGTAGAGAGGTAGATTTGGGTGTCATCAGCATAGAAATGGTAGTGGAAGCCATGGGAGGCTATTAGCTGACCCAGGGAGGAGGTATAGATTGAGAATCCAAGCTCAAGGGCTCCAAGGACAGAACCTTGGGGGACCCCAACAGTAAGAGGAGTTGCAGGGGAGTAAGTGGAATTGTAAGTGACACTGAAGGTGCGGTGAGATAGGTAAGATTCGAACCAATGGAGAGCACAGCCATGGAGACTGAGCAAACTGAGTTTTTTGAAAAGGAGGGGGTGGTCAACAGTATCAAAGGCAGCAGAGAGGTCCAAGAGTAAGAGTATTGAGTAGTGACCATTGGTTTTAGCTGTTAGTAAGTCATTTGTAAGTTTTAGGAGAGAAGTTTCTGTCGAGTGTTGCCGG
This sequence comes from Pelophylax lessonae, assembly GCF_965119305.1. Taxonomy (NCBI): domain Eukaryota; kingdom Metazoa; phylum Chordata; class Amphibia; order Anura; family Ranidae; genus Pelophylax; species Pelophylax lessonae. The sequence goes on from NC_138768.1 coordinate 590,845,233, forward strand.
CAAAATCCAGACTGAAGGGAATCAAGGAGGTTATTCTCAATGAGGTGCTTGCTCAGGCGGTTGTAGACTAAACGTTCAAGGAGTTTGGAGGCAAAAGGGAGTAAGGAGATGGGTCTTAAGTTATTAAGATTGGTGGGGTCTAGTGAGGCTTTCTTTGGTATGGGAGTTACTAGCGCATGTTTTAGAGAGTTGGGGAATTTGCCAGTGGAGAGGGAGAGGTTGAAGATATGAGTTAAAGAGTGTAGGATAGATTTAGAGGGTGACCGTAGTATTTGAGAAGGAACAGGGTCCAGGGGGCAGGAAGTTAGGTGGGCATTAGAAAAAATTTTAGTGACTTCCTCTACAGTAGTTGGGTTAAACAAGGCAAGTATTGATTGTGCAGGAGGACAAGGTGTGTAAGGTGAGGGAGATATCTGTAGTGTAAAGATCTCTTCACGAATTGTATCAATCTTATTTTTGAAGTGATTGGCAATCTCTTGGGCAGTGAGTAAGTTAGTGGGTGGAAGTAATGGAGGACGAAGTAGAGCGTTGAAGGTAGAAAAGAGTTGACGGGGACTGTGTGAGAGGGTGTTAATGAGAGTGATAAAGTAGGTCTGTCTGGAGGCAGGAACTGTATTTTTTGGAGGGCAGATTTATATTGGCTGAAATCTTGCTGTGTCTTAGTCTTACGCCACAGACGCTCAAGAGCGCAATTACGTTTTTGAGGCTTCTGGTATTGTCTGTCTGCCAGGGTTGTAGCGGTCGGGACCTGATTATGTGTGTAGTGAGGGGGGCCAAAGCATCCAGGGTAGATGACAGTGAACTTTTGTAGACAGAAGTTGCCATGTTGGGGTAGGAAAGGGATTAGATTGTGTTGAAGAGACAATCTGTAGCAGAAAAAAGAAGTGAAGGGTTAAGATGGCGAAGGTTTCTCCGGTTATTTGTTCGGTAGTTGGAAGGTAAGGAGGAGGACAAGGAAAGACTGAAACTAATGAGGTGGTTATCAGAGAGAGGGAATGGAATGTTGGAGAGGTTGCGAGAAGTGCATAGGTAGGAGAACATGAGGTCAAGGCTGTTGCCATTAGAGTGTGTAGAAGCATGTGTCCATTGTTTTAGGTCAAAAGGGGAGGTTAAGCTCAAAAGTTTAGAATTAGCAGGAGTGTTAAGATTAACAGGGATGTTGAAGTCTCCAAGAAAGATTGTGGGAATTTCAGAAGAGAGAAAGTAGGGTAGCCAGGCAGAGAAGTCATCAAGGAAGCCTGATACCAGTCCAGGAGGCCGATAGATCACAGCAATTCTCAATGAAACTGGAGAAAATAGACGAATACAGTGAGCTTCAAATGAGGAGAGAGACAGAGAAGGGGGTGGATGAAGAACCTGAAAAGTGCTTTGAGGGGAAAGCAGAATTCCAACCCCACCTCCTTTCCGTCCACTAGGCCTGGGAGAGTTAGTCCACAGGAGGCCACCATGGGAGAGGGCAGCAGGAGAAGGAGAGTCATATTCTTAAAGCCAGGTCTCAGTAATTGCAAGCAGGTTGAAGGAGTTTGTGATAAATAGGTCATGGACAGAGGTGAGTTTGTTGCAAACAGAGCTGGCATTCCAGAGGGAATTCATATTCTTTAACTAAAGTAAGTTGGTGTTTGACATCTGAGATGTTTGGGGTTTTCCATTTGCACATAAGTAGTCTTGCTGCAAACAATGTGTGCATTACCAGTGTTCTAAATTTTGGAGGATATGTGTCTATTCCTATTCCTAACATTGCCGGGGAGGAGGAGGGATTAGATAAGATACTCATGATTTCAGATATAAAAGAGAAGACTTTTCTCCAGAAGAGGATGATACGAGGGCAGTCCCAGAGGATATGGATCAACCCTTTAAAGGAGCACTGATCGTCATCTATATTTGAAAATTTATATAGTTGGACTGGGGTGAGGTACCATCTGTGATGGATTTTTTGGGATATTTCCCAATATTTGACACATTTAGAGGCTTTGTGGTTGTATTGGATAGCCTTGCGCCACTGAGAATCAGTGAATATATTTTGGAGATCTCGTTCCCATCTCTTGTACATTTAATGAATTTGTCTTTATTATGTAGAAGGTTTTACATAATGGTGATCCCTTTTGTTTTGGGAGAGGTGGAGCCCAAAAAGTGCCAAGCTTTGCTCGGTAATTTAATATTTGGTATGGAATTTTTTTGCAGGTAGGAGGTTATTTGCCTATAGGTATGTGTCCCTTGTGGGGGAATTTGGTGCCTGTTTTCCAAAGTTGAGAAGGGTAGGAGGTGGTTATCATGAATTATGGAGTTTAACGGTTGGTTCCTAATTTGGAACCAGTGAAATAGAGATAGCCCAGAGAGCATGAATTTTAGAGCTTCTATCGGGGTAGGTATGGTTTGGCTATCTTCAGCTACCAAGGAGTTCAAGGAGAGAAACTTGCAAGCTGATACAGTGGCTGAAATTGTGGGATATTTTACTTTCTTTGCCGCTTTGGAAGTTCAATTGAGCCAATGGGAGGGAGCTTAAGTCTGCTTTGAATCGCCATTGTTTGTTGAAGGCTGGTGTAAACAAGTGTCTAATTTGGTCTAAAATTACTGCCATGTAGTGGTCTTTTATATCAGGATATCTCATACCTCCCGCAGTTTTATGTTTAACTACCTCAATACTGGGCACTTAAACCCCCTTCCTTCCCAGACCAATTTTCAGCTTTTAGCGCTGTTGCATTTTGAATGACAATTGCGCGGTCATGCAACACTGTACCTAAACCAAATTTATGTCATTTTTTCCCCACAAATATAGCTTTCTTTTGGTGGTATTTGATCACCGCCAGGTTTTTTCTTTTTTGGTGCACAAATAAAAAAAGACCGAAAAGTTTGAAAAAAAAAAAAGTTTTTTTGTTTAGGTTATAAAATTTTGTAAATAGATACGTTTTTTCCTGCACTGATGAGCACTGATGATGTCGCACTGACAGGCACTGACGAGGAGACACTGATGGGGTGGCACTGATGGGGTGGCACTGATATGCAGCACTCATGGGCACTGATAGGTAGCACTGATATGCAGCACTGATGGGCACTGATATGTGGCACTGATAGATAGCACTGATATGCAGCATTGGTGGGCACTGATAGGCAGCGCTGATGGGCACTGATAGGCAGCACTGATGGGCAGCACTGATGGGCACTGATGGGCGGCACTGATGGGCACTGATAGGCGGCACTGATGGGCACTGATGGGTGGCACTGATGGGCGGCACTGATCGGCACTGATGGGGGGCACTGATGGGCACTGATAGGCAGCACTGGTGGGCAATAATGGGCACTGATAGATGGCAATAAAGGGCACTGGTGGGCAGCACTGATAGATGGCATTGGTGGGCAGCACTTATAGGGGGGCACCACTGGCAGGCTCTCTCAGCCCTGTTTGCCATCCCTGGTGGTTATGGTGGGCATCCCTGGTGGTCATGGGTGGGCATCCCTGGTGGCTCTAGTGGCATCCCCTCCCCCCAGGGCTGCACTGGTAATCAATCATCTGATTACCAGCACAGACCCCCCCCTGTGATCAGTGAGTAATTAGAAATACTCACTGATCACCCCGGCTGCAGAATCGAATCTGATCTTCTCCTCACTGACAGGATCTGTCAGGAGGAGAAGAGATCGAAGCCGTTACAACGGCTGTATTGACATTACATGACGGCTGTGATTGGTCACAGCCGTCATGTGATCAGGAGGGCCAATCACAGGGCCCTCCTGCCGAGTCTTGTTGCTCTGTGTCCTAGGGACACAGGCACATCGAGATCGCGCCGCTGCACGTGCCCGCGGCGGCGCGATCTCTCTCCTTCTGAAGGACGTTCCGGAACGTCCATTCAGAAGGACGAGACTCCCACCCGGCCGTATATGTACTATGGCCCGGGTGGGAGGTGGTTAATGATGCTTGTATATGAACAACAAGGTTTCCTATCTTGCCAAACAATAGAGTTCAGAGAGCATTTCTGTTAGGATTGAGTTCACCTGCTGGTGGCACTGTGTTGCCCTGGGCTGAATGCTGCACTTCCAGTGTCCACCAGCAGGTGTCTCCCAGAAACCAGCAGGCTTCTATGATCACTTACACCTGTGTTCAGCTGCCAGGTGGCTATTTAACCACTTTAAGACCGGAAAAATTTGCCCCCTTACTGACCAGGCCCTATTTTGCGATTTGGCACTGCATTACTTTAACGGACAATTGCGAACTGTGAACGAAGAGAGCTGGACAGATTACACACAGATGGCTGTCCCTGGTTGGAGTGACTACACTGGACATAAGTTACTGTTCCTGGTCGGGGTGACCACCTAAGCGCTACATGGTCTTGATGCTATACAGCAGCAAAGACCAACTACATCTGGTGAGTGGCCCATTTACAGTATATTGATCCCAGTTTCCATGTGTAGCTATGTGTCTGGTCTCCCTAGCTGCTGCTGAACCCTGACATAATAGTGACGCCCACTATGACCAGATCAGATACATTTTGGATCTGGGAGCCAGTTGCTTTTGACTTTGTTTTCCTTTTGTCAAAATGCTTAGGTTATTTGTCGTTTGCAGCTTGCAGTAGAAGATAACGATTTTTGTCATTCATTTTGGCAGGATTTCACTGAGGAGGAGATGCTGGAAAGCATTGTGACAGCACATGCCTTAGCTGTTGAGGGCAGATTCTCCCTTAGCAAAGTTCAGCATTTGATTCGGTTCTGTTCTGAGCTAGTATTTCGGTTTATCTCTCAGGGCCATGATGTTTTCACAAGGGTGGATTTTTGGGATGCTTGCTGAAACATTGTGCATGTTCTTACTTCCAGCAGTGTTCAGCCTATTCACAACAGGTGTTGTTGGATTTCATTGCTACTGTGCAGTCTTTAATTGAGCAATGTGAGCAAGGGAAAGACAAACTGACTTTAGTTCACCCCCTGTTACAAGCTTGGTCAGAGATCCTATCCCCGGTGCTAGATGAGTCACATAAAGTCATATCTGCTGAAATAAATCAAGAATCTATTCCTCTGTTACCCTTAGCAACCGCAGCTGCTACTGAGTGTTCTTTACCTCCTGTAGATCAGTACCCTGCCACCAGTAATCATACGTCCTCTTTATGTAATCTATTGGAGACTCCCCCTGCAATACTGTTATCCATAGCTATGTCTTGGGCCTCTTCCTGTACTTCTGCTACTCTTCCCTCTATTTTCCCCAGTACTGTTACTACTTTTCCATCAGCAGTACACTGTGATCAGCATAATGCAAATACTCACAGGACTCCAGTATCTAAGCCCAAAAATAAACAGAACTTATTTCCTGCTCTTACAACTTTGTCACTATCCATGTTGCCTGCTGATGAGATGCAGTCCTCCTCTGTGCTGCTGACTGCTGATTAGATCCAGACTTCCTCCATGCTGCCCCCTGCCAATGGTGTCCAGACCTCCTCCATGCTGCCGCCTGCCGATGGTGTCCAGACCTCCTCCATGCTGCACCCTGCTAATGGTGTCCAGAACTCCTCCATGTTACCGCCTGCCGATGGTGTCCAGACCTCCTCCATGCTGCCGTCTGCCGATGGTGTCCAGACCTCCTCCATCCTGCCGTCTGTTGCCAAGCCTGCCACGGGTGACCTACCGGCCGCTGCCCATCTGGACTATGCAGATATCCGGGCTACTGACCAGCTGGACTATGCGGATACTCGGTCCGCTGCCTAGCTGGACTATGCTAATACCCGGGCGGCTGCTCAGCCGGGCTATGCTGGTACCCGGGTGGCTGCCCAGCCAGACTATGCCGGTATCCAGGCAGCTGCCCAGTTGAACTATGCCAATTCACTACTTGCTGTCAAGTCTGCCTCAGTTGACTTGCTTGCTGATGTGTCTGAGGCTTCTGAAATGGGTTGTCTGTGTAGACAGAAAAAATTGCTATTGCATTAGGAATGGACTTTCTTGGCACCACAACATGACAATAGGTCAAAAAAAATATACATTTTTATTATAGAAAAAGGTTAAGAGCCGGTTCACATTGCAGCGACCCGACTTGCCGGGGCGACCTGTGAGGTCGCGGTGCGCAGCTCGCACCGCGACCTCGGAGCGGCCGGCACGGACTTCATATCATTGAAGTCAATGCAGGTTGCTCCAGGTCGCCCCAAAGAAGCTCAGGACCCTTTTTCTAAGTCGGAGCGACTTGTGTCGCTCCTATTAGAATGGGCCCTGTGCTAATCTAAGGCAGGCGACCCACAGCGACTTGTCAGGTGACCAGGTCGCCTGACAAGTCGCCCCAGTGTGAACCGGCTCTAAAAAGTTTTATCGTTATAACAAACAAATATAGAAAAAACACTGTTTAAAATTGAACCAATAACAAAATACCATGATACTGAGACAGAGGTGAACCCTCACCCAACCACCTAGTATGCATATAAGAAAAAAAATGTATGACTTATAAGATCATGATGCAGGTTGTAACAACATAAATCCGGTGGTGGTGAGGGGTACACTGAACCGACGATGTTCTCTACATGTTTTGCGTTTGTTTTACAACGCTTCTTCAGGAGAGTGTTTTACAGTACAATTTTAGAAAAAGATCTAAAAAGAGCAAGGAGATACAATGCATGAGATTCATACAGTATATATATAACCTTGATTCTTGTTCAACAGACAGTATTTCAAACTTGTGCCATAATGACACACAGCTCTGTACAATAGTATATCAAAAGTATACAAAAAACAAATTCTTACTAGTACAAAGTATGTTGATACTAATGATAGGAAGTCCCAAATGGGGCTAGTTTGGAGAAATGTAGCTACAGGGATGGATAGCTGAATGCTCAGGCTAAATACAGGTGGAGGCGGGGAGATAGTTAAGAAGCAAACATTTTAATCCTCATACCTATAAATATAGAGTGCATGTAATTGTTAAATTGCTCATAACAATGGGCCAGAGTATACAACATATAAGATGTAGGTTATATAGCTATCAATAGGGGAAAAAAAGAAAAAAAATTATAGTGTATGCATCTTCTTACCCAGGATGAGTATTATGGAACAGGACATTTTTTTTTAAATTGATAGATGTCTTTAAACTGATAGCCTAATGGGCCATACACACTATAAGATTTTCTGAAGACTTTTTCCTTTAGACTTACCAAAACCATATAATATGAGGTCAAACCTAAACACTTTCAATTTGTATGCAATCTGGCAGGCCCTTGCACTACATAGAAAAGGTAAATCTGAAGGAAATCTAACCACAAATGTTGGATAGTGTGTATCCAGCTTAAGGGTGTGTCCGGGTTGGTCCAAAACCTCCAGTTTCAAACGGATAGATCTTTAAAGATTTACAGAGCTATATAGCCTGTGTAAAAAGTGTATATAAAAAGTATAAGGTATCAAAAATTCTGGGCATACATAAATGGAATTATCTAAAAGAAAAGGATGTCCACAGAGGTGAATACCCTACCTACCTGTGAATGCAAGTGATAGTGTCTTCCAGGAGATCCGGGTTGGTGCATTAGATGTATTAAGAACTTGTAGGTAGTGAGATTGTATACCACCTTACATACTATCGGTAGGGGGAAGGGACCATCTTAGACAGCAGCCGGTTGCTATAATAAAAGCAAACAGTAATGATGATATTATGTGGACAGGGGAACTAGGTAATTATATATGACAAAATAAACAGGGAGGGAGGGGAAAGGAGCATCTATAGAGCCAGTTGGTGAAGGGTATCTAAATTCCATATATCATGATATAGCTCACCTCATAAATATCCTCCTCTTAGAGTGTCCCCAAGTCCTTCCTGGGATAGAGAGCAAGGAAGCGTCCCTATTGTAGCCAGACAGACAGTGGCGTCCGTCTGGCTATTTAAATATCTCCTGGCTGAATGACGTACTGCGCTGGTGAGCGTCTGACGTCACTCAGCCCGGCATAGTGGCGCCTCCCCAACGAGTCCCCGCAACCAAGCATGTGCGGACACATGCCGTGCGGGGATGGTGAGGAGGACATGTCCAGGGGGCGGAGATACATGTGTAATATCCGCCCAGAGGGAAATACCCGGATCGCGCCGCCCACTAAACCCTGGGAAAGTGTTTGCAGCAATTGACCCCGCACATGTGGACACCCGCCCCAGGAAACGAGCAGTAAAGGATCCCCCACGGTTGCAGGAGTCAACAAACCGCTCAGACCAAGAGGGGGCACCATACAAGGTGAAGTGACGGCGCCACCAGCCGCACCTCCCTGCAATTAAAGCCCAGCAATCAGCATCCAGCACCGTAGGACAAGTCAGCAAAAGTATACAAAACATAACTATGTTTGACAATTTATATAAGGGTGCAAAAAATAAAAATAAAAAATGAATGAAAAAAAAGGGGAAGGGAAAGAAAAAAAGGGGGAAAAAAAAACCCATAAACATTTTTGTGGGGCATAAACATCCCCAATATATACAGGTATATATTGTATAAGTCGCGCTAAATTGAAAAATAAACAAATGAATGTCCAACTGTTTAAAGTCCCAAATAACATAAAGTGACTGGTGATGTATGAAATCTTGTGCTGCTTCCAAAAGATCCCGTAGGAATTGTGCTTACCAGAACGGCAATTTTAAATTGCAGAATTCATGTGATGAGATGAGTTCACGAGCCCAGGTGATCCAATGGAATTCTAGCGCAAGGAACTCCCAATATTGTGGTCGTGTATCATGTGAAGGAAAAATAATAATCCATAGCGTGATACCATACAAAATAGTCAATAATATAACTGTGTAGGACTACAAATACTGTGAATCCTTCACCAATTGTGCAGCCGTTTACCAAAATGACTAGTGAAAGGGCATGTAATCAAATCAAAAGAAAGGACCGCCACCAGACGTAGAGCCTCTTACCAGATAGATCTTTATAGATGTGTTCTATCCAAGTATAGAAAAGGTGAACCACCACCAGACATAAGGCCTCTTACCAGATGGAAATGAAAAGCCAGCAGAACATTGAATCCACATGCACCAATATCAGCAAGCCACCCAAGAGCGCATAAAGCCTCTTACCAGACCACAAGAAAAATGCTCGATAACACTTGGTATATTTTCCCAATGGAGAGGTAACTTCAAGGTCCCAATGACAATCCGGGCAAATCACTGATAAGTACCACGATGTACCGCTTAATGTGCCTAGGTGGCCTCTCAGACCCCCTATGCCACAAGCTGAGCCACTGTGTTTCTCAGGGTTGCAACGCCAGACCAGCCAGCATGTCCCATTCCTGCGCCCAGCAAGAGTAACTGTGAGGGGTTGGTTACGGTGTTCAGGCACCAGCAACAACAAAGTCGCAATTTTTGGCACCTAGAAAGACTCTGACCATGGATTCGTAGTTACTCTTGCTGGGCGCAGGAATGGGACATGCTGGCTGGTCTGGCGTTGCAACCCTGAGAAACACAGTGGCTCAGCTTGTGGCATAGGGGGTCTGAGAGGCCACCTAGGTACATTAAGCGGTACATCGTGGTACTTATCAGTGATTTGCCCGGATTGTCATTGGGACCTTGAAGTTACCTCTCCATTGGGAAAATATACCAAGTGTTATCGAGCATTTTTCTTGTGGTCTGGTAAGAGGCTTTATGCGCTCTTGGGTGGCTTGCTGATATTGGTGCATGTGGATTCAATGTTCTGCTGGCTTTTCATTTCCATCTGGTAAGAGGCCTTATGTCTGGTGGTGGTTCACCTTTTCTATACTTGGATAGAACACATCTATAAAGATCTATCTGGTAAGAGGCTCTACGTCTGGTGGCGGTCCTTTCTTTTGATTTGATTACATGCCCTTTCACTAGTCATTTTGGTAAACGGCTGCACAATTGGTGAAGGATTCACAGTATTTGTAGTCCTACACAGTTATATTATTGACTATTTTGTATGGTATCACGCTATGGATTATTATTTTTCCTTCACATGATACACGACCACAATATTGGGAGTTCCTTGCGCTAGAATTCCATTGGATCACCTGGGCTCGTGAACTCATCTCATCACATGAATTCTGCAATTTAAAATTGCCGTTCTGGTAAGCACAATTCCTACGGGATCTTTTGGAAGCAGCACAAGATTTCATACATCACCAGTCACTTTATGTTATTTGGGACTTTAAACAGTTGGACATTCATTTGTTTATTTTTCAATTTAGCGCGACTTATACAATATATCATTTTTAAGGGTGTGGTCACACTTGAAGTCGCAGCTCACTATTTGTTGCCTTTAGCGCGGTTATAACCTTCTTCTTTTTATTATATACAGGTATATATAACATAATTTTTTCAAAGAATGAGGCATAAACATTACAAATATATACCAGTATCGTAATATCGTCTCCCACAGGAATGATCAACCTGGGAGGTAATACAATAATGGTGTCATTCAAAACATGGAACAGAGACTCAATTGGAAAACATGATACGGACTAAAAAAAGAAAAAAAAACCCTATAAGAAAGGCTTGTAGAACATGATTTCATTGAGGCCTGGAGGGTGCACCACATTAAGGCGCTCTATCCAAAAGAATTCTTTTTGAAGGATCCTTTTGTCCCAGTTGCCCCCTCTAGGGTCAGGTGGAATTACTGCCAGTGCAATAAATGAAATGCAAGATGTTTCAAATCTATGGTACAAATCAAGATGTTGGCTGATAGGTGTGATCATTTTTCCATTGCCTGAAAGGTATGTATGGTCATTTATTCTCTGTTTGAACGTTCTTTTGTCTTGCCGACATAGTATGCCCCACATCGGCAAGTCATAAGGTAAACTATACAGAGTTGTCTGTGTGGGTTAAGATCCCTACTTTTGCTCGCCCTGACTTCTTTTCGCAGCCTGCTGATCCTGTTATGCCAAGGCCAGGAGGTCCAGATATCCACTCTGAACCGGGGAACTGCAACTGCTGTTACACCCCCAGTAGTGGAGGTCCTATAGGTAAAGGTAGTTTTCCATATTAACTTTATCCTGACCCAGAGGTCATCTCTGCGATCCCTGGCACATTTAGGGACACGAGCAGGGTAACCTATGCTCTGGGTAGACCTGAGTGGCAGGTAAAATGCAGAGCAGTCTCTAGCTACAGGGAGAGAGAAGGTCCAGTTGTTATGGGACACCCTGGCATCAGGGTACCTGCACAGACCAGGGACTCTGGCATTGAGTGTTCAGTTATCTTTCAGTGTCCCAACACTGGGCCGCAGGCTGCTTTTAAGAATGGTAAGTCTTCGGTGTTGCGAATCTGTAAGGATCTGGCCAGCAGAAAACCCAGCCAGTTTTGGGACCCTGGCGGCAAGGGCTCTCAGCCAGCCCTCATACCCTGGAAGTGGGGTACCCCAGTGGTTTGGCCCTATGGAGTGTCCTGAGGCCGTTCCTTAAGGGGGGAAATCTGTTAGGATTGAGTTAACCTGCTGGTGACACTGTGTTGCCCTGGACTGAATGCTGCAGTTCCAGTGTCCACCAGCAGGCTTCTATGATCACTTACACCTGTGTTCAGCTGCCAGGTGACTATTTAAGGCTGCTCCTCCCTTTCCCAAGTGCATCACTATTTTGATTGCCTTTTGTTGACAGAGCCGTGTTCCTGCGATGCTGATTCTCAGCTATATCTATCCTGTACCCCTGTGCCTTGCTCCTGTTCTCTGCTCTTGTACCCCCTCTTCCTTGCATCCCTGTATTCCTTGTTATCCCCGTCCCTTATAAGGTAGATATTTGTAGATTGTTAGTTGTTGGTTCATTCATAATTTTTGTCTTTAGGGTTGGGGTATTGTTTGCTGGTATTATCTATGTTCACTGGTTGCTGTGTATGCTTGTTTGTATATTTCACTGTAAATAAATCTCACTTTAAGGTTATCTACATTATATTGGTCTCAGTTTCCATGTGTAGCTGTGTCTGGTCTCCCTAGCTGCTGCTAAACCCTGACAGTTTGAGGGAGCTAAATGATTCTGGAATTTCTATGGGTAGAGCTTTATATAGGTATAACATTTTCAGAAGGGTAATCATTTTGAAAGCCACAACCCTACTGGCCCATGAGAGATATTGATTTCCAATTAGCTGGAGATCTTTTTTACAGGCCTGTAAGAATAGTATGTAATTGTGTGTATACAGGTTTGCAGAGGCTGCTGTTAGGGATATGCCTAGGTAAGACATGGAGGTAGTTACCCATTTAAAGGGGACTATAGATTTTAAAAGAGGTCGAGAGGTGTCAGGTATCTTTATACTCAAGACACTAGATTTAGAATCATTGACCTTGTAGAATAAGCACAAATTAAATTCATTTAGGGTATTACACACATTTGTCAGGGAAGAAGCTGGGTTCTTTGAGGTGAGAATTATATTGTCTGCAAATAAAGACATTTTGTATTCTCGGTCTCTGATTTGTATTCCAGAAATTAGATCTGAAATGTGGATTTTTTTTGGGCTAAGGATTCCATTAATAGCGTAAAGATAATTGGGGATAGGAGGCATCCTCACTGTGTACCATTAGTAATGGCAAAAGGGTCAGAGAAAACCTGCCTCTGAGAAGACACAGACAGTTGGGTTGGAATATAGGGCTAAAATGGCAGAAATTATATTTCCTTGAAAGCCTAATTTTGTGAGGATTTGTCTTAAGTAGAACCTATCAAATGGATTAAGTGGATCCTATCAAATGTTTTCTCTGCATCTAACGTTATAAATAGAGACGGGATTGTTTTAGTTTATACACAATGTAGGAGATTTATTATCTTTCATGTTGCATCCAGGGCTTGTCTTCCTAATATAAAGCCGACCTGATCAGGATGTATGAGATGAGGCATAATTGGAGCTAGCCTTTGCACTACAAGTTTTGCATATAGTTTAAGGTCAGTGTTCAATAAAGAGATTGGGTGAAAATTGGAGGGGATAACTGGCTCCTTCCCTGGTTTAAGCAAGGTTACAATGTTGGCCGATAACATTTCGCTCAGAAATTCACCAGATGACAAAGCAGCGTTTGAACAATTGACATAAGTGTGGAGCTAGAGTGTTACTGAACAATTTGTAGCATTTGGCCAAAAAGCCATCAGGGCCTGGGGCCTTACCTTTGGGGAGATCTTAAACAGCTTGTAGGATTTATTTGACTGTGAATGAGGCATTCAAACATGATAATTGGTCAGTAGATAGTTTGGGAAGGTGTAGACTATCCAGGAAATTTGCTATAATATTGTCTGTAGGTTGAATGGTAGATGGATCTTCTTTTAGGTTATATAGCGCCTGGTAGTACTCACGGCATGCATTTGCTATGTCTTTCAGATGATACACTTTATCATTATTTGCGGATATTACTACCAGAGTGTCTGGGAGTACCTATTAGTACCTGAGTGTCTGGGAGTACCTATTACTACCTGAGTGTCTGGGAGTAACTGAGCGTCTGGGAGTACCTGCGGGTGTCTGAGTACCTGCGAGTACCTGAGTGTCTGGGAGTGTCAGTGAGTGTAGCGGAGTACCAGAGGGTAAGAAAGTAGAGTTAGGAAGCTAGGAAACAACCACACAGGACAGACTTAAATTACTGAATCCCCATTAGATTAGATTAGTAGGTACAATGCCCGGCGGGTGTGGAGATGTGATTCGGTGTACATCTTGTGGTATGTGTACGTTCCTCGATCATGAAATCGAGGGCGAATACAAATGCAAAAAATGTAAGCACGTTGCTTCCCTGGAAGCTCAGGTCCTGAATCTAGGGAAGCAGCTGGCAACACTGAGACTAATGTCCATACCAAAGGAGAGCTGGGATAGTACCCGACAGGTGCATGCCGGGGTCTGCACAGAGGAGGGCGGAGTAACAAAGGTGCAGGCATCAGAGCAGAGTAGATGGGTGACAGCAAGGAAGGGTAGAAGGGAAAAAGGCAAGGAGGCCGGGCCTGGGCTGGAGCACCCCAATAAATACGCCTCGTTGCGTGATGTTGAGGAAACCAGTCAGGGACCAGCATTGCTGGAGCAGAGCGATGCCCCTAGCTGCCAGGGGAAGAACTCCTCCAGTGAGGCCAGGAGAAAGGGAAAGGAAAGACAGGTGCTGGTGGTAGGGGACTCAATCATTGAAGGACAGTGCAGTCTGTCACAAAGACCGTGGGCGCCAAACAGTCTGTTGTTTACTGGGCGCTCGGGTTCGGCACATCGCGGATTGGGTGGAAAGATTACTGGGTGGGGCTGGGGAAGACCCAACTGTCGTGGTGCACGTGGGTACCAATGACATAGGCAGAGGAAGATAGAGAGTCCTAAACTATTTCAGGGACATAGGCGCTAAGTTGAGGAATAGGACCTCCAAGGTAGTATTTTCAGAAATACTACCTGTACCTCTAGCCACACCAGAGAAGCAGCGGGAGATTAGGGAAGTTAACAAGTGGCTGAGGAGCTGGTGTAGTAAGGAGGGTCTTTGGTAGGGATGGATTGCACCTAAATGGGGAGGGTGCAGCTGTACTGGGTGAGAGGATGGCCATAAAGTTAGAGGGGCTTTTAAACTAGGTGATGGGGGGGAGGGTACAGATGTAGAATTAGCCAGTGGGGAGCAAGATTCAGAGGGCACAAATGGGGACATTAGTGGTAGGGTGTTTATAGTACCTAAATCCAAGGTGGGTATGGAGAAAAATCACAAGAGCAGCCTAAAAACAACATCAAACGAGGATATATGCAACCCGTCAAAATTACGAGGTTTGTATACCAATGCCAGAAGCCTGGCTAACAAGATAGGAGAGCTGGAGCTGCTGATGTTTGAGCAGGACTTAGATTTTGTGGGGATAACAGAGACTTGGTTTGACAACTCTCATGACTGGATGGCGACCATTCAGGGGTATTCCCTTTATCGCAAAGATAGAGAAGGTAAAAAAGGGGGAGGGGTATGTCTGTACTGTATATTAAGAACAGTGTACAGGTAAATATGAGGGATGATATTAGTAATGGAGCTATGGACGAGGCAGAATCCCTATGGGTAGGACTTAAAGGGGAAGGCACTGTGGGGAAGGTAATATTGGGTGTATGTTATAGGCACCCCAACCAGAGGGAGGAGGGGGAGGCGGACCTCCTTTCACAGATAGGATTGGCAGCAAGGATGGGAAATGTCATTATAATTGGGGACTTTAATTATTCAGATATAGACTGGGCAGAAGGAACCGTGCATTCAGCCAAGGCTCGGCAGTTCCTAAATGTTTTGCAGGACAATTTAATGGGTCAGATGGTGAACGCACCTACAAGGTACAATGCGGTACTTGACCTACTGATTACCAACAATTCAGACCTGCTTACGGATATAGAAATATGGGGAAACTTAGGAAACAGCGACCATAGGTCAATAAGTTTCAGTATTAATTATAGTAATAGGAAACACAAGGGTAATATAAGGACACTGAATTTCAAAAGAGCCAATTTCCCAAAACTGCGCTCTCTGCTAGAAAATATCATAAGGGATAGAACCCTGGGAACAAAGAACACGGAGGAAAAATGGGAGTGCTTCAAGAGCATACTAAACAAAGGGATTGGCCAGTGCATTCCAAAGGGAAATAATTTTAAAAGTGCAAAACTAAACCCTGGGTGGCTAAACTCCAACATAAAAATGAAAATTAATACTAAAGAAAGGGCCTTCAAAAAATACAAGGCTGAGGGGTCATTGGCAGCATTCAAGCATTACAAAGAGTGTAATAAGAAATGTAAAGGCGAAATCAGGGCGGCTAAAATAGAACACGAGAGACATATAGTGGAAGAGAGTAAAAAGAACCCCAAAACATTCTTTAAGTATATAAATAGTAAGAAAGCGAGGCCAGAACACATTGGCCCCATAAAAGACAACAAAGGAAATTTGGCCACAGAAGACAGGGAAAAGGCGAAAGTGTTAAATTTCTTCTCTTCAGTCTTCACAAAAGAATCGGGGGGGCTACACTATCCCAGCTTGTAATGCTAAACTAAATAATACACCTCAGGAAGTACCCTCATGGCTAACAGAAGATAGACTTAGAACTAAACTAGAGAAACTTAACATAAATAAATCACTGGGACCGGATGGCTTGCACCCGAGGGTTCTTAAAGAGCTCAGCTAGGTGATTGCCAGACCATTATTCTTGATCTTTAAGGATAGTCTACTGACGGGTATTGTGCCAGCTGGTTGGAAAAAAGCCAACTTGGTACCAATATTTAAAAAAGGGCAGAGATATATCCCGGGTAACTATAGGCCGGTCAGCCTAACATCAGTAGTCTGCAAGATTTTGGAGGGGATGTTAAGAGACTACATACAAGACTTTAGTAATGAAAACGGTATTATTAGTAGTAATCAGCATGGATTCATGAAAAATCGTTCTTGCCAAACCAATCTATTAACCTTCTACGATGAAGTGAGCTGCCACCTAGATAAAGGTAAGCCTGTGGATGTGGTGTATCTGGACTTTGCAAAGGCCTTTGACACTGTTCTCCACAAACGCTTACTGTACAAACTAAGGAATGTAGGTATGGACCATAGGGTGAGTACCTGGATAGAGAACTGGCTCCAGGGGGGAGGCCAGAGGGTGGGGATTAATGGGGAGTACTCGGATTGGGCGGATGTGGAAAGTGGGGTCACCCAAGGTTCTTTCCTGAGACCAATCCTGTTTATTTATTCATAAATGATCTAGAGGAGTGGGATATCTAGTACAATCCCAGTATTTGCAGATGATACTAAACTAAGCATGCTAATATCTTCTATACAGGATGTGGAAACCTTACAAGTGGACCTGAACAAAATATTGGGGTGGGCAACTACATGGCAGATGAGGTTTAATGTTGAGAAATATAAAGTAATGCACTTGGGCGTCAGAAACACGAAAGCAAGCTACTCACTAGGGGGAAACCTCTGGGTGAATCCAAGATGGAAAAGGACCTGGGGGTACTGGTGGACAACAGGCTTGGCAGTGGCATGCAATGCCAAGCTGCTGCAAGCAAAGCCAACAGAATACTGGCATGTATAAAAAAGGGGATTCACTCCAGAAATAAAGAAATTATTCTACCACTCTACAAGACTCTGGTCCGGCCACATCTGGAGTATGCTGTCCAGTTCTGGGCACCGGTCCTCAGGAAGGATGTGCTGGAACTAGAGAGAGTCCAGTGAAGGGCAACAAAAATAATTAGGGGAATGGAGGACATCAGCTATGAGGAAAGACTACAAGCACTGAACATAATCTCTCTGGAGAAGAGACGACTGAGGGGGGATATGATATCAATGTACATATATTGTACTGGTGATGACCCTAGCATAAGGAACAAACTTTTTCGAGAAAGGGAATACAATAAGACACATGGCCACTCACTAAAACTAAGGAAAAATGGTTTAACCTTTAAGATACTGTGACAGGAAGTCAGGTAAATCTGGGGATGTTGTCACAGACAGGAGATACATGTCTGCTTGGTTTAGACAATTCTGCATATGGGGTTGGTGCCTCAGTTCAAAATTGGGACTTTATGGGCTTAGTATGTGAATTCATAGAAAATATTCATTTTAACTTAAAAGATAATAATTTATTATATGTTTGCCATATAATATAACAAGAATATAACAATATTCAATAGAGTATTCAGAGAATTCATATATATTGTATATACTGTGTGGGTTACAGACCCATAGGTGATTGTGAGTAGGTAAGAAAGATAGGAAGTAGTGACAATGTGCTTAGGGTGACAATCACTAGCTCTCTATTGTTCCATGCTTGGGTGAAGCGTCGGATCCATAGGGAGGATGTTTCAAGGTCCTACGCGTTTCGGCCGTTAGGCCTTTATCAAGGGAGGTGTGTCACCACATCTGGAATATAGTAAATTAAATATTAGAGTATATATTATTTGAGCCAATCGGAATATTTTTCCTTTGGTCATATAATAAAAAGACGTACTTTGTTAGGAAAAAAGGATTCTGCCTCTGGTTTCTGTCTCAGGTCCTTATCTCATCACATATGAATCGTGTAGTCACTGCTGCTAGAGTATAATTATGAAGGGTATAAGTTTGTTTTCAAGATATGTGTTTTAATAAAATTCTGTTTAGGTACTCACTTGGTTAATTCATATATTTCTTTTAGCCAGGGAGCATATAATAATGTCCTTGTTCTGATCCAATCTGGATTAAAATGTGAATATGTTTAATATTTTGGTAATATAATTATTTTAGCATTTTGTATCTTTGATTTTTACTTACTTGTGTTTCCAAAAAGAGTCACTAGGTGGCACTGTGGTGTTTAGGAGGTCCCCTCCTATTCTATCTGTATAGATAGAAGGGGGAAAGTATAAATATACTTGTTTGTTTTTCAAGAACCATCAATGCTTAAGATAGCATTGTGGTTACTTACATTTTCTTGCAGTGTTTTCCAAAAGGGGTTTTCCTAGAGCAGCAGGTCCGGGCGTCCTCACTCTCCCTCAGGTCCGAGGGAAGTGGCGCCCTTTTCGATTCCCGGCCTATTTATGTCCCGCCGTGCGCATGCGCAGATAGGCGCAATGACGTTGCTTCCGGATTTCACTTGGATGACGCGGCGCGGGTGCGCGCGCATCCTGTCACAAGATTTGCGGGTCTGATCTCAGAGCGGCCGCCGACACAGGAGAGAAGGCTAAACCCTGGAGAGGGATTGGCAGTTGGGTGGAATATACTGCTAGCCTCTTGTAGCCCCGATTATTAGCAATATCGGGGTTACCTGTGCCGGATGTGATAGATAAGGAGTCGGAGATTTTCCAGAGTGTCTAAATTTTTCCTAAACAAGGGCGTGATACAATATTTTGATAAGTAAAAGATAAGTGCAATATGGTATCTTGAATATATAAATAATAAACAATTTTTTACAACTTTTTTTTGGACAAATCCGAGGATTGTCTTAACAGTGGTACATATATTTGTTTTTTACACAGCAATCAGATATTTAAGACAGGTCAGTATTGGATCAATTAGGGGGGCCTGGCATGGCATCGATGTGGGGCCCAGATTTTGGTTGGGTATTGTGTGCGTCCATGGGGGTCCAATTTTAGGGTGGGAGGTAGTCAGATTTTTTGGGGATTTTTTATAATTATTGGGTTGAGGGGAGTGGTTTCGTGGGGTTTTTTTCCCTTAATCTGTTTTGCCCGATGAGAATCCTTCCAGGAATGGGCGATAGCTTGTATTTTCGTTTAATCCTGGTGGTTGAGCGGCGTTCAATTTTTTGATCCATCTTAATTCCATCTGGAGGAGGGTCTTATTCCA
Organism: Pelophylax lessonae; assembly: GCF_965119305.1. NCBI lineage: Eukaryota > Metazoa > Chordata > Amphibia > Anura > Ranidae > Pelophylax > Pelophylax lessonae. The sequence goes on from NC_138768.1 coordinate 590,864,375, forward strand.
GTCCCCCCCTCTTACTGGAATGTGTATTCTATCTAATGTAGAAAAAGTCACCTTTGGCATCCTATTTTTGTGGATATTTGCCACATGACGGCCTAATGGAAGGTAAAAATTACTTATTTGCATGCTATGCATGTGTTGGTTCACCCTGAGGCCAAATTCTTGTCGCGTTTTGCCGACATAAAAGCTGCCGCATTCGCATTCCATGAGGTACACTACGCCTTTAGTTTTGCAATTGGCGTAATGTTTGGGATTGAAGAGTTCACCATTAGGTAATATTTTATGTGTGGATTTTTTTATAACGCTACACTGTGCGCATGATCCACATGGGTAAGTACCCTTAGTTTTGCATGGGTCTCTTCTGTTCTTTAGTTCGCTGTGTACCAAGGATTGTTGTAGCGACTGAGTTTTTCTGTAGGTGATCATGGGATTTTCTGAGATTAGGTCTTTTATGGTGGGATCCTCGGTAAGGATCGACCAATTTTTTTGCAAGATTTTTCGGATGGATTGATGTTCGTTTGAATATCTCATGATTATTCTCGTTGGTTGGGTGGTGGTGTCAGCTTTCGAGGAATCTTTTTTGTACAAGATCTCTTGTCTATCCATTTTTTTAACTTTATTAAAAGCTTTTCTCAGGCAGGTTTTGGTATAGCCTCGATCTCGTAATCTTTGGTTTAGTTTGTTTGCTTCTTGTTGGAATTCCAATTCTATTGTACAATTTCTTTTTAATCGAAGAAATTGGCTGAATGGGATGGAGTTTTTTAATGGTTCTGGGTGAAAACTGCTGGCGTGGAGTATGGTGTTGCCGGCGGTTTCTTTCCTGTATAGTGTGGTCATTATGTTTCCTCTGTCATCTTTATAAATATATGTATCGAGGAATGCGATTTTGTTTTTATCCTGTGTCATGGTGAAATACATGTTGTGGCTGTTCCTGTTCATTCGATCTAGACATTTTTTGATTTGGTTTTCTGGTCCATTCCATATCATGAAGACATCGTCCAGGTATCTCTGCCATAGCATAATATTCTGGGTATACATTATGTTTTCCTCTGACGTTAGGAATTCGTGTTCCCAGTCACCCAGGTATAAATTGGCATACGAGGGTGCACAGCTTGTACCCATCGCAACCCCGCAGACCTGTACATAATATGTTCCACAAAAGGAGAATGTATTATGTCTTAGGATAAATGACAGCATGTTGAGGATAAATTCACTGAAATTCCTATCATAATCGCTTTGTTGGGTGAGTATCTTTTCTACCGCTTTTAACCCCTTGGAGTGGGGTATGTTGTTATATAGGCTCTCCACATCAATTGTAACAATTGACCTGAGACAGAAACCAGAGGCAGAATCCTTTTTTCCTAACAAAGTACGTCTTTTTATTATATGACCAAAGGAAAAATATTCCGATTGGCTCAAATAATATATACTCAAATATTTCATTTACTATATTCCAGATGTGGTGACACACCTCCCTTGATAAAGGCCTAATGGCCGAAACGCGTAGGACCTTGAAACATCCTCCCTATGGATCCGACGCTTCACCCAAGCGTGGAACAATAGAGAGCTAGTGATTGTCACCCTAAGCACATTGTCACTACTTCCTATCTTTCTTACCTACTCACAATCACCTATGGGTCTGTAACCCACACAGTATATACAATATATATGAATTCTCTGAATACTCTATTGAATATTGTTATATTCTTGTTATATTATATGGCAAACATATAATAAATTATTATCTTTTAAGTTAAAATGAATATTTTCTATGAATTCACATACTAAGCCCATAAAGTCCCAATTTTGAACTGAGGCACCAACCCCATATGCAAAATTTTACCCGGGATGATGGCTAAACCTAACTAAAAAGTTCTTTAGGAATCACACACCTACACAATTTTACCCCGGATGGATAACACATCCACGACCTCACAGATTCCTAAATAACCGAGCAAACAATATAACCTTTCCATGCTGAACAGCAAGGCATAGGGAATCACGATTTACTAATAAAGATCAAACCCCCTCCCCCAGTCCAGAGTTATCTCTGTAACAGGAGTCAAGAGGGGAACCTCAAAAAATTCCAAGCTAAAAAACTTGGAAACCACTGATTGACGGACAAAGTTGGGATCAACATGGAGAACTTGATGGGTGCCGAGTGGGATTCCATGATGCAGGGGATACAAAACAAATTTAAAGAAAAAGAACAACTGGAATCTGACGTACTAGCTTTATTCTCAAATTTAAAAAAACAAATGACAAGAAAATCCGCACTCTATTGGCACATAGAAACTTTCAATAGATATATTAAAGAAAACATCAATCCTGCAGGCCTCCGTATTCAAATTTTCCCCACTATGGAAAAAGTGACGGAACAAATGAAAAAAGACTGGGAAGACATCCTCAACGCATGTTCAAAAAACCTAATGAAACTACTGCAAGATGAATACCGGAGACAGATAACTAGTCTGGATGAAGAAATAAAATCCATATATGAACAACTATTGCCTTTAAAAACTGCACCACTATATAGTGAACAAGAAGAAAAATTAAAAACTCACCTTGAAGATTATGCAAAAGAGACGCTACAAAAGAAAGAAAAGAAATATTGGCGGGACAAAAATGCGTTTACCCAAGGTAGAGCATATAGATGGTCCAATACAACCAGACAAAACCGAAATAAAAATAGATTTGTAAAAAACCCCAACTATTACCAATCCTCGGACTCATCATCCTATTATTCAGGAGCAGAAGGAGGCAAAAACAGAGCCTATTCAAAAAACAGCCAACAGGACCCCCAAAGACACTTCGAAAGAAGGGAATGGGGACCTCATGAGGAACATGGAGAACTAGACTCCCAAGGCCTAGAAATAATAGGGGGCCCAGGACCAAATAGACCAACCAACTATCAAATATTTACGAGAGCACAAAAGAAAAAAGACGAGGACCATAAACAACTACAAAAAAAGGCTTTTTTAGCCAAGGAAAAAACAAAAACCAAAACGCAGCCAAACCAAGAACAACAGGAGTCCGGACCGGAGGAACCGAAGGACTAAACATAATTAATCTATCATCTCTACAATTAACATCTGAACAAACACAAGTCCTATCACTAGGACTATCTTTTTGCCCCAACCAGAGTATGGACACTTTTGAGGTGATCAAAGATATCAACCTTTTCGCACGCAATCTACTTCCCAAAGTGATGTACAATAAAAAACCAACAACAACAGAACAACCAACACCCCTTACAGCTGCGGAATTCCGAGCAATTCGGGACCTCAACATACTATTGGAAGAGGGTGGACTGACAGAATCGGAGGAATCGGACACATCAACAGACAGTGACGAGGAACAGGACAAAAGGATTGCCACCTTTAGAAAAAAAATCGCACAAATTCCCACCACTAAATACAAACCCTACAATTGCGCTATTTGTTAGACAAACATCTAAAGAGATCGAGCAAATACAGAAAAAAACCAAAACCAACAATATAAATCAACAACAAAGAAAGGCCCTGAGGGAACTCCAAGAGAACGATCAAATTACAATAAAACCCTCGGATAAAGGGGGTAATGTCGTAATAATGAATACAGAACATTATAAACAAATGTGCCTAAAAATACTGGAGAATAAAAAATGTTACCAGATTATCTCACCTGTAATGATGTAAAAATACAATTAGGAATTCTACCGGCTTGTAGACAGAGCATTCAACCAGAAGATTATATCTCAAACATTATGGGAATTCATTAGAACGCAGCACCCCAGGACCCCCACGTTCTACTCATTACCAAAGATCCATAAAAACGCAATCGATCCACCAGGACGTCCAATAATCTCTGGCAACGGTAACATCACGGAGAAAGCAAGCCAGGTCATTGATGCCTACCTTAAACCATATTTGACACAATTGACCTCCCACACAAAAGATACACTTCACTTGTTACAAATATTGGAAGGCCTAACAGTACCGAAAGATGCCTTACTTGTTACAATTGATGTGGAGAGCCTATATAACAACATACCCCACTCCAAGGGGTTAAAAGCGGTAGAAAAGATACTCACCCAACAAAGCGATTATGATAGGAATTTCAGTGAATTTATCCTCAACATGCTGTCATTTATCCTAAGACATAATACATTCTCCTTTTGTGGAACATATTATGTACAGGTCTGCGGGGTTGCGATGGGTACAAGCTGTGCACCCTCGTATGCCAATTTATACCTGGGTGACTGGGAACACGAATTCCTAACATCAGAGGAAAACATAATGTATACCCAGAATATTATGCTATGGCAGAGATACCTGGACGATGTCTTCATGATATGGAATGGACCAGAAAACCAAATCAAAAAATGTCTAGATCGAATGAACAGGAACAGCCACAACATGTATTTCACCATGACACAGGATAAAAACAAAATCGCATTCCTCGATACATATATTTATAAAGATGACAGAGGAAACATAATGACCACACTATACAGGAAAGAAACCGCCGGCAACACCATACTCCACGCCAGCAGTTTTCACCCAGAACCATTAAAAAACTCCATCCCATTCAGCCAATTTCTTCGATTAAAAAGGAATTGTACAATAGAATTGGAATTCCAACAAGAAGCAAACAAACTAAACCAAAGATTACGAGATCAAGGCTATACCAAAACCTGCCTGAGAAAAGCTTTTAATAAAGTTAAAAAAATGGATAGACAAGAGATCTTGTACAAAAAAGATTCCTCGAAAGCTGACACCACCACCCAACCAACGAGAATAATCATGAGATATTCAAACGAACATCAATCCATCCGAAAAATCTTGCAAAAAAATTGGTCGATCCTTACCGAGGATCCCACCATAAAAGACCTAATCTCAGAAAATCCCATGATCACCTACAGAAAAACTCAGTCGCTACAACAATCCTTGGTACACAGCGAACTAAAGAACAGAAGAGACCCATGCAAAACTAAGGGTACTTACCCATGTGGATCATGCGCACAGTGTAGCGTTATAAAAAAATCCACACATAAAATATTACCTAATGGTGAACTCTTAAATCCCAAACATTACGCCAATTGCAAAACTAAAGGCGTAGTGTACCTCATGGAATGCGAATGCGGCAGCTTTTATGTCGGCAAAACGCGACAAGAATTTGGCCTCAGGGTGAACCAACACATGCATAGCATGCAAATAAGTAATTTTTACCTTCCATTAGGCCGTCATGTGGCAAATATCCACAAAAATAGGATGCCAAAGGTGACTTTTTCTACATTAGATAGAATACACATTCCAGTAAGAGGGGGGGACTGGAATAAGACCCTCCTCCAGATGGAATTAAGATGGATCAAAAAATTGAACGCCGCTCAACCACCAGGATTAAACGAAAATACAAGCTATCGCCCATTCCTGGAAGGATTCTCATCGGGCAAAACAGATTAAGGGAAAAAAACCCCACGAAACCACTCCCCTCAACCCAATAATTATAAAAAATCCCCAAAAAATCTGACTACCTCCCACCCTAAAATTGGACCCCCATGGACGCACACAATACCCAACCAAAATCTGGGCCCCACATCGATGCCATGCCAGGCCCCCCTAATTGATCCAATACTGACCTGTCTTAAATATCTGATTGCTGTGTAAAAAACAAATATATGTACCACTGTTAAGACAATCCTCGGATTTGTCCAAAAAAAAGTTGTAAAAAATTGTTTATTATTTATATATTCAAGATACCATATTGCACTTATCTTTTACTTATCAAAATATTGTATCACGCCCTTGTTTAGGAAAAATTTAGACACTCTGGAAAATCTCCGACTCCTTATCTATCACATCCGGCACAGGTAACCCCGATATTGCTAATAATCGGGGCTACAAGAGGCTAGCAGTATATTCCACCCAACTGCCAATCCCTCTCCAGGGTTTAGCCTTCTCTCCTGTGTCGGCGGCCGCTCTGAGATCAGACCCGCAAATCTTGTGACAGGATGCGCGCGCACCCGCGCCGCGTCATCCAAGTGAAATCCGGAAGCAACGTCATTGCGCCTATCTGCGCATGCGCACGGCGGGACATAAATAGGCCGGGAATCGAATAGGGCGCCACTTCCCTCGGACCTGAGGGAGAGTGAGGACGCCCGGTCCTGCTGCTCTAGGAAAACCCCTTTTGGAAAACACTGCAAGAAAATGTAAGTAACCACAATGCTATCTTAAGCATTGATGGTTCTTAAAATACATACAAGTATATTTATACTTTCCCCCTTCTATCTATACAGATAGAATAGGAGGGGACCTCCTAAACACCACAGTGCCACCTAGTGACTCTTTTTGGAAACACAAGTAAGTAAAAATCAAAGATACAAAATGCTAAAATAATTATATTACCAAAATATTAAACATATTCACATTTTAATCCAGATTGGATCAGAACAAGGACATTATTATATGCTCCCTGGCTAAAAGAAATATATGAATTAACCAAGTGAGTACCTAAACAGATTAAAATTTATTAAAACACATATCTTGAAAACAAACTTATACCCTTCATAATTATACTCTAGCAGCAGTGACTACACGATTCATATGTGATAAGATAAGGACCTGAGACAGAAACCAGAGGCAGAATCCTTTTTTCCTAACAAAGTACGTCTTTTTATTATATGACCAAAGGAAAAATATTCCGATTGGCTCAAATAATATATACTCAAATATTTCATTTACTATATTCCAGATGTGGTGACACACCTCCCTTGATAAAGGCCTAACGGCCGAAACGCGTAGGACCTTGAAACATCCTCCCTATGGATCCGACGCTTCACCCAGCGTGGAACAATAGAGAGCTAGTGATTGTCACCCTAAGCACATTGTCACTACTTCCTATCTTTCTTACCTACTCACAATCACCTATGGGTCTGTAACCCACACAGTATATACAATATATATGAATTCTCTGAATACTCTATTGAATATTGTTATATTCTTGTTATATTATATGGCAAACATATAATAAATTATTATCTTTTAAGTTAAAATGAATATTTTCTATGAATTCACATACTAAGCCCATAAAGTCCCAATTTTGAACTGAGGCACCAACCCCATATGCAAAATTTTACCCGGGATGATGGCTAAACCTAACTAAAAAGTTCTTTAGGAATCACACACCTACACAATGGTTTAGACAATTCACCAATTACTATAGGGTGTCGGCTGCAAAGGTAGCCAGGACGGCTTAAGGAAGTTGAAAGGCCTTCAGCTGTTCAGAATGAGGAAGTTAAGGCTTCTATAATTTGTCCAGAGGAAGTCTATGGATTGCTGCCTCCTGACGCTGTGTGAGCTGGGGAAAGGAGGACAGTCAGATGTGTGCCTCCCGACGCTTTGTGAGCATGGGAGAAGGAATGCCCCCTGAAGCTGTGTGAGCATGGGGAAGACCTCCTGGAGCGATGTGCGCTGAGGAGGGTAAAAAGTGTGAAGACTTCTCAAGGTGAGAAAATGAACTATTTCTATGTGAAGAGTGTGAAGAGAGAAAACAATGGATGTTTTCTATGTGAAAGGAAAGTCCAATGAACATGTGCTGTGTGAAGAGAAAAGGGACATGTTCAATTTGAAGAGAAAAGGGACATGTTCAATGTGAAGAGGAAAGGAAAGTCCAATGAACATGTGCCTTTTGAAGAGAAAAGGGACATTCTCTATGTGAAGAGATAATAAATGGACTATTGATAGTCTGCTGTATGATCAGCAAAGTCTGCCCAACAGTAGGTTGGGGACAGACTTCCTTAGATAGGTTCCTGTGTGTGAGAAGGTAGCCGCCCACAGTGGCAAGGATTTATTTTGTGTTTTATTTAATTTTGGATGTTTTTGATGCTTGCAGTCTGGTGAAGAAAATTGCATGAATAAACCAAACTGTTGTTTGCAACCACTTCTCGGCTATCTCCCTGTGTAACGAATCCCCCCAAGGGGTCATCCACGCTCGCCACTGAGCTGATCTCCCACAATACGTAAGGGGTTCTTCACTGTCAGAGCAGTAAGGATGTGGGATTCTCTTTCACAAGCAGTGGTATCAGCAGGGAGCATCAATAGTTTCAAAAAACTATTAGATGGGCACCTTAAAGACCACAACATACAGGGGTATACAATGTACAGTTAACAGTAAACACACACACATCATAGGTTGAACTGGATGGACTGATGTCTTTTTTCAACCTCACAAACTATGTAACTATGTAATTATTAGTGGGATGTAAGATGTAGGGGGTTCTTCTGTGTTTGATTTGATTAGCCAAGAGTTTGCCAGCTTTATTACCGGCTGCGTAGAAATTAGGCATTAAGGAAAGTTCTAAGATCATTCCTGGCTTGGAAAACATTGAAAATTTTAAGAAAATACAGTACAGAAAGAAGAAAATTGCATGTAGTACATTGACAAACATTGCAATACTAGACAAAGTTATCATAATATGCAGAGGGATCCATATCCCAGCAGTGAACCTAAGCGTGCCATCCATGACCCGGATACCCCACTGGGTACAAACTGTGTGCGGAGGGTAACACGGTTCATGTCCATCACCGACCATGGCACTCGCTCCGTGAAGACATATCTAAAAACTATCAACTTTAGAAACTTGTAAGCTCAATCAAACTGTGATCCTGACTTAGTTAAGAGATAAAATCAGCGCAGCTTCTTTACTCTGAGGATCCCTTATACAGGGATCCCATTTTGTCAGTAGTTTTTCGGTGGTTAGGTTGGCTTTGGAGAAAAGATATTCCATTGCAAAGTGACCGTCTAAAATTGTAATCAGCTCTTGGAGAGTGGGGGGTTACACAGATTTCCATTTTCTAGCTATTGCCAAGAATGAGAATATGAGTGGCTACAGTTTGAAACGGTTTGGGCCAGGATGGTAAAGCCAGTCCGAGTAGCAGATCCAGTGATGATAGTGGTGTGGAGATGAGGATGATTGACTTGAGGAAACAGGTAACCACAGTCCAGTATGTTTGTATAGTTGGGCATTCACACCAAATGTGGAACAATGTGCCGGGGAGTCCACAATTCCTCCTGCAAAGAGGAGAAGTCGTGGGATAAATTCTTGCAAGTCGGGTTGGCGTGTAATACAGTGGTGAAACAGTTTTTGCAGCGATTCCCAGTGAGTGAGACAGCGAGAGAGTAGTAACGCCTTGCACCATTGGTCCGTTGAAGGTGTCAAGGTCATATGTTTTGACCATAGTGAAATCTGAGCTGTGATAGAGCTGTCGGAAAGTTGTGAAAATAGATTATATATAACAGAAATGCCTTTACGCTCAGTTGTGGGTGAGTTTGGCTTTAAAAAAGTTAATGCTATTAGCTGGTGTGGGATTATTTTATTTATTAGTTCCAATGTGTTTATATTGTCTAATAGTTCTGTCAGCTGCTATGTCCTTTGGCGTTTACCTTGCAAGCTCATTTTAATGTAGGTATCACAAATATATGCCTTATGGGCTAACCATAGAGTTGATTGGGTGTCAAGGGAAAGTTCGTTAAGGTCCAAGTATTCTTTTAGACAGTTTTGTAAGAAGGTAGATTTGGATAGAATTGCCATTAGGTGCGGATCGTTCCTCCAATTAGTGGTAAAGGAGTTTGTGGTGTTGCCCCCTAGAATCATGGAAATGGGCGCATGGTCCGACCACGTTATATTTTCATTTTCCATCTATATGGTGTCCTGGAGAAGTTGCTTGTCTCCCACAAATCGATTCTTTCGGGAGTATCTATAATGAGGTTTTGAGAAAAAATAAAATGTAAAGTCGCTTTCTGAGGAATATTGGCACCTGCAAACATCAAACAAGCTGTTGGATTGTAGGAAGGGATTTAAAGCAGATTGGCGGGGTTTTTTTTGGAGATGGGCCTTTGTTGTTGTTGGAAGCATCTGGTGCAAGCTTAAAGTCTACGCACTTAAATTTCCGGCCTTGTTTGAGGGTGTTAACTTTCTTCCACAATTTGCAAAGGAAGCGTAATTGACCGGTGTTAGGGGCATCGATGTTTACAATGGTGTAAGTTGTATTATTTAATTCACGTATTAGGATGAGGTACCTTCCCTGGGGGTCGATAATAGTAGATAGTATCTTGAATGCCATTATGTTTTTGATTGCTATGAGCACCCCTTGTTTTTTTGTTTTTTGTGAGTTGGCAAAACATATGCGAGGGAAGTTCTTGTGTGACATGGTTGGGGCTTTATCTTGACAGAAAAGGGGCTCCTGGAGACACAGCATGCCACAGCAGAGTTTGCAGGCTTCGGACCATAGGGAGTATCTTTTTCCTTGGTGGTTTAACCCTTTGACTTTAAGGGATGTTACTTTGAGAGGCATGTTGGGATACAGAGGATGTAATGTTGAGGATACAGAAATAAGGCACCTTTATCTAGAGAAGTGGTTGTGGAGGTGGGTAGAAGAATTTACAATGAGGTAGTATACATGTGTAAAGTAGAGTAGATGACTTACATTTTGGGGTGAAGCATTCATACTGGTCTGATGATGTTAGCATGTGATTAATTCAACTTGAGTTGCTTTAGCTGGTGAAGAAAAGCGTAGACTGTTGAAAGAAATTGATGAAAGTCAATAGTTTGGAAGAGAATGCTTAACGGAATATTGGTGTTACCAAAAGTCTAACAAAAATGACTAAAAATCTCCAGAACTGTGCGTGCGCAGTTTGCACCGCGTCTAATAATGGGGTTTATTGGCTGGGCTCCAGTGGTCATTCCAAGGCATTCGTGTAAGCTAGTTCTTGTTGAGACACATCACGTGGTCATATCATCAGACGGATTAAAGTCTGTCCCAGTCGGTGATGTTGTGGTTTCTATGGTTGCGACTGTGCTTTCGATGCTCCAACGGTTCTAGTGTATGCCACTGCCGCAGTAGTGAGAGGCCTTCACCTAGAGTGCAAATTGAGTAAGATCTGTTTTCCTTTGTGATGATTAGCCTAACTGGGTGACCCCACTTTAAATGGATCTGGTGGTTTCTGAGAGGCTTAGTGATGGTAGTAGATAGGTTCTTGCGCTGCAACATAGTGTATTTGGACAGATCCGCAAAGAAAGCCAATATAGTTTATGGTTGGGGATAGCCTGCCTGATTTAGTGGGGCTCAAATTAAATTTTCTATTACATGGAAGAAATGTATTCGGATGATGGTGTCTCTTGGGATAGTCTCTGGGAGGTGAGGCGGTTTTGGCAGTCGATGGATGCGATTGATAATCAATTCACCCGGGGGGTGCCAGGAAGGAAAGTGACCATTAGTTGTGAGAAATACTATTTGAATGCAGATTGCTGGATGTTCTCTGGAATACCTCTAATTTTTAAGTTATTTATTCTGGAGCGGCCCTCCAGATCAGTTTTTTTTTGCTTTCATCCATTCAATGTCCTCAGCTTCTTCACTGTGCATACAATAGATCATTAAAGAAGAATGTCACTTCTTCTATTTTTGTTTCTATAGTGGTCTTCTATTTTTATTTCTATAGTGGTCACTCTTTCTCCCAAAAAAAAAAGACTTTAGATGTAAAGTTATGCATTAATCTAGTGATTTCAGAATGTATGGAATTTTGCAATATAAGGAACATATTCTTAAGAGTTGTGTCCATGACATGTTGGTTTAGAGTGAGGTATGCAGCATTGGAGCTGTTTAGTGTCTGACACATGAGGGTTGAGGATGATCTCCTGCTGCTGCAGCTGTTTGTGTGTGTGTGTGTGTGAGTAGGACGGGCCGCCTCGTGGAGCGGCCTCATGTACGCCGGCGCCATCTTTGAAGGTCTTTCTGCCGGGCACCAGGTAGAACTCTGTGAGTTTTCTTGGCACGGAGCGGTCTTTCCTCCTTTTGGACATGGTCATTGTAATCCAGGTGTTTGGGTAGAGTGCTGTGTGTGGTGGGTAAATGTGCCCATTCATTGCTGTCACCCTGGATAGCCGCCATTCTCTGGAGCTGTTTCTGCAAGCAGCCAGCTTGGTCAGCTTTTGGCCACGTCCCCTAGAAGCCTCCTTTAATACACTCCCATACTGTACCACATATCAATGTAAATGAGTACAGGATTCATAGTGCTCCTACTCATTCACAAAAAAAATTGTAAAAGTGTAAAGAAAAAAGGTACATTTATTTTAAAAACTTCCATGACATACGCCCACAACACTGGGTGAAAGAAAAAACAACATTCCTAACTCCATGACATCACTCATTAATGATAGTTCCCTGAGCTATCATTTGCAATATAGGGGACAGGACAGGGATAGTGTTGGCATCATTTCCTAAGTATGACAATGTAGATTTCCAGCCATGTAAATAAATGGGTCAGGTGACGTCAGGGGATTATAAGACCATGGTGGGTGCAAGCACCCACTGCATCCTTAGCAGCCATTGCCCACCCAGAAGCTGTCACGTTCGTCCACACCGAATGCCCTAAGCGTCCAAACAGTCTATGTTACATTCAGACTGAACACTGCGCTCATCCCTTATACTGAGTTTGTTACTACATTAATGGTAATAGTTACAGAACTGCAGATTAAAAAGGAAAGGTCATTTTTATTTACAGTAAATTGCAATATGTCTTGTAGAGTAAGTGGATATGCTATAAAAATTAGTTTTATTTGCCTTTATTTTTTCCATGAAAGTGGAGTTCCCTTTAAATGACTTTTGGGAATTGGAAATCATTTTTTTCTTTGTATACTGAAAGTTCATATTTTGTATTGAAGCTTATCCTTACCTTATCCTTACCTATCATCCTTTAACATCTGTAGAACGTTTTACAAATTTCTATAATATCTTAACTACTTCTGGTTTCTTTGGATGAGAAGTATCTCCAGCAGTGAGGGGATTCCGTAAAATAAAAGAATCACAGGAACCTTGAAAGCTTTAGCAAAAGTTAGAAGTCAGAACTTGGTTAAGCAAAATGTTAAATATTAACATTAATTTGCATTCCTTTGGCATTCACTTAGCCTTTGGTATTTCAGCAGTAAATTAGTGGCAACCCTCAGTAAGTTTTATAGATGACTTTCTCCAGATAACAAAACAGGAAAGGCAAAGTGATTTGTGACACTGGCAAGTCCTAAATTCAAACTTGTTAGCGCACACTAATGTTATCAAAATCACTTCAGAGCCTGAATTATAATACTTGTTTACCAGCTTTCCAGCTTGGCAATTATTATGTTGACTTTTACATTAAAATTATTAAATCTCACAGGCCTATTTATAAGAGTTGGCAAACTAATAGCTTTTCCTTTCATGACCGAACTCCCTGTATTGCCATTAAAACTGATATGGAAAGTAGCAATTTGAAATGCACTGTAAAAAGTGGTGAAAAGTAGATAGGATAGAGGACAAATGGTGGGAAATTGGGTAAAGGCCAGTGATGAGCTTGAGGTTTATTCAGTGAGGATCTAATCCAAGCTATTGGGACATATATCCTATAATACTTTTGCAAACAAAAAATAATGTGTTGTTAAGAAGCAGGTTGGGAAGCCGGCCACTGCGTCCTTAAGAAATGATGACTCATCAGCTGTCATCAGTTTTTCTCACTGACAGATGAATGTAAACAATAGAATGGCAACAATGAAAAATGCAGAAAAAACAATGTGGGGTCCTCCCCATTCCTTACAAGGCCCTTCGGGTCTGTTGTGGACTTTAGCGACTTGCCGACCGTTATACTGCGGCAAATTGGCTCACGTATGGGTACAGCGGGGATGGGGGCAGTGGGAATGCCAATCCACGAGCCAGTGGCCACGATTGCCGCCAGGAACCCACAATCGCTCCCCGCTGAGAAAGAAGGATTGTCTGCTGTTGTAAACATAGCAGATCGTTGTTCTCTCTGAAATGATCACAGAGTACCTGTGATTCTCCTATATAGGATCACAGGACTCTGTGTTCATTTCACAAGTCCCTCCACCATACAGTTAGAAAACACTCCCCTAGGCTCACACTTAACCCTTTGATCGCCCCTGGGTTAACCCCTTCCCTGGCATTGTCATTATTACAATAACAGTGCATCTTTTTTTTAGCACTGACTACTGAAGTAATGACACTGCCCCCCCCCCAAAGTGTCAAAAATGTTAGTTAGGGGTCCGATCTGTCTGCCACAATGTCATAGTCCCTCTAAAATTGCAGATCGCCGCCATTACTAGTAAAAAAATAAATAAAAATGACATAAATCCTTCCCCTAGTTTGTAGACGCAATAACGTTTGAGCAAATCAATCAAAATACGCTTATTGGGATTTTTTTTTACCAAAAATATGTAGCAGAATACAAATTGGCTTTAAAGGATGAAAAAAATATATTTTTTTTTTGGGGGGGGGGGGGGGGATGTTATATAGCAGAAAGTGAAAAAAAATTTATTTAATTTTTTTTCAGAATTGTTGCTCTTTTTTTGTTTATAGCGCAGTAAATAAAAATCGCACAGGTGATCAAATACCACCAAAAAAAAAGCTCTATTTATGGGAAAAAAGGACATCAATTTTATTTAGGTACAGCATCACATGACCGCGCAATTGTCCGTAAAGTAACGCAGTGCCGAATTGCAAAAAATGGCCTGGTCATTAAGTGGGCAAATCCTTCTGGTCGAGAAGCGGTTAAGGGGGTTTCCAGATTCTGATAAGCCACCCCCTTGCCACATATGCAACAAAGGTTTAAATCAGTATTTCAATGTTTCAAATCAGTATAATTTTTCAGTCTTCAGTCATATAAAGTAGAAAATAATTGAGGTTCTTTACATGATACCCTCCGGCTTGAATAAAAAGGCCTGACAAAAGAAAAACTCAGCTTCAAATTTGTAAATTTTCGTTTTGTCTATTAAGCCTGTTTCACATGGGCTTTGGCTTGTATGAGAGCAGTGTAAACTGCACCCTTTAGGGATTTTTGCAAAGCTTTCTGCAAGCTTCAAGCAGCTATTTCTAAGCCTTTAAAGTGCCATTCAGTCCCTGTTTGGAAATGTTATACACAGATCCTAAAGGGAGTATTGATTGTCACTTGAAACAAGCTGCTAGCAGGCTTCAGCAGGTTTTCAACAGCTTGTTTAAAGTAGCAGTCAGCACTCCAATTAGGATCTGTGTTAAACATTTAAATATTAAAGCTAAATAGTACTTTAAAAGCTTCACAAATCTTGCTGAAAGCTCTGCAGATGCTTTGTAAAAGCTTGCTATTCATGCTACTTTTATACAAACAGAAACCTGTGTGAAACAAGGCAAAAAAGCACAATCTAATTTTTATTTCATGATAAAACCTGCCTAGTATGTCACTCTTCCATTGGTAAAAATACTAATATTGTGTCCAGATTGTCTATGAAATATTTTTGGCTCCTAAATATGTCATAATAAACTGACCTAGTATATAGTGCTTCCATAGTGTACAGCAAGTCTATACACTATTTATGGCTGCTGTCTTTAAAATATCATACTCTGTTATTTCCTGGGGGAAAAAAGGCTTATCTTTCCTTCTTACATTGCTGTCACAGGAACCAGTCAAACTGCATAAATACACTCTAGTCACTGTCTCTAAAACATTACACTGCATTTTTTTGTTAGTTTGCCTAAAAAACAACTTAGTCTACCTCATCTCTGGAATGTAGGTTTATGGTTTTAAGGTGCTTTGGTGCATTTGGAGCTGATTTCTTGCTAAACATTTTACCCAATACTGTGTGTTGAAAAGAAGATCATAATCTATACTATATGACTTGTTTTTACGTTGTTTTTGAATTAACCAGTTGACCTCCAGAAGATTTACTCCCCTTCATGACCAGGCCCTTTTTTGCAATACGGCACTGCGTTACTTTACTTGACAATGGCGTGGTCAAGCAACACTGTACCCTAACAAAATGTATGTCCTTTTTTTCCCCACAAATAGAGCTTTCTTTTGGTTGTATTTGATCACCGCTTGATTTTTTTTTGTTTTTTTTGCGCTATAAAAAAAAAGACCTACAATTTTTAAAAAACAAACAATATTTTTACTTTCTGGTATAAGACATATCCAATAAAAAAATGTAAAAAATCAAATTTCTATCTTGCTGACCAGTCCTAAGGAGTTCAGGGGGATGGGCTTACCCGACTTCCAAAATTATTATTAGGCATCCCACCTTACAAGAATTATGGATTGGCACTGCCATGATAATCTTAAAGACCTGGTCTCATTGGAGTCCGGTTTAGGCCCTATCCCCCTACAGTTCTCCCCTCGGATCGAACTATACTCTTGCATTAAAAAATCACCTGCTAATAGGGGTCATGTTTGCAGTTTTTCACTCGGTGGCTAAGTAGAAGGGTATTTCCTCTTGACTAAGTCCTCTCACGCCCCTATTGAACAATCCAGAGTTTCGCCCTGGTTTTGGAAATTCTCATCTATGATCCTACCTACAGTAAACCTGTCTTAGCAGGAAGCTGCTTCCACGCAGACCTTGTCAAAGAGTTTCCCATTTTAAAAGCAATGTCCTACAATTACCTTTTTGGACTTAGCTACAGGTGCACACTTAAATCACTAGTAGATCACAGAAAAGTAGTTTTAATAGACCTCTCACTGCTTTGGAGTCAATTTGCCTACATGGGTGGGAATTCAAACTGGTCGCTTCAGTAACCTATGCCTGGCTACATAAAGCCAAATTGCCAACCAAAGATCGGTTCAGAGAGAGTTGGTCAACCGCATTGCAAATTGTAATTTCTAATAAGCAATGAAAAAAGGCTTGTTCACTCACAAATGCTCTCTTAGTACTAGGATGCAGGAAACTGCTTATACACTATTGTCAGTGGTATGCTAACCCATCTAAGCTCCACAAATACTATTCTCAAATTGAATGCTGGTGTTGCTGGGGTGACAGAGGCACACTTCTACACATATGGTAGCAGTACCTTATGTTAACTCCTTTTTGGTCCAAGGTAGCTTATTTACCAAATCACAGAAACTAGCCTTAACCTGAACACATCCTGTTGCCTGCTACTGTACATATCTTTTTTTCACTTTTTTTTTCACTTCAAAAATATACAAACTCTCTGTCAAAACACCTGTTAAACGCAGCTAAATCTCTCATACAATATTTTGGAAATTCCGGTACCTTCTATCCAGGAATGGTTTTATAGGGTTATTGCTTTATGTGAAATGGAGGAAACCCTAACTCAGGCTTATGACAGGGTTAAACGCTATTACAAAACGTGGACCCATTGGTTCACCTTTAGATTCTCTAAAGAGTCTGAGCAATTGACAACTGGTACATCATGAAGGTTCGACATGTGTTTCTATCTGAGTATCCTTTTGTTCTGTGTTGATTTACCATAGAGGATTTACTGGTTTGTTATTATTTTTCATCAGTGGCTGTACTTTTTATGTTTAGGTCCTTCTCTTCTACCAAGAAAAAAAGCTGCAGACTTTCCTCTTCCTTTTCTCCTTTTCTTTTTTTCTTTTGTCCTCCCTATTTGTTTCACTCTTTTTCTTTGGTTCTCCCTCTTTCCCAGAGCCATTCTTTTCCCATACCCTTGCTGTTTGTTTCAATTTGTCATTCCATTCACGACTGTTTTTGCTGTTTTTGAGTATATATTGTTGCTTAACACTTATTCAGGGGAGGGCTGGGAAGGGGGGCAGGGTGGCAATTGCAAAACTGCTCTGATGCAAAAAGGCCACCCTCGGGGCTGGATTAATGTAGGGGCCAGACGCTGTATGCAGCTGCTGGTCGCCACTACACAATGTTATATTTGTAGAGCTGCAGCAGAGCGGTATGAGTGTGCAGAGTATCCTTTATAAAACCAGGTGGGCATGGATGGCGAGCTGATTCGATAGTTCAACAAGCCACTTGACTGGACTTGCCCCCCAGGCCTAAGGTTGCCAGCCCTCCCCTGCACTTATTCATGGTTATCAGTCATTCCTCCGTATGTTACTATGAGGCCTTGACTAATATGTAACAGTCTAGAAACATCCCTCGTAAATTTTTTCCTGGTATGTTTTGTGTATTCAAAGTTCATGTACGATGCCTTACACTGATCTCATTGTCATTCAATGTAGTCATAGATGTGTCTATTGTAGAATTTTGTATGCTTTATACTTTATAATAAGCATGTTAAATGAAAAAATATATATTTCTTGATCAATTTAGGCCAATATGTTTTCTGCTACATGTTTTTGGTAAAAAAAAATATATCATTAAGCTTTTATTGATTGGTTTGCACAAAAGTTATAGCATCTACAAACTATGGGATGTATACTGGAATATTTATTATTATACACAGTTCAGGTAGCAGCTTTAGTTATCAGCGCACCCTCAAATCACTACATTATTTCCTTTCACTTCACACGGGTAGCAGCAGATAAGATACATGGATATCTTTGAATATCACAAAAATAGAGTCCTGGCAGTAGATGATGTTTTCATCAAAGATTTTTCGGAAGCCACTGATCTCAGAGGAATTTTTATGCGCCTGAAGAATGTGATGGTGGCCGAATTACATGCCTCATGGGACATCGCATTCTTGGAGAAATACGTTCAAGAGAAAATGGTACCAAGAAGTTTGCGGTGGACCATTAATCCAGACCAGGGAGACCCAGACATTGAGGAATGGTTCCAGTTTTTCAACGGAGCCGGCATGAGCCTCCTAAATTTTCTGATCGACAAGAGAAGGAAAAAAGTCATCAGACTAAACAAGGAAATTTTAGAGATTAAAGAAAAGCTGTCCCCATATATGGCGGAAGAAGCTTACAAAATATATAACCAGGAACTTCGAGAAATCATGGCAATTGAAGAGGAAGAACAGAAAACAAAAAAACGGAAAAAGTATTTTAGAGACCTGGAAGATTACCATACAGCAAAGGTCTATAAGTGGCAGATCAACCTCGTGGAAGAAGAAGAAGAGGAAGACACGATAGAGGATGACCCTGGTGAGGGCACCTCCAAAAAGGTTTCGGTACCATTTGGTTTTAAGGAGTCGTCCAAACGAAAAGTTCCGGAAGTGACAGAACCAATTAAAACACTTCCTTCTAAAGTTCCATATAAAGGATATAAACCTTTGAGGGATATCTCCCAAAATAAGAAAGAAAAGAAAGATAAAAAGAAAGAAAACAAAAAAGAGGAGCGACGTCCACCTAGAGTAGAATCACATAGAGGAGACTATGACTATCGACAGAGATCACCAGAAAGACAGCGGGCACGGTCTAGATCCAGATCTCCCAGACGAGCTAGGTTGGATTATATGGGTAATCATCTCGATACACCCCAAACTCCGAAGGGATACACTCATAATACCCAAACGAGGTTTGAACCTTTAAGATATGAAGGGTATGAGGATAGAGAAGATAGGAGAGAACAGTTACCAACCAGAACTCCTATTAGCGCCAAGAAGCGGAATTTTTTAGGACAGGGCCACAAGAAAAGCAAAAGAAAAAGACAGTAAGAGGATGCAGAGGTGGAAAAACTGGAAAAAAGAAGAATCAGGATGAGATTGGGATATTCAACCTGAGTGGAGTCACACTCACTCAGAGTGAAAAACTGTAAGGTTCTGGCACTCTCGGTGCCTCCTATCACATCATTTCCGGGTGCGTTCCATCTACCTAGATAGATGAAGCACATATAGGTGTGTTTCCCTTTAAGAGTGAGGACATCATCATGAGGCGCCGGACTGAACAGCTATTTAAATCACCAGCTTTCACTCACATGTGTTCGTTCAACTTGCTGTGTGCCTAGATGTGCTTTGATGCTTATATGCCTTGATGTCCACCTTACCTTGTCTTATGCTGCCGGAGCTTCCAGCTTTACCCTTTGCCTGTATTGAACCGGAACCTCGCTACGGATCCCGTATCTCGCTACCGGATCACTCCTTACTACTGGACTTTGCTACTGCTAAACTATCTAGTGATAAGTACCCCACAGGGGATTCCTTACTAAACCTATTCTTCCACTATCATCTGTTGCATATACAAAGACTATCTCTATCTAAGCTATTTCTGTCATCTGCATATACAAGGACTATCTCTATCTAAGCTATTTCTGTCATCTGCATATACAAGGACTATGTCTATCTAAGCTATTCCTATCATCTGCATACTACCATCACCTATCACTCTCCTAGATACTATTACTAAGTGCTCACCATATCATAGCCTGTCTCTCATCTATATACTCTCTCATATTCTATTACTCCAGTAACATCATATTGGGTGTATGCATATTGCATAAACAGGCTGTGCACGGTGATGAAGTCCTGAGAGTTGGATATGTTGTTCAACAGAATCTCTACAAGGCTACTGAGTGTAATAATTCTGCAGCTGTAAATCCATCCACTAACAAAAACGCATGAACGTTACAAAAACAAACATTGAATAAAGGCCTCAAATATGCCCCAAAGCAATCTCTCAACAAATTTGAAACTTTCATAGATATACAGAAGTTTGTTAGGAAATTGAACGTGAAAAGGCATTTCCTATCTAAGGCTGGAGAGCGAAACTATGTTTCTTATCAAACCAGCTCTACAGCATCTACCAATCTAAGAAATGCTTCTCTGTTTAATCCGCCAGGTATACAGAGTAGCAATATTGCTGCATTTAGAGATACTGTGTTAAATGAGCTGGAGAGAAAAGAGATACAACACAAACCCCAAAAGGATTTGCAAAAAGGAATTAAGACTTTGTGTGATAACAAAGATCTTATTATCCGACCAGCCGACAAGGGGGGTGGTATAGTGCTGCTAAAGAAAGAAGATTATATTGAAGAAATGAATAATCTCTTAGCTGACACCAATACATATGAAATTTTAAGAAGAGACCCCACCTATTCGTATAAGAAAAAGTTGGAGAGAATTGTCAAACAGGGCTTCAAAGATGGCATTTTAAATAAAAAGGAAAAAGAATTTTTAATTCCCCTCGCCCCGAGACTTCCTACTATTTATTATCTCCCGAAAGTCCATAAAAGTCTAACAAAGCCCCCCGGAAGACCGATTGTTAGTGGGATAGACTCTGTCACATCCAGGATCGGGAAATATATTGACCACTTTCTACAACCACTGGTCCAAGACACTCCCGCTTATCTAAAAGACACCACACAATGCGTACAAGAAATGAGACAACTAGACATTGAGGGCGATGTACTACTTGTGACTAGGGATGATCGAACTTTTGAAAAGTTCGGTTCGACCAGAACACCCGAACTTCACGAAAGTTCGGTTCGGATTTCAGAACCCCATTGAAATCAATGGGACCCGAACTTCTGTAATCAAAAAACACAATTTTTAAGCCCTAAAACCCAATAAATGCCCCTAAAAAGTGCCTAGGGTTCTGGATCATGCCCCAGGGACTATTAATCACACAAAAAAAAGTTCTTAAAAATTGTCGTTTTTGATAGATAGCCAATTATTGAAAAAATTTAAAAAAAAAAAAGAGAGATTTCTTTGGATTTAGTGTCTGGGGGTTCTAAAAGGTGTACCTGTGAAGTTTCAGCTCTGTAGCATGTCCAGAACCAGAATTACAGCATACCAAACCTTCAAAAATAAACTTTTTTGCTTAACCGCACCTTTCTTTTGCTCCTAATCAACGGCTCAGCCAATGTGTATGATGGGGACATAATGCAGTGCACTGGGAACAAGATTAGAGGTTTTTTTGGAAAAAGGTGCTGTCTCTTTAAATGTGCATATAATTAACGGGTGTATTTCCACAATGGGGCTTTTATTACCAAATGTTTCAAGAAGTCCAAAGATGTATGTAATTGCACTTTATTTCATGTAAAATGGTGTTTGGTGCACTTTAACTTGAAATCTCACAAGAAACAGACATATATGCACGGATACATTGAGGGTTAGGGGTAGGGGCCACAATGTAGTGCAGAGTGAACAAGATTAGAGATGTTTTGGATGAATACTGTTGTCTCTTGACTTTGAATAGAAGTAAAGGATGCTTAAAAATTGGGCATTTGGTGGTGCGGACGATGCCTTGACACCATATCCCTATGAAAGTGCTGGTAATGAAAGCAATAATTGCCTTTGTAAGGAAAAAAATTACAATGATATGCATCTGTGTGACAGGTGCGCAAAAATTGTTGTTTGGGTGTTGGCTGAGCCATACCACTGTAAGCCCAAAGAGCTGGTGTTGAAGAAGGCGTAAAAATTATGAAGGTGTGCACCTGTGGAACAGGTGCGCAAACATGGTAGTTTTGGTGTTGGCGGAGCCTCCCCACCATAACCCCAAAGAGCTGGCTTTGAAGGAGGCCCAAAAATTGTAAAGGTGTGCACCTGTGGAACAGGTTCGCAAACATGGTAGTTTTTGTTTAGCATAGCCTCCCCACCTTAACCCCAAAGAGCTGGTGTTGAAGGAGGCCCAAAAATTGTAAAGGTGTGCACCTGTGGAACAGGTGCGCAAACATTGTCGTTTTTGTTTTAGCATAGCCTCCCCACCTTAACCCCAAAGAGCTGGCGTTGAAGGAGGCCCAAAAATTGTAAAGGTGTGCACCTGTGGAACAGGTGCGCAAACATTGTAGTTTTTGTTTTAGCATAGCCTCCCCACCTTAACCCCAAAGAGCTGGTGTTGAAGGAGGCCCAAAAATTGTAAAGGTGTGCACCTGTGGAACAGGTGCGCAAACATTGTCGTTTTTGTTTTAGCATAGCCTCCCCACCTTAACCCCAAAGAGCTGGTGTTGAAGGAGGCCCAAAAATTGTAAAGGTGTGCACCTGTGGAACAGGTGCGCAAACATTGTCGTTTTTGTTTTAGCATAGCCTCCCCACCTTAACCCCAAAGAGCTGGTGTTGAAGGAGGCCCAAAAATTGTAAAGGTGTGCACCTGTGGAACAGGTGCGCAAACATTGTCGTTTTTGTTTTAGCATAGCCTCCCCACCTTAACCCCAAAGAGCTGGTGTTGAAGGAGGCCCAAAAATTGTAAAGGTGTGCACCTGTGGAACAGGTGAGCAAACATTGTCGTTTTTGTTTTAGCATAGCCTCCCCACCTTAACCCCAAAGAGCTGGTGTTGAAGGAGGCCCAAAAATTGTAAAGGTGTGCACCTGTGGAACAGGTGCGCAAACATTGTCGTTTTTGTTTTAGCATAGCCTCCCCACCTTAACCCCAAAGAGCTGGTGTTGAAGGAGGCCCAAAAATTGTAAAGGTGTGCACCTGTGGAACAGGTGCGCAAACATTGTCGTTTTTGTTTTAGCATAGCCTCCCCACCTTAACCCCAAAGAGCTGGTGTTGAAGGAGGCCCAAAAATTGTAAAGGTGTGCACCTGTGGAACAGGTGCGCAAACATTGTCGTTTTTGTTTTAGCATAGCCTCCCCACCTTAACCCCAAAGAGCTGGTGTTGAAGGAGGCCCAAAAATTGTAAAGGTGTGCACCTGTGGAACAGGTGCGCAAACATTGTCGTTTTTGTCATAACCAAAATGAGGTTCTGTGAACGTAAAGAGAATGAGAGGAGGGTTTGAGGGTGGCACCATGGTCCAGGCTTAAACTGAGGCTCAACTGCCACATCACAACGATAGCCTAGTCTACAAGGTCTGCATCAGGTGCATCAAAGCTTGATATCCACGACTGATTCATCTTAATGAATGTCAAACGGTCGACTGAGTCGGTGGAGAGTCTAGTTCGATGGTCTGTGACGAATCCTCCTGCTGCGCTGAATGCCCGTTCCGATAGGACACTGGAAGCAGGGCAGGCCAACAACTCCATGGCATACTGGGCCAGTTCTGGCCAGTGGTCTAATCTTAAGACCCAGTATGCCAGTGGATCGGATTCGTCACATGAAAAGCCCTCTGTGTCACTTTGTGCCCTCACGTAATCGTCCACCATGTGATGCAGACGGTGTCGATGCGATGTGGCAGCTGAGAGGCCTGGGCGGTGAGGACTAAAAAAAGACCGAAAGGCATCCGTCAACCGCACGCCTTCTCCAACGCTCCTCTCGTGACCACCAGTAGAATCCATGGTAGGTTGTCCCCGCCCCTGCACCCTACGGGAGTCGGGGAACATGTTCACCAGATTCCTCTTGAGACTGTCCTCAAGGGATTTGATCCTGTGGACTCTATGGGTGGATGGGAAAAGCTCCGAGACTTTACACTTGTACCGGGGGTCAAGTAGGGTGGCCAACCAATAGTGGTTAGTCTCTTTAATGGCCTTGATTCTGGGGTCCTTTCGCAGGCTCTGGAGCATGATGTTTCCCATGCGTCGCAAATTAGCGAAGGCCTGAGAAGCTGACTCCTCGGGGTCACTCATAACGACATTATCTTCAACGGGCTCCTCCTCCTCCCAGCCACGTACTACTCCAAAGTGTCCCGAGGGAGTCAAACTAGGCCTTGCAGATTGCCGCATGTCTTCCTCCTCCTCCTCCTCAAACCCTGCAAAAGTTCCCGCAGAATCGTCCTCCTCCTCCTCTTCCACCCCTGGATCCTGCTCGGGCCTCTGGGAGCTAGGCATAATGGGGTCAGGATTCTCAGGATAAAGGGGGCCTTGAGAGGCAAGGAAGTCCTCCTCTTCCTCCTGCTGCTCTGCCTCCAGTGCCCTTTCCATAATGCCACGCAGAGTGTGCTCCAACAAAAACAGTACCGGTAGGGTGTCACTGATGCATGCGCTGTCCCGGCTGAATATCCTTGTGGCCTCCTCAAATGGCGAGAGGACAGCGCATGCATCCTTAATCAAAAGCCACTGCCGTGGTGAAAAGAAGCCCAGGCGCGCAGAGCCAGTGCTGGTGCCGTACTCGCATAGGTATTCATTGAGGGCCCTCTGCTGCGTGTACAGGCGCTGCAGCATAGCCAAGGTGGAGTTCCAGCGGGTGGGCATGTCACAGATGAGGCGGTGTACCGGCAGGTGAAACTCGCGCTGCACTTCGGCCAAACGTGCAGTGGCACTGTACGACCGCCTGAAGTGACTGCACACCCTTCTTGCCATCCTTAGCACATCCTGCATTCCCGGGTACGAGTTCAAAAACCGCTGTACCACGAGACTCAGGACATGCGCCAGGCATGGCACATGGGTTAACTTTGCCTGACGAAGGGCGGCCAGGAGGTTTGACCCATTATCAGTAACCACCATCCCTGGCTGCAGCTGGCGTGGTGTCAACCACCTCTGGGCCTGTGCCTGCAGAGCCCCAAGAATCTGAGGGGCAGTGTGCTGCCTGTCCCCTAGACACACAAGCTGCAGCACTGCGTGACACCTTTTGGCCTGAGACATAGAATAGCCCTTTGAACGTTTACGTGGTACCTCATCATATTCAAAGGACCATTCTGCAGAGGAGGGCATGGAGGAGGTAGAGGAGGAGGAGCAGGAGGGGGTAGAAGTGATCGATCTACCCGGATCAGCGACACCACCAGCTGTTTGCAGACGTGGGGGCAACACTGGCTGCAGCACCGAGCCCTGGCTACAATCCCTTCCACTGGCAAGCAGTGTCACCCAGTGAGCAGTGACAGAAATGTAGCGTCCCTGCCCATGTTTGCTTGACCAAGTGTCAGCCGTCAAGTGTATCTTACGGCTGACTGACTTGGCCAGGGACGACACTACATTGCCTTCCACATGTTGGTATAGGGATGGCAGGGCCTTACGGGAAAAGTAATGCCGACTTGGCACCTGCCACTGTGGAACTGCACATTTTGCGAAGTCACGGAAGGGAGCAGACTCTACCAGGTTAAATGGTAATAGTTGCAGAGCCAGTAGTTTAGCCAAACTACTGTTTAGACGCTGGGCATGTGGGTGGCGGGGAGTATACATTTTTTTTCGTTCCAGCATGTGTGGAATCGAAATTTGGCGTCTAGATGATACAGCTGGTGGTGTGCTGGAGGTAGATGCGACACTGCCTGCTATATCATCATCCCTGCCAGTGGAGGCTGCCAACAGGTGACGAGTGACTATAGCAGGGCCAGGAACAGACTGATGTGCAGGTGGAGCAGGTGGAGCAGATGGAGCATGAGGAGAAGCGCGAGGAGAACTAGGAGGCCGACTGACCAATCTTTGGCCCTTTTGTGGGTTCTTTAAATGCTCCTGCCAATGGGCCGAGTGGTGGGTTGTCAAATGCCTGTTTAGGCAGCTTGTACCCAGGTGGTTGACATTTTTGCCACGTTTTATACCCTTCTTACAAATCTTGCAGATCGCAACTGTTTTATCTGCATGGGATGTCTCAAAAAAGGCCCAGCAAGATGAGGTGTGTATAGTGGCCCGGGAGACAACAGGTGTGGCCTTAGATGGAGTAGGCCGTCTGCTCTCCCCTCTTGCTTGCTCTGCCTCCTCCTCAACCTCAGACCCAACATCTGACTCCATCAAAGACTGAGCATCAGGCCTGGCCTGGGAGACAACAGGTGCGGCCTTAGATGGAGCGGGCCGTCTGCTCTCCCCTCTTGTTTGCTCTGCCTCCTCCTCAAACTCAGACCCAACATCAGACTCCATAAAGGACTGAGCATCAGGCTGGAGTAGATGGCCGACACTGTGGTCAAACAGCTCAGCTGACTCCTCTGCCATGTCTGAAATTGGGTCTAAGGGAGGACATGAGGTGGACATGGACTCATCTGTATTTGTTCTGACAACTGCAGAAGACTGACCACTTTTCTCTGCCTGGGTCACTGTAGTTGCAGATGATGCCGATGATGAGGGTTTGTTCATATAGTCCACCACCTCCTGTACATACTGTGGACGTATAGCTTGGCCACTGCCGGAGAACAATCCAAATGGTGGCCTGGCTGAGGACTGACCACCACGTCCACCCCTGCCTCTAGACACCCTAGAAGCTGTGCCCCTTTCCGCAGCAGGGCCACGTATGCCTTTTCTTGGTCTACCAGGCATATTTCTCACTGATGCGTTGGCAACTGTGTGCGGTGAAAAACGCACACTGCTATGCGACCCACAGTTGTCGCTGGATACAGCACAGCAGATGTGTCACGCACAGTAGCAAAGCCTTTTGCACAGTGGACCTAACGCTTTGAACAACAGGCGTTAGGTTGTCACTGATGCGTTGGCAACTGTGTGCGGTGAAAAACGCACACTGCTATGCGACCCACAGTTGTCGCTGGATACAGCACAGCAGATGTGTCACGCACAGTAGCAAAGCCTTTTGCACAGTGGACCTAACGCTTTGAACAACAGGCGTTAGGTTGTCACTGATGCATTGGCAACTGTGTGCGGTGAAAAACGCACACTGCTATGCGACCCACAGTTGTCGCTGGATACAGCACAGCAGTTGCGTGTCACGCACAGTTGCAAAGGCTTTTGTACAGTGCACCTAACGCTTTGAACAACAGGCGTTAAGTTGTCACTGATGCGTTGGCAACTGTGTGCGGTGAAAAACGCACACTGCTATGCGACCCACAGTTGTCGCTGGATACAGCACAGCAGATGTGTCACGCACAGTAGCAAAGCCTTTTGCACAGTGGACCTAACGCTTTGAACAACAGGCGTTAGGTTGTCACTGATGCGTTGGCAACTGTGTGCGGTGAAAAACGCACACTGCTATGCGACCCACAGTTGTCGCTGGATACAGCACAGCAGTTGCGTGTCACGCACAGTTGCAAAGGCTTTTGTACAGTGCACCTAACGCTTTGAACAACAGGCGTTAAGTTGTCACTGATGCATTGGCAACTGTGTGCGGTGAAAAACGCACACTGCTATGCGACCCACAGTTGTCGCTGGATACAGCACAGCAGATGTGTCACGCACAGTAGCAAAGCCTTTTGCACAGTGGACCTAACGCTTTGAACAACAGGCGTTAGGTTGTCACTGATGCGTTGGCAACTGTGTGCGGTGAAAAACGCACACTGCTATGCGACCCACAGTTGTCGCTGGATACAGCACAGCAGTTGCGTGTCACGCACAGTTGCAAAGGCTTTTGTACAGTGCACCTAACGCTTTGAACAACAGGCGTTAAGTTGTCACTGTATTTTGCTGCCTAGCAAGCACGTATACCTGCTGTGATAGAGCAGCACTGTGCCACGTGCTCACTAAACAGAACCCTCACACTTTCCCTACAGAAACTAAATTTTCAAATCTAACTAATGTAGTACAAAGTTCCCTAACTACACTAGATATCCCTTTCCACTAAATAGAAAGCTCCATACAGCAGAAGACTGACACTGTCCCTTAAGTTTTTTTTTTTTTTTTTGTAACTCTAAGAACCAGCACAATCGCTGTATCTAACTACACTGGCTGTAAGCTAAATACAATTCTGCTATATGGAGCTTTAGAACCACTCGATATGTAGGAAATGTAGTGTAGCAAGCAGGAGTCAGACAGAACTGCTTCAACTCTCTTCAACAGGCTCTGGATAACTGTGCTAGGGGTTAGGCGGGGCCATCTTATATAGTGTGGGGCGTATTCACTCCTGATTGGCCTCTGGTCCCCGTAGTCACTCCAATCACGTTCCTAGGAGACTCCTGCCCCCTCATTGGCTTTTGCAGACGTTTCTGGGCCAATCACGGGCTTTTAAAGCCCAGTTCCTGTCCCAGTGCATTTTGGGCGGTTCTGGTGGCCGAATACCGAACTTTTGCCGCAAAAAGTTCGGTATTCGGCCGAATATCGAACATCCAATGTTCGGGTCGAACCGATGGTCGACCCGAACCGTTCGATCATCCCTACTTGTAACTGCTGATGTGACGTCTTTATACACCATAATTCCACACAAGATGGGATATGAAGCGGTGAGCACCTTTTTAGACATCAACCAAGATATACCTGTGGCACAAAAAAAGTTTATTTTAAACCTTTTAACCTTTGGCATGGAACATAATTATTTTTATTATAATCAACAATTCTACCTCCAACGTACAGGCGTAGCCATGGGAGCTAAGTTCGCTCCTAGTGTAGCGAACCTCTTTATGGCTCTATGGGAAGATCGCAATATCTTTTCCAATCGAGCCAGAGAACTTGTATTCTGGAGGCGCTACATAGATGATACGCTGTTCATTTGGAAGGGTAGTCAAGAATCGTTAAAAGTTTTTATGGACCAGCTAAATTGCAACAGTTGGGGAATTAGATTCTCATACAAAGCGAGCCCCAAATCTGTGAATTTTTTAGATCTTGTGATTTTAAGACACGGCTCAGGTTTTATTACTAAGATGTATTTTAAACCTACTAACAAGAACGGTTTTATAACCATGGATAGTTGCCATCACCCTAATTGGTTGAGATCGGTCCCAAAAGGACAATTTAAGAGGATCAGACGTAACTGCACACAAGAGTCAGATTTTAAAGAACAAGCCAATGTCTTGAGACAAACATTTTTAGAAAAAGGATATAAGCCACAAACACTGGACCAAGAAATAGAACAAGTTTGTCAACAGACCCAAGAAGATTTGATTGTACCAAAATTGGCCCATCAAACCAACAATCCTCATTCAAAATTTGAGTTTGCCTTTGTTACCCACTTTTCTCATAACTATAGGTGGCTCAATTATGTTTTCAAGAAACACTGGAGCATTCTCCAAGGAGATAGAATTTTAGGACCTTCTTTGCCGGAAAAACCTAATATGATCTACAGGAAAGCAAGGAACTTAAGAGAGCTAATTGCCAATAATCCAGTAGAAAAACCAATAGAACCAAAATTCTTCCCGAACATGAAAGGATTTTATCCATGTAAAAATTGCCAGATTTGTAGAGAAGCTAAGACTCTACGAACTAATAAGTTCACATCTACCACCACTGGAAAAGAGTACGCCATTAAAGAATTTATTACTTGCCACACTAAGGGAGTCATTTATTTACTCCAGTGTGGGTGTGGCCAAGAGTATATTGGGAGAACCATACGTACTGCCAGTATTCGGGTAGGGGAACACCTTGCTAACATCAGAAAAGGGTTCCCAGGTCACAGTGTCTCCTTACATTTCTCTAAGTGCCATCACAAAAATCCGAAAAATCTGAAAATTATAATGATTGAGAAATATATGCCACACTGGAGGGGAAGTAACATGAAAAGATCCATCTCAAGAAGGGAAACCTTCTGGATTTATGAGATGAAATGTTACAGGCCCTGGGGACACAACATAGAATGGGATATCAACGCCCATATAAATAACAGTTGATACCTTTGTTTAGTCTTTTATTCACTCACATATATACATTTTAACCTTTTAATAAAGATAAGATGTAATTTGTATTTAATACATTTTAATATTTTAATATTATCTATTTATATTTTAATTATTTTAATCATGTATACATCTTTGTTGTTAATTTATGAGACCTTGGGTGTCCCTATTTAACATTCCCCCATTTTTCTGAAGCTGCATATGTATTTTATATATGTATATTTACACAGGAATTAGGGGACTTGCATGCTTCTGGAGTCCCTAAAGGAGTCATCTAGATTGGGCCAAAATTTTGCTAATTAATTTGGATCCTTTCCTATATGGGGAAACAACAAATAATAGTAAGGTTTGAAGTCCTTTTATAAGAATTTGCTATGTCAATTGGAACTGACTCCTTCACACATTCATTGCGGACACCGGAAGCAGCAATCACCATAGAGCTTCTTAAGGACGGACGTGGCGGCGCGCCCTTCCCTCCTGTCTCAGTAGAAGCCTTTTGAGAAGAAACGCCGTAAGAGAGGAGGCGAGTCGTGCCGCCACGGACGTCACACAGAAGCCCGGTCTGCAGCCGGGATCTGTGTAGTTGCCTGTCACCCTCGCTCGAACTCCCCTGGTACATGTAAGTGTATTACTTGTTCAATAAACGTTATTTAAGGGGATATCATGCTATGGTCTCTTTTCTATCTGTCCCACACATGCGATTTGTGAGAGTTAAACAGAGGATAAGAACCTCCTAGCAGGAAGCGGGATACATTGCCTGGCAACTGAAAATTACTGGATCCTATCTGTGCCTGTTTTTTTCCCATCATTTGGTAAGAGGCCACCCTCATTCTACTGCGGGGTGATTCTTTCTTGGATATCTTTGTCCACCATCTAGCAGCTAGATTATCTTTCTGCCTTTAACTCCAATTACCTCTGGTAAGGAGGGAAGCTAATTGGTGATGGGATATATTATCACAGAGCACTGGATACAGCACTTTTAGTTCATCTTTGAGTTTTCATCACTTGGTGGAGAACATTACGGAATTTATTTATTGATTCATTTTGGATGTGTTTTTCACTGTAAATCACACACGTGGTGATATTGCACATAGTGAATGACATCACATTTTGGACTTTGGTTCCTCATACATACACGGATTGTTGTACATATTTGTGTATTTTGCTATTTTATTTATTGTATTTATTGTCACAGTTATTATTGTATATGTTTTGCCACATAATTTGTGAATTATTGATTTATAGCGCACCTTCATTTATTAACGATTATTAACACTATACACAGTTCAGGTAGCAGCTTTAGTTATCAGCGCACCCTCAAATCACTACATTAATTCTTTTCCCATACCCTTGCTGTTTGTTTCAATTTGTCATTCCATTCACGACTGTTTTTGCTGTTTTTGAGTATTGTTGCTTAACACTTATTCAGGGGAGGGCTGGGAAGGGGGGCAGGGTGGCAATTGCAAAACTGCTCTGATGCAAAAAGGCCACCCTCGGGGCTGGATTAATGTAGGGGCCAGACGCTGTATACAGCTGCTGGTCGCCACTACACAATGTTATATTTGTAGAGCTGCAGCAGAGCGGTATGAGTGTGCAGAGTATCCGTTATAAAACCAGGTGGGCATGGATGGCGAGCTGATTCGATAGTTCAAAAAGCCACTTGACTGGACTTGCCCCCCAGGCCTAAGGTTGCCAGCCCTCCCCTGCACTTATTCATGGTTATCAGTCATTCCTCCGTATGTTACTATGAGGCCTTGACTAATATGTAACAGTCTAGAAACATCCCTCGTAAATTTTTTCCTGGTATGTTTTGTGTATTCAAAGTTCATGTACGATGCCTTACACTGATCTCATTGTCATTCAATGTAGTCATAGATGTGTCTATTGTAGAATTTTGTATGCTTTATACTTTATAATAAGCATGTTAAATGAAAAAAAATATATATTTCTTGATCAATTTAGGCCAATATGTTTTCTGCTAAATGTTTTTGGTAAAAAAAAAAATATATCATTAAGCGTTTATTGATTGGTTTGCACAAAAGTTATAGCATCTACAAACTATGGGATGTATACTGGAATATTTATTATTTATTTTTTACTTGTAATGGTGGCGATCAGTGACTTATAGCAGAATTGCGATATTGCAGCGGACACTAACTGACACGTTTGACACTTTTTGGGACACGGTGACACTTACACAGTGATCAGTGCTAACAATATGCACTGTCACTTTACTAATGTCACTGACTGGGAAGGGGTTAAACATATAGGGCAATCAAAGGGTTACATTTGTGTCTAGTCAGTGTTTTGGTGTACTATGTGAAGTGCTTTTACAAAGGCAAGTAATGGGTTTTATTCCCTGCTCCCAGGGAAAGAAAATTCATTACTTCCCTGCTGTCAATACAGGGCTCTGCCTTGTTCAAATAGGCAGGGAATCTGTCCTGTGAAAATTGATAACGATCGCGGGAGTCAGCCAATGGATTACTGCGGGCACCAAATGATCATCAATTTACACAGGACAGAGCCCTGCCTATGTAAACAAGGCAGAGCCCTATCCTTTCAGTGGGGAAGTAATGGATTGATGGATGATTGACATCTGCTGTGTTTAATCACAGCACAGCGGGTCGCCGACGATATCTAAGTTAAACGGTCGGCAAATGTTTAAGTTGATACCACTAGCTTATTTAGCTATTTTATCTCTACTACTTTCACCACTCAATTATAGTCTATCACTGCTACACAAAAAATATTGTCTTAAAAAGACTACCTATAAAATGCTTTAAAAAAAAAAAAATCAATGATATAGGGCTGCTTCTGCAGTATATTATTATTATTATTATTATTATAATACAGGATTTATATAGCGCCAACAGTTTGCGAGGTGCTTTACGATGTGAGGGAAGGCAATACAGTTACAATACAATTCAAAATAGGAGGAACTAGAGGGCCCTGCTCGTTAGAGCTTACAATCTAGAAGAATATAAGCCAATAAAAAATGTCAGAGAAAACTAAATTATAACATATGCAATTTATGTGATTCCACAATTTGGTGTTATTTATGCTGTCCCCAAAAATCATAATGTTCTGTAAAACCACATACAGCTTTGAGGTATTCCCCAAGCAAGTCATTCAAAGGAATTTCATATTTTTAATGTTCACTTTTTGCCCGCCCGAGAAAAACCTTTGGCTCACTGATTCTTTAATTTTTTTTTACACTTTTGCATGCTCCCCATGACTAAGCTCCGGGGGGGGGGGGGGGGGGGCGAAACACATTGGGGGCATGGCCTGGCGGGTGCCCGCGGTTAAAGGTTGTTCTTCCTGTTATCATACTACTCGTGTGGATGTGCAGCATCGGGGATCCCTTTCCTCCTCTCTATAATGGTTACAGGAGCTCTGACAAGCTCCACTCCCTCTCTGGCACTCCAGCAGCAGCGGATGCATTCACCATCCATATTGCTCCCTGAACCAGCACACATGCCTGAGTAGCACACTAATTCTTTCAGGGGTCAAAATATTTTTTGTCCTATTAGCTCAAAAAAGAGCTATTACTGATTTCTACGTAAGTTTCAACTCTTATTGATTTCAATGGGCTTCAGATTCCGCATCCAAGTTAGGTTCAAAAACTTACCCCAAATCTGAAATGGAGCATTCAGCTCAACTTTACTAAGTACTTATGTTAATGGGCTTTTTTTTTATGACAAAACTGCTTCTCTATACAGGTCAACAGGAAAGCAAAATCAGCTTAAAGCAGAATGAGGCAGCTTAGAAATGGGTCAAATATAAGTCAATACATTTGTAAATAAACAGTGAATGATCTAAAACTGAAGTAGAATTTAAGCAGAATACAGCAGAAAGCAAACTTGCATTTGGCTATTGATAAATGTGCAGAACCAAAATAAAAATCTGTACTTTCCTTGCCTTCTTACACTGAAATAATTGATTTTACCATGTTTAAAGGAGATATATGGGGTTAAAAAAAAAATAATAATAAACATCCATACCTACATATATGCTGCAGTTATTTCACATCGGCTCTAAGACCGAGACCTGAACCAAGTCCTCACATCTCTCAGTTCTTGGTCTGCTCAGATTAGAGAGTGGTGAATTCCAGTGACTGCTCTCCATTCTGCTTTTCCAGTGCTTACTGAAGTGCTGGGCTGGAAAAGGAGTAGGCGCAGAGAGCCATAGCTAGCTGTCAATCAGGTAGCTGGGTGAATCCCAATAATATTGTTGGGATCCTTCGAGGGCCTGGAGTGGCTCACATCAGCTTACAGTGGGCAATAGCCCACTAAAAGCTGACTCTGGGTTGCAGGAGAGCAAATGTAAATGCACTCCTGTGACCCACAAGAGACGTATGGCCAAAAAAGATTTGATAACTTTGTGAAATCATTATTAAAAAAAAAGCAGAAAGTCTTTATAATTTTGTTAAATCTGTTTTTAAAACTATATTTTCTGGAATATTTGTCAATAGATGACAATATTTGAGTGAAGAGTAACCTTGACATTTGAGCCAAAAGTGAACATAACATTTTTCTGGTTGCCAGTTATCGTTAATTTTTTGTTCCATACTTCCTGCAAATGTTCTTTAGTACGGTCATGTACAGTATAATTCTTAGTCTAAGGGCTCTTTCACACGGCCGCTCCGCTTGTCCGCAAATCATCCTATTTTTTTGCGGATGATTTGCGGATATAATGTAAGTCAATGGCACTGCGGATGTCAGCGGAATACCATCCGCTGACATCCGATTTTCCTCCTTTCAGTTCTGTTCCATTTTTTTGGAATGGAACAGAACCCTATTTTTTCATCCGTGTAAAAAATGGAAAGGAAGGAAAATCGGATGTCAGCGGTGTCATCCGCTGACATCCGCAATGCCATAGACTTACATTATGTCCGCATATCATCCGCAAACGGATGGGATGATATGCGGGCATACGGAGCGGATGACACAAATGTCATCCGCTCCGCGAAAAAAAAAAGTCCCGCAGCGGACAAAAGCAGCAGAAGCGGCCGTCTGAAAGAGCCCTAAAGCTGGTTATGTTAGTCAGGCTGAAAAAAATAGGTCTACAGAATCCAACCAATATAGAAAAAAAAAAAAAGAAAACCTAAATCAGACGCTACTTGGATTGGTAATCTACAGTGGTAATACCTGGGCTTTTTTTCTGCGGGAACTTGCCAAAACAGCGTTGGGCACCTCTGTCAGGCAGCATCATTTTTTTTATATAGCTTGCTTTATGCTGCTGGCGTTCCAGAATGAGCTAGCAGCCTCATAAGCCAACACAGCTCCTATAGTGCCGGCTGAAGCCGTAAGAGTGTGGAGGGCGGAGTGATATCAGCTGCACTCCTGTAGCAGAGCAGATGTTCCTGTGAGGAAGAGCTGCCATGTGGTGACCTGTCTTGAGACTCTTGACGTCTCACTGCCTGAGGTACATTACATGCCTGCCTGCCTGAGGTAAGTACATGGATTTTGGCAATTATTTAAACTGTCAGTGTTGCTGCTGGATGAATATAGATGCTGCCTGGATATCTAATAATGCTGCCTAGATAGTGGCCAGTCTCTTGCTGTATGCAGAGACTGTCTCTTGCTGTATATGGGGACCGTCTCTTACTGTATTTGGGGTGCTGTCTCTTGCTTTATATGGGGACTGTCTCTTACTGTATATGGGGCCTGTCTCTTTCTGTATATGGGGTGCTGTCTCTCGCTGTATATGGGTAAATGTCTGTTGCTGTATATGGGCCCATCTGTTGCTGTATTTGGGGACTGTCACTTACTGTATATGGGGACTGTCTCTTGCTGTATATGGGGACTGTCTCTTGCTGGATATGAGTGACTGTCTCTTGCTGGACATTGAGACTGTCTCTTGCTGGATATGGGAGTAACTAGAAGTGCATCTGAATTTACTTTGGTAAGCACTGGATATTTCTAATGTTTTGTACATTTTACTGAATTGCTTTTTATTAACAAATTCCATACAAATTACCTTGTATATATACCCCAAATGATACTTGCTTCCCTGTTCTCAAAAGGGGCGGAGCTATGATGTGTTTAGGGGTGGAGACAAGAGGTGGTTCTAGGGGTGGGTAGGTGGTGGAGACAGGCATGACCTAGGGGAGGGGAGTGAGTTCCTGCAACTTTTCTCTGAGAAAAAAGTCCTGGTTATTACACATAAATAATAATAGTTTATTTGAATCCAAAACTGGTATAGAGGCACACACGGGTCTTGGAGTGGAGATAAATCAGAGCAGCAGTGTTTTTATTGTCAACTTTTCGATGGGGCTCAGTCTATCTTTCTCAAGATGATAAAATATTATAGTCTATGCTACATCTCTTATAATAAAGAAGCTTTTCTGTAGGTGGATGTAAAGAGTATCAATTTTCCTTTCTAATAACCTTAAATAATAATTTCAGGCATCAGAATGTTATACATAGTTTCTTTGGTTCAGCTTGTACCAATGTAATCATGTATGTACCATACCTGGCCAATGTCCCCAAAATATGGAAATCACTGAAGTAAGCACTGCTGCTTCAGTGAACACCACTTGTTTCAGGGTCCCACCGAGCAGCTTTTTTCCTGCATTGTGAACATAGGTCAACCACTCAACATCAGCCCCATTCAGAGAATCTTTAAATTTTCTTAATTAATGCAAAGCATTTTCTGTGTGCACTAGGTTCATAGTGTACTGTTGACACCCCACCAAGGTGTACAAGTACCAAGTACCAGTGCACTAGAGCTAAGTCTTCTATGATAGTCCCAGAAGCTGGAAACAATCTGCCACCCTCAGAAGAAGAAAACCAACTGTAGATTCAAACCAGCGCTTATGGAAAAGTGTTAGTCTCAAAACAATTCATGAAGTGTTCCCTCAATACATCCCTTATTAGCTTTTGTGTCCAATATAGTGCATATATTCAGATCTTAAATGTCTATTGCTCTCTTCATTTTTATTCATAAGGTGGGTTTCCAATTCAAAGCCCTACCCCATTTAGCCCTCCTAATAATACTATGTGTGCTCACATTCAGATAAGTGTGATGAAACACCCTTTTTGCCTCCAAAATAAGCCTCCATATTTAAGCATGCAACAACATGCATATCACTTAACCATTGTGACATACAGTGGTGATCGAACGTTTGGGCACCCCAGGTAAAAATTTGTATTAATGTGCATAAAGAAGCCAAGGAAAGATGGAAAAATCTCCAAAAGGCATCAAATTACAGATTAGACATTCTTATAATATGTCAACAAAAGTTAGATTTTATTTCCATCATTTACACTTTCAAAATAATATAAAACAAAAAAATGGCGTCTGCAAAAGTTTGGGCACCCTGCAGAGTTAATATCTTGTACTGCCCCTTTGGCAAGTATCACAGCTTGTAAACGCTTTTTGTAGCCAGCCAAGAGTCTTTCAATTCTTGTTTGAGGTATCTTTGCCCATTCTTCCTTACAAAAGTCTTCCAGTTCTTTGAGATTTCTGGGCTGTCTGTCACGCACTGCTCTTTTTAAGGTCTACCCATAGATTTTCAATTATGTTGAGGTCAAGAGATTGTGAAGGCCATGGCAAAACCTTCAGTTTACGCCTCTTGATGTAATCCCCCTTGGATTTCAAGGTGTGTTTAGGATCATTTTCCATTTGTAGAAGCCATCCTCTCTTTAACTTCAGCTTTTTCACAGATGGCATCAAGTTACCATCCAAAATTTGCTGAAATTTTCTTGAATCCATTTTTCCTTCTACTCGTGAGATGTTCCCTGTGCCACTGGCTGCAATACAACCCCAAAGCATGATTGATCCACCCCCATGCTTAACAGTTGGACAGGGGTTCTTTTCATAAAATTCTGTGCCCCTTCTTCTCCAAACGTACCTTTGCACATTCTGGCCAAAAAGTTCAATTTTAACCTCATCGGTCCACAGAACTTGTTTCCAAAATGCATCAGGCTTGTCTATATGTTCATTTGCAAAGTTCAAACGCTGATTTTTGTGGTGAGGACGTAGAAGAGGTTTTCTTCTGATGACTCTTCCATGAAGACCATATTTGTACAAGTATCTCTTTATATTGGAATAGTGAACCACAACTCCAGTGTCTGCCAGATCTTTCTGGAGGGATCATGTAGTCAAACGTGGGTTTTAAATTGTTTTTGTCACAATCCTGCGAGCTGTTCTGTCTGATATTTTTCTTGGTCTTCCAGATCTTGCTTTAACTTCCACTGTTCCTGATGACTGCCATTTCTTAATTATATTCCGAACAGAGGATATTGACATCTGAAAACGCTTTGCTATCTTCTTATAGCCTTCTCCAGCTTTGTGAGCGTCAACTATTTTCAGTTTCAGTTTTCTAGACAACTGCTTAGAAGATCCCAGTGCATGCTATAAATTCTGGAGGGTGCCCAAACTTTTGCAGATGCCATTTTTTTGTTTTCTGTAATTTTGAAAGTGTCAATGATGGAAATAAAATCAAACTTTTGTTGACATATTATAAGAATGTCTAATCTGTATTAATTTCGATCCCCATTGTACACACCGAATCCAGGTGTCCAGCAAAAAGTCACTCCATACACCTTACCAAACACATTTGTTTGTAAACACTTCTCTCTCCACTTACTTCAAAAAGGGTCAAAATCTTCCACTACAGTCTTGCTCCATTTCCCCATGTAATAATATCATAAAAGTTACATGGTGCAGTAATTTCCTATACAGCAACTATTTATTAAGTCACAAATGCACTTACTAACAAACTATGGTAGTAGAAGAATTATTTTGGATAAAACGCATCGGAAGTGACGTCAGAAACAGAAGTGACGTCATCACACAAACCATCTTGAGAGTAGTTTGCATGCTAATTTTACAATAGTTTGTTTGTAAGTGCATTTGTGACTTAATAAATTGTTGTTTTATAGGGAATTACTGCACTATGTGAGAATTTGAGTATTTTTAATTTTTAATTAGCTAAAGCACTATATAGTTTTTTTTTTATTGTTTTTTTTTTTAAGAGTATCACTTGGAGAAGAAAGGATTACCCTACAAATTGGAACCCCATCTTATGAATAAAAATCAAGAAAGTAAGAGACAACTAAGATCTGGATATATGCACTTTATTGAACACAAAGGTTACTAAGGTATGCATTGATGAGACACTTCATGGATGGTTATGAGACTTTTCCATAAGCGCTGGTTTGAGCCTATGGTTTATAAGACACCAATGCCTAAATGCCTGGAATTCTTCTTTAAAGTGAACAACTTTCCACAAAGCTTATTATATAAACCACTTACAGTATGTACTTTGCATTATCATATCCATCCTCATCCCTCTCACTTTCAGCACTATTGCCAGCAATATTTTTACATTTTTGCAAGTAATAAAATGCACATTGTAATCCTAAAAATGACTTAAACTCTATAATATATATTTTGTGAAAGCGGAGACCATGTAGAATAAAGTTTCAGCAGTTGCAATCATTATGTCGCAGAATATGAGAATAACTGTTTATGAAACACATATTTTTCGATTAGTAATGGATATTTTAAAACTAATTTTTGTACGCACAAACACAAAATAATACCAGTTTTTGGTAACATCTAACAGATGAGGTTGAATTGAGTAAAAAAAAGAAAATGTCAAGCCCTAAAATTGCGTGTGTCTGTGAAATGGCAAAACAGCTCTCAGTTTTTAATGTCCTTACCACTCATCAGTTTAGAGTTAGAATTCTATTGGACAAAAAGCATCGGAAGTGATGTCAGACGCCGGAAATGACATCATCACACACACTGGAAGTGCCGCAATGGCCATCTTGAGAGTGGTTTACAAGCTAATTTTACCATAGTTTGTTTGCAAGTGCATTTGTGACTTAATAAATAGTAGTTGTATAGAGATTTACTGCACCATGTGAGAAATTGAGTATTCTTCATTTTTAATTATCTAAAGCACTACAGTGCTTCGCAAAAGTATTCACCCCCCTTGAACTTATTCAACCTTTTGCCACATTTCAGGTTTCAAACATAAAGATATAAAACTGTAATTTTTTGTGAAGAATCAACAACAAATGGGACAAAATCATGAAGTGGAACGAAATTTATTGGATATTTCAAACTTTTTTAACAAATAAAAAACTGAAAAATTGGGCCTGCAAAATTATTCAGCCCCTTTACTTTCAATGCAGCAAACTCTCTCCAGAAGTTCAGTGAGGATCTCTGAATGATCCGATGTTGACCTAAATGACTAATGATGATAAATAGAATCCACCTGTGTGTAATCAAGTCTCCGTATAAATGCACCTGCACTGTGTCTCAGAGGTCCATTTAAAGCGCAGAGAGCATCATGAACAACAAGGAACACACCAGGCAGGTCCGAGATACTGTTGTGGAGAAGTTTAAAGCCGGATTTGGATACAAAAAGATTTCCCAAACTTTAAACATCCCAAGGAGCACTGTGCAAGCGATAATATTGAAATGGAAGGAGTATCAGACCACTGCAAATCTACCTGAAAGCAAAGCCTGAAATGTGGCAAAAGGTCGCAAAGTTCAAGGGGGGCCGAATACTTTCGCAAAGCACTGTATATATTTTCTTTTGTTTGTTTGTTTTTTGGAGAGTATCACTTGGCAAAGAAAGGATTAACCTTAAAATTAGAACCCCACCTTATAATAAAAAATCAAGAGAGTAAGAGACTTTTGAGATCTGGATAAATGCACTTTATTGAACACAAAGGTTACTAAGGAATGTATTGAGTGAATATTTCATGGATGGTTATAAGACTAACACTTTTCCATAAGCGCTGGATTAAATCTACAATTTATAAGACACCAATGCCTGAAATTCTTCTTTAAAGTGAACAATTTTTGACAAAGCTTATTATATAAACCACTTACAGTATGTATTTTGGGTTATTATATCCAACCTCAACCCTCTCACTGCCAGCACTATTTTTGCATTTTTTGAAAGTAATAAAATGCATATTGTAGACCTGAAAATTTCATTAAACTCCATAACATTATATATTTTGTTAAAGCATAGACCATGTAGAATAAAGTTGCAACAGTTGCAATTTTTATGGCTCACAATATGAGCATAACTGTTTATAAAGTGTATATTTTTAGTTTAGTAATGATTTAAAAGTAAAATTTGTTTTTGTATGCACAAACACAATATAATACCAATTTCTGGTAAAATCGAACAGATTTGATTGCATTGAGTAAAAAAAATGTCAAGCCATAAAATTGTGTGTGTCTATGAAATGAAAAAATATATAGTACTCAAAACTATGCATAGGTGATGTTTTAAATGTCCTTACAGCTCATATGTTTAAAGTCAGTTATGAATAAGGACCCTAGAATCATTGCTCTCATTCTAACATGCAATATTATATCTAACATGTATGCAATTGCTGTTTTTGTACATGGGACATCTGATATGTGCAATTATGTATATATGGGTTTGTACGGAGGGGCAGGAGGCTTTTACATTTTTATTCCGGCATTTTTTCTTTTCTTTTAACTTAACTTTATTGCTTTTGC
The DNA here is from genome assembly GCF_965119305.1 of Pelophylax lessonae. Classification (NCBI taxonomy): domain Eukaryota; kingdom Metazoa; phylum Chordata; class Amphibia; order Anura; family Ranidae; genus Pelophylax; species Pelophylax lessonae. Next base: position 590,905,801 of record NC_138768.1, read on the forward strand.
AAAGGTGCTGATCAGCCCCCTGTGTGATAACAGTGCGGGTGATTTTTTTTTTTCTTTTTAAATAAGACATCAACAGTATATTAGACCCCTAATGTCACCCCTAAACTTTGATGAAGCTAATGGAGAACAGACTATGCTCCTTTAGTTTCTTCACTGGCCACAGCATTTGGGGACTGACATCTTTTAAATTGAAAGTGATGAGAGCTCATTTTTCCAGATTCATTCTAGCTTGGGGAGATTAGAAACATTGGGTTAGCCTGTGATACATGGCAGGGAATGGTGGGTCTGGGGAGAGGGTTGCATGTTACTGCACACATGGAATTGATTAGGCAGATGTCACTTCCACTAGAAAATGATGATTGGCTGAACAAATGTAATCAAAATCCCGGCTGCTACATGAAATGAGAATCTGTACATGTCTGTGCTGCTGCTGATGTATGACATACATTAGTAGCAGGGACAATGTTAAATGCCTCTTCTAAAGGTAAAATAGATTTAGTTCAGTTAACCCTTCCTTAGTTTTGAGATAATCCATGGCCCTTTAATATTTATCTGCCCATATTCATCGAACCTTAGCCTTCTTTTTGGAGCAAATGCTATCATGAGCGAATACAACCAAACCAGTTTGGTTGAGAAGAGACTAAAGCAATCAAAATGCTATACCAAAAGACAAGATATTCAAAGCATCATATAAGCTTGCATCTTTAATAACTTAAAGTTATTGTAAACCAAGGGCATAAAATATTAAAAAAAAAAGTATTTCTCTCTCTATTGTGTTCTTGTCCAAACTGAGATTACTAAGTGTCATTTCTGTCTGCTGCTTCATTCCTCTGCTATCAGCATGAATCACTTCTGATAAGTTTTCCTGACACCAAGAGAAACAAGATGATAGGGGAGGAATCTCCAGCTAATTGACAGTCTCAGCTCTGTTCCTGTGTGAAGAGGCGTGCGTCCTTTCCCTCCTATCAGCTCTCAGAGCTCTCCCCACTGAGCTCTGCTGAGTGTAATTTCAGCCCCCTTTTTTTCTGACAGCTCAGACAAGCTTCATACATTCTGGACTTTGAATGAATGGCTGTGGAGAAGAGAAGACTGCAGATAAACCGGTACAACTGATGTAGAAGAATTTGTTTAATCTCTGTGTTACCTATCTTACCTGGGGCTATTCACGTCACTGGGTATATGCAAGGGTTTACAATCACTTTAAAGCGGAGTTCCACCCAGGGGATACTTTTTTTAATAAAAATACCCCCGGGACAGTCAGGGCTAGTGCATTCCACAATGGCTAGGCTCTGATCTGTCCCGGGTTGCACTTACCTTTTAGGAGAAATACTTACCTTGAAAAGGTATTCTCCAGCGCTGCCATCTCAGGTGTGGGCAGCTTGAAGCCAGCGCGATCCTCTTGCCCAGAAGCTGTTTAGAAGGGAATGACGCACGCACACCGGAACTGACGTCGGGGCCGGTGCAGGCGCATTGATTCCTGGGAGCGATGACGTTCAGCTCCCAGGAATCATTGCAAAAGCCAGGAAGTGACGAATCGCCGTGGCCGCCGAGGGGAGGAAGAAGGAAGTAAGGTAAGTATATTTTCTCTACAAGGTAAGTAAAAAAAAAAAAAAAAAAATTGCCATTATCCATTTGTTTTTCAGGTGACCCGGAGCGAGAAGATGGAGGTAAGTATAAATTTAGGGTGGAACTCCACTTTAAGTTAGCCAATCAAGGGTATTCCTTAAGCTTTAAACTGTATGCATTAATTGATGGCTAACACTAGATCACTAGATGGCTAAACTAGATCAGGAAATATTAATATAATGTTTATGAGAATCTTTGGTGAGTCTCTTCAAAGAACAGTTATGTAGTTTAAACTTTGTTTAGTAATGCCTGCAGCAGCATATATAAACCTGAATGAAGAAAGTGGATTATTCTGTGATCCCATTAGCTGAATAGACAGCTTTTATTCTCAACGTTAGGAATGCTTTACTTTGTCCCCATAGTTTAAATAATGGAAAGGACAAGCCTATGCAATCTGTTCCTTACACTAAAGCCTTCAGGCTGCTCTACTCTATTGGTTTTATTTTTTTTATTACGTTGAGGCATTATTTATGAGAGTAAAGTATTTAATAACTGTTTGGCTCGCTATTTTTATATTATGGCCATTTGGTTTAGTACATATTGGATACTCTGTTTAACATCGTATGATCATATTTTAAAGTGGAGTTCCACCCAAAAGTGGAACTTCCACTTTAAGCACTCCTCACCCCCTCACGTGCCAAATTTGACATATCATTTTTTTGGGGGGGGAGCGGGTACCTAGTTTTGACAGGTACCCGCTCCAACTTCCTCTCAGGCCACCTAGGTGGCTCGAGTGGAAGTTCTCCTCTCCCCCTCCCCCCCTCCCTCCCTGCAATCTTCTGGAACACATCACAGGTCCCAGATGATTGTCCAACCACTGAGGAAGCTCAGCGCGACTCATGCATGCGCAGTGCGCACCCGGCTGTGAAGCGGTAAGCTGTGACAGCTGGGTGCTCACACTAGAGATGCCGGCGCCGGCGAGATGCGAGAGAGAGGAATGAGGCTTCGGGTGGCCGCAATGCTGGATCGTGGGACAGGTGAGCGTGAATTTATTAAAAGTCAGCAGCTACACTTTTTGTAGCTGCTGACTTTTAATAAACCTAAAAATGACTGGAACTCCGCTATAAAGAATCTATTGTTCAATTCTGAAATAAATAAATAAGTACAATGTAACATAAAAAGTGAACATAAAAGAAAATTGTGCCAAAATCAATAACTAGAAATTAAAGGATAAAAATTAAACACCATTTTACAACTAGATTTGATAAACTTGTTGTGATATATGCAAAACATCAAATGTTAAAATAGAATTGCATCTTATAGGACCTATTTAAAACACATTATAAATTATTAACCAGCACATGTTATAGTTAGATAGCAAATTTGATGGCTAGATTTGTTGTATTAATAATATTGTCACGGAAGAAATTGTAGGAATTTGGAGAAAAAATCTATCACCGCAGATAAAGTTTGCTGTGATATCATGCCCAGGGTAAATTGTAACTGAAGAATGAGCATGGTCTTAAAGGAGTGGTTTAGAGGGACATGTTCTAGCCACCCTTCTGAATGGAGATCCCCACCACCGAGGGTGATTTCAGCGGCATACAGCACCTTAGCCTGCCATTTTTATGTCCACAAGGAGGCCCAGGACACAGGCAACAGATATCTTCGTTATGCAGCTGGCACATGAGGGAATCCAAGATGGTGCCGGAAAGCCACATGGCTCTTCTCCTCCACTGCGGCCTCGCAGGGACCTAGACCAGGAACCGCTTTCTGATATGAAGGACAACTCCATGGACCTCTATCCCTCTTCCGCATCTGATAGAGGTAAGAGGATGGCTAATTCCACCAAAAACACTCTCTTCACTGGGCTGACACTAGCAATGCCCCAGCAGTCCAGCAGGCTGATCACACTGAGCCTTTAGCCAGCTTCCCAGCTAATGACATTCCAGCTACTGAATCCACATAAAAATCAATGCTGGCCTTCATGCTGAACTGCGCTCCTCTATCTCCCAGTTATCTAACAAAAAAGACCATATAGAGAATAGTATGGCACATTTAGAATCCCAAATATCTGAAGTCACTAAGGCACATGATGAATTAGTGGACGAATACGAAAAATAAAATGAAGTGATTTGCAAACTTTAGCTGAAAGTCACCGATCTGGAGGATCGCTTCAGATGCAATAGTATCAAGCTGAGAGGCGTACCGGAAATTGTCAAGCCAAGAGAGATGGTCCCTTATATACAACAATTATTATTGAAGCTAATTCCTTATCTGAATCCTAGGGACCTTCTTGTGGATAGGGCAGATAGGATTCCAAACCCATCCTACCTTCCAGAAACAACACCGAAGGAAAGTTCTCATCAGGGACCACTTTTACCATATGAAGGAGAGGCTCCTAAGAGCCACCATGTCTGACTAGCCTTTACCTCATCCATACACTGGAGTGGCCCTGTATTAAGACATCTCTGCAGTGACTGCACAGATGAGAAAGTAATTTGCTCCTATCACCCAAGCGCTACAAGACCGCAGTATCGTATATTGCTGGGGCTTCCTGACAAAACTCCTGGTCGCGTATCAGAATCAACACTTCACTATCTCCTCTCCCAAAGAAGGTTATAAACAGCTACACAACTAGGGCTTCTCACCCTTGCACCCACTGAACCACCTGCAGAACCAGCCATCTCCCAACTCTAGATCCATCTGATGATACCCTAGCCATTGACACTTAAAGTCCTTTGGTCTCTCCTGCCACAGCTCCTCTTCCCTAAGATAAGATGGTTGGCTTTTCCTTTATTCTTTACAGCGGTTTGTTAAGGTTGATCACCCAGGCGATGAAGTTCTTAACATCCACCTGTTGACTCCTCCTTTTGGCATCTCGGTGCACACCCCAGGGCACATAGTGTGCCAAGCACACGCCAATTTAGTCTTGCTAGTACTGTGTATTTATCTGTTTTTTATATACGGTTATTTGTAACTGTTCATTGGTCACTTTTTTATCTTCTTTTTCTCTGTTATTTTCATCTCCGGGTATCACTTCAGTCTCTTTCTCTCCCCCTTACACCGCAAGGGTCTTCCACCTCTTGTTACGATCTCTCTCCACACCTAGTGACACCGCCAAATGTATTCCCTGATGGCTTTCCGCATATCCACTTTAAATGCTAATGGGCTTCAACAGCCCTTTCAAAAGATTGAGTCTTTGAAAGGAAGTCCTAGCTTTAAAATCCAATGTCTTGTGCGTTCAAGAGATGCACTTTAAGCAAGGCAAGGCCCTTCCCTGCTCTCATCGCCTTTTTCCAAACATTGTTTTTGCAAATTTCAGTAACAAGACTAAAGGCGTCATGATAGCAATATAGAACTCGGTAGCTTTTCAGCTCTGCCATGTAGAATCAGACCCTATGGGTAGGTTTCTTATACTAGATGCCCTGTTCAACAACTTCCTTTAGTCTTAGTTAATGTCTACGCACCAAATTCTCACCATAAACATTTTCTAAAGCTGATTCTCAACAAAATCACCCTGTATCCCAAAGGCCGCTTGATTCTCTGCAGGGACTTTAATGATATCTTCCACCACTCACTTGATACTACAAATACACAGAGAGAGAGACCCACAGCTCTGCCCTCCATTGTACACTTGAAAGACCTATTTGATCCATGGCGGTGTCTGCACGGCGTTCAGAGGGATTACACCTTCTATTCTGTAGCCCGACAATCCTATTCTAGGATTGACCTGTTCTTGACGCATAAATCCCTCTTACAATCCATATCACAAGCTGACATTGGCTTAATCACGTGGTTGGACCACGCTCCAATCACTATTACATTGTCACTCCTACCAGAGGACAAACGACATACCCTTTGGTGTATGAACACGTCTCGTCTCTTTTTAAGCATCCAGACTGTCAGGAAAAAGTAAAACTGGGATTAAAAACATTTTTTGAACTCAATGTTGGCACTATTCAGAATGACCACCTCCTATGGAATTCCCACAAATCTTTTATGAAAGGTATCTTTTTATTAAGTTGGGAGCCCAAGTGAAAAAGGCCCAGTCACAAAAATTGCCAAACTCCTCGATCAAATTCGCAAAGTGGAGAAATCTAACAAGGCCTCGCCTAATATATCCAATAAAAACCACCTGCAGAAACTTAGAGAAGAACTTTGTACCTACCTGCAAGCCTCTTTGATCGATATATTAAACCGCTCCGTATCACATGGTCTGCCCGAGGTAGCAAACTAGGTGCCCTTCTAGCCAAACACATTCAATGCGAAGCAGCATTATCCAAAATATTTTCGATGCAAACGAAACAAGTCTATAACCCTACAGACATAGCGAAATGCTTCAAAGATTTTTATTCTGATCTCTATAGCCCCCCCCCCCCCTCAGATATCTCACCACCAACTCCCTCCCAAATTACAAAATTTCTAGAATTGATCAGGCTTCCCTCTCTTACCGAGGAACAACTCGATTGCCTCAATTCGCCCGACTGAAATAGTGAAGGAGATACACTGGCCCAGATGGCTACTGCAATGAGTATTTAATCCTCACCTATGTAAGGCTTTCAATGTTGTTATGAATACTGGCAAATTTCCCAAAGAGTCATTGGAAGCCCACATAGTAACCATACCAAAGCCAGGCCTCACCATAACCCGGCTAACTACAGACCCATCTCACTCTTAAACACTAACAACATTGAAAGCCTTACATAGGTGGGGATTAAGGACATCTGCAAACATGTTCAAATACTCATTGCAGTAGCCATCTGGGCCAGGAGCTTTGTGAAGGGGAAGGGAGTGTATCGCCTTCAATATTTCAGTTGGGCGAATTGAGGCAATCAAGTTGTTCCTCGGTAAGAGAGGGAAACCTGATCAATTCTAGAAATTGGGTAATTTGGGAGGGAGTTGGTGAGATATCTGAGGGCGGAGGCCTATAGAGATCAGAATAAAAATCTTTGAAGAAGTTAGCTATGTCTGTAGGGTTATAGACTTGTTTTATTTGCATGGAAAATATTTTGGATAACGCTGCTTTGCATTGAATGTGTTTGGCTAGAAGGGCACCTGGTTTGCTACCTTGGGCAGACCATGTCATACAGAGCTGTATAATATATCAATCAAAAGGGGGCGTGGTCGCCGCGAAGCAATATGGATGTCTGAGCTTACAGTTCCGCCCCAGGGAGAGAATCCACATCTATCGGCACCCCAGAATGCCACAGCACAGACCCTTTACCACCACTCAACTCCTCACAGACCCTGCCACCTCCAGCGATGGCCAAAAAGAAGGAGACCAGCCAGCCAGCTTCAACACTCCTTTTTGGCCCAGGACAAGCAGCGGGGGCAAGATTGCGCTGGAGGCTGCTCGCCGGCCTTCTCCAGCGGGACATCTCGCTCCCCACAAAGCCCTCTGCTCCATCCCTCACAAAAAGCAGGACAACCACAGTCTCCTACTGCCTCAACCCCGCTCTCCAGGAGCCCAGTGAAAAGCAAACCCAGGCTATCTGTGGACGTCCACACCGAGGAGGTAAGCAATGGGGATTCCTCCTCCATGAACTCCACCAGGGAACTGTCAGCAAACATAAATGCATTCCCTGCATTTGACCAACCAGTCTCTGAGACTAAACTCAAAGATATGATGATGTCTCTGCATGCTTCTTTACATGCAAATATGCTGGAATGTGTCAGCTCCTTTAAAGTGGAAGTACAGGCCCTGGGGGGACGTCTTGATAAAGTGGAAACCAAGATGAGGGAGTTTGCTGCATCTCACAATGAACTGATAGACTCTCACTATACTCATGAGGAGGAGATAGACAAGCTTAAGTCTAAAATAGCAGACATGGAGGACCGCTCTAGGGGGAACAATGTAAAGATTTAGGGGTGTCCCTGGATCTGTACAGCCTAGCGAATTAGACCAATACGCCCGTGATTTCATCATGGCGGTTCTCCCCTCCACCCCCACTTCTGAACTTGTCATAGACAAGAGGAGCCCGGTGTTACGGTTGTTAACGCATATGCTCCGAACGCGCATCAATTGCGTTTCTGGAGGAAAATATTTCGATTGGTAGCCAAGCACAGAAGGGGCTCCGTGATAGTCTGTGGGGATTTTAACCTCACAGCAGACCCCAAGTTGGACATTTCCTCTACCCTTAAACGCTCACCTCCTGCTTCACACCCTTTGTTCCACGAGGCGGAGATCTTCGATACCTGGAGATGCCTTCACCCAGGGGAAAGGGACTATTCCATCCATTCACAACGCCACAATACTTACTCCAGAATTGACATGATTTTAGTGGATAAACATCTGTTAAAGTGTACCCAAACTTTCGAGAGGCATACCATTACCTGGTCGGACCAGGAATCACGCTCCCCGGGTCCTGCCTTTCTGTGGCGAGCAAACAACCAGGTCCTGGATTCCCCTCAGTATGCCTCTCAAATCCGGACATGTCTTGAGGAGTATTTCAAGACCAATGCAGGATCAGTTTCTGACCCGATCAAGGTTTGGTGCGCCCACAAGGCATTCATACGCGGAATTATCATTAAGTTGTGTGCACAGCTCAAGAGGCAGAGGACGCGGCGGCTTGACCAGCTCCTGGCCAAAATTAACCACCTGGAACCCCTGAACAAATCTTCCCCGTCTCCCCACCTAGCTCAACAATTGTCCAAACTCAGATCTGATCTTAGGGACCTCTTGGTGGAACAACAGGATACATTTTTTAGGGCTCTTAAGTTATCCCATTACTCAGCTGGCAACAAGGCTGGCAAACTATTGGCCAATAAATTAAGAGCAAAACGAGTTAAAAGTAGGATAGCATACCTTCTAGACCCCATTACTAAGACTAAAATCATGAACCCCCAGGATATAGCGGACTCCTTTGCACGCTATTATGGTTCATTATATAACTTAAAGGATGATCCTGACACCCCCCAAACGACAGAACAAACCATTACAAATGTTTTGGCTTCTATCCACCTGCAGCTTCTTTCTCCTACCCAATTACATACCCTAAATGCCCCAATTACAAACCTAGAGGTGAAACAGGCAATTCGCACACTACCCTCTGGGAAATCCCCTGGCCCGGACGGCCTACCCAACCTCTACTATAAAAAGTTTGAGTCTGTTCTCAGCCCACCCTGGGCCTCGGTGTTTGTGGCCGCGGTGTCCTCTGCCTCTCTACCCTCTGAAATGCTTCAGGCTTATGTTGTTACTCTGCCTAAACCTGGGAAGGAACATACATCCCCCCCCCCAATTTTAGGCCAATTTCCCTACTGAATACGGATGTAAAATTATATGCTAAGTATATTGCGTTAAGACTCCACCCTATTTTACCAGACCTGATTAAACCGTATCAGACCGGGTTTGTATGGGGGCGCCAGGCCTCCGATGCAACCAGACGAGTCATAGGGATTATTGACAGGGCTTGGTCCAGTCGGTGCCTTCTCTGCTGCTCTCTTTGGATGCAGAGAATGCATTCGTCCATTGGACTTACATGTCCCGGGTGTTACAAAAATTTGGTTTCAATGGCCCTATAATGTCTGCTATATTAGCTTTGTACTCTACCCCCTCTGCCAGGGTATACACGTCCAACATGCTTTCACAAGCATTTCCCATAACTAATGGAATGAGGCAAGGCTGCCCACAGTCCCCCTCTATATTCAATTTGCTTATCGAACCCCTGGCGGAGGCGGTCAGGTCCTCTGGGGACATCAGGGGCTTCCGCACCAAAACGCAGCTCCATGCAGTCAACTTATTAGCGGATGACCTAATTATCTTTTTTAACTGATGCCGAAAAATCTTTAGCGGCTACGCATTTGCTTTTGCAAAGCTTTAGCCTGGTTTCTTATTACAAGGCCAACTTTACAAAATCGGTAATTCTCCCAATGGGCATGCTCCAGACACTTTGTCATAAACTTCAGAAAATGTACCCCTATTCGTGGAAACAGCACAGTATCCTGTACACTTTGGGAATACAACTGACCCCCAAAGTGTCTCAACTGGCAGAAGCCAATTTCCCTCCTTTGATAACTAAAATAGCACAGGAATGTCATCGTATTTCCAAAACTGAACTCACCTGGTCTGGCCGCCTTGCCTCATTCAAAATGCTTCTCCTGCCTCAAATTCTTTACGTGTTCAGAACATTATTAATTCCAGTCCCTCATAAATTTATCACCGCCTTGCAGGCCACCCTGAAGGGATTGGTGTGGAGGGGCAAATAGCCTAGAAGTGCACACTCCTTCCTCATCAAACACTGGTCAGAGGTGGCATGGGCGTGATTGATATCAAGGACTACCTCTTAGCATCATAATTGGCTCAGCTCAAGCACTGGGTTTCCCCAGCACATCGAACCATATGGAGCAGTATGGAGTCCGAGGTTTACTCCCCCTTGCCTCTGCGATCAGTGCTTTTGGTGGACAAGTGGCGACCTCTGCCCCTGAGGGAACTGCCGGTGTCGGTCCAAGCTTCCCTCTTGGCATGTCGCGAGTTTACCTCCTCTGCACTCAAGCCTCCCCTGAGTGTTAAAGTCCCCATCCCCCTCAATGTATTGGAGCATATATTGCCTCACACTTCCCTCAGAGGCTGGTTTGTCAGAGGAATTGCCACCTTGGAGCACTTATTTCTTGGGGACTCACTGAAGTCGTTCTCCCATCTACAACGGGAATACTCTCTCCCCCAGACTGAATATTACTTGTACCTGCGGGTTTCTCACTTTATCCGCTCCTTACCATCCCCTCATATTTACTTACCCTCACAGGGATGGATGTTCCTGCTAGGAAGCCTGCGATCAGCTAAAGGTACCTCCCTGTTTTATACCTTCCTCCAACACAAATTGGACTACTGTAAAAATACTCCCTTTGTGAAGTGGGAACTGGACATAAAGGAGACCTTTACTGCTGAACAGTGGCAGTCTGCTTTTCGCTCAATTAGGCGGGCCTCCTCCTGTACTAGCCACTGGGAACTATCCCAAAAGATAAATCTACTTTGGTACCTTACACCACGCCGCCTTTCTAAATTCATGCCGAATTACTCACCCTTGTGGGAATCACCTCCATAGGGGACCTCCACAACAACCAATGCATGTACTCTTTCCAAGTTCTGCACACAAAATTTGCCGTCCTCAATCAGGACTCCTACAGGTACCTCAGAATCAAACACACTCTAAATAAGTTACTGTGGTCATCCAATACTCTCACCTCGGACATTCTTCGCTTTCATGAACATCCACCTCCCTCAATTAAAGGAACGCCACACTTCTACTGCTTACTGAATGGAGCAGCGCCTCAACAAAAACGTTTGTACATGGTGAAAAGGGCACATATCCTCCACTTTTCTGCAAGCCAGAACCAGTGGTATTCTGCATCTCACACCACACTAAAGTACTCCAAATGTCTTTCCCACTGGGAATCAGCACAAAAACTCCTTTATCAATAGTATCATACCCCACAGAAGCTTACAAGGTTTTTTTTCCATCATCTTCACCTCTTTGCTGGTGAAACTGTGGTGTGGTGAGCATGCTCAGGTCTCACACAATTCTGGGCAGATATTTATTTATTATATATATTCTTAGGTGAGAACCTCCTTCCCTCATCCAGGGCATTGAAAATGGGTCGTGGATAGGTATTCCAGCATGACAATGACCCAAAAAACACGGCCAAGGCAACAAAGGAGTGGCTCAAGAAGAAGCACATTAAGGTCATGGAGTGGCCTATCCAGCCTCCAGACCTTAATCCATAAGAAAATATGTGGAGGGAGCCAAAGGTTCGAGTTACCAAACGCCAGCCTCGAAACCTTAATGACTTGGTGAGGATCTGCAAAGAGGAGTGGGACAAAATCCCTCCTGAGATGTGTGCAAACCTGGTGGCCAAGTACAAGAAACATCTGACCTCTGTGATTGCCAAAAAAAGTTTTGCCACCAAGTACTAAGTCATGTTTTGGGAAGGGGTCAAATACTTATTTCACTCATTAAAATGGAAATCTTGGCCTCACCTCCAGAAGCCACACGTAACGCGAGGACCTAATGCTTTGAGATCTGCTTGATATGGCTTCTGTACAAGTATGTTTGTGTTGATTGACAATTTGTGATGATTGATATTCTACGGCTCTTCATGCATTGCTATATCTGTTACATGTCTTGTTCATTTGTTCAAAATCAATAAAGTCTGTTTAAAAAAAAAAAAATGGAAATCAATATATAACTTTTTTGAAATGCGTTTTTCTGGATTTTTTTTTTTTTTTTTGTTGTTATTCTGTCTCTCACTGGTAAAATAAACCTACCATTAAAATTATAGACTGATCATTTCTTTGTCAGTGGGCAAACAGACAAAATCAGCAGGGGATCAAATACTTTTTCCCCTCACTTTATATACTATATTACAAAAAGTTTTGGGACACCTTCCTTTACAAGCACATGAACTTAAATGGCACCCCAGTCTTAGTCCGTAGGGTTCAATATTGAGTTGCAGCTATAACAGCTTCAACTCTTCTGGGAAGGCTGTCCACAAGGTTTAGGAGGGTGTCTAAAGGCATGTTTGACCATTCTTCCATAAGCGCATTTGTGAGGTTAGGTACTGATGTTGGACGAGAAGGCCTGGCTTGCAGTCTCTGATCTAAATTATCCCAAAGGTGTTATATTGGGTTGAGGTCAGGACTCTGTGCAGGCCAGTCAAGTTCCTTTACCACAAACTCACTCATCTATGTCTTTATGGAATTTGTTTTGTTCACTGGTGCACAGTCATGTAGGAACAGGAAGGGACCAACCCTAAACTGTTCCCACAAATTTGGGAGCATGAAATTGTCCATAATGTCTTGGTATGCTGAAGCCTTAAGAGTTCCCTTCACTGCAGGGGCCAAGCTAAACCCCTGAAAAAAAATCCCACATCATACTAAATGATTTGGACCAGTGCACAAAGCACTGAAATAGGATAATGGGTGTTGCCATTACAGATTATTTGACCATTGGTCTGTGCCTTTGCCAAGATGTCCTCTTTCAGAGTAAAGCTTTGTAAACAGCATATGATGTCTCTGGGGGGGGGGGGGGGGTGATGAATCTGGTCCCTTGGGTCTTAGGGCTCTGTGAGCTCTAAAAAATTCAACTGGTGAGCACTCAGGCTACTCCAACAGGCTTTTGAATAGTTTCTGCAAATCCTGCTTGATTTGAGCTGAGGGGATTGCCTTGTGGATGCCTCTTACCCGAATGTTACTGCATCTGCTAAGATTGTCTAAATCCTCTAAATGTCTGTTCATGCCTATGAGGTCTTGATTGCAGCTAAACTTCTGGGTGTAGATAACATCACCTCGGCTCTCAGGGGTGAACGATGAGGTTATCATATATTCAGGCTGTGTGTGCTGGTGCCGCACATGGCACACTAAAATGTAAATGCATCTACTTACTTTATTTTAAGACAAGGTTTTTAATAAACATATTGCATGATTACCGCACCATTGTTTTTTTTTTTCTCTGGGAATAACACTGGATAAGAGAAAGGAGAGGAAGCTGGATGCAGAGCTTGTATCTTCACTGAGATCATAAGTGATAAGCTGAGAGGGTCCTGGTGGCCCAAAGATATCTGGTGAGTGGCCCCCCTTTACTATATGTGGTGGAGCACATTGATGGGTGAAGAGCACGGGTAAAGCTACTAGCATGTGGTGAAAGAATACATTGGTGAAAAAGAAAATTTGTTCAGAATTGCACTTAAAGTTGACTTTTATTTGTCACGTGATTGTCCTAATAGCACTTTATTATTGTCTTAAAAAGGTTGTATTGGTAATGGATAGTTGTATAACCCAATTGGCTTTTATTTATATATTTGTATTGGTACAATATATTTGTATCGGTACCTGTAATCACATGTATGTGGGTTAAAGCTAGCACTTCATTTGTTTATTATTTACTGTATGTTCATTGAGTGTCTACACACTGAATAGGATGGCAGCAGCTTATACAGATAGATACAGCATTCAGGTTTATACTAAAGTTATGGCTGATGTTGCAGCTGAAGAATGATGCTGACGGGTCTGTGAGGAATGTCTGAGAATCTTGCTCATCTCATCGCCACCAGGAGACCATAAAACGGAAGGAAAGGCAACCGGGTTCATGGAGCTCTTCTGTTGTGCAACCCGCCCCTTTGTCTAAGCCACAACCCTGAGAGGAATGTTCTATCTTCAACTTTCTTTTCAGTTCTCTGTTTTGAGTATTATAAAAAGGAAGTCTGCAGACCTGCCTTCTGTTTGTATCCAGTTTCAGTACCTGGGGTGTTTAATGTACTTTTTATTACTCTTTAAAGGTAATACAATTTTACAAAAAATCTAATCTGTAAATTAGAGCTCCAGGCAGACAATGCCTCAGATTTCTAGCCACTCCACCCTTGAGTTCTTTCTCAATGTTGTCCACACATCAAAATAACGCTAAATAATACTAGCTTCTGTTGCCTTACAAAATCCCTCCTAGTCTCACAGGCTTGTTGTTTTTTTTGTTTACAAATGCTTTTTTATAGGAAAGTCAAAATCAAATATAGTCGAATAACAACAGAAAATTGAATGTTACAAGATGCATATTAGGGTATGGTCGAAGAAATATAGAAATGAATACAAGCAGTAAAAACATTCTAGCAGGATTTGTTTTTCCTGGAGAATAATTAAACATTAAGTATAAATGTGTGTAAGCGTGATGTATAGAAGGGCACAAAGATATTCAAGTATTTCAGCTAAGCAATTACGGTAGTTACATTTGATAGATGATTACACTGAAGTCACATCCCAATAAATCCATTTCTTTTTAAATACATGTAAGGTATCATATAGTTTATGATAAATGCATTCAGATAACTTAATAATTTACACCCTTGCTAGCACTTGTGACCAGGGAGCAGATGAAGAATGCTAGTTATACAATAACATCCATTGGACAGAATAGGCTTGTTGTTTACAAACTACATACATCTTATGTACCAATTCTTGTAGCATTATTCACATTGATGTCTGGAGTTTTTGTGCCAATACCATACTGGGACTAATACCAAATTTGATGCAATGTTATAGGGAACTAGGGAACTCCAGGGAGACCCCTACCAAATGTTCTTGCTAGAGTTTTTGCATGGGGCATAATTGGCGTCTGTTGGATACTGTAAGGCTCTTTTAGTTAAATTAGGAAAATGAAAGTGTATTTTGTTACCATGAGTGTGTGTGTATGGGGGGGGGGGGGGTTGTTTAACTGCATACCCACACACAAATCAAAGTAATAAGGCAGTCCAAAGGCCCTGAAAAACATCTTACTTGAGAGTATGTGATACATTATCCTACTTGCCAGCTACTTCTCATTTCCAGTCAGTACATATCAAAGAGCGTTGGCCTGTCAACATCTGCCCTATTTTTCGGAATTCCTTTCAAAGAAACCTCAAAGCTAAAACACACACAGGAAGTATCACTAAGATTCCACATGATTGTTGTTCCCTTGTCATGGGGATGCCAGCCCAGATTCCTGGTGTTCTGGGTTGGTAGCAATTTAAATGTATTTATTATTAAACATACAAAAAATGCAAAAACATTAACCCTCTATGTAATTACGCTGTCTCAAAAATACAGGTTGGGCATTATGGATCTCCATAGATAATGCAGCGATTCCCTATCTCACCTATATATTGTAAATACTTAGGCCTGAACTTAACAAATAATTGCAGAATGATGTCAAATCTGATATGTAAGGACACTGAAATGATTATTGAGGCCATATACTACCCCCTTGGTAAATATGGGCAGCACAGTTGCTAAATTGTTGGCACATCTACCTTGCAGCACTAGGATTGTTGGTTTAAATCCCAACCACAGCACTACCTGCCAGCAGTTTGCATGGTCTGCCTGTGTGGGTTTCCTCCCACACTCCAAAGATATGCTGGTAGGTTATTTGCCCCTAGTATGTCTATGTATGGATGCAAGTTAGGGATAGGGACTTTAGATTGTAAGCTCCTTGAGGGCGGAGACTGATGTGAATGTACAATATACAGTATATGTAAAGTGCTGTGTAAATTGTCAGTGCTATACAAGTACCTGTAATAAATATGGAATAAAATTCAAATCAAACATATTAAAGTACTATTGAAATATCCTGTGGTTAGATGCTATCTTGGCTTCACATAAAAATGCCTGTGATAACTAATAAATCAATATTAGTGTGTGCATGTGTGTAAGTGTGTGTTTGAGTAAGAGAACATTTTTCAGTGGTTTGATCTCTGCCTAATAGATATTCTGTCTGACCCAAAGGCCTAAAATCACACAATCCTCCTTTTGTAACCTTGAGCAAACCACTTTATCACATAATAAAGTTAAAAGATTGTGAAAACGATTGCATAGCTGCCCACATAACATTGTTAACAGCAAGGATAACATCATATATCAAGCTCCACAATAAATCCTCATCTAAATCTCTGCATAAGCAGAAGAGACCCCAGCCTAAATGGCAACATATGTGCAGATAACAAATCAAATAGCTGCTTTAAAGTTAAATATGATAAGATAAAAAAGAAGAGCAGTTGTCCTGGCTAAGATAATTCTTCACAGTCCTACTTAGTTTGTGTGAATAGAAGATATCTGATGTTCACACACCCAAAATGTCATAACCACAAGCCTTGCGGCTTTCTACTTTAATATTTCTAAAGAATCCTGTTGTGAGTTTAATGTTTTATGAAAGCTTGCTGTAAAAACATAGAAATCTTTTTTCATTAACAATATTTATTACAAGCTATTTATACCCTTGAGCCCAACAAATATTTACTTAAATCTATTGGCAATGAAGGAATTGTTTGCATTTTCAAATATGCTAATATGTTAATAATGTGGTTGTGCGTAATAAGATTTCTGTCTCACTGACAACAGTAAAACAACTGCACAATAGAGGTAACATTCTCATCAGTATAAAAGGCCAGTTGATGTTGGTATATTTCAAAAGTCTGACTAGATTTAAACAGTCTATTCCTTTTGTGTGTAGTTTCCCTTATACTGGTCTATTCTGTCAGTCTGTATGCCTGTATGCCTCTCTCCTCCATACCATCGCTTGTTTACTTGTACAGTATCTAGCTTGTGCATGTCTTCCATTTCTACATCTGTGTTTTATTTGCCCCTTGTTTTTGGCTATGTAGGGGCTCTGCCATTGCCAGACAGCACCGATGGATTGCTTGCTAAGTCCTGCCTTGTCGTCCACTGACATCATAATATTTCTCCACCAACAACGACCACACTGAGTGACACCAATCTTCAAATACCTCCTCCTGGATTGTGTGTTAAGTCTGCCTACTTATGTTTTTTTTCTGGCTCCCAGCCTTTGTTTGTCTTTGCATTACCTTGCCCTTCAGATCTAGCGTGATTGTTCAACTGACCTGTGTTGGCTTCCGATCCACTAGTAGCTGTACCCAGTATCTGTATCAAGATTATCAAGACTGTCTTGTTTGGTCTGAACTTCGTCTCACCTACATGACTAGTACTCCTAATCAGCTTTTGACAAATATTAGAGGTTGCACTCTATAAGCTCTACTGCAGCAAACTAATCTCCACCATCGGAAGCTCTGGTAAAGTACAGGTATTTTGGATCCCATCCTTAACAAAACCATCCGCTACACCTGTCTTTATTTGTCTGCACTAATCATGAACCTGCACCCCTTCCCCATTTAAATACATGTATCCTGAACTTCCACTTCAGTCCCTTTTTATTGTACACCTAAGCTACACAAGTAACTTTGCTGTGTTTCTGGACTCTGAAAGTCAGTGTTTCTGTTCTGCCCTGGATATCTATTTTTGTCATGTTATTGGGACTCCATGATTCAGGAGACCCTAAAAAAAAACTACAGCTGGTGGTGAACGTTTGCCAATGACACATGCTAATTTATGGTACTTAATTTCTTCATCTAACCGTACATTCCTAAAAGAGAGTGCAACAAAGTGGTTGAAAATGTTGGTCCAAGTAAAAAGGCTTTAATTTCCAGTTTAGATTGTTATCTAAGGTGTCATGCCTTTGCAAAGTAAACATTCTTATTCCCACTCCAACCCCAAAACATACATTGTTCTTTGATACATATAAAAATAAGTCTAATCACGTGAAAAAAATAGTTATAAGTTGTGTTCATATGACCACTTTCTAGAGTGGTGGGAGGGCAGTTTCATGGCTCAATACCTCTATATCATCTATTTATGTATTTGCACTACATTTCTCACAGTTAAGTAAATGTTGCACAGCTTAGTGAGTGACATGCCGAGAATCAGTTAACATATCTGGAGCTCATAGGCATACGCAGGGGGTAAGCCAGGTGTGCTTGGGCACACCCTAATCGCTACCTATCGCTACCAGGTGCAGATTCCCCATAGTGCCCAGGCCGCCCCCCATGGTGGCCCCCTTCGCACCGCAGTGCTGCTGGCTTCCCTTCTCTCCTCCCGGCTGCTGCAGGGCATGTTTCAATTTGGAGAGTGGGGAAGGGGCTAGTAAATATGTCATTTACTGGCCCCTTCCTTTTCTAAATTAACACAGTGAACACACTCACTCACTGTGTTCATTCATAATTGAAGCATAGTAAACTGTGTTTACTTTGCTTCAGTTTGTGAATGAACAGGAAGCCGCTCAGTACAAAGCACTTCCCATTAATGTACTGTCCTGTGCAGCTGAGGTTGCAGAGAAAGGCATGTGTGTTTGAGCTTTGGGGTACATACCCTAATGCAATAGGCTGTGCACACCTATGCTGAAGCTACACTGGGGGCTGGCAATCAACAGCATCCAGGACAGGAACAAGCTGTGTGACACTGAATAGTACATTTTAGAGAAAAAGTGGATTTTTTTTAGGAGACATGCATACATTTAGAAAAACATATTGGTAGATAGGAAAAATGATGTATTTGAAAATAATAAATAAGTAGACAAAATTAAATTGGAGTTTGACTTTATTTGAAATGTAGGATATAGATATAAGAAAGGAGTGTATGTTTTAAACATTTCAAACTTACCTAGTTTTACTTACATACCCTCTAAAAATAATATTTCCTAACCGTTCAATTCTGTTAAAATAAAGCTCAGGCATGCCATACTTGACCACAAACCTACTTGCTATTTTACAGCTAAAATAAAGCTAAAGCTGTACATACAATGGGAACATTTTCAACCAAAATTTTGGTTATTTTTCTTTAGTCAAAATGGCATATAATGGTGGTTTGATTGCTTGCGAGGGGATGGGTTTGAAATGTAACCTGGCAGAAAAATCTGATTGCTTCTAATGAAATTGCAATTGTTTTTTTTATTTTCTTTTTTTTTCTTTTTAATAATTGTTATTGAGTTTTCAGAAATAACAACAGGAATTTATAAAACATATAAAAGTATATAAAAGTATACAAAATTACAGTTAAAGTAGTATACAACCAGGTAACATGTGGGAATAGTGTTGACCAGAGATTTTATTACGCTTATGCAAACAGGATATCTGGAAGCACAATAACATATCAGTTTTTTCTATTTTCAATTATATTTTTCCATTAATAGTACTGAACTGTCAAGTTTTTTCCCAATTTGAACTCCCATTCCACTGAATGCTGGTGGTCGATCAAACTCATAGGTGGTAGATTGCTTATTTTGTGTGATTTCTGGTGGATAGAAAATGGCTAAATTTAAATTAAAAATTGCCACTTATATTGCCAACTTAAGCTAACCGGTTCTTAAATTGTTGTAATGATTTCAGATTTTAGTTTTGAATAGCATGAGCAAAGGATAATATTAGTATTGAAAAATAATACATTCTTTTTTAAAATGTTTTCTTATCATAAAGACTGATATCATATCATAAAGACAGTCAAGCCTCAGCGCTCACTCTATTGGGAATGTGAATTCTAGCGATCCTGCTCTCCTTGAGTGGGGGAACTCCAAATTGATAAAAACAGAAAAAAGAGGGTGCAAACGCCTAGTGCATTACCTAAAATACCAATGAATATGTATTAAAAAGCACCAAAAGCATACTCACAAACATGAATGGGTAAAACGTATGTCATACACTCCAGTGACAAGGATGTCACATATCCATGGTTGGAAAGCTGACACGTTTCGAGAGGAAAGCTCCCTTCCTAAGAGCTGATCCAACTAACTGAGGGCACCATTTATATGCTGTTATCAAACCTGAATCCCTCCCCTCCAACAGCTACACTGGGCAGGACCAGTCTCCAGATATTCCGCTGACTGTCCCACTCCGCAGAGCTTTACACAGAGGAGAGACTGAACTGTGCTCATGCAGGAACTCCTCTCAGTAGTCACTCCCCGTGGAAAGCAATACAATATGACACAGGGGAGAGAGCTGCTGCAGCTCAGATAGATAACCTGTTGTACAGTGCAGAGGCAGAGACAACCTTCAGAGAATGCTCGAAAATGTAAGATGTTTTGTATATTGTTTGTTGTTATTGGTTACCTCATTTATCCCACCAGTTGATCCTCAAAACCTGTGTCTGTCAGAGCTTAGGAGGGAATTCTACTGGTACTTCTTCCCACCATTAACAACACCCATCAGACAGCAAGGCATTTAAATATATACCCTAATAAACTGTCTCAATACAGTAAAATTATAGTTGACATGAATGCCAATATGTTGCTAATAGTATATGCACTGAAGGGCCTGCTTATGTACAATGTGTACAGTATCCAAATATCGGAATTCTAATGGCACAATTGTCAAAAGGGAACCGTAGTACGGTGACCTTCGGAGTTACAATATATTTTAGATAACATATGGAGACTTACAAAACATAAAAAGTCCCAAAATAGATAAATACTATACCTTAAAAATCACAAATAAATGAGAATTGATATAATTACATGAATAAATGTATATTGTTATACATTATATTACATTTCATAACCCCCATTGGCCCCTTCTGTGTGAGGGTTTACTTCCTTCAGGGCCTCTAATGAATATAGGCACATAATGGCCCATAAACTATACATAAACTATACACATACACTGCCAATAGGAAAACTGTAAAAGATGGATCTGGTTAACCGTGAACTACAACCAGAAATGCCTTAACACAGGGGTAGTACCAGATGTACAGGAAACCCCTGAGGAGATATATAACACCTCACTCCCCCTCTAGGGTTGAGCAAACACGGACTGTATTATTCGGGTCCGTACTGGATAATTGGATTTTTGTTACCCAGACACGGACTTGAAAACTTTACTGTATATTCGGGTTTAAAATCCGTGTTCGGTAATTTTATTTCCTGTTTTGTATGTAATGGAGCGGTTTTAATGGCGCGGTTTCAACAGCCAATCAACAAGCGTTTAACTGGTGTGCCATAGAAGCCATCACAGCCATGCCTACTAATGGTATGGCTGTGATTGGCCAGCTGAAGAATGTGACCCAGGTCTTTATAAGCTAGAGACACAGCGCGGTGCGCCTCAGTCTGTTCTAGTGTAGGGAGAGAGCACACACAACAGTGCTGGCTGCTGCTGATTAGGGACAGACAGGAAAAAAAAAACATTGTGGTTGAAAAGAATGCAGGGACAGGTCGGAGTGTAGGCAGGGAAACTAGAAAAGCATTTTAGGGACAGGCTGGAGAGAGTAGGCAGGGAGAGATTAGGAGACACAGGACAGAACAATCGTCCGTTAGCGATCTACATCGATTTTGCTGTGTGGGGGGTGGTGCAGTGAACAATCTTTTTGCCCTCACTTGAGCCCACTGAGGAGGAGGAGGAGGGAGAAAAAAAAATATTTTTATCAGTCTGTTGTGTGCAGTGTTCAGCTATATTTTACTACACAGTGCTGTTCTAATCTGCTATTTAAAAATTACAAATTTAAAGGGGAATTTTTTTTTTTCCCTTCATAGCCTGCTGCTGACCGTGACATAAAACATAAGACACTGCTGTGTTCACATGTGCTATTGAAAAATCACCAATTTTATATACTTTTTTCTATTCCGCTATTCAATATACACCCTTTTACTGCCATGTTAAGTAGCATCTGCAGGCTAAATGCTTTTTTTTTTGGGGGGGGGGGTAATTAGGCCTTACAGCTTGCATGTAATAACCACAACATAGTGACCACATGATTGGATGATTGGGAGAAACTCTTTTAAAACACACACAATTACAGTGGGGCAGCAAACTCTCTACCACTGTCACGGAACCATGAACCAGACGTACAACAACAGATAAGTGAAAATAAGAAAGCTTTATTGAAAAACAAGCTATAAAGCAAAAGTCCAAACGGATGGCGAAACCGATGCAGAGTCTTTGCGAAGCCAGGGGTCAGGAACCAGGAGGGTAGTCAGACGAAGCCGGGATCAGGAATCAGCAGGGTAGTCAGACGAAGCCAGGATCAGGAACCAGCAGGGTAGTCAGACGAAGCCAGAATCAGGAACCAGCAGGGTAGTCAGACGAAGCCAGGAACAGGAACCAGAAGCAGCAGCAGTCTTAGAAGCATGTGAACACAGGAGGACCAAGCAGGGAACTGAAGCCACAAACCTCCTATATATATGAGCTAGGCATCCAGCTCCTCCCAGTGGGAAGGAGGAGCCGCAGGGTGGGAGGCTACAAGAAACCCAGAAACCAAGATGGCCGCCAGCACATGTCAAACGAAGGAGAACAGCAAGAAGGTAAGACCATGACAGTACCTCCCCCTCAAGGGCCCCTCCTCCGCGGAGTAAAGAACGGTTTCTGAGGGAAGCGTGCGTGGAAGGCTCGGAGCAAGGCAGGAGCATGGACATCTGCGGAGGGAACCCAGGAACGCTCCTCTGGACCATAACCACGCCAATGAACCAAAAACTGCACCCGACCGCGGACCAGGCGTGAGTCCAGGATATTGCTCACCTCATACTCCTCACGATTGCCCACTTGGACCGGACGAGGCCGAGGAACCGAGGAAGTGAAACGATTACACACCAGTGGCTTCAACAGGGAGACATGAAACACGTTGGAGATCCGCATGCCAGGAGGAAGCGCAAGGGCATAGGCTACCGGGTTTACCCTGCGAAGCACTCGGAAGGGACCAACAAAGCGAGGCGCCAGCTTGGGAGTGGGCACTCGAAGGTTGAGGTTGCGGGTGGACAACCATACACGGTCTCCGGCCTGGTAGGAAGGAGCAGGCGCTCGTCTGCGATCAGCCTGGAGTCTCTGGCGCTGCGCAGAGACCTCAAGGGACTTCTGGATCTGTACCCAAGAAGCACGTAGGACGGAAAGGTGATCCTCCACAGCCGGAATATCCTGGGGAGAGAATACCTCCGGTAACACGGCAGGTTGGAACCCATAGTTGGCCATGAAGGGAGACGTCCCAGAGGAAGAGTTCACCGCCGTGTTCCTGGCAAACTCAGCCCAAGGCAGGAGGTCAACCCAATTGTCTTGGTGATCGGAGACATAGCAACGAAGGAATTGCTCCAAGGCCTGATTGGATCGTTCCGCGGCCCCATTGGACTGAGGGTGGTAGGCCGAGGAGAAGGAGAGATGAATCCCCAACTGGGAGCAAAAAGCGCGCCAGAACCTGGACACAAACTGACTCCCCCGATCCGACACAATCTCCTTGGGCAAACCGTGCAACCGGAAGACCTCCCTGGCAAAAATCGTGGCCAACTCCTGTGCAGAGGGTAACTTCTTGAGAGGAACACAGTGGCACATTTTGGAAAACCGATCCACAATCATGAGAATGACCGTATGGCCTCGGGATGCAGGGAGGTCCACAATGAAATCCATCCCCAGGTGTGACCATGGGCGCTCGCCGGTGGCTAAGGGTTGCAGAAGGCCCAACGGAAGGTGCCGAGGGGACTTACACTGGGCACAAACGGAGCATGCCGCTACATATGCGGCGATGTCGGAACGTAGGGAAGGCCACCAGAACAGACGTGAAACAGCCCAGGACAGCTGATTCTTTCCAGGATGCCCCGCGGTCTTGGAGTTATGGTAGGTTCGCAACAACCGAGTGCGCAACTCCTCAGGCACAAAACATCTGCCGTTGGGTCTCCCAGAGGGAGCACCAGATTGAGCCGCCAAAATCTGCTCACCCAGGGGAGAGGTCAGGCTGGTGCGAATGGCGGCCAGGATCTGATTCGGAGGTATGACCGAAGTCGGAATCGACTCCTCCCTGGACAGGTCGGAGTACTGCCGTGATAAGGCATCCGCCCTGATGTTCTTGGAACCGGGTAGGTAGGAGACCACGTAATTAAAACGTGACAAGAACAGAGCCCATCTGGCCTGACGTGGTGTCAATCTCTTGGCCTCAGAGAGGTAGGTCAGATTCTTGTGGTCCGTCAGGATGAGGACCGGAACCACCGAACCCTCGAGCAAGTGCCTCCATTCTTTAAGAGCCTGCACGATGGCCAATAACTCCCTGTCACCAATCTGGTAGTTGCACTCCGCGGAAGACAGTTTCCGGGAGTAAAACCCACAAGGAAACAGAGGACCCTCTGGTGTTCTACGCTGAGACAGAAGGGCGCCTACTCCCGTCTCAGACGCGTCCACCTCGAGGACAAAGGGCAACCCAGGGTTGGGATGCGACAGAATCGGAGCCGACACAAAGGCGGACTTTAGAGCCTCAAAAGCTCGGATGGCCTCGGGCGGCCAGACCTGGGAATTACTGCCCTTCCTGGTCAGATCCGTGAGAGGCTTGGCTAGCATGGAAAAGTCCCTGATGAACTTCCGATAATAATTGGCGAAGCCCAAAAAGCGCTGCAGGGAGCGAAGACCACTGGGCTGATCCATGGAGAACCCCTCAGCGGAAATGATGTAACCTAAGAAGGTTACCTGGGATCGGTGAAATTCGCATTTCTCAAGCTTACTGAACAGCTTGTTCTCTCGTAACCGTTGCAACACTCGTTTGACATCCAGAATGTGGGTCTCCATGGACTCAGAATATACCAAGATGTCATCCAAATAGACCACCACACACTGCTGCAACAGGTCACGGAAAACATCGTTGATGAATTCCTGAAAGACTGCGGGCGCATTGCACAGCCCAAAGGGCATAACCAAGGATTCATAATGACCGGTCCTGGTGTTAAACGCGGTCTTCCACTCATCGCCCGCCTTGATCCTTACGAGGTTATATGCCGCCCTCAGGTCGAGTTTGGTAAAGACCGTGGCCCCTTTAAGGCGATCGAACAGCTCGGAAATCAAGGGTATCGGGTAAGCGTTCTTGATCGTGATGCGATTGAGACCCCTGTAATCGATGCAAGGCCTCAACTCACCGCCCTTCTTTTTCACAAAGAAAAATCCAGCCCCTGCCGGGGACGAGGATTTGCGAATGTGTCCGCGTGAAAGCGCCTCCCTCACGTACTCCTCCATGGCCTCATTCTCCGCTACCGACAGTGTATAGACTTTGCCACGAGGAGGAACGGCACCAGATTGTAACTCGATGGCACAATCGTATGGGCGGTGCGGAGGTAGGGCAACCGCGCGCACCTTATCGAATACATCCCGGTACTCCTCGTATTCAGGGGGCAACAGAGAGTCCGAGGAAGTACACAGCAACTTGACAGGCCCATGGATGCAACTAGCCCCACACTGCGGTGACCACTAGAGGATCTCGGCCGATCTCCAATCGAAAATCGGATTATGCTTCTGGAGCCAGGGGTACCCCAAGACCACCGAGTAGTGTGGAGATGAAATAACCTGGAAGCAGACCGACTCTCTGTGGACGGCACCAATGGCTAAACCCACTGGAAGGGTCTCATGAGTCACGTGTGGCGGCAGAAGGGGTCTGCCGTCTATCGCCTCAAGAGCCAGAGGAGAACCTCGAGCCTGCAGAGGAATGGAATTGGCGGCAGCGAACACACTATCAATGAACAAACCTCCAGCACCAGAGTCCACCAACGCCTGGGTCGTCACCGAGCCCCCGACCCAGGAGAGGACAACAGTGATCAGTGGTTTGTCAACACGGGAAACCGGGGACGAGGAGACTCCACCCAAGATCTGCCCCCGACAGGATCTCAGGTGCGAGCGTTTCCCGGACGGTTCGGACATGCCAACCGAAAATGCCCACCGAGACCACAGTACATGCATCGGCCTTCGCGTCTCCGGAGTACCCTCTCCCCCTCGGACAGGCGAGCAAACCCCAGCTGCATGGGTTCACCCCCAGGAGGCGTGGGAGGAGAGGGAGGCACGGGTGGGACAGCAAAGGTAGGCGCCAATCTGTTAGGAGGCCTCCGCAGACTCTCCTTAAAGGAAGGTCTCTCCCTGAGTCTGGTGTCAATCAAAATCAGGAAAGAAATAAGAGACTCGAGCTCCACTGGTAGGTCCTTAGCTGCAACCTCATCCTTCAAGGCATCCGAGAGACCATGAGAGAAAGCAGCGACCAGAGCCTCATTATTCCAGCCCACCTCTGCTGCCAGGGTACGAAACTCAATGGCGTATTCAGCTACGGATCGTGAACCCTGTCTGATGGACATAAGGAGCTTCACAGCAGAGGCAGCACGAGCCGGCACATCGAATACCCTCCGAAGAGAAGCAACAAAACCGGAAAACTCGGCAACCACCGGATTGTTGTTCTCCCATAAAGGGCTGGACCAGGCCAAGGCCTTGTCCGAGAGCAGCGAGATTAAGAAGCCCACCTTTGATCTCTCAGTAGGAAAGGCATGTGGCAGCAACTGGAAATAAATGCCCACCTGGTTAAGGAAACCTCGGCACTGAGTTGGCTCTCCCCCAAAGCGCTGTGGAAGGGGGGCAGAACCGGACATACCCCGAAACACCGCAGGCGCAACAACAGGTGTCGGGGTAGACTCTGGCGCAACAACCGGAGCGGCAGTAGGAGCGGGCCCAGGAGCGACAACCGACCCATCGGCAACGGGAGCGAAATGAGCCGTGCGTTCAAGCAGGGTTTGCAACGCCACGGCGAACTGACCCAACAGGTGATCCTGCTGATCAAGTCTGGCAACCAGCGTGGGTAGTGAGGATGGCCCTGTACCGTCGGAATTCATGGCCTGTGGTACCGTGCGTTCAAGCAGGGTTTGCAACGCCACGGCGAACCGACCCAACAGGTGATCCTGCTGATCAAGTCTGGCAACCAGCGTGGGTAGCGAGGATGGCCCTGTACCGTCAGAATTCATGGCTTGGTCCTAATGTCACGGAACCATGAACCAGACGTACAACAACAGATAAGTGAAAATAAGAAAGCTTTATTGAAAAACAAGCTATAAAGCAAAAGTCCAAACGGATGGCGAAACCGATGCAGAGTCTTTGCGAAGCCAGGGGTCAGGAACCAGGAGGGTAGTCAGACGAAGCCGGGATCAGGAATCAGCAGGGTAGTCAGACGAAGCCAGGATCAGGAACCAGCAGGGTAGTCAGACGAAGCCAGAATCAGGAACCAGCAGGGTAGTCAGACGAAGCCAGGAACAGGAACCAGAAGCAGCAGCAGTCTTAGAAGCATGTGAACACAGGAGGACCAAGCAGGGAACTGAAGCCACAAACCTCCTATATATATGAGCTAGGCATCCAGCTCCTCCCAGTGGGAAGGAGGAGCCGCAGGGTGGGAGGCTACAAGAAACCCAGAAACCAAGATGGCCGCCAGCACATGTCAAACGAAGGAGAACAGCAAGAAGGTAAGACCATGACAACCACTTTCTTTTAATCAGTTTAGAAGCAATACTGATTGATAGAAACACTGCACACACAGAGTAGACCTAATGAAGAACCACTGTTCTCGCTTCTCCTCAGGCTTCGCCTACCTTATAACAGCAACAAGTGGCAAAATGACAGACCTATTAGGGAATTCCAAGCTCTATCACAACATAAATATATTTTAAAAGCCACTCTTTTGAATTTAATTTTCATTTTCTGTTCCCTACAGGCAGACTGAGTGGGGAACTTACACTTGCTACTATCAACTATATTAATTATTAATATTGTTATTGTCTATTACACATCAGCAATTGAAATGGCAATAATCCAAATAATATGAAACATTCACAAACAGCCTATTATCATCACATCCTTAGGGAATGTGATAACATTGGTGCCCCATCAAGTCTTCTTTTTGGCCATTTGCTGCCCTGAAGCAGTATAGAATGGGTGGAGCCTGAGGGGATGTATGCACACTTTTTCTTATTGGGTCCCCTCATGAGCTTATTGACAGCTGGTTGCTGTGTCGCTGTTTGTTGACATTGTAGAGAATGGCCAGAGCCTGCAAGATGTGTGCACAATAATCCCCATCAGTTCTGCTCTGGAATTGAGTGAAAGTAGGTTTGCTTCCATGCTGTTTGCGGGTAATTACAAGTGTTGTAACAGGCAGAGCCTGTGGGGTGAATTTTAGCAATTTCCCATCAATTCTTCTTTTGTTGCCCTTTACAGCTTTTTGGGGGCTTTTCCTCCTTTTGATTAACACTAGGGATGATCGAACAGTTCGGGTCGACCATCGGTTCGACCCGAACATTGGATGTTCGATATTCGGCCGAATACCGAACTTTTTGCGGCAAAAGTTCGGTATTCGGCCACCAGAACCGCCCAAAATGCACTGGGACAGGAACTGGGCTTTAAAAGCCCGTGATTGGCCCAGAAACGTCTGCAAAAGCCAATGAGGGGGCAGGAGTCTCCTAGGAACGTGATTGGAGTGACTACGGGAACCAGAGGCCAATCAGGAGTGAATACGCCCCACACTATATAAGATGGCCCCGCCTAACCCCTAGCACAGTTATCCAGAGCCTGTTGAAGAGAGTTGAAGCAGTTCTGTCTGACTCCTGCTTGCTACACTACATTTCCTACATATCGAGTGGTTCTAAAGCTCCATATAGCAGAATTGTATTTAGCTTACAGCCAGTGTAGTTAGATACAGCGATTGTGCTGGTTCTTAGAGTTAAAAAAAAAAAAAAAAAAAAAACTTAAGGGACAGTGTCAGTCTTCTGCTGTATGGAGCTTTCTATTTAGTGGAAAGGGATATCTAGTGTAGTTAGGGAACTTTGTACTACATTAGTTAGATTTGAAAATTTAGTTTCTGTAGGGAAAGTGTGAGGGTTCTGTTTAGTGAGCACGTGGCACAGTGCTGCTCTATCACAGCAGGTATACGTGCTTGCTAGGCAGCAAAATACAGTGACAACTTAACGCCTGTTGTTCAAAGCGTTAGGTGCACTGTACAAAAGCCTTTGCAACTGTGCGTGACACGCAACTGCTGTGCTGTATCCAGCGACAACTGTGGGTCGCATAGCAGTGTGCGTTTTTCACCGCACACAGTTGCCAACGCATCAGTGACAACCCAACGCCTGTTGTTCAAAGCGTTAGGTTCACTGTGCAAAAGGCTTTGCTACTGTGCGTGAACCACAACTGCTGTGCTGTATCCAGCGACAACTGTGGGTCGCATAGCAGTGTGCGTTTTTCACCGCACACAGTTGCCAACGCATCAGTGACAACTTAACGCCTGTTGTTCAAAGCGTTAGGTGCACTGTACAAAAGCCTTTGCAACTGTGCGTGACACGCAACTGCTGTGCTGTATCCAGCGACAACTGTGGGTCGCATAGCAGTGTGCGTTTTTCACCGCACACAGTTGCCAACGCATCAGTGACAACCTAACGCCTGTTGTTCAAAGCGTTAGGTCCACTGTGCAAAAGGCTTTGCTACTGTGCGTGAACCGCAACTGCTGTGCTGTATCCAGCGACAACTGTGGGTCGCATAGCAGTGTGCGTTTTTCACCGCACACAGTTGCCAACGCATCAGTGACAACTTAACGCCTGTTGTTCAAAGCGTTAGGTGCACTGTACAAAAGCCTTTGCAACTGTGCGTGACACGCAACTGCTGTGCTGTATCCAGCGACAACTGTGGGTCGCATAGCAGTGTGCGTTTTTCACCGCACACAGTTGCCAACGCATCAGTGACAACCTAACGCCTGTTGTTCAAAGCGTTAGGTCCACTGTGCAAAAGGCTTTGCTACTGTGCGTGAACCGCAACTGCTGTGCTGTATCCAGCGACAACTGTGGGTCGCATAGCAGTGTGCGTTTTTCACCGCACACAGTTGCCAACGCATCATTGAGAAATATGCCTGGTAGACCAAGAAAAGGCATACGTGGCCCTGCTGCGGAAAGGGGCACAGCTTCTAGGGTGTCTAGAGGCAGGGGTGGACGTGGTGGTCAGTCCTCAGCCAGGCCACCATTTGGATTGTTCTCCGGCAGTGGCCAAGCTATACGTCCACAGTATGTACAGGAGGTGGTGGACTATATGAACAAACCCTCATCATCGGCATCATCTGCAACTACAGTGACCCAGGCAGAGAAAAGTGGTCAGTCTTCTGCAGTTGTCAGAACAAATACAGATGAGTCCATGTCCACCTCATGTCCTCCCTTAGACCCAATTTCAGACATGGCAGAGGAGTCAGCTGAGCTGTTTGACCACAGTGTCGGCCATCTACTCCAGCCTGATGCTCAGTCCTTTATGGAGTCTGATGTTGGGTCTGAGTTTGAGGAGGAGGCAGAGCAAACAAGAGGGGAGAGCAGACGGCCCGCTCCATCTAAGGCCGCACCTGTTGTCTCCCAGGCCAGGCCTGATGCTCAGTCTTTGATAGAATCAGATGCTGGGTCTGAGGTTGAGGAGGAGGCAGAGCAAACAAGAGGGGAGAGCAGACGGCCCACTCCATCTAAGGCCGCACCTGTTGTCTCCCAGGCCAGGCCTGATGCTCAGTCTTTGATGGAGTCAGATATTGGGTCTGAGGTTGAGGAGGAGGCAGAGCAAGCAAGAGGGGAGAGCAGATGGCCTACTCCATCTAAGGCCGCACCTGTTGTCTCCCGGGCCACTATACACACCTCATCTTGCTGGGCCTTTTTTGAGACATCCCATGCAGATAAAACAGTTGCGATCTGCAAGATTTGTAAGAAGGGTATAAAACGTGGCAAAAATGTCAACCACCTGGGTACAAGCTGCCTAAACAGGCATTTGACAACCCACCACTCGGCCCGTTGGCAGGAGCATTTAAAGAACCCACAAAAGGGCCAAAGATTGGTCAGTCGGCCTCCTAGTTCTCCTCGCGCTCCTCCTCATGCTCCATCTGCTCCACCTGCTCCACCTGCACATCAGTCTGTTCCTGGCCCTGCTATAGTCACTCGTCACCTGTTGGCAGCCTCCACTGGCAGGGATGATGATATAGCAGGCAGTGTCGCATCTACCTCCAGCACACCACCAGCTGTATCATCTAGACGCCAAATTTCGATTCCACACATGCTGGAACGAAAAAAAATGTATACTCCCCGCCACCCACATGCCCAGCGTCTAAACAGTAGTTTGGCTAAACTACTGGCTCTGCAACTATTACCATTTAACCTGGTAGAGTCTGCTCCCTTCCGTGACTTCGCAAAATGTGCAGTTCCACAGTGGCAGGTGCCAAGTCGGCATTACTTTTCCCGTAAGGCCCTGCCATCCCTATACCAACATGTGGAAGGCAATGTAGTGTCGTCCCTGGCCAAGTCAGTCAGCCGTAAGATACACTTGACGGCTGACACTTGGTCAAGCAAACATGGGCAGGGACGCTACATTTCTGTCACTGCTCACTGGGTGACACTGCTTGCCAGTGGAAGGGATTGTAGCCAGGGCTCGGTGCTGCAGCCAGTGTTGCCCCCACGTCTGCAAACAGCTGGTGGTGTCGCTGATCCGGGTAGATCGATCACTTCTACCCCCTCCTGCTCCTCCTCCTCTATCTCCTCCATGCCCTCCTCTGCAGAATGGTCCTTTGAATATGATGAGGTACCACGTAAACGTTCAAAGGGCTATTCTATGTCTCAGGCCAAAAGGTGTCACGCAGTGCTGCAGCTTGTGTGTCTAGGGGACAGGCAGCACACTGCCCCTCAGATTCTTGGGGCTCTGCAGGCACAGGCCCAGAGGTGGTTGACACCACGCCAGCTGCAGCCAGGGATGGTGGTTACTGATAATGGGTCAAACCTCCTGGCCGCCCTTCGTCAGGGAAAGTTAACCCATGTGCCATGCCTGGCGCATGTCCTGAATCTCGTGGTACAGCGGTTTTTGAACTCGTACCCGGGAATGCAGGATGTGCTAAGGATGGCAAGAAGGGTGTGCAGTCACTTCAGGCGGTCGTACAGTGCCACTGCACGTTTGGCCGAAGTGCAGCGCGAGTTTCACCTGCCGGTACACCGCCTCATCTGTGACATGCCCACCCGCTGGAACTCCACCTTGGCTATGCTGCAGCGCCTGTACACGCAGCAGAGGGCCCTCAATGAATACCTATGCGAGTACGGCACCAGCACTGGCTCTGCGCGCCTGGGCTTCTTTTCACCACGGCAGTGGCTTTCGATTAAGGATGCATGCGCTGTCCTCTCGCCATTTGAGGAGGCCACAAGGATGGTCAGCCGGGACAGCGCATGCATCAGTGACACCCTACCGGTACTGTTTTTGTTGGAGCACACTCTGCGTGGCATTATGGACAGGGCACTGGAGGCAGAGCAGCAGGAGGAAGAGGAGGACTTCCTTGCCTCTCAAGGCCCCCTTTATCCTGAGAATCCTGACCCCATTATGCCTAGCTCCCAGAGGCCCGAGCAGGATCCAGGGGTGGAAGAGGAGGAGGAGGACGATTCTGCGGGAACTTTTGCAGGGTTTGAGGAGGAGGAGGAGGAAGACATGCGGCAATCTGCAAGGCCTAGTTTGACTCCCTCGGGACACTTTGGAGTAGTACGTGGCTGGGAGGAGGAGGAGCCCGTTGAAGATAATGTCGTTATGAGTGACCCCGAGGAGTCAGCTTCTCAGGCCTTCGCTAATTTGCGACGCATGGGAAACATCATGCTCCAGAGCCTGCGAAAGGACCCCAGAATCAAGGCCATTAAAGAGACTAACCACTATTGGTTGGCCACCCTACTTGACCCCCGGTACAAGTGTAAAGTCTCGGAGCTTTTCCCATCCACCCATAGAGTCCACAGGATCAAATCCCTTGAGGACAGTCTCAAGAGGAATCTGGTGAACATGTTCCCCGACTCCCGTAGGGTGCAGGGGCGGGGACAACCTACCATGGATTCTACTGGTGGTCACGAGAGGAGCGTTGGAGAAGGCGTGCGGTTGACGGATGCCTTTCGGTCTTTTTTTAGTCCTCACCGCCCAGGCCTCTCAGCTGCCACATCGCATCGACACCGTCTGCATCACATGGTGGACGATTACGTGAGGGCACAAAGTGACACAGAGGGCTTTTCATGTGACGAATCCGATCCACTGGCATACTGGGTCTTAAGATTAGACCACTGGCCAGAACTGGCCCAGTATGCCATGGAGTTGTTGGCCTGCCCTGCTTCCAGTGTCCTATCGGAACGGGCATTCAGCGCAGCAGGAGGATTCGTCACAGACCATCGAACTAGACTCTCCACCGACTCAGTCGACCGTTTGACATTCATTAAGATGAATCAGTCGTGGATATCAAGCTTTGATGCACCTGATGCAGACCTTGTAGACTAGGCTATCGTTGTGATGTGGCAGTTGAGCCTCAGTTTAAGCCTGGACCATGGTGCCACCCTCAAACCCTCCTCTCATTCTCTTTACGTTCACAGAACCTCATTTTGGTTATGACAAAAACGACAATGTTTGCGCACCTGTTCCACAGGTGCACACCTTTACAATTTTTGGGCCTCCTTCAACACCAGCTCTTTGGGGTTAAGGTGGGGAGGCTATGCTAAAACAA
Source organism: Pelophylax lessonae (assembly GCF_965119305.1). Lineage (NCBI taxonomy): Eukaryota > Metazoa > Chordata > Amphibia > Anura > Ranidae > Pelophylax > Pelophylax lessonae. The sequence goes on from NC_138768.1 coordinate 590,938,940, forward strand.
AAACGACAATGTTTGCGCACCTGTTCCACAGGTGCACACCTTTACAATTTTTGGGCCTCCTTCAACACCAGCTCTTTGGGGTTAAGGTGGGGAGGCTATGCTAAAACAAAAACGACAATGTTTGCGCACCTGTTCCACAGGTGCACACCTTTACAATTTTTGGGCCTCCTTCAACACCAGCTCTTTGGGGTTAAGGTGGGGAGGCTATGCTAAAACAAAAACGACAATGTTTGCGCACCTGTTCCACAGGTGCACACCTTTACAATTTTTGGGCCTCCTTCAACACCAGCTCTTTGGGGTTAAGGTGGGGAGGCTATACTAAAACAAAAACGACAATGTTTGCGCACCTGTTCCACAGGTGCACACCTTTACAATTTTTGGGCCTCCTTCAACACCAGCTCTTTGGGGTTAAGGTGGGGAGGCTATGCTAAAACAAAAACGACAATGTTTGCGCACCTGTTCCACAGGTGCACACCTTTACAATTTTTGGGCCTCCTTCAACACCAGCTCTTTGGGGTTAAGGTGGGGAGGCTATACTAAAACAAAAACGACAATGTTTGCGCACCTGTTCCACAGGTGCACACCTTTACAATTTTTGGGCCTCCTTCAACACCAGCTCTTTGGGGTTAAGGTGGGGAGGCTATGCTAAAACAAAAACGACAATGTTTGCGCACCTGTTCCACAGGTGCACACCTTTACAATTTTTGGGCCTCCTTCAACACCAGCTCTTTGGGGTTAAGGTGGGGAGGCTATACTAAAACAAAAACGACAATGTTTGCGCACCTGTTCCACAGGTGCACACCTTTACAATTTTTGGGCCTCCTTCAACACCAGCTCTTTGGGGTTAAGGTGGGGAGGCTATGCTAAAACAAAAACTACAATGTTTGCGCACCTGTTCCACAGGTGCACACCTTTACAATTTTTGGGCCTCCTTCAACGCCAGCTCTTTGGGGTTAAGGTGGGGAGGCTATGCTAAAACAAAAACTACAATGTTTGCGCACCTGTTCCACAGGTGCACACCTTTACAATTTTTGGGCCTCCTTCAACACCAGCTCTTTGGGGTTAAGGTGGGGAGGCTATGCTAAACAAAAACTACCATGTTTGCGAACCTGTTCCACAGGTGCACACCTTTACAATTTTTGGGCCTCCTTCAAAGCCAGCTCTTTGGGGTTATGGTGGGGAGGCTCCGCCAACACCAAAACTACCATGTTTGCGCACCTGTTCCACAGGTGCACACCTTCATAATTTTTACGCCTTCTTCAACACCAGCTCTTTGGGCTTACAGTGGTATGGCTCCGCCAACACCCAAACAACAATTTTTGCGCACCTGTCACACAGATGCATATCATTGTAATTTTTTTCCTTACAAAGGCAATTATTGCTTTCATTACCAGCACTTTCATAGGGATATGGTGTCAAGGCATCGTCCGTACCACCAAATGCCCAATTTTTAAGCATCCTTTACTTCTATTCAAAGTCAAGAGACAACAGTATTCATCCAAAACATCTCTAATCTTGTTCACTCTGCACTACATTGTGGCCCCTACCCCTAACCCTCAATGTATCCGTGCATATATGTCTGTTTCTTGTGAGATTTCAAGTTAAAGTGCACGAAACACCATTTTACATGAAATAAAGTGCAATTACATACATCTTTGGACTTCTTGAAACATTTGGTAATAAAAGCCCCATTGTGGAAATACACCCGTTAATTATATGCACATTTAAAAAGACAGCACCTTTTTCCAAAAAAACCTCTAATCTTGTTCCCAGTGCACTGAATTATGTCCCCATCATACACATTGGCTGAGCCGTTGATTAGGAGCAAAAGAAAGGTGCGGTTAAGCAAAAAAGTCATTTTTGAAGGTTTGGTATGCTGTAATTCTGGTTCTGGACATGCTACAGAGCTGAAACTTCACAGGTACACCTTTTAGACCCCCCAGACACTAATTCCAAAGAAATCTCTTTTTTTTTTTTTTTTAAATTTTTTCAATAATTGGCTATCTATCAAAAACGACAATTTTTAAGAACTTTTTTTTGTGTGATTAATAGTCCCTGGGGCATGACCCAGAACCCTAGGCACTTTTTAGGGGCATTTATTGGGTTTTAGGGCTTAAAAATGGTGTTTTTTGATTACAGAAGTTCGGGTCCCATTGATTTCAATGGGGTTCTGAAATCCGAACCGAACTTTCGTGAAGTTCGGGTGTTCTGGTCGAACCGAACTTTTCAAAAGTTCGATCATCCCTAATTAACACATCATATGTGGTGATTAATGAAGGGAGATATAAAATGCTGGTGTTTGCGATATATGGTGTAGTTGCTCCCAGCTTGATAAAGAGATGGCTGGAGCTATCATATTTTGTGCTATCACCTTAATGTAATAAAGTGAAGTAGCAAATATTTTTTATACAAAAGACCTTGGTATGGATGTTGAATGCTTCTACATATTATATAGTTAAATACATAACAGTCACTCAACAAACTATAAATAATAAATAATAAGCTGTTAAATCAGATTTCAACAGATAAAATCACAACTTTTGTACCCTGGCACAAATGTATATCTGTTTCCTGTTCAAATGTCAAACCCGTTTCACCCTATGATAGCTAGCAGGCAGTTGATGCAGCAAAGATATTAAAAACGTTGATGAAGTGATCCTTTTTATGGGCTCAGTCTACTCATGTGCTAAACCCAGTGAGTATGTATGCCAAGCGTGAAAAATGCCCTTCACTTTTGAAAACACTGATCTATCATTGAACAATCATTGAGCATTGGATGGTGTCAAGAAATTTTGTTCCAACTAGTCTAATAAATTAAATCATGTATACATGCTGAAAGGACTGTTCTCTTTTACTATACTGACAGTGGGGCTAGTATTTTATTTGGAGTTTTTTATACAGTTTTTAAAAACAAATTTTAAAGACAGTTTTGCTATCGTACCTAAGACAATTCAAATTCAGTTGTATGCTGCTATCAGAGGATAAGAGGGTACTCAGGCTTTCCTAGTATTTACATTTTGCAATTCCTGGTCCAGGGACTTTGCTTCCTGTGGTGTTGTATCAGCTAGCCACCATTCACTGTTACCTGGTAATGGTATAGCTGTTTTAGTGTGGGATTATTTGAAGGGTTACTGTGCTGCAGATGAAAATTCACCAAGGCTAATTACATAATTATATGTTATCTGTGTATTGCAGGCCTTCAAGATGTAAAACGTGTTTCAGCACTGCATATGTTCAGAGATTTCATAAGCACTAATGTTGAAAAATAATGCATATTTAATGTGCACACCACAATTCTTGTTCGAATACCATGTTTACTTAAACCGGCCTGAGGTGTACAGACAATGCATAACAAACCATAGGAGATTCTGTTTCCCAATCCAATAATCAATCACTTTAAAGACCCTGTACTAAAATGTAAGATCTACTTATTACTTACTGTACCCTCTCCCCATCTAAAATGACTGCATTACACCTGTAATAAAAAAAACCTGCGGAAAAAAGTTTGCTAATATGTTCACCTTATACCCAGCTTCTGCAACGTTTAGGATAAAATCAAGATTCTTAAAGCATTCTCCCAGTATTGTTGAGGATCCTAAATCTAGCAAGAAAAATAAGTGGTCAATAATAGCAGCCTTTGTCTTTTTTCACAATCATATTATTGCATTATGACTATATTAATAATAATTTTGGAAAATGGAAGATCACATGTTATGACTATTACTTTTATGCTGTTTTGCATTGGACTCAGTAACAAAATATTATTTTTATCATTATTAGTACAATTTATTTACTATATTTGGCAAAATAGTTTAGATATATTCAACCTAAGTCAGCTAAAGGGAACCCTATGTTAAATATTTTACACAGAAGTCAACAATACAGTAACCAGTCTGTAACTTTTAACTAGCTAGGAATTGTGTTTCCCTTCTTTAGTTTGGCAAAATCGGGCTGTCTACATTTTTACATCTGTAATAAATGTTTTTCTCAGATGACTTTGCTAACAATTCTTACTGCAGTACTTCAAAAATTGAGCTCCAAATGTAGTCTTTAGTTAAAAAGTATAAACTCTATTTTCCTATTTGATTCAAACATTGCAAATACTTTTAGCACAAACCACATCCATTATTTGTTCTGTAAAATGTTCAGATTGTCATTTCATTAAACATGTATAAAGGATTAGCCTTTCTTCGGTATGAAAATCTTTATAATTCACTGAAAGCTTTTGTATTTGTTTGACTAAATTATAAGGAGAAAGTATTGTTTTGTTTTGTTTGTTTTTTTTTTTGTTATATTGGCACACAAATACATTTGGACATGCATTGTGTTGAATTTGCTACCACAAAACTGCAAAGATTTTGTAAGCTATTATTTGCAATGATTTTTTTTTTATAATAAATGATATATCAGTGGTGAAATAATGTTCTACTTTTATTACCAACTTTTTTTTTTTATCACAATGTGCCCACTACAATGGTATATTTATGTTTGCATGCTGGGAATTTTCTTATGGTTTTCTTTGTTAAAGTTTTAAAGAGAAGCTGAGATTTGACAAAGGATTTATTTTCATAGGAACAAAATCACATCCAGTTGCAACTGTTCTATATTTCAAATCATACAGTTTTTTGGTTAAAGACTTACAGACCAGTTTAGCAAAAATAATTTCTACCACCAACATGATATTATGGTCATGTTCAAGATTTAGAAATATGACTATAAAGTTCAGTTATTCCTCATTTGTTTTCTTTTTTACACCTGGCTTAGGTAAAAAAGAAATGTCGTTGTCTTCCATTGAGGAACACAGTATTGAAAAATATTCTATGGCAGGAGGGTTATCCTGCTGCTTTCAGGAGGAAAGAGCACTGGCAAAACAAAAAACTTTGAGGCATCCTAAGCATAACCCCACTTCCAATCTTCATTTCTCAATTTTTTACTTCTGTCCTAAAAGATTGAACACCTTTTCCTCAGACCTGTTGTGGAAAACCCTAATTATTTTTTCTACATGTTTTTCTCTTCAAACAAAATATTTATTACAGTGTGGATGCTATTCTTCAGTAACTTTTTTCCTCGCCTGCTTCTGTTTGCAAACAAAGAAGCTGGGGGATTGCAGGTGGTGGTCATTGATAGCTAATGGGGTTGCCCATATGTGGTTATTAACTCAATGGCTGGTTTCTTGACAATCAACAGAAAACTTGGAAGTTGCTATCTGAAGGATGAGTGATTCGTCTTAACATGGGTCCTTGTGATCCTGAGAGTCTTCAGAGTGTCGCTCATCATGATTGACTCTGGAGCTACATCACTGAATGATGTGATTGACATTGGATAAACATCAGATGACAATGTTTATTTATTTTTATTTTTTTTCCAATATTTGAATTTGTCTTGGTGTGCGTTAATTTATTTTGTCATTTTTTTTTATTTGTCAGTGAGTAACAAGGGCTGTTAGCCTAAGTTGGTTAAGGAAGGGGGGTACATGCTCCCTGCATCTCCCCTTCCTGACCTGCCTGGCTGCATGCCTGGATAAAGGTATGGATTTTTGGGTGAAGCCCCCGTTTGTTATTTATTCACAGAAAAAGCAGCAAAGTAAATAAACACACACACTGTGACAAATTTCATATATATCCAATGTAAGTTATGATAAACACCATCCTGACTAGTACACTAAATGACAGATCCCCGACTGGCAGCTGAATGTCATTAAATCAGTGTGTGATGCTGGTTGACTACATTCACCAAATATAGCCATTTGTTCAATAACAACCCGGATACGTATTGTAATAAGCCAGGAGGTGGCTGGAAGCTCTCATTTAGTGGCAGTAGTAATATTGTAGTAGCACTGACTAGTAGAAAAATGTGGCAGCACTCTTTGAAAGCAGGTTGTATTAGGACTGACTGGTAGCAGACTGTAGCAATAGTGACTATAGTAGACCTAAGCAATAGTGACTGTAGCAGGCTGTAGGAGAAGAGACTGTGGCAAACAATAGGGAAATCAGATGCATGACTCAGTGCTTGAGCAGAGACAGCATCTCCTGCTCGATTTTAAAACATTTCCTCTTCACATGATGAAACATGCCTGAGCGTGACCCTCCTGACAATACCTGGAAGTGTCTATGGCTGTGGGTAGCACAGGCAGATTACCCTTTGTTAGTCCTGACTCCAAGACACTCATTTTAAGTCTTTCTCTACCTTTAAATGTAGAGTGTAGTTACACTAAAATGTAGCTGCCAGTTTTATACTTACCTATCCTAGCCAGGGCCAGATTAAGAGCATCATGGGCCTGGTGCTGAGGATTTTGGTAGGCCTTTTTATGGAAATGAATGAAAAAAATGCAAACTTTTTTGTTAAACAAATTAAATATATAAACAAAATAAATTAAATAGAGATGGGGTGAGAGAGAGAGGGGTGAGGGGGTGAGAGAGAGGGGGAGGGAGGTAGAGAGGGGGAGAGAGAAGGGAGAGAGAAAGAGGGAGGGAGAGAGAGAGAGAGAGAGAGAAAGCGAAGGGGTGAGAGAGGGAGAGGGGAGAGAGGGGGGTAAGAGAGAGGGTGTCTTTGGGTAGTTTTAGTAGGGTAGTAATGTGGCATGCATACCGATCCACGGTGAACTGTGAGTGGAGCCACATTGCGGTAGAGTGGAAGGGGCTACCGTACACACGTTGCATAGGAACATGTGCACTTTGTTACATCTGCATGATCCGGCCCTGGGTGTGGACGTGATTTAGGATATTGACTGGCAGAAATTATTTTTTTGTATATTTGTATTTTTTTTCATCTTTTTTACATACTGGGCTCCATTTACAAAAGCAAAATGCAGTGTATACATGTTCCCTAAATATTACAAGCAATATGGACTTTTCCTTGCCTTTCTGCACCTTTATCCACCTTCTCTCAGTATACCTGTGCATTCTAAATTCCTCTGCTAACCTTTGCACACGAAACCGTCCCTTGCACCCCAAACCCTCTCATCTCTGCTTAACTTCAAAGGCCTCTGCTCATCTTTTCACCCTAGCCCCCCTGCACACCTCTTCTTTGGTCATGTTTTCCCTCCAAACTGTCATCCCTTCTCTGTTTACCTCCGGACAGCCACCCTCCCCCTATCCATCTGCTCATCTTTGCAGTACAGGCTGATGGCAAGCTCAGTGACTGTGGCAGGCAGGGCTTTTTGTACAACCCCAATGTCGGCAGAATTCAATAAAGGTGATGGTAGACAATGGCTCAGGGCGTTTGACATACCTATGAATGCCCTAACAATTTACATATAGATGCTGCCCGCAATTTAGATATAATTTATGTGTACACTGCACACAGAGCAGGGCTGGGCAGCAATAGTGACTCACTTACACAACTGGACTAGGCCTATCTTAAAAAAGGGGCCTGGAGCTCCTAGCACCTCTCCTCAAAAATGAGGCTACAGAGCATCTTGTCAAAATATTCTGAACAGGGCTTCTGCATTCACCATCCAAACTCCTGTGTAGTGCAAACTTTCCATAGGACTTAATAAGAAATGCAGAGGTCTTGTGTGGGTCTGGCTCAGAATATATTTGTAACGGAATAGGACACCCCTAACTGGGTACCTCCGTTGACAGATGCTCCTAGTGATTCCCGAGGGCTCCAAGCACTCCACCAGAAACCGTAACCACTTCAGACCCCACAAACCGCCGCAGCCTGGTTAGGTTAGGGTGGTTAGGGTCTCGCCGTCTCCTACCCACCCTGGACCTATGACAAGGCTCCAGGTTCTCGTGGGTGAACCTCTCTTTCCCCAGAGAGTGCATCAGAACAAGCTCTTACACAAGCTCTTACAAGATTTTAGTGATTATCCAAGGGAGTATGGAAGACCATAGCAATCCCTTGCAGCATATACCCCCAATAAGAGACAGGATTCTAGATTGAGGGTGAAGTAACTCTGGAACAACTTTATTGAACAAGAAACAGACTTATATACAGTTTTCACCCACAAGGTTACCACCCAGGTTGACCTTGTTGAAGACTGGACGTAACATTCACAATCCAATAGGAACAGAGTTTTACACTCTCATACAGTATACACAATCCCTCCCCTCTGGCTGATTACAGTAGCATATACAGATGAAAGTGTATACAGGAACTAAACTAATTATCTAGCAATCTGGACAGAACAATGTGAGGTCATTAACATTTAAAAATGGAACAGACAGTTAAACTTTATCACAATACACATTCCCTCCCAATACACACACAATAGGGAAGTCTATGAATGACAGTCTTTGTGTCTCTCTCACAGCCAAGCATGGAATACACTGTGTAAGGTGGTATTAAATCTTCATATTTCTATATGAAGATTTTGCTGACAATTTGAATATTGAATATTGAAGCAATCCAAACCATTACTTATCTGTCTTTCACTCATAGTGACGGTTAGTACCTTCACAATATTAATAAGTGTCTGTGCAGCCTCTTGCAGAATTGAAAACAGGTAAATATAAGACTAGTGGGGTGTCTGAGGTGAAGCTACAATGTAAGTGTTACTGCTCCAGGTATCTTTCACCTAACTTTCCATGTGAAAACTTTTTATTGACCATATGGACCCAATCACCAAACTTTAACAGTTCAGGTCTAAACCATATGTTGGAAGGCAACATGTTTTTCTTGTTTTAATATCAAATGTTTCTGGATGGTTGAAACTTGATTACACCTGGCCTGGAATGCCAGCAGAGCAAGTTTACCCAGTAGGGTGTTCGTGACAAGGAGCCATAAATGGTAATTCATATTTTCACAGGATGTTCTCGCATAGGCCTCCTGTTGTGAGGTATGGGGGATAGAGGAGCCTCAGATAAGACCTCCTGGGGAAGTTATAACAACATCAAAGGCCAGCTGTTACTGAAAGATGACCCGGATCAAACACAGTGATTTATGGAGGAATGGCGCCCCTAGTAGAGATTATAACATGCTTCCAGGAAAATGAGATACTTCCTGTTGATTAGGAAGGATAGCCTCTTATGGATTGTCATTTGACAAGCAGACAGTGGATATTTGTGAGGGTGGTGTCTAAGTGGACTCTAAAAGCTGAGACCAGATTGATCTAGTCCTCTTTGTTCTTCTTTCCAATTTAGTCCAGCTGAAAGAATACTTAGGATGACCAAATGTAAAGTATTATCTGTGCTTGATTTGTTTTATTTGCTCTGTAGTATAATTCTAGTGGTTTATGTTAGCATTTCTACTTGCTTACTACTCTGTGCAGTGGTTTTGCACAGAGCAGCCTTGATCCTCTTTTTCTGGGGTCCCCCACTGGCTCTCCAGGCCCCTCCTCTTCAGCGAGTGCTCCCAGGGAAAGCCACTTTCCTTGGGGATACCCAGGCGTGCTCACTCCTGGTCTGCCCAGTCTGCATCTATTGACACAACCAGGCAACTGAATCCCGCTCCCACCTCACAGTATTTGATTGACAGCAGTGGGAGCTAATGGCCAAAAAAGGAGGGAGACAGTGGGGAGAGCTGCTGCTCTCATGCACCTTGCTGTATCAAGAGGGGGCTCAGGTAAGTATTAGTGGGGGCTGCTGCACACAGAAGGTTTTTTTTACCTTCATGCATAAAATGCATGAAGGTAAAAAGCCTTGAGGCTTTAGAACCACTTTAAAGAAAATAGCCACCAGCCAGCCATATGTATATGTTAATATGCTTTAGTGGAAGTGGTTGTTCTTTAGCTAGATTTTGACATGCGTTTTGTTAAAATGACTGAAAATACTGCAACAATGTCTTTCAGTAACACTGGGCTTCTTAGGGCCTTTTTGAGTAAAAGTGGTTAAAAGTGGCTCATGGAAAAACATTCATATTGTTCATAGCAAAACCGATTAAGCTTTAATTCTATGTATTTAAACAACCCATGCACATTGTAACGTGTATGGTAAATAACTACTATATCGAGCTTGTTCAATCATGACATATTTTAATTTACAGCAGTTGTATACACCTTCAGACTAAAGCTGACCATAGATGAGCCCAATGACCCAATTCTCCCTTCCACACATTTAAGGTGGATGGGGGAATCCTTCCCACTGTGTCATTGTATTCTGACAGTGGTGAGAGTTTCCTGAATACACAGATCAAGAGGAAACTTTCAAGCAGGGCAGTTGTACAGAACAACTGTTCAGTACAACCACAGTGCCCATACATGGATCAAAATTTGTGGTACCCCTGGGAAACCTAATGCTAACCCTGCTATATGTTCCAATTTGCGGTACTAGTATCATTTAATGCATTTATTTAAGTTTTTGATTTTACCACTTGGTCTCCTTTAATTAAATGAAAGTATAGCTATACAGAGTAGGATAGTAATGAAACCACCAAGAGTTAACGGCTAATGAAAGACAATTTCTACTTATCAGCTACCAACAATATATGAGCCTTAACGACAATGATAAAATCAATGCCTACTTCAAACATTCCTGTAAATAATCAAAATGTCAATCAGTTAGTAAGGATATGTTAATGAGGAATACCACTAATGCCAGATACAAATTTTTAACACAAAGCTGCAACATCACAATGTCTTTTCTTTAATCAATTTTCTTCTTCCAATAAAACAAATTGTACCATTGCACTATGATTGCAATAATCCACCACTGATCATTGTTTAAAATGTTTAATTTTCTGGTCAGTTTACACCAAATTCTCTTGCTTACAAAGATAATAATGGATATAGGATTTTCAATCCCTCAAGGACAAATGTGATGTATTTTTTTAAAATACTGAATTTTGAGTGGAATCTGAAAAGAAGAAGACATTTTTTTAAAAAAAATAGGCTGGCAAAATATTGAATTGGGCCAGTGAAGGTTTTACTAAACAAACAAGATGTAGACAGTCATGCAAAGTGTACAATTGCATTAAGAAGCAGTTGATATTTAGGAATTAAACTATTTTCCTGAAAATCATTTGCCATTTCCATTGTGTCTGCTGGTGGTATATTTTAAATTTAAATGTATCTGGGGGAACAAATGGCCGCAGGTGCGCCTTATGCTTCTATATCTCCTCAAACCAAAATTGTGGAGTGGAACTGCTTAATGTCCAGTTTAATTTCAAAGCCTTTCACCTGGCTCAGGTTGTCAGTTGGTTCTTACAAATTAAGTCTACACCACGGGTCGCGATTGAGCAGAAGCATTCCCCAGTTCCTTTGTCTTGCCTTCCCTTGCTCTCCCCGCCATGCCTGTCGTTTCTTTTAACACATTCAACTGTTGGAGCCACGCTTAGAGTAAATTCCATAAATTGATCAATGGCAAAAAAGTTTATTAGTATAATGTGCAAGCTTTTTTGCAATATTAAAATACATTGTCTTATAAGGTCAATAAGATGTCAAATCAGAATGCACAAAAACAGTTTAAAATCAGAACCCCGAATTTCCACTCCTATCCCCTAAGTAGACCATAAATGTTTTTGGCACTATTGCAGGATTTACCCTGTAGCAAACAGTAGAGGCTGCTATATATTTTTTTCTTTTGGAGGGTGGATTGCAATAAAATATTTAGTCTGTACATCAACAGCACGGGTTTTATTTTCATTGATAATCCAAGACTGGGTCATTTTAAGTAGGGATGGGCTCGAACATAAATGGGGCACCTGGCGGGAAGTTCGCCCGCCGATGAGCGCCCCAGGGTGCCTTTGGCCAATCATGGCTCAGGGGCTAAGTCCACGCCCCACACTATATAAGGCTGCTCACACTGAAGCCCTGCATAGTGTGTGTTAGTGGAGATTAGGCATGGTAGTTAGCAGATTGTGTGTTCAGTCAGTTTAGTGCAGCCAGTGTAGTGTAGTGTTGTGATTCTTGTGAATAACACAGTGTAGTGGTGCCACTGAAGTGTTGGTGTGTGCAACACTTCTGTGTCACCCCACTGATCCCATTTTTTTCTTGCAACATCAGGTTCTGTTGCTGCATTATTGGTACTCCCCCATTTGTGTCACAGGTGCTATTCCTTCTGCATTAGCAGAGTTTCTTTTATTTTGTGGGGCAGCAGCACTAATTATATTTAGGTCATAATTGCTGTCCCCCCTTCTGCATCGTAGGTGCTATTCCTTCTGCGTTAGCAGTGGTTTTCTTATTTTTTGTAAGCAACACTAATAGTATTAAGGGCATAATTGCTGTCATCCCCCCCCTTCTGCAGCGCAGGTTCTATTTCATCTGTGTCAGCAGTTTTTTTATTTTTATTTTTTTTTGTGGTACAGCAGCTTTTATAATATTTAGGGCATAATTGCTGTCTCCCTTCTGCATTGCAGGTACTATTCCTCCTGTGTCAGCAGTGATTCCTTTTTTTTTTTTGGGGCTTTCTTAATTTTTTTAATTAAACAAAAAAATATAATAAAATGGTTTATAGTGCACCAAGCACAAAAGTATTGCACCCAAGCACCATATTCCCTTCCCACACTCTATAATATAAAGTTATAAATATGCCCCCAAAAAATAAAAAAACAATAATAAAACAGGTTATAGTGTTCAGGTTTCACCAGCACCCAAGGCTCAGTGTTTCTACACCTCTTTGACAGGTGCATGTCATTTAAAACACTTTTTTCACATTTTTACCAGCAGGGCCCATTCCTGTGCCCGGCAAGGGTGATTGTGAGGGGTTACAGTGTTCAGGCAACCCTAGGGATGGGCGAACGGCTTGGGCCGAGCATAAGTTTGGCCTGAACATTGCCCATTCAGTTACTCGCTTAACACCTGAACTTTCTCGACACTTGTAATGTTCGCCCACTGAGCGCACAGTCAATAGGTTGGTAAGGCTTCCCTGTGGAGGGATGAATTTAAAAAAAATTATTGTAAAAGAAATTGTAAATGAAAAAGAATTGGGGTAAAAACTGCTTGGGGGAACCTTTAGGTCTGGTATAGATTTTAGGGGAACTCCACGCCAAAATTAAAAAAAAAAAAAAAACGGCGTAGGTTCCCCTCAAAAGTCCATACCAGGCCCTTTGGGTCTGGCATAGATTTTAAGAGGAACTTTATTCCAAAATAAAAAAAAACGGCATGGGGTTCCCCCCAAAATCTATACTAGACCCTTATCTGAGTATGCAGCCTGGCAGGCCAGAAAGGGGGGGGGGGGCAGGCTGAGAAAGTGCCCCCCCTCCTGAACCATACCAGGCCCCTAAAGCACCTTGTCCCCATGTTGATGGGGATGAGGGCCTCTTCCCAACAACCCTGGGCTGTGGTTGTAAAGGTCTGTGGGTGGGGGGCTTATCGGAATCAATGTAAATCTATTGTCAATCACGACAACCGATGTGCCCAATACCCATTCACATGGGGGGGCAGGATCTGGGTGCCCCTTGTTAAAGGGGGCTTACAGATTCCAATAAACCCCCCACCTGCAGACCCCCACAACCACAGCCCAGGGTTGTCGGGAAGAAGCCCTTGTCCCCATCAACATGGGGACAAGGTGCTTTGGGGTGGCCCCAAAGCACCCACCCCCCATTGTGAGGGCATGTGGCCTGGTATGGTTCAGGAGGGGGGGCACTCGCTCCTCCCCCCCTTTTCCTGACCAGCCAGGCTGCATGCTCTGATAAGGGTCTTGTATGGATTTTGGGGGTGACCCTATGCCATTTTTTTAATCTACCGGGAGCTGACAATTTACAGCCACGAGCAAGTGTAAATGACATTTTTCCTGTAGAAATGTCAGTATTGCTGCAGCAGGCTCCATACATCGTACAGATGGGCATTATATTAAAAGGAATTTTAAAGAAATGTTTTAAGCATTATTAAAATCACTGCTCCTTTAAAAACTATTGTTTTAAAAAAAAATGTTTTGCATTGATGCATGTCCCTCAGGGCAGTACCCAGGTCCCCATATACTTTTTATGGCAATAACTTGCATGTAAGCTTTTAAAATGAGGACTTTTGATTTTTCATGTTCGTGTCACATACACGTTAATAGAGCTTGCATGTTCGCTAGAACTTTTTCCCTGTTTGAAATGTTCTGGTACAAACCGAACAAGGGGGTGTTCGGCCCATTCCTTATTTTAAGGAACAAAATCACCCGATGGGCTGAAGGTACTCTCAGAGAGCACAATGGTTGTAGGACAAGCCAGAATCTCCAGTGCATCCTGTACAAGCTATGGTGAATGATGTAGCTTTACAACAGAGCCACCCTGAGATAGCACATGCAGAGGTCCGCTGCCTTCAAATGCTGTAACCACTGCTTTATCCTGCAGAACCTGATTACCACCTACTACCTCTGCCTCTCACTTAGGGCCTGCCTGACATTTCTAATAAAAAGGATTGCCTAAATATAAAGGGGGAGTACATATGTGGTACTTTGGTGCACACTGCAAGTATGCAATCACAATCTGAAAACAAAGGACAGCCTTGTCTGAATCAGCAGTCAAAATGAAAAAAAAAAAGGCCCTAGTAGGAAGTATTACTTTGTACATTATATGAAGTCTATGCTTTATTATAACCTGTTGCAAATTGTTAGAATTCTATACTTTATTGTAATCTGCTGCATGCCTATAACACATAAAAACAAACTAAAAAGAAAGACTACAAGGGGAGCCCAGTGGCTAACCGGCAACTACAGTTGTTGCTGACACAGAAAATGTAGTTCAAAAAAGGAATGTTGGGTCTCTGACAGTCAACACAAGGGGTTATATGTATGCATGTGTAGGGTAAAATGTAGACCATTACACTGGACTCCATTGTCCACAAATAAGCATAATATAGCAGAGTATAGCTCCATATAGTAAGTAATTCTCCCTACATAACCTGTCAGCTCTCTCTAAACTTTTCAAACACACAAGGACAAATGGCTGCTGAGAACCCAACCTTTTATAGTCAGAGCTTGCACATCACAAAGCCCTAATTTTTGGTCATTTAGGTTTAAAGGCCAAGAAGAAATGCAATATGGTCACAAAAAATACTGTTTGCAAAATTTCCACAATAAATCTATTGAGACCATAAATTTTTTGAACAGGTTGGATTTTCTGTAAAATCATGGTGCAAGTGAACCTGAACCTTATCTCTAGCTTTGAAATACCAACTGCACATCTGCTTTATGCTAACAGTAACTGAACAGCTTCAATATGCCCTAGAAAGCTCTTGTCTAAGCTTAAAGTAAACTGTGCTTTTTTTTTCTTGCTATCTCTTGTAAGATCTGCATTGCTCCCTTTCTAATATCACATCCTTCTAGCAATCAATAAATAGCTGCTGTGAAAAATATAACCTTTACCTTCAAAAGTACCTGCAGGAGCCTTCTGAACTTTCCTGCCTTAGACAAATGCAGGGCTGTTATGACAGGCAAAGCTATAACACTTCTGTTTAATGAACAAGTGGATGTAACCACCCAGCACTTCAATGCGCATGGGGTGGCTTATTCTCCCAGGCTTTACCTGCAACTAAACTGCAATCTTTGAATGGACTAATCTTTCAGCACCTACTTTGCTGAAACCTAAAGGTTGATTAATAATGGCAATTTCACCAAATAATTTACGTATTCTAACAGCAGTTACTTTTTGGCTCCATTCTAAATCCATGAGAGCAGAACTCTAATGTTAATTTCTGAGTGTTTTTTTTTTTTTTTTAATTCTGTGATTTGTGCCAGTCTGCTTCTATAGTGTGTAATTTGTTGAGTGCTTTTAGCACAGTCTGAAATTGCAGATAATTGACAGCATGCAGTATAATATCTGAATGCTTATTAAACTGTAAATTGCTCTTTAATTTCTTGTTTTATTATTTAGATATTGTTGACTATAAATGGCAATGAGGTCTGCATTGTGTTGTCTTTTTTGTATGTGATGTTTGTGGCTTAATTAAATTTTATTTTTTTCATAAGTATATTACTAATTGCATACTGCCAATTACTACGTTACATAATGTATATTCTCACATGGAAAAAAAAAAAACCTTAAGATATACTACGTTTAGTAACAATTAATTAATAATAAAATAGCCATAACAGGGAATAATTGTCTGATCCCCAGTTGTTTACTTGTCTGCAATCTCAGAAACTGTAAGGCATTTGCAACCTTTAGAACTGGCAGACATACACGAAATTAACAAAATCCTGCCCACAACCCGCTGACAATGACATTGCCCTGTGCCCCCCAAAACCCACACACAGATTATTATTATTATTATACAGGATTTATATAGCGCCAACAGTTTGCGCAGCGCTTTACAATGTGAGGGAAGACAATACAGTTACAATACAATCCAAAACAGGAGGAACTAGAGGGCCCTGCTCGTTAGAGCTTACAATCTAGAAGGGATGGTTGTTACCTCATCAGGACTACCAAATGCCTGCTTCTACTACTCTCAGAACTGATGACTGTAATGCTCACTTCCCAACAGCAAAAAAAAACACACACTTGTGTTTGCAATGTCAGTTGCTAGAGACCTTTATTGAGCTAAGAGACACAACCTTTGCAGCTACAACAGCTTTAACTCTTCTAGGAAGGCTGTCCACAAGGTTTAGGAGTGCGATTATGGGAATGTTTGATCATTCTTCTAGAAGTGCATTTGTGAGGTAAGGCATTGATGTTGGACAAGAAGGCCTGGCTTGCAGTCTTCACTCTAATTCATCCTAAAGGTGTTCTATTGGGTTGAGGGAAGGACTCTGTGCAGGCCAGTCAAGTTCCTGCACCCCAAACTCGTACATCAATGTCTTTACGAACCTTGCTTTGTGCACTGGTCCAAATCATTTGGTGGAGGGGGGATTATGGTGTGTGGGTTGTTTTTCAGGGGTTGGGCCTGGCCCCTTCCAGTGAATACCAAAGCATTTTGGACAATTTTGATGCTTCCAACTTTGTGGGAACAGTTTTCAATCTTCCAATATGGCTGTGCACCAGTGCACAAAGCAAGGTACTACAGGGAAATTACCAAATCGAATTACCAAATCGAATTTGGTTTATGGTGAATATGTGTATCTTAATAACAGTTTTTAAAATGGAGTTCCAGCCCGGGAAAAAAATAAAAATAAAAGTCAGCAGCTACAAATACTGTAGCTGCTGACTTTTTTTTATAGGGACACTTACCTGTCCAAGAAGCCTGCAATGTCGGCACCCCAAGCAGATTGGCCCATCGACTTTGGGTGCAGAAGCCTGCTCTGCAAGTAAGGAAAACCAGTAGTGAAGCCTTAAGTGAAGCCGGTTTCCTTCTGTGCATGCGCAAGTCGCGTGGTGCTTTCTGAATTTTTGGGACACACAAGGGTTCCATAAGGCAGCAGGGTGAAGGAGAAGGGCCCGGATGCAACTGCAGAAGTGACGTACCTTGCCGCGATGACAACTGGTGGAAGTCCTGAACAAAATATGCAAAAAAGGTACCAAAAAGGGAAAAATAAATAAATATCAAATAAACGAGGAGGGTGGGGTGGTAAGTTGTTTGAGACTGAGATGTCTTTTTGCCTGAAACTCCACTTTAACCACTTTAGCCCTGCCTAACGTAGATTTACTGTGGCACACTTACAGGCAAAGCGACGTAGACCTACTTTGCTCGCCCACGAGACTCTAGTGGGCGAGCGCGCCGTCGGCGGTGCTCCTGCCCCCGCTCATTCCCTGGGGAGCCAATGCGTGTGACCGGTGGCTCCGATGGCCACCGGCCACTCGCGATCTCCCGCAGGAGAGGGAGAAAGACAGATGGCTGATGTAAACACAGCCATCTGTCATTCTCCCTGAAGTAAGCACAGAGGCTATGCGATCCTGCTATATAGGATCGCATGTCTCTGTGGTTACTTCACTAGCCACGCCCCCTGACAGAATCACGCCCCTAGGGATACACTTAACCCCTGGATCACCAATAAAGTTAACCCCTTCCCTGCCACTGTCATTTTTACAGTAACAGTGCATATTTATAGCACTGATTACTGTAGTAATGTCACTGGTACCCCCAAAAGTGTAAAAAATGTCAGTCAGGGGTCTGATCTGTCTGCCGCAATGTTGCAGTCCTGCAAAAAAAAAATTGCAGATCGCCGCCATTACTAGTTAAAAAAAAAAACAATAAATATGACATAAATCTTTACCGTAGTTAGTAAACACAATAACTTATTGCGATTTTTTTTACCAAAAATATGTAGCAGAAAACAAATTGGCCTAAAATTTTAAAAAATTTTGATTTTTTTTTTTTTTAAATTTCATATAGAAAAATATTGTTATTTTTTCAAAATTGTAGCTCTTTTTTTGATTATAGCGCAAAAAATAAAAATCCCACAGGTGATCAAATACCACCAAAAGAAAGCTCTGTTTGTGGGAAAAAAGGACGTCAATTTCATTTGGGTTCAGCGTCGCATGACCGCGCAATTGTCCGTTAAAGTCACGCAGTGCCGAATTGCAAAATAGGGCCTGGTTATTGAGCAGCCAAATCATCCAGGGCTAAAGTGGTTAACTCCCACACTTCCATAGATCTGGCCCCTTCTATTATGTAGGCATGTATGAAGTGT
Organism: Pelophylax lessonae; assembly: GCF_965119305.1. Taxonomy (NCBI): domain Eukaryota; kingdom Metazoa; phylum Chordata; class Amphibia; order Anura; family Ranidae; genus Pelophylax; species Pelophylax lessonae. The sequence continues at coordinate 590,957,317 of NC_138768.1, forward strand.
TGTACTGTACCTCACCACTATGACAGCATCTGGCTTTTTTTCTTGTGCTTTAGAAATGTTATAAGACTTTACATACATGTAGCAAAAATCAACTTCTCAAGACCTAAAAGTTTCTTCCTTCATCATGATTCTGCAACTGCACCTCTCCAACATTCAGAAAAGGAAATGTAATAACTACGGCTTTTCCAAGTTCTGCCAGGTCTTTTATCTGCTCCAAAGTTGTCTGTACTGCCTGCTGAAATAGAAAAGCAACAGTGACTGACACAAAGCATGGTTTGCTTACTGTATGTTCACACATTCTGTCACTTCATGTTTCATGTTTGAGACACTAGTACTGAGTTAGATTGGGTATCCAGAGGAAAAGAGTGTATAAACCCACAACAATTACCATGAAAAATGATCTTGTTTGGCCCCTTTTGTTTTGTTAACTACACCTTTTTTAAAAATGTATTCAAGTGCAAAAAAAAAAATATTTTCTGTTGATCCTCCAAGAAAACCTGTCAGCTGATAAATGTATGTTCCTTCTGCCTGTGCTGAGTGTAATCAGTTACATTGTTTCCATGTTTGTCTAAAGAACTATAGAGCCACATTCTCTATATTACAGAGAAGAAAGGAGTTTTCTGTAATCCTGTTCATAGGTACTGTAAGTGGAGTGAGAATTGCCACCCTAGGAAAGGATGTATATTACTGGCAGGATCACCAGATAAAAGAAGAATAAAAGAAAAACTGAAAAAAATGTAACTGAAAAAAGAAAACAAATCCAGTAATCATATTTAAGAACTTGTGGGCTACCATACATTACATTTTTGTTCTTGAATTTAGATACACTTTAAACAGGAAAAAATCCATGCTAGGTCAAATAAAAAGACCGAAAAGGTAAACCGCCACTTAACCAAGTATGATACCAGCTGTAAATGACCAATATAAATAAGAAGCGGTGCTAAATCTTAATAGTGCAATCATGAATAATCATATGGTAAATAATGTGGCATGAAAACAACTAAACATGCAGTGAATAAATTATGAGCAAAATATATCATTGAAAAAATATGCAAAAAAAAAATAAAAAATCAATCAGATGAAAGTGATATATTGAAATAAGTGCAAAATCCAGTGTTAGGTGAATATAAAAAAGTCCTTTCAATATTAAACAAGAGTGTCCGTAAATGCAAAAAATGTATAAGTAACGTTGATTGACAAAATCCACCACCAAGCACCAACACTTAGCATACACTTCTTACCAACTAGCGTGGACCATAAATTATAATGGACATAAAAGCACAAAAAACAAACGGAATCCGAGATAGGCGGTGGCTGCTCAGCAGCAGCTCCAAATGGATTAGGAATAAAAAATGAACAAGCATAGTTAAGCCTGCTAATATTGAAGTCCTTTTATTTAAAATATTTAAGAAGTACCTTTGATAAGTTGTAAACAGGCACAAATGAGTTAAAACCTAGCATACTGTCAGCTCATGAGAAAGGAGCGCCGTGAGTAATTGGCTTAGCAAGCCTGATGTCTTTAGTAACAGTCAATCCCATCCATGCTATCTGATCCATGCTATCTGGTAAGAAGCATATGCTAAGTGTTGGTGCTTGGTGGTGGACTTCCTCAATCAAGGTTACTTATACACTATTTTGCACTTTATGGACACTCTTGTTTAATATTGATGTAGCACCCTCCTAGGTAGGTGCTAGGAAAAAGCATATATATGGCCCTTTCTGCTTATCAGGGGGGCCGGATCTGTTAGCTAATCTGTCACATGCTTCCAGGTGTGGCCTGTTGAGTCTGGGGAGTCTCCCCACTGTATCCAATGAGGGACATTGTTGGACAGTGGAGGAAACCTAGCCAATAGCGCACCAGGGTTTATGGCTGTCCCAGTGTGCGGGGATTGCCGCAGTGCACCCTGGGATTGGAAAAAAATCTGGAGGGAGCATGTGACAGAGTGTCTTTTGGTGGGAGCATCAGTCCCAGGAGGAGGTGACGGCTGTCTCTCTTCCTGCTGAAGTGTGAAGGTGGTCCAGGAAGTCGGCCTAGGGGCCTGAGGTTGAGCTGGGCTGCAGAGGATCCAGAGTGTGCTGACCAAGTGGAGCTGCTGGGCAGAGATCTTCTGGAAAAACAGTATCATGAGTACTTAAGATCTGCCCAGGGGTCTGCCTAGGAAAGGGGACCACTCCAGAGAGTTCAAGGGGGATCCAGGAGCCAGCTAACCAGGAGAGTACAGTAAAGGGGGTGCCAAGTACTAAAGAGGTTAAGTTTGGAGATTAAAGGGGGCACCAGGAAGGGCCCTGAAGTGTTCAGCGATACAGATTGCACTACAATTCAGCTACCCTAGGAAGGAGTACCACAGGGGGCTCAAAGGACTTTTCCACTGTCAGAGGTGAAGTCATAGTAAGCGGCCTAGCCGTGATCAGACAGCGCTAATCAGCATCAGCAAGCATTAACCAGCATTAAGCAGCATTTTTGTAGAGTTCCTGCCTATTTGTGCATAGTTCAGTTGTTGGAGTATACCACTCTTCTTCTCCTATCCAAGTTCTCAAATCAACCTAAAAACCCAAAGAAACTAGACTGGTTCTTGTCTGAGGTATTCACACTTGGGAAACATGCTTAAAGGTACTACTGTTGCTAGAGGTATCCCAGGGGGACCCACACTCAGCAGCTCCCTTGGGAGTAGTGCTACATTGAAAATGACTTTTTCATTAAAACCTAACAGTGGATTTTGCACTTATTTCATTATGTCACATTCATATGATTGATTTTTTTTTGCATATTTTTTTCAATGATATATTTTGTTCATCATTTTTTCACTACATGTTTAGTTGTTTTCATTCCACATTATTTACCATACTTTAAAGTATGCATTGGACAATATTGTGATACCAATTAAATAAACTAAAATAACCCCACCAAAACACAAACGAAAATCACCTAAGCATCTCAGTGAGGGAAATTGAGACTTTCGTCTTAAAGGAAATTTTACCGAAAACACTCTGCATTTCCACAATTATAATCAAATGAGTGTTTCCAATTTGAAATGCAAAATCAATCAATCCACTTTTGTTATGCAATAAAAGTAGTCAAATGAACCAAGTCAAATCCTGCATAAGAGCAAACATATGCAGCACAACTAAAATAAAACATTTGAAAATAGGACAGAAAACTTTGATCACATCTGAATAAAATGATATGTGTATCTATAATTACAGGCTGGAATTGGTAAATGTATGACTAGATTTTTTGGCATGCTTTGTATCATGTACAGTATTTGGTGTACTCGAAGAATGAAAATAATGCTATTTTTTTTTGTACAGATTAGTGATTGTCTAAAAAATACTCTCAGTATTCAATTCAATTTGCAAGGAAGTTTTTGAATGGCAAAGGAATCTGAGAACCCTTCTTCTTAATGAAAGATATTCTACTCAGGCATATTTGAATACTAATTGACAAAGAACTCAGAAGGATAGGGAACGTAAATGCTCAGGTTTGTAAATAGTGCCATATGGTGCCATTTTGCAGATGCTTTTTTCTCATTGGCATATCCCAGAGCTAGAATGAATATCTTTGCCTCCAATCAATACAATATGACTAACCAGTGAGCAAGGGTCCTCTGCTTAAATGCATTTAATTCTACACCTACTGCATATGTTTCAGTATAAAGCAGATGATAAATGTGCATTTGCTACTTTGTGCTATAACAATGGTCATTATAGCATTTACCTAATGGAAGCAGCTGCTGGGTTACAAAGTGTGTCTCTAATATTAGGATTCAATTAAGAAGCACGGGAAATGACCTGGACAACATAACTACGTTAAAATTAAATGCATTTGGGGCCTGATTTAGTAAGTGATTTCTGTAAAATGTTTAGTACAAGCATTTAAAAAAAAAATCAAAGGTCATTTTTTTTAAGTCAATCAATTTCCTTATTCGAACAGTACCCAATAAAAATAATTGGACATGTTTTTAGAGAAGAAAAATGTACTCATGCAAAATGACCTGTTTTCAATTTAATTATTGTAATCTTTATGTTAATCAATTGAGATGCAGCAATGTAATTGAAACCAGAAGATAAATAAGCAGCCAAGCAGCAGAACAATCTATGAATTAAGGTAGAAGGGTTAGTTAAATAGGATTAATATCTATAAAAAAAAACACTATACTTCTATTATCAGCTCTTGACGTTTATGACAAACAGCAAGAATATCACCTAGGTGTTTTTATTGACTTTGCTCTGTGTATCATTTTATTAACATACAAATTCAATTAAAAGTATGCCTACTTTGTATGTATTTTTAAAATAAATTTAAAATTTCAAAGAACACCTCTATTGTTTTTTTTTTTTAAACATAACTTTTTTTTTCCCCCACGCATACGCATAAATGCAATGTTTACCACTTGAGCTCCAGAGGGTTTTACCCCCTTCATGACCAGGCCATTTATTGTTATATATTACTGAGCTACTTTAACTGGTAATTGCACAATCATGCAATGTGTATCATTTTATTAATATACATATTCAATTCAAAGTATGCCTACTTTGTATGTACTTTTAAAATAAATTTTACATTTCAAAGAAAACCTCTATTGTTTTTTTTTTTACTATAGAGTGATTTAATCAGCCCGCCGCAGATATACTGCGGCAGGGAGGCTCGGCTGCGCAAAATCACGTATATCTACGTGATTTCGTGCGCCACCGGAGCCACGGTCCTGCTGTGTTTAGACATGTAAACAAAGCAGGCGTATCTTCTGTCACACAGGCAGGGAGAGATCAGGAGTTTCAGCTAAGCTGAAACCCCGATCTCTCTGTGCCTGTCAAAGAGCCCTTCCCCCACATAGTTAATATGCATATTTAGGCATACATTAACGCCTTTGATCACCCCCAGTATTAACCTTTGCCCTGCCAGTGTCATTTATACAGTAACAGTGCATATTATTTAGCACTGATTACTGTATTAACGTCACTGGTCCCCAAAAAGTGTCAAAAATGTCAGTTAGGGGTCTGATCTGTCCACCGCAATGTCGCTGTCCCATTGAAAAATTGCAGATCGCCACCATTACTAATAAAAAACAAAAATAAAAAGTCCAAAAATCTATCTCGTAGTTTGTAAGCGCTATTTGTGCAAACCAATTAAAATACGCTTTTTGGGACTTTATTTTACCAAAAAATATGTAGCAGAATAAAAATTGGCCTAAACTGATAAAAAATTTTGATTTTTTAAATTTTTTTATTGTGAATGTTTTATAGCAGAAAGTAAAAAATATGGCGTTTTTTTCAAAATTGTCACTTTTTTTTTTGTTTATAGCGCGAAATCTAAAAACCGCAGAGGTGATCAAATACCACCAAAAGAAAGCTCTATTTGTGGGAAAAGAAAGACATAAATTGTATTTGGGTACAGCATTGCACGACTGCGCAATTTTTAGTTAAATTAACGCAGTGCCGAATCGCAAAAAAAATGGCCTAGTCATTAAAGGGGTAAAACCTTTCCGGAGCTGAAGTGGTTAAACATAACTTTTTTTTCCACAAGCATACGGTTAAACATAATGTTTTCCACTTGAGCTCCAGAAGGTTTTACCCCCTCATGACCAGGCCATTTTTTGCTATATATTACTGAGGTATTTTAACTGGTAATTGCACAGTCATGCAACACTGCACCCAAATTAAATTTATGTCATTTTTTTTAACACAAATAGAGCTTTCTTTTAGAGTTTTTTTTATCACCACTGGATTATTTTTTCATTATATAAATGAACACAAAATACCAAAAATGTTGAAAAAATAACAATATTTTTACTTTCTGCTATAATATATATCCAATAGAAAATCAAAAAAAAATCAAAATTCTTATAAAATATAGGCCAGAATGTATTCTGTAGTCTGCTACATGTTTTTGGTAGAAAAAAAAATGAAATAAGTGTATATTGATTTCTTCAAAACTATGGAATGCATACTGGAATTTTTATTTATTCTTCTTTATAGTACAGTGCCTTGCGAAAGTATTCGGCCCCCTTGAACTTTTTGATCTTTTGCCACATTTCAGGCTTCTTCAGGCTTCAAACATAAAGATATAAAACTGTAATTTTTTTGTGAAAAATCAACAACAAGTGGGACACAGTCATGAAGTGGAACGAAATTTATTGGATATTTCAAACTTTTTTAACAAATAAAAAACTGAAAAATTGGGCATGCAAAATTATTCAGCCCCCTTAAGTTAATACTTTGTAGCACCACCTTTTGCTGCGATTACAGCTGTAAGTCGCTTGGGGTATGTCTCTATCAGTTTTGCACATCGAGAGACTGAAATTTTTGCCCATTCCTCCTTGCAAAACAGCTCGAGCTCAGTGAGGTTGGATGGAGAGCCTTTGTGAACAGCAGTTTTCAGTTCTTTCCACAGATTCTCGATTGGATTTAGGTCTGGACTTTGACTTGGCCATTTTAACACCTGGATATGTTTATTTTTGAACCATTCCATTGTAGATTTTGCTTTATGTTTTGGATCATTGTCTTGTTGGAAGACAAATCACCGTCCCAGTCTCAAGTCTTTTGCAGACTCCATCAGGTTTTCTTCCAGAATGGTCCTGTATTTGGCTCCATCCAACTTCCCATCAATTTTAACCATCTTCCCTGTCCCTGCTGAAGAAAAGCAGGCCCAAACAATGATGCTGCCACCACCATTTTTGAAAGTGGAGATGGTGTGTTCAGGGTGATGAGCTGTGTTGCTTTTACGCCAAACATAACGTTTTGCATTGTTGCCAAAAAGTTTGATTTTGGTTTCATCTGACCAGAGCACCTGAGGGATCATGGGCCTCTTGGCTGCATCTCTGGTCTTCTCCTTGTATGAGCTGAAAGCTTAGAGGGACGGCCAGGTCTTCGTAGATTTGCAGTGGTCTGATACTCCTTCCATTTCAATATTATCGCTTGCACAGTGCTCCTTGAGATGTTTAAAGCTTGGGAAATCTTTTTGTATCCAAATCTGGCTTTAAACTTCTCCACAACAGTATCTCGGACCTGCCTGGTGTGTTCCTTGTTCTTCATGATGCTCTCTGTGCTTTAAACGGACCTCTGAGACTATCACAGTGCAGATGCATTTATACGGAGACTTGATTACACACAGGTAGATTCTATTTATCATCATTAGTCATTTAGGTCAACATTGGATCATTCAGAGATCCTCACTGAACTTCTGGAGAGAGTTTGCTGCACTGAAAGTAAAGAGGCTGAATAATTTTGCACGCCCAATTTTTCAGTTTTTTATTTGTTAACAAAGTTTGAAATATCCAATAAATTTCGTTCCACTTCATGACTGTGTCCCACTTGTTGTTGATTCTTCACAAAAAATTACAGTTTTATATCTTTATGTTTGAAGCCTGAAATGTGGCAAAAGGTTGCAAAGTTCAAGGGGGCCAAATACTTTCACGAGGCACTGTAGTAATGGCAGTGATCAGCGACTTAAGGGGGACTGTGATGGTGGTAGACGATCTGACACTAACTGACACTGGGTGAGAACTGACTGACTGTGACCAGTGACACTAATACAGTGATCGGTGATAATACTATATACTGTCATTGTACTAATAACATTGGCTGGGAAGGGGTTCATCTCAGGGTAATCAAGGGCTTACGTATGTGCTGCTTTTTACTAAAAATCTATTTGTTTCTTCTCCCTGTGCACCCTGTACCCAGAAGAGGCCAGTAACGTACAGGTACAGTATGTCGCTGTGCCTGTAGGAGCCGTCTGTCCAAAATGCAATGTGGGTTGGCGGTCCTTAAGAGGTTAAGGATCACTTGGAACAGGTGTACAGTACACGTGTATACCTATAGATCAAAAAGAAAAAAAACAGGTGCGCTTATCCTTTTAAATTATTTAAGATGTCTGTCTCTTTAAGAACTCAAACAACCAACAACGTATAACTCATATACATAGTATCTCAGCACATCAAAACTGCTAACAAAATTTCATACAATTAAAAATAAATACACTCACTGACCACTTTATTAGGTACACCTGTTCAATTGCTTGGTAACACAAATTATTAATCAGCTAATAACATGGAAGAACCTCAATGCATTTAGGCATCTAGACATGGTGAAGACGACTTTATGAAGTTCAACCGAGCATCAGAATGAGGAAGAAAGGGGATTTAAGGGACTTTGAACATGGCATGCCATGGTTGTTGGTGCCAGACGGGCTGGTCTGAGTATTTAAAGAACTGCTGATCTACTGGGATTTTCACCCAAAACCACCTCTAGGGTTTATAGCGAATAGTTCAAAAAAGAGAAAATATTCAGTGAGCGGCAGTTGTATGGAGGAAAATGCCTTGTTGATGTCAGATGTCAGAGGAGAATAGGCAGACTAGTTCAATATTATAGAAAGGTAACAGTAACTCAAATAACCGCTGGTTACAACCAAGGTATGTAGAATACCATCTCTGAATGCACAACACATTGAATCTTGAAGCAGATGGGCTACACCTGGTGCCACTCCTTTCAGCTAAGAACAGGAAACTGAGACTACAATTTGCACAGGCTCACCAAAATGAGACAATAGAAGATTGGAAAAATGTTGCTTGGTCTGATGATCCTCAATTTCAGCTGCAACATATAGATGGTAGGGTCAAAAATTGGTGCAAAAAGCAAAAAAGCATGGATCCTGCTTTGTATCAATGGATCAGGCTGGTGGTGGTGTAATGGTGTAGGGGATAATTTGTTGGCACACTTCGGCCCCTTAGTACCAATTGAGCATCGTTTAAATGCCACAGCCTACCTAAGTATTGTTGCTGACCATGTCCATCCCTTTATGACTACAGTACCCATCTTCTGATAGCTCCTTCCAGCAGGATAATGCACCATGTTACAAAGCTCAAATCATCTCACCACTGTTTTTTTTTAACATGACAATGAGTTCACTATACTCAAATGGCCTCCACAGTCACCAGATCTCAATCCAATAGAGAAGCTTTGGGATGTGGTGGATTTGCATCATGGATATGCAGCCGACAAATCTGCAGCAACTACGTGATGCTATCATGTCAATATGGACCAAAATCTCTGAGGAATGTTTCCAGCATCTTGTTGAATCTATGCTACAAAGAATTAAGGCAGTTCTGAAGGCAAAAAGAGGTCAAACCGGTACTAGCAAGGTGTACCTAATAAAGTGGCCGGTGAGTGTATGTACAAACAAGCAATTTATCAATTCATATAATTGTACAAAAAGTAAGAATCCAATCGGCAGTGTAGCTATCCAGCATTGAGGATCAGTATATGACCATGATGAAAAGTGCTTTCTGTGCATGAAATTAATGACAGCTGTGCTCCAGTGCAACATAGAGCAGCTTACTGACAGCACAAAACAGCAGAGCGTATGTGCATGAGAAACTCTCCCAGCCGGTTTAAAATGCAGCCATCCCCACTCGGATCACCTACATGAAACTCTATCCCTCCTCATAACTCCAGAATAGCAAGTTAAAACATTATATGTAGTGTGGGGTGCGCTAAACAACAAATAAATAATGAATATATAACATATATCTATATGTGAATCAAATCAACAAAAGTAAATATATATAACATATATCAATCTGTGAAGCCAATTAATAATACAAATCAATTGGTGCATAAACATAAAAGTTCATAAGTGTCCATAAATATTGTGCAGGTGAGTAGAATTGTATTCTATCCAAATAATACGTGTATCCACCACCGAGTGAAATTCATCCTTACCAAACGGAAATAAATAAGGTGCAACTATATTTCTTGTGCTGAAAAAATATCCAATCTCCTTGTGAACAAACACCACGTGTAAATCACCAAGAATTTGCCTCTTACCAGATGGTAATAGGTATGCACTTGTTCAGTGAAACCACCTACTTGCTTCCTCTTTAAAATCCTGAAGTGGGATGTAGATTCGCTCTACCTTTCTTTCTCCACTAGATGGCAACGAGTACCAGCAAGAAACACAGCCTCCTCCTTCACAAGCTCACAAAACCACCGTGTATTAAAGGAAAAAGGAGGACTAATAGTGTATTACCCTTGAGATTTATTCAAAAAACAGTTGATATTGCACTTACAATTAGATGTCTTGTATTCAGCATAAACATAGGCATAAGAATTCCTGCAAAGGCTTGCGGCCGGCTGCAGCACGGACCGCAAGTTGTGTGTGACGTGTGCGCCTCCTAATCTGACCGGTTTCTTCCCATAGGACTTCTACTGAGACAGGAGTACTGGCGCATCGTCACTTCCGCTTTATTTATACAGGTGGAAGCAAATTGTCTAACTTCCGGTGTCTGCAGAGCAGGTAGTATAAAAACATTGATCTATAGCACATCCTGGTGACACAGGAAGTAAACACTTTACTTCCTGTCTGCAGAGCAGGTATGCTTTGGAACTTCTGGCTGATAGCAATTTAAGGCAAATTACTTAAATATGGGTAACTTTCCTTGTGTTAAAAGGAATGTATAAAAACATACTTATTATTTGTTAAAAACAAATGTATAAAAACATCAATCTATAGCACATCCTGGTGACACCGGAAGTAAACACTTTCCTTCCTGTCCCACAACACACTGCTTAAGGAGCGTAGTGGGAAAGGGGTGACACCGGAAATATGTGTATAATAAAATGTATTGAACTATATTAAACCATATGCTCCAATACAAATTTAAAATAAATGTTAAAAGATAACTAAAATATAAAACCTGCCAAAATATATGTGGGGATCAACAGTAATTTGCCTTAAATTGCTATCAGCCAGAAGTTCCAAAGCATACCTGCTCTGCAGACAGGAAGTAAAGTGTTTACTTCCTGTGTCACCAGGATATGCTATAGATCAATGTTTTTATACTACCTGCTCTGCAGACACCGGAAATTAGACAATTTGCTTCCACCTGTATAAATAAAGCGGAAGTGACGATGCGCCAGTACTCCTGTCTCAGTAGAAGTCCTATGGGAAGAAACCGGTCAGATTAGGAGGCGCACACATCACACACAACTTGCGGTCCATGCTGCAGCCGGCCGCAAGCCTTTGCAGGAATTCGTATGCCTATGTTTATGCTGAATACAAGACATCTAATTGTAAGTGCAATATCAACTGTTTTTTGAATAAATCTCAAGGGTAATACACTATTAGTCCTCCTTTTTCCTTTAATACACGGTGGTTTTGTGAGCTTGTGAAGAAGGAGGAGGCTGTGTTTCTTGCTGGTACTCGTTGCCATCTAGTGGAGAAAGAAAGGTAGAGCGGTTCTACATCCCACTTCAGGATTTTAAAGAGGAAGCAAGGCGGTGGTTTCACTGAACAAGTGCATACCTATTACCATCTGGTAAGAGGCTAATTCTTGGTGATTTACACGTGGTGTTTGTTCACAAGGAGATTGGATATTTTTTCAGCACAAGAAAATATAGTTGCACCTTATTTATTTCCGTTTGGTAAGGATGAATTTCACTCGGTGGTGGATACACGTATTATTTGGATAGAATACAATTCTACTCACCTGCTGTAACGCTCCTGCGTTTTTTGTTAGTGAATGGATTTGCAGCTGCAGAATTATTACACTCAGTAGTCATGTAGAGAATGTGTTGAACAACATATCCAACTCTCAGGACTTCATCACTGTGTACAGCCTGTTATGCAAATATACATACACTCAATATGATGTTCCTGGAGTGATAGAATGTATATGATAGTATAGAGGTGAGAGACAGGCAATAGAATGGTGAGCACTTAGTAGTAGTATTCAGGAGAGTGGTAGGTGATGATAGAATGCAGATAGGTTTTAGCAATCATGTATAGTAACAGGTGGTAGGGGACAGCAGATGAAGTATGCAAGAGAGAGTAACCTAGTGCAATGATAGATGATGGTAGTCCCAAGAGCTGGCAATCTATGCAGATGATAGAAATAGCTTAGATAGTAATAGTCCCTTTAGTATGCAGTAGTAGATAGTGAAAGTTAGGTTTAGGAAGGAATCCCCTGCGGGGTACTTATCACTAGATGGGTTAGTAGTAGCAAGGTCCAAGAGTAATGGAGTAATCCGGTAATGAGATACGGGATCGGTAGCGAGGTTCCGGTCTTGTTCAGGCAAGGGGAATAGCTTGAAGCTCCGGCAGCATTGGACAAGACAAGGCAACATGCGGTTTGAACGAGCAATGAGTGAGAGAAAGCCGGCGATTGAAATAGCCGCTCATAGCGGCGCCCGGCGATGACGTCATTGCCCTTAAAGGTGTATGCTTTCCATTTGGATAGCAAGATGGGACGCAATATTAAGAGAGAAATGTGGAAATAAGGGTACCAGAGGTACCAGAACATTACAGTACCCCCCCCCCCTTAAGGCCGGCTCCGGAAGGCCTCTAGAACTGTTTTTTCCGGGTATTTCGAGTGGAAATTGCGAATCAGTCTAGGGGCATGTATATCGGAGGTATCCAGCCAGGTGTCGTCTTGTGGCCCATAGTTATTTTATCGTACTAGATATTGGAGTCTTCTTCTATGGATACGAGAATCCAGAATCTCCTTTATCTCAAATTCTTCTCCGCCTTCAACTTGTACAGGAGGTGGAGGTGAGTTGGTAGGCCTTATTCCTTGGTTAGGAACATGGGGCTTTAGTAGAGATACATGGAAGATGGGATGTATCTTGAGGTCTGTTGGTAATGTGAGTTGTACTGCAGCTTTTCCAATAAGCTTCTTTATTGGGAAAGGTCCCAGGAATAAAGGTCCAAGTTTTTTACTAGGGATCTTTAATCTCAAATATTTTGTAGAAAGCCAAACAAGATCCCCAATGGCATATTGGGGAGAGGGTTTTCTACGAAGGTCGTAGTACCTCTTTTGTTGGCTATGGGCATGTGAGATGGTGGTGTTGAGTAAACCCAGGGAATCCTTTATTTGGGTAAGATAATCAGAGGCCGCTGGATTACTTGATGGCAAGATACGTGGTGGAAGAAGTGTGGGATGAAACCCATACTTTAAGTAGAATGGACTTTGTTTAGTAGTGCTGTGGGTCGCGTTGTTATAGGTGAATTCCGCCAGCGGGAGGAGGTCCACCCAATCGTCCTGTAGATATGAAGTATAGCAACGTAGATATTGCTCAATGCACTGGTTGACTCTTTCTGTCTGTCCGTTGGTCTGAGGGTGGTAAGGAGAAGTAAGTTTTCGCTCTATTCGTAGAATCTGACATAGAGCTTGCCAAAACTTTGAGATAAACTGTGAACCACGGTCAGACAGAAGTGTTTTTGGAATACCATGTAACTTAAAGACATGTTTCACAAGTAATTCCGCTGTTTGCTTGGATGAAGGTAGTCTTCGGATAGGAATGAAATGTGCCATCTTGGTCAGATGGTCCACTGACACTAAAATGGTGTTGAATCCTTTGGAAGGTGGTAGTTCTACTATAAAGTCTAAGGACACCACTTCCCATGGAACCTGGGGTATTGGTAAACTACAAAGTAGACCCGATGGTTTTGTAGTGTCAATTTTGGACCTTGCACAGATGTCACAAGATGAAATGAACTTTTGTACGGTCGTCTTCATGTCAGGCCACCAAAATTGCCTAGTAAGTAAATTGAATGTTTTAGTCATACCCATATGTCCTGCCATAGGTACATCATGCGACAATTCCAAGATCTTGGTTCGCATAGTAGGGGGTATGTATAGTTTATCGTTGTAATAGAGGAAGCCTTCTGCATCAGCATTTAGTTGTGGTGGAGGTGAATCTAGTCCTATGCTGTGCAAAATCTCTTCCTGCAGGGAACGGACAACACCGACAATACGTTCATAGGGTATTATAGGAACTGAGGGAACCTCGGCGTAGCTATCTTCGGTTAATCGTGAAAGCGCATCCGCTTTTTTATTTTTGTCTGCAGGTGTATAGGTCACTAGAAAATTAAATCTCAAAAAGAATAATGACCATCGTACCTGCCGGTGGGAAAGAGTTCTATTAGTCTGAAGGTATTGAAGGTTTTTGTGATCTGTGTATATAAGGATTGGCAATCGAGTACCCTCAAGTAGGTGTCGCCAATTCTCTAATGCCAGTTTTATGGCTAGTAACTCTTTTTCACCCACTGGGTAATTCACCTCGGGGCTGCTTAGAGACCTTGAGAAGAAAGCAACTGGGTGAAGTGGTGAAGTGTTTGTTGGTCGTTGTGAGAGAACTGCTCCTACTGCCATATTTGACGCATCTACCTCCAAAATATATTGAAGGGATGGGTCTGGATGGCGTAGTATGGGAGCAGAAGTAAAGCTTGATTTCAACAAGCAGAAAGCTCCATTTGCTTCTTCTGACCATTTGAATTGTTTTTTTGTACTTGTGATTTGTGTGAGAGGTCTCACAATAGCAGAGAAGTTCTTGATGAACTTTCTATAGTAGTTAGAGAATCCGAGGAATCTTTGTAATGCTTTGCGAGTTGTTGGCACAGGCCAATCTAGAATACAGGATATTTTGCTCATGTCCATTTTGATTCCATTTTTGGATATAATGTATCCTAGGAATAGTACTTCCTCTTTATGAAATAAACATTTTTTTGATTTAACATATAAATTATGTGCAAGTAGTCTTGACAACACAAGTCTTACATGTTTTATGTGTTCAGATAAGGAATGAGAATAAATAAGTATATCGTCCAGATATACTACAACACAAACATCAAGCAAGTCTCTGAATATGTCATTTATAAATCGTTGGAAGGCTGCGGGAGCATTACACAACCCAAATGGCATCACGAGGTACTCAAACAGTCCGTATCTGGTTCTGAATGCGGTCTTCCATTCATCCCCGTCACGGATTCGAATTAAGTTGTATGCCCCTTTTAGGTCCAATTTCGAAAAGTAGGAAGCTCCGCGCACCTGTTCTATAAGTTCAGGAATAAGAGGTAAAGGATAACGATCCTTTATTGTAATGATATTTAATTGTCTGAAATCAATAATAGGCCTGAGAATTGAATCTTTATTGCGGACAAAGAAGAGTCCTGCAACAGTGGAGGAAGTAGAAGGTCTGATGAATCCTTTCGCCAAATTTTCATCCAAGTATTCCTTGAGATGAGAGAGTTCATCCTGTGAAAGAGGATAAACGTGACCGAAAGGCAATTTGCTATTAGGGAGTAGATCGATACAACAATCATAGTCCCTATGGGGAGGCAACACTTGAGCGTTTTTCTCAAGGAAGACTTCCGACAAATCCTGATAACATATTGGTATAATCTCATCCGACACCACAAACAGGATCCTTCCATATGATGAGAGATTACACGTGGTTTTGCAGTAGTGAGAAGAGAAGGTTAGAGTTCTTGTTTTCCAATCGATGATTGGTTGATGTATGTGTAACCAGGGAAGTCCCAAAATAATGGGAAAATGTGGCGAGGTCAGTACATCAAAAGTGGTGGTCTCCACATGAGACCCGTCAGCAGTGACAAGGAGTGCCTGTGTCTGATTAGTGATGGGACCAGAGGATAACGGAATACCGTTAATGAAACTAACAGAGACAGGTTTAAGTTTTGAAATAATAGGTATTTTATTTAAGGTAACAAAACAAGTATCAATGTAGTTCCCACAAGATCCTGTGTTGACCATAGCCTTGGTGGTGATCCTAGTTTGGTCCCACTGTAATGTCAAATGAATAAAAAGATAAGGATTAGAAAATGAAGTTGTTAGTCCCCCTAGCAAGACATTTGAACACTCACCCTCTTTTTTGCGGACAAGGGGACAGCCGCTTATCAAATGATCCGGGGATGCGCAGTACATGCAGAGATGTTCGGTTTTCCTCCTGGCACGTTCGGAAAAGGTCAAAGGTGGGCGTATCGTTCCTACCTCCATAGGAGTAGGGTCGACAGGCGACATCCGAGAAGGACTGGACAATGGCAATCCCATCTTCTCAGCCTTTCTTTCTCGCAGTCGTCTGTCAATATTGATACTAGTCTGTATCAGGCCATCCAAGGTGTCAGGTAAATCCGCTCGGGCGAGCTCGTCTTTAACGGCTTCTGATAGGCCGAGTCTGAACTGCGTTTGCAAGGATGTGTCATTCCACCCTGAATCAAGGGACCATCTTTTGAAATCTGCCACAAAGTCCTCAACAGGTCTCCTTCCTTGTTTTAAAGCCCTCAATTGGGTATCAGCAGTACTCTGCCTATTGGGGTCTTCATATAAACTAGCGAGTTGCGCTAGGAATAAAGGATAGGAGTTAAGAAGTGGGTCATCTTTCTCAAAGAGAGAGTCTGCCCAGGCCCGGGGATCACCCGTCAGATAGGAAATAGTGGTACAGACTTTGATTTGGTCAGTGGGGTAAGTATGAGGTTTCAACAAGAAAAACAATCGACATGCGTTTTTAAATTCACGAAATTTACTCCGATCACCAGTAAACACTAGAGGAGGGTTTATCTTAGGCTCACTGGGCTGAGCAGCAGAGAGCTGTGCAAGACGGCCAACCTGCTGTCTTAAAGCCTGATTTTCGTTTTTTACCTCTGTAAGAGCAAGTATCAATGCATCTACTTGTTGTTTTAATTGCATTACTTGAGTGGGTAATTCTGCGTTTTTTGTTAGTGAATGGATTTGCAGCTGCAGAATTATTACACTCAGTAGTCATGTAGAGAATGTGTTGAACAACATATCCAACTCTCAGGACTTCATCACTGTGTACAGCCTGTTATGCAAATATATATACACTCAATATGATGTTCCTGGAGTGATAGAATGTATATGATAGTATAGAGGTGAGAGACAGGCAATAGAATGGTGAGCACTTAGTAGTAGTATTCAGGAGAGTGGTAGGTGATGATAGTATGCAGATAGGTTTTAGCAATCATGTATAGTAACAGGTGGTAGGGGACAGCAGATGAAGTATGCAAGAGAGAGTAACTTAGTGCAATGATAGATGATGGTAGTCCCAAGAGCTGGCAATCTATGCAGATGATAGAAATAGCTTAGATAGTAATAGTCCCTTTAGTATGCAGTAGTAGATAGTGAAAGTTAGGTTTAGGAAGGAATCCCCTGCGGGGTACTTATCACTAGATGGGTTAGTAGTAGCAAGGTCCAAGAGTAATGGAGTAATCCGGTAATGAGATACGGGATCGGTAGCGAGGTTCCGGTCTTGTTCAGGCAAGGGGAATAGCTTGAAGCTCCGGCAGCATTGGACAAGACAAGGCAACATGCGGTTTGAACGAGCAATGAGTGAGAGAAAGCCGGCGATTGAAATAGCCGCTCATAGCGGCGCCCGGCGATGACGTCATTGCCCTTAAAGGTGTATGCGTTCCATTTGGATAGCAAGATGGGACGCAATATTAAGAGAGAAATGTGGAAATAAGGGTACCAGAGGTACCAGAACATTACACCTGCACAATATTTATGGACACTTATGAACTTTTATGTTTATGCACCAATTGATTTGGTTCACATATAGATATGTTATATATTCATTATTTATTTGTTGTTTAGCGCACCCCACACTACATATACATTTATCCATATTCAAAAGCACTGAATACCGGGAGCAGCTTCAACACACTATCAGCGCACCCATCCCCCCTTACAACAAGTTAAAACATTAAACAGGAGAACTCCATAGTGGAGTAAAGTCTAATATAAACAAAAAAGAAAATGTAAAAATAGATTTTAAAAAGATAGATTAAAAAATGGATGTACTTGCGTAGAAGCAATTATTCACAGCAATAGGATCACAGATTAGAACCCTAGCACAAAAATCAAGCAGCCAGAGATCGCAATAAAGATCAGCTACCCTGGCTACCCTGGAGTGTGACGAGGGATCAAATTTAATTTGGGTGATCCAAGCGAGGATGGCTGCATTTTAGGCTGGCTCTGGCCTTGCATTCCACTATGATGTATTCCACCCTGGAATGCATCTGCAGCCTATCTGGAAGTGACGTCACTCGTAGTGTCTTGCATCACTTCTACGTATCGGGCTTTGGTTCCACATAATTTCTGGTCTGCAAGTCTCTGCCTCCCAGCTCAGTGGGGTTGTCCAGGGATGGGGTGGATGGCTGAGATACCATCCAGATGTGGTGTTTTTTTGGGAGTATATTGCCCAATAATGCACTGACGGTAGGAGCCTACCCCTATCTCCCAGGCCTAATAGGTCTGATTTGACCTCCCCCCGGGGAATAGGGGTGGCTTCATGGACTATATAAAATAGCCAGTGTGTTTGGGGTGGCTCATGGTGAGCCACCGTGAACATTATCTGGGTTGCGGGCTGGATATATTGTTCTCAGAGCAGGTATGTTATATTTACATTTATGCTATTGAAGCCCGTATGTTAGGGCTAGGGCATTTCACAGTCTTGGCCTTTATTTATTGGCCTTTATCCTGACATATTTTTTTGTGCTCTCTCCTTTTGTTTCTTACTTTGGGGGTACAAAAAATAGTAATTGGGGCCTAGTCTGGTTCTGTATGTGTGAGATACATACACTTTTTTTGATAATATTTTCTATTCCGCTATTCAATAAAAACCTTTGGGTATAAACAATTAAATTGCGGGATAGTCTGTGTTGGTACATGTGAGATACACCTTTCCAATTTTTGGGGTGCATCTCATACTTCTGAAGATTTGAGGGTGCTGCCTGTTCCAAACTCCTCCTACTCCTCATCCTGCCTTTGGGGGTACAAAAAATAGTAATTGGGGCCTAGTCTGGTTCTGTACGTGTGAGATACATACACTTTTTTTGATAATATTTTCTATTCCGCTATTCAATAAAAACCTTTGGGTATAAACAATTAAATTGTGGGATAGTCTGTGTTGGTACGTGTGAGATGCACCTTTCCAATTTTTGGGGTGCATCTCATACTTCTGAGAATTTGAGGGTGCTGCCTGTTCCGAACTCCTCATACTCCTCATCCTGCCTTTGGGGGTACAAAAAATAGTAATTGGGGCCTAGTCTGGTTCTGTACGTGTGAGATACATACACCTTTTTTTGATAATATTTTCTATTCCGCTATTCAATAAAAACCTTTGGGTATAAACAATTAAATTGCGGGATAGTCTGTGTTGGTACGTGTGAGATACACCTTTCCAATTTTTGGGGTGCATCTCATACTTCTGAGGATTTGAGGGTGCTGCCTGTTCCGAACTCCTCCTACTCCTCATCCTGCCTTTGGGGGTACAAAAAATAGTAATTGGGGCCTAGTCTGGTTCTGTATGTGTGAGATACATACACTTTTTTTGATAATATTTTCTATTCCGCTATTCAATAAAAACCTTTGGGTATAAACAATTAAATTGCGGGATAGTCTGTGTTGGTACGTGTGAGATACACCTTTCCAATTTTTGGGGTGCATCTCATACTTCTGAAGATTTGAGGGTGCTGCCTGTTCCGAACTCCTCCTACTCCTCATCCTGCCTTTGGGGGTACAAAAAATAGTAATTGGGGCCTAGTCTGGTTCTGTACGTGTGAGATACATAACCTTTTTTTGATAATATTTTCTATTCCGCTATTCAATAAAAACCTTTGGGTATAAACAATTAAATTGTGGGATAGTCTGTGTTGGTACGTGTGAGATGCACCTTTCCAATTTTTGGGGTGCATCTCATACTTCTGAGGATTTGAGGGTGCTGCCTGTTCCGAACTCCTCATACTCCTCATCCTGCCTTTGGGGGTACAAAAAATAGTAATTGGGGCCTAGTCTGGTTCTGTACGTGTGAGATACATATACTTTTTTTGATAATATTTTCTATTCCGCTATTCAATAAAAACCTTTGGGTATAAACAATTAAATTGCGGGATAGTCTGTGTTGGTACGTGTGAGATACACATTTCCAATTTTTGGGGTGCATCTCATACTGCCGAGGATTTGAGGGTGCTTCAGTCTGCCTCCTGCCTGTTCCGAACTCCTCCTACTCCTCATCCTGCCTTTAGGGTTCAAAAAATAGTAATCGGGGCCTAGTTTGTGTTTGTACGTGTGAGATACACTGTTTTGTAAAATTTCTCCTATTCCGCTATTCAATATACACCCTGTTTGAGTGTAAAAAATTAAATTGCAGGATAGTCTGTATCGGTACATGTGAGATACACCTTTTTAAATTTGTTTGGTGCATCTCCTTCTACCGCCGAGGATTGCAGGGCGCTTCAGTTTGCCTCCTGTTCCCAACTCCTCCTACTCCTCTTCCTCATCCTGCCTTTAGGGTACAAAAAATTGTAATCGGGGCCTAGTCTGTGTTTGTACGTGTGAGATACACCGTTTTGTAAATTTCTCCTATTCCGCTATTCAATATACACCCTGTTTGAGTGTAAAAAATTAAATTGCGGGATAGTCTGTATCGGTACATGTGAGATACACCTTTTTAAATTTGTTTGGCGCATCTCCTTCTACCGCCGAGGATTGCAGGGAGCTTCAGTTTGCCTCCTGTTCCCAACTCCTCCTACTCCTCTTCCTCATCCTGCCTTTAGGGTACAAAAAATTTTCATCGGGGCCTAGTCTGTGTTTGTACGTGTGAGATACACCGTTTTTTATCCTTTTTCCTATTCCGCTATTCAATATACACCCTTTTGGGGTAAAAAACATTAAATTGTGGCATAGTTTGCATATTTGACTGTGAGATACACCCGTGCGATACTGTTGTTGTTTTGTTCCGCTATTCAATAAACACCTTTCTAGGGCAAGATCATAAATTACAGAAATATGAGGAGACCGTCAAATAGGGGCCGTGGCCTGGGTCGTGGTGCTGCTGGTAGAGCTCCTGTTGCAAGGAGAGGACGTGGTCGATCTGTGCCAGCTACACGCACAAGGGTATAAACAAACTGAATATCCGCGCTACCAGTGTAAGCAGCTGTCATAAACCACAGTGTGATCAGAAAATGAAATATAAAATACAGCGCTGAAAATGAAATCCTACACGCACAAGGGAAACACCTTCCTCAAGTGTGAGTAGGCGACAGAACCTGCATCAGTATTTGGTAGGGCATCATACGCCTCTAGAAGTGATGAGGCCAGAAGAAGTAGAGGCGATAGTAGATTGGTTTGCTGCTGACAGTGCCTCCAGCTCCTTCACATTGTCTCCCACCCAGTCTACTGCAGAAAGGTCAGAGTTGGCACCTGCAGCCGATGTCCAAACGTCTTTCACCTCACCCCCTTGCAAATCAGGCAAGCAGCCTGAGCCCTAAGCCATACAGCAGTCTCTTCTTCTTTTTGATGACTCTGTCAGCAGGGTTTCCCAGGGCCATCCACCTAGCCCTGCCCCAGAAGTGGAAGAGATTGAGTGCAGCGATGCCCAACCACTTATTTCTCAAGATGAGTACATGCAAAGACCATCGCAGCACGTCTCCGATGATGACGAAACGCAGGTGCCAACTGCTGCGGCGTTCAGAATTGTGGAGACCGACAAGGAGGGCAGGGGTGAAGACTGGGTGGAAGATGATGTGGAGGACGATGAGGTCCTCGACCCCACATGGAATGAAGGTCATGCAGGTGACCTGAGTAGTTTGGAGGAAGAGGCAGGGGTCGCACAGAGCCACCAGCACAGCAGAAGAGGGAGCAGGGTGCAGAAGCAGAGCGGCCGTGCCCTAGACACTACGCCTGCTACTGCCCAACGCAGCAAGGGAACGAGCGCAGCAAAGCCAGCTCAAAGGAGTTCTCTAGCATGGAAGTTCTTTAGAAAATGTGCTGATGACAGGACACGAGTGGTTTGCACCCTGTGCAATCAGAGCCTGAAGCGAGGCATAAACCTTCTCAACCTGAGCAAAACCTGCATGATCAGGCATCTAAGTGCAAAGCACGAGCTGCAGTGGAGTAGACACCTTCAAAACCAAGAAACGTCTCTGGCTCATCCTGCTTCCTCTTCTGCTGCAGTCTCGGCCGCTCCATCCACATCTGTAGTGATACTGGCACCTGCCACCCCGCAAACAGACAATCTGTCAGCAACACCACCACCTGGGTCACCAACCATCTCCACAATGTCCTGTGGAAGCGTTCAGCTTTCCATCTCCCAAACACTTGAGAGGAAGAGGAAGTACCCCCCTACCCACCCGCGATCCCTGGCCCTGAATGCCAGCATTTCAAAATTCTTGGCCTTTGAAATGCTGTCATTCCGTCTGGTGGAGACGCACAGTTTTAAAAACCTCATGTTGGTGGCTGTCCGACAGTACGTCGTGCCCAGCCGCTACTACTTTTCCACGCAAGCCATCCCTTCCCTGCACAACCAAGTGGGGGAAAAAATCAGGTGTGCACTGCGCATTGCCATCTGTGGCAAGGTCCACCTAACTACCGATACGTGGACCAGTAAGCACGGTCAGGGGCGTTATATCTCCCTAACGGCACACTGGGTAAATGCTGTGGCGGATGGGCCTGAGGCGGATAGCAATTTGGCGCATGTCCTTCCACCACCGAGGATTGCAGGGCGCTTCAGTTTGCCTCCTGTTCCTAACTCCTCCTACTCCGCTTCCTCATCCTCTACCGCCTCCTCATCCGGACAGCGTAACACCTTCACCACCAACTTCAGCACGGCCAGGGGTAAACGACAGCAGGCAGTTTTAAAACTTGCCTGTTTGGGGGAAAAAACACAAACCGCGCAGGAGTTGTGGAGGAGCATGGAACAGCAGACAAATGAGTGGTTGCTGCCAGCGAGCCTCAAGACCGGCCTGGTGGTATGCGATAACGGGCGAAATCTCATAGCAGCTCTGGGCCTAGCCGGTTTGACGCACATCCCTTGCCTGGCGCATGTGCTGAATTTGGTGGTGTAGAGGTTACTTAAAAACTACCCCGATATGTCAGAGCTGCTGCAGAAAGTGCGGGCCATCTGTGCGCACTTTCGGCGTTCTCACCCTGCTGCTGCTCGCCTGTCAGCGCTGCAGCGTAACTTCGGCCTTCCCACTCACCGCCTCATATGTGACGTGCCCACAAGGTGGAACTCCACCTTGCACATGCAGGCCATAGTGGAGTTCAGCTGCAGCACGCACGCGTGAGTCGCTCTGCGGAACAGCACCACTTCACCACCAATAACTGGGCCTCCATGCGAGACCTGTGTGCATTGTTGCACTGTTTTGAGTACTCCACCAACATGGCCAGTGCCGATGACGCCATTGTCAGCTTAACTATCCCACTTCTATGCCTCCTTGAAAAAACTATTCGGGGGATGATGGAAGAGGATGTGGCACAGGATGAGGAGGAGGAGGAGGATGAAGAGGTAACATTTCCAAGGCTTTCAGGGCAGTCATTCACAAGGGGCTCCGAGGGTGGGTTCCTGCACACACAAATGCCAGGGACACAATTGTCCAGCAGGGGCACAGTTCTGGAGGAGGAGGAGATGGAGGAGGAGATGGAACCATGTTCTCAGCAGGGTGGCACCCAGGCCAGCTCATGGCCATCACTGGTGCGTGGCTGGGGGGATACAGAGGACACAGACGATACACCTCCCACAGAGGACAGCCTTTCGTTGCCTCTGGGCAGCCTGGCACACATGAGCGAATACATGCTGCAGTTTCTCCACAACGACCGCCGAGTTGCCCACATTCTAACTTGTGCTGATTACTGGGTGGCCACGCTGCTGGATCCCCGTTACAAGGACAACGTTCCGTCCTTAATTCACTCACTGGAGCGCGATCGCAAGATGCGCGAGTACAAGCGCACGCTGGTAGACGCGATGCTGCTGGCATTCCCACCTGACAGCGGGGCCACAGTGGAAGCACAAGGCAGAGGAGGAGGAGGAGGAGGAAGAGGTCGCCAATGCAACCAGGGCACCGCCAGCACCTCAGAAGGCAGGGTTAGCATGGCCGAAATGTGGAAAAGCTTTGTCAGCACGCCACAACAAACAGCAGCACCAGCAGCTCATATGGAATGTCTTAGCAGGAGGCAGCATTTCACCAACATGGTGGAGCAGTATGTGTGCACACACCTACATGTAGTGAATGACAGGTCTGCCCCCTTCAACTTCTGGGTCTCCAAATTGGGCACATGGCCTGAGCTTGCCCTTTACGCCTTGGAGGTGCTGGCGTGCCCTGCAGCCAGTGTATTATCTGAACGGGTATTTAGCACGGCTGGGGGCGTTATCACAGACAAGCGCAGGCGGCGGTCCAGAGACAATGTGGACAAGCTCACGTTCATTAAAATGAACCAGGCATGGATCCCACGGGACTTTTCCGTACCTTGTGCAGAATAGCGATGGATACCGACCTTACCCAGCCATTGTTCTATTTTTGCTCTTTCTCACTCTTTTGGGGTGTATCCTCATTTAAAATTTCTGAAAAAAAGCAGTGTTGGCTACCTCGTCCTCCTCAGGGCCAGATTAACATAGGGGCTATTGGAGCTGCAGCTCCAGGCCCCTACCTTAATATAGGCCCCAGGTTGGCCATATTCACTGTTACCGCTCTTCTGTCACTTGTAAACACAGAAGTCTGGCTTCTATGCTCGCTTCCCCAGGCAGCTCCCTCAGAACCTCCCCACACAGCACGAAGGCTGGACAAGGAGGGACAGTTGCTGATGCATGGATGTGTTTATGGGCTTCAGAGACAGCATCCCATGTTGAATTAGGCATGCATGGCTGCACCCTTCCTCCTCTGGGTGCATGCCAAGGCACGGCCCTTAAGGCCCTTCTAAATCCTCAGCACCAAGCCCATGATGCTCTTAATCCGGCCCTGGTCCTCCTCCACCGCCGCTTCCACCTACACCGCCCATAGGTGTGCGCAGCCTATTGCATTAGGGTGTGCACCCCAAAGTTTAAATACACATGCATGTGTTTGCCTACATGTACATGGCCCCGATATATTACTCTCCCTGCTGGCAAAGTGAAATAGAGCAGAGCAGGTCCGAGGGAGATCTTTACCATCTCCTCACTGGCAAACAGAGCGATAATGCTATGTGCCCTAGGTGATTAGGGTCTGCCCAGGTACACCCGGCACACCCTGTGCGCACGCCTATGACACCGCCACATCCACCACCACCTCAACCTCCCTCCTACTCCATATGGGCCTCGTCCTTCAAAGATGAAGAACATTGTTTTATTTTTCTGTTTTTTTTTTGTTGTTTTAAGTTATTTCCCTATCCACATTTGTTTGCAGAGCACTTGCCATGCTCTTAACTACGTTTTGCTGCCATTTGCAGCACTCTAGCCCTTTCCTTTGGTGTTTTAGAGCCATTTTAGTGCCTGAAAGTTTGGGTCCCCATTGACTTCAATGGGGTTTGGTGTCCGGGAAAAGTTCGGCAAAAGTCTGGGACACGGACCCGGACTTTTTTTTCAAGTTCGGCCGAACCCGCCGAACACGGACATCCAGGTGTCCGCTCAACTCTAGTCCTGATGTATTTGGTATGTATGTACTTGATGCAAGACCATCTTTTATATTTTAGCAAAAAAATGGTATTATATTGTGTTTGTGTGCACCATGACTAATTTTAATGTATTCATCTGAAAGATCAGTTCAAGCAAGTGCAAAACAGGATCCAGTTGTCCTTAATTCAAATTACTTCCTCAGGGAGGTCGAGAGTCCCTTGACCTCTTCGGTTGTTTTTTCTGCCAAACCGAGGTAGGTGGACTAGGTGGAGAAGACCGTTTGGCAGATGAGGGACCCCTGGTGGAGGAGGGGTCTCTTGGGTAATCAGCCACAAGTGTAGGAGCAGGTGTTCACCTTCAGAAAATGATGAGAAGCCGTGGGCCTTGTTCTGATACGAGAAGTTTAGGCTAAATGGAAAGGACCATCTGTATATTATGTCCTTTTGAGCCAGAACTTGAAGGAGGGGTTTCCGAGAGCTACGTCTTTGTACAGTAAAGGGGGAGAGGTCCGCAAAGACCTGGACCCGATGTCCCTGACTAGTGAGCCCATTTGAATTCCTGGACAATTTCATCACCTCTTCCTTGACTGAGTTTAACTATAATGTTTCTCAGTAGACCATGAGATTGCATTGGTTGCAAGGCTCTGTGCACTCTGTCCAATTCCAAACAGTGTTTTGGGATGTCTGGGATTAGGTCCTTTATGAAGGAATGAATTGCATGGGTAATTTCTTTCACTGATTGAGTCCTCTGACTCTGAAGTTATATCGTCTTGAACGGTTTTCAAGGTCATCTATTTTGGACAATGCAGCTTCCAACTGATCCTGGATATCCTGTATTCTGGAAGTGTTTTGGTTAATTCTGTCTACAGAACAATCAGCCTTCTTTTCCATGACTTCCATCCGTGATCCCAAATGCTGCAGTTAAGCATGGATGGAGGAGGTGATCTGTGCAGCTGTTTGGGCCAGACCCCTGGACAGCCTTGTGGAAAAAGCAGCTATCATGAAAGAGAAATCAGTATGGGTGATATGGGGATTGTGGGCCCCCTTCTCACTTGCATCTGGGATGTCAGGATAAGGTCTTCACATGTCCTTCCAATCAGTGATTCAGTAGATGCTGGGGAAGGAGCAGCATGGGGCTGATTACTCACTTTGACATGTACTATAGTAGGTATTGCAGGGCTGGAGGCATCTTGGTCAGCTATGGATTCCTCTGTATCACAGTCTGTGCCTCGTGTGGTAGTGGCTGCCATCTTGGATAGACCGGCCTGCTGCAGGATGTGGTTCAGCTGACTGGATAGGTTCCTCCTAGCAGAGCCTCTGAAAATCAGATTATTCCCTGGGTGTTCCCAGGTCAATCGTTGGTGGAGCAGGACAGGAATGAGTGCTCTGAATGCTGTGGCAGGGATCAGAAGATCGGAGCGGTGCGGAGCTCCAAGGCTAAGTGGCCATCTTGGAGTCCTCAATGTATGCAGCTTCTCAGGTCTGACAAATCTTTTATCATAACCACTAGCTGTATAGAGATGTGGCGGCAAAACAAACTCCAGCACTGAGCCCTGTCCTGCATCCTTCTGAGTTGCAAGCAGAGTTACCCAGTGTGCTATAAACTAAATAAATTGTCCCTGACCATGCTTGCTGGACCACGTGTCAGCAGTAACATGGATCCTGCGGCTGACTGCCTTGCCCAACGATGCGACAACATTGCTTTCCACATGCTGGTAGAGTGCTGGAATAGCCTTATGTGAAAAGAAATAGCGACTGGGAACCTGCCATTGTGGTACAGCACATTCTACAAACTCACAGAAGGGGCAGGAATCCACAATATGTTTTTTTTTTTTTTGCTGTAGCAGATGGGGCAGATAAATTTGCCTGCTGTAATCTACAGCTAGTGGTGTTCTGCTGGAAGATGTGCTGCAAGGACCTGGAACACCCTTCGCTATGCCATCATCCCTGTCAGTGGAGGCTGCTGAGAGGTCATGAAGTATGCCTAGGGTAGACCGGAAAGTTGAGTGAGAAGGAGCAGAATTGCATCCCTTCTGTGTGGCTTTCAGGTGCTCTTGCCAACTTACCAAGGGGCAAGTGGTGGTAGTGGTGGGAGGTTAAATGCCTTGTCAAGCATGTGGTACCTAAATGGTTGGTGTTTTAGCCAACAGATGAAGTTTGCAAATTGAAACAGTGCTATTGGCTGCACATGTGCTAAAAAGGCCCAAACCGCTGAGCTGCAGGAAGTGGCTCGGGAAATAACAGCTCCACAATCTGGTGGAATAGGGTGGCTTCTCTCTACTCTTCCATGATGTCTGCCACTTTGGGGTTGTGCTTCATCCTCACTTTTGTCCTCTGCTCTGTCCGGCACCCAAGTCCCATCAGTGACCTCATCATCATCATCCCCTCCATTCTCATTTTCACTGGAGACAACTTGGAAATATGCTACAGCTGGCTGGCTGGAACACAGCTGCTATTTTGTTGCTTAGGTGTTCTGCTTTCTCTGTAGGCTCATATTCCTACCTTCCTTAACCCCAGAATCAAGATGTGAATCAAATAATGGCTGTGCGTTGTCAAGGAGCAAGTGGCTGATGCTCTGTTCAAATAACTCAGCTGACTCCTCCATGCCTGATGCTGGGGCTATGGCTGGAGCAGCTGTTGACAAGGAGGCAGAATAAGCCACTCCAGCAACTGCAGTGGACTGGGTACTAGTCTCTGCTTGGGTGAAAGAGGAGGAGGAAGATGATGATGGTTTAGTAAGCCAGTTCACCAGCTCCTCGGAACGCTGTGGCTGGATGGCACAGGCATTATCACTAAACAGAGAAAATGAAGCCCTACCTGAGGAAAGACTATGTCCATCTTTGCCTGTGGACACATACGCTGATGGCCCCCTTACAGTGCCATGGGAACATCTGCCTCTCCTTGTTGGTCTCCCTGACAAGATGGGGGGGGGGGGGCGCTTATTAACAAAATGTTATAAAGATGTGGAAATGTGTATGTGGATGCACTTTAATCAATAGAAAATGGTGTTTGGTGCATTTTACTTGAGTACTCACTACAGAGACACACTCCACTGACACACTACAATATACTGCAGTAAAACTGCACTGACGCACTGCAATATACTGTGGTAAATGTGCACTAATGCACTAAAATATACTGTGGTAAACATGCAGTAACACATTCAAATGTACTGCGTTAAACTTACAGTAAAGCATGGATATATAATGCATTAAACATGCAGTAACACACTTAAATATAATGTGGTAAACATGCAGTAATGCACTGATGCCCTGATATGTACTGCGGTAAGCATGCAGTAACGCACTCAAATATACTGCGTTATCTCCATACTAATATCACACTGCAAATGGCCATTATGTGGATAATAATTGACAGTGTGGGACTAAGAGCAATGAGCCATGATTTTGATAGAGTCATGATTACTTTCTCCAATCATGGCTCTGACAGTGTTCTGCACTCTAATTGGGCAATGCTTTCATTGTTTCAGCCAATCAGGGCTTCTAATGCACTGTGCAGTGGCGCAGTGCATTGTGGTCATTAGGTAGGCCGAACCAATGGTCAAACACCCTGAAAATTTGGGTGTTCGTTGAATGGGCGAACAGCCAATGTTCGGCCCGCACTCATGCTCGGGCTGAACCATTCGTCCAACTTTATTCATTTTATATAACATCTGCCAAGTCTCTCCTTCTTCCATTATGGCCTAGTAAAAACACTAACATGTTGGGCAGCCTGTCCCTGAATGTTTCCTAACTCTTGACTTTGACCTATTAAACATTGTTTTTATCAAAATACCATATGCACCATCTCTTCCTCTAACCTAGTGCTCAAGTACAACTACTTGCATAATGTGGAACAAGTCTATACAATAATTATGGCTGTTGTCTTTAAAAAAATTGACTTATCTCTCCCTTGAACATTGCTACCCCAGTCTCCAATCAAATTGCATACACGTTTTCCAGACAGTGTGCCATATGTTTGGCTGTTAGCTCTGAAACATGGCACTGTCATTTTTTAGTTTCTGCTAACAACTGCCTCATCTCTGGGGTGTAGGTTTGTGCTTTTGAGGGGTCTTATGCCCCTCTGCATTTGTTTTATTAAACTTTGTAAACAATACAGTGTGATACTAAAAAGAAGATTATACACAATGCTATGGGATTTGTCTTGACACTGATTGGCAATTTGTGTGAAGCTAATAATATTATCTTTATTTTTTTCAAGCTACAGTATAAACGTTGTAGTAGTGGTTAGTAATAGTGTCCCTGATACTTCAACTCAGCTGCTACACCAAACAATCCTCATCAAAAAAAGTACCTAAAAAGCTTTTTTTCTTTTTAGAAATCAATCAAATTGGGTCCTTGCTGCTTTATGTACTAGAAGCCAATAAATATTGTAAAAGTAAACTCATTTATTACACATGGAATTTATTTGATGTCACAATATGGTATTACTGGTGCTGTCCCTGAGAATCACAATGTTATATGGAACCTAAAACAGCTTTAAGACATTTCCTAAACATGTTATTTGAAGTTTTTTTTGCAGTCTAAATGTTTTGCTTTAAGTGCCTGCAAAGATCTTCTTGCCACTGAATAATACATAAAGATTAGCTCCATGTTTATTGTGCCTTTATGTAGCTCACTTGGGCCACACTGGCCCAGTCAGGCTATTTCCTTCACTAACAGATGTGCCTGCTGGGTGTACTATAAAAACTGTATGTAACATCAGCACTGGAACTTCTCATCCAGCTCCTGGAACAAAATCAAGTAAGGCCGAGCCCTGTGCAGTCATTCACAGGACGCTTTGTATTATGTGAAGGAATACAAAGCTTCCTGTGAATGGCTGA
The DNA here is from genome assembly GCF_965119305.1 of Pelophylax lessonae. Taxonomy (NCBI): domain Eukaryota; kingdom Metazoa; phylum Chordata; class Amphibia; order Anura; family Ranidae; genus Pelophylax; species Pelophylax lessonae. The sequence continues at coordinate 590,987,332 of NC_138768.1, forward strand.
GCAGCGCTGAGTCCAACCTGATTTTGTTGCAATAGCGCTGGTGGATCAGAGCTCTGTACACTGTATATAGCTGATCCTACATACAGTTTATACAGGACATCCAGCAGGCACATATGTTAGTGAAAGAAAAAGTTTGTTTGGGCTCATTTTACTAAAAAAAACACACACAGTAAATATAGAGTTAGGCTGGCCATACATGTTCAACTTTTGTTGTACAATTTTCTGTTAGATCTACCACAAACCATATAATGTGAGGTCAAAGCTAAGCAACACATTCACTTGTATCTAATTAGGCAGGCCTTCGTACTATATACTTTGAAGGTAAATTTCAAGAAAATTGGACAGAAAATTGTAAGAAAATTGGATCATGTATAGCCAGCCTTAGGCTAAAAACAAATGTTATTTTTTACATTAGTATGTCCCCCAGGCAGTCACTGTTCAGCTCCCCATCGCAAAAAAGATGGCTATTACTGATTTTCTTAGATTAAACTTTCATTAACTTTAGTACTGTTCAAATTTAGGATATCAACTTTCATCCTGCTCCTTAAACCTGAATTGAACCAAACCAAGGTGTGTGTGGCTCTTACTTATGCCTCGTGCACACGCATCGATTATTGGCCGGGAATTTTCGGACAACGTCCAATCGGCCGATTTTCGGCTTGTTAGTATGATGCTTCTGACAACCGACTACGACTTTTCGGCCGAAAAAAATCAGGTGTGCAGGCTATAAAATTTTTGTTGGCCGTCAACACAACGGCCGATTTTCCGTCAGTCAGTACAGATTTCGGCAGACAAAAATCTGATGAGCAAGACTGGGCCAGCACATGACATCACTTCTGAAGTAGATTTTTGTTGGCCGAGAAAATTCGTGTGCAGTCTAGGCACATTCCAACCAACAAAACACCACTCTGGACAAAAGTCGGACGATCCGTCGGCCGATAATCGTTGCGTGTGTACGAGGCATTAGTTCTAGTTCTAAAGGAGTAGAGCATTTTCAACTTGCAATGTCAATTTTTTCTTAGTGATTGTGATGAAAATACTCAATTACAAGCACAGGAAATAAAAAAAAAAGTATATTTTTGTTTGCACATATTTGGATGATGGAAGCCAAGTTTCCCCTCATTCACTAAGTTAAACCTGTTGTAAATCTCAGGCATTTAAAGTGAACAAAGAACATCCCTTTAAGGCGTGTACTTGTCTGAATGCAAAGCACCAAGTCTGGTTCCTCTCTTATCTCTGATCCCTCTGATGTTTGCATAAGTCACTGAAACTACTCTAAACGGACACCTCAGCCCACCCCCTCTACCACACAGCAGGTGACTCACAGCCTCAACTCTGCTATGTTTTATCAATGAGCCTGAGAGCCTGTTAGAGAGGAGTGTGTCCCTTTCCTCCAATCAGCAATCCGATTCATGGAGCTCTGGCTGTGCAGTGTGCATGACACCAGATCCCCACCCCCTGCTTTCTGCTGCTGTGAGATGCTGTGTTTTGGAAGACCGTAGAGGACATAATGTGACAGATAAACAGGTACAACTTATGCAGGAGGATTTTCTTCATCTCTGGGTATCACCTGCGGCTAATAACTTAATTGGGTAAATGTAAGGGTTTATAACCACTTCTATATAAACAGCCTATTTGCATTTACTAAATCAACCAGCTTGCTTCTGAATACTAGTCTCATGAGATTTTGAGTGAGATTTGTTGAAACTGTTTCCTGGAAAGGAAGCTTTGCCCAAGGATCTACAGTACAAGGATCTTCCTACTTCTGCGTGTTCCATTCTTTTGCTTTGTGCTTTCTGAATCTCTTCTGCTGCTTTTTAAATATTCCCCTACCAGTCTTCAAAGGGCAGATATGAGGAAACAAATTCTTCTCTACCAAGATGGCCAAACCACTGTATGGCAATTAAAAAAATGGGAAAATATAGGCTAGCCTTTTGTGCTTTGCCTGCCCTTTTGGCACAACCTTCACGGTTCACATCTGCATTATAAAATACATATTTGTTTATGATGCTTTAGGTGTTGGAATATAAATATTTTTACACAAGTGACACATTATAGCTGGAATCATTATAGAGATAAAACTAGGTTTATACAGTATATTTTTTTAATGTGAGCAAGATTGTGTTTTCTGGATGAATATAGAATGTGGGTGACCTTTTAAGCACGAAAGTCATTCTCAACAGGGCTGTGGAAAGTCTCTTGTGTGAATTTTGAAACATACCTTTTGAAAGACATAGAGAGCATGCATCAAATACATTCTTTAAAAACTTTTTTGCAAGCAGATCAATGGAATACCATTTGTTCCTGGAGGCCCTACAATTGCACCGTGCAGGTTGGAAAGGGCAAAGCTCTTACGCATAGAAAAAGACAAGAAGATTGTCAAGATGAACCAACTGTTCTGTTTATGGATGAAACAATACAGTTTTACTTGACATACACCACAGATCACAATATCAGGAAACATTACAGATGATTAAATATAGATCTTTACTACAGTACAAATTAGGTGGATAGATTTTTTTTTTTATGTAGAAAAACGTTATGTAATAGCTATAAAAAGGAGCATGGTGGAATTATATACATGGGTTACTTATAAATCAGATACAGATTAAAAAAAAGAAAGAAAAACAAGTGTCCCTTAACATAATGGCTGTACTGTATTCACTTTTATAGGATCATCTTTTCTGGAGCAAATTAATATTCACACTTAAAGAGGATTCAAAAGCAGGCTTCAGACAACTGGTGGTTTTCAAACTGACAAGTAGATAGCAAAATAAACAAAATAATAAGAAAAGAAGCCCTAGCACTCAGGCACTAGCTACACATATTCAGGTACCTCACTATCTGTTGGTGTGCTAGATCCAGCCAACTTCAAAAACACACGTTTCCAGCAACCTTATACACACAGTCTTTTTGTAGCTCCCAAAGGTCAGCTTCCTGTGCCTTAAGACTGGCAGAGCTCTTCTACAAGCCTTCTTTTTATCTCTGTTCACAGCTGTAGCAATTACAGACTAGAAGAAATAAAGCCAGGCCTGGATGAAAGCTAAACATAAGTGACAAAATAATGTAAATCATGGATATATATATATATATATATATACACAAGTTTTAATCTCTCACATATGACAAGAAACAAATAAAAATATACCTACTCTTAATGATCTCTTCCTTTGCAATGTCATTCCCCCCACATTCTGCTCAAGCCACTGTGTTTGAACAACTGTTAATAAAAGTCACTGAATCAATGATAGAACATTAAAGGCCCGTACACACAAGTCGAAATTCGGCCGGGAATTTTCATCCGACGACCGATTTGCCGATTTTCGGCTTGTTAGTATGATGCTTCCGACAACCGACTCCGACTTTTCGGCCGAAAAAATCCTAGTGTGCAGGCTTTATCATTTTTGTCGGCTGTCAAAACACGTCCGATTTTCGTCTCATTAGTACAGATTTCGATGGGGAAAAATCAGAGATGAAAGAACACAAAGAAAGCAATCCAACACATGACATCACTTCTGAAGTAGAATTCTGTCGTGCGGGAAAATTTGTGTGCAGTCTAGAGCACATTCCAATCAACAGACACCACTCTGGACAAAAGATGGACGACCGGTCGGCGGAAATTTGTTGCGTGTGTACGAGGCTTTACAGTACCCTGAAGTTTACCTGTTCTGTGTTCAACCATAAACTTAAAGGCATGAAATGTCAAGAGCCACCTAGTTACCCTTTTTTTTTTCCATTTTTGAAACATCCATTTTAAGAGTGCATGATCAGTAACCAACTTAAATTGTCTTTCCAAAAGGTAATACTTGAGAGCTTCCAGTGCCCATTTAATAACCAAGCACTCTTTCTCTACAATGACATAGTTTGAATTTACAGTATGTGACTTTTTTAGGGGTTTTATTTTATTTTTTAAAATTAACTTCTCCCTACTCATTCATGTAGGGGGTGCAGTAACTGGGGACTCCTTCTGTTCAAGATTATGTTAAGCCCCAGCTCACCAAAACAATGCCCAGGTTGTAAAGAAGAGGCTCTTACCCTCAGCAACATAAAGGTCAATGTGCCTTTCCAGGGGGTCATTTCTGCCAATGTCCCCACCATGTTGAGGACATATGGCCTGGTATGGTTCGGGGGGGTACATGATTATGATATGAAACTTGGGGGGGGTCACCATGTCATTTTTTTTTTTTGCTACTTCTGTTAGTCACAACAAGCTTTGATTTTTTTTTTTTTAGGGGGAGCATTATAGTCCAGGCTCCTATCAGGTGTTCTGTTTTCCCCAAACTTCTGAAAATGTTTGAAATCTCTTCTGACCATAGTTTCATTAATCAATATGGAAACTAGGCCCACCAAACGTGTTGCAACCATACTGCAGCAGTCTGGTAGTCATAACTATCACTATATTATGCAAATTACCCTCATAGCATTAGTTTGTTACATAGAGGGAAGAACGAAATCAGCTTTTATGAAAATTTCAACACTACGTTAAGCAAAGCTGTAACTGGCTTTTCAACAACTGAAAAAAAAGTTGTTTCTTAAGACTTCACTGACATGCTACAGTATATACCACCTGAGAAAAAATATTTTTTTTTCAGCAAACCACAATCACACTAAATTCATTCAAAAGTTATTGGACAGTTAACAGTAATATGGCCTAACTCAAGGAAATAGAAATGGGGGGGGGGGGGGTTGGCGGGAGGGGCATCTGAGATCTGTGATAGCCCAGGAGCTCCGCCAGACCACCAGGGGAATCCGTCCACATGGGAGACAACACATCACCCACAGCACTCTATCCAACACCATCTGCCCCAGGAGAAGTCCAGCCATGCCTCAGAGTAAAAAGGAGCCACCACGGCAGCTTTGCAAGCTCTCTCTTCTTTTCCTCTGCTCCCCAAGGACCACAACAAAATGGCGGTGGTGTCCACTCCATGTGGCTGAATGAACAGCTCACAACTCTCACACAGGGACTCTACTTGCAGTGAGACGGGCCCCAACAAGTGCCCCTACCCATTGGGTTCTCCTCCAGTGCCTCAACTCCAACCACCTGGAGCCTGGCAAAATTGAAGCTGTGCATGGCCTCACCCAACAGTGGCCATTGGGACCCAGCCATGGAGGTGAGTGGATCACAGATCGCACAGACTACCAGCACACTTTCAGCACCAGACCCCATCGACACATTCCCTACCTCAGTGCAACCTATATATATATATATATATATATATATATATATATATATATATATATATATATATATATATATATATATATATATATATATGACACAATACTAAAGAAGATGCTTATATCTCTCCCTCCACAATGATATGATAACATCTGTGAAGAAATATCAGGCAGTGATAGCTTTAGGGGAGAGGGTGGATCAAATGGAATCTACTATGGGAGAATACTCTGCATCATTCAATACACTGGTGGATGCCCATAGCAACCACACTGAAGAACTCCTCTTAATCAAGGACCTAGAAGACAAGTGAATTGGTGTCAGCCTCCCGGCTTTAACAATACGATCATGATCTATTTACTACACTAACACCCTCTCTTTCGGCTCTAGAGATCACAGTGGATAGAGTCCACAGAGTGCCAAAACCCTCCTTCCTGGCAGCAGACATTTCCAGGGATTTCCTACTCACAATGCATTTATACAGGGCTAAAGAACCCTTACTGGATGCATTCCGGAAGGTTGATCAGCTCCTAGGCCATTATTTCCACTACAACTGCTCCCAGACCTTTCCAGACATACACTCCAGTGCCACTGCAACCTGGTGACCATCACCAAGGCTTTACACAATCACCACATTTCCAACAAATGGAAATACCCAGCCACTCTCTCTATTACCCTCAATAGTGTCATCACCATTGACACTACACTAGACGAAGGTCTGAGTGCTCGTCGCCAAGGGGGTATAATCCCAAACACATCTCCAACTTTCCCACAACAAAGGAGACAGTCAAACAGATTGGGGTAGGGAGTTCCAAAGGATGTAGTATGAAAAAAAGTGCGCTGAAAAAATAGAAAAGCTGCAACCTTAGAAAATATGTGATGTGTAAATGTGTATCAGGTGCGCTAAACTATTGAATAATAAGTCAAATGTATAAACATACAGTGACAAATCAACAAAAATAGTGATTATGGTAGAACAATCATTCCACAAAGTGATGAACAAAAGTGACAACAATAATATAGATATTAAAATTGTGAGTCCATAAATGAAAAGTGAATGTCCAAAATCATGTTCAAACGACATGCATGTGAAGAAAATCCAAGAGTGCAAAATCCAATTGAAAAGAAGTGGGCAGTGAAACCTCCACCGTGATTGGATAAGCCACTTACCAGATGGAATAACACAAGGGCGTAAGTGTTATCAGATCCAATATACCAGGAAAGATAGGAACACCCTCAAATCCCTGTTTCCAAAAAGAGAGTGGGTCAGCCTCTTACCAGATGGTAAATGATTGTAGGCGTGGAAAGGTAAATTCCGTCTGCGTTAGCAGCCTGTCCTGTTGTCTGGGATGGATGGATCTCTGGGCTCTGGTTCTTGCAATACAATCCCCCCGGTAGCCAAAAAAATAAAACCGCTGATAGTGTGACCATCACCAAGGCTTTACACAATTACCACATTTCCCACAAATGGAAATACCCAGCCACTCTCTCTATTACCCTCAATAGTGTCATCACCATTGACACTACACTAGACGAAGGTCTGAGTGCTCTTCGCCAAGGGGGTATAATCCCAAACACATATCCAACTTTCCCACAACAAAGGAGACAGTCGAACAGATTGGGGTAGGGAGTTCCAAAGGATGGGAGCAGCTCTGGAGCAATCCTGGAGGCGAGCATGGGAGGAGGTGACAAGGGAGCTAGAGAGAAGGAGGTCATGGGAGTACCGAAGAGAGCAGCTTAGTTGATATTTTGAGATCAGGTTCATGATGTAGCTGGGGGCAGAGTTGTGGATGGCATTGTAAACTATTGTTAGTACTTTGAATTTTATTCCTTAGGTGAGAGGAAGCCAGTGGAGGGATTGGCAGAGAGGGTGGAGGACACTGAACAGTTGGTAAGGTGGATGAGTCTTGCAGCAGCATTCATTATACTGTAGACTGAAGGGGGGATAGTTTTTGTAAAGGTAATCCAATGAGGAGGGAGTTGCAGTAGTCGAAGTGATAAATAACCAGGGAGTGAATGAGGAGCTTGGTGGTGTCGTTGGTTAAAAAGGGGCATATTCTAGAGATGTTGCTGTGGTTAAGGCACCATGATTTGGACAGGGATTGGATGTGGGCTTCAAAGGACAGTTTAGAGTCCAGGGTGACCCCTAGCACCCTGGCATGTGTGGATGGACTGATAGTTGTTCCATTGATTTTGACAGACAATTCAGGGGAAGGGGCACATGGGGGAGGAAATATTATCAGCTCAGTTTTAGATAGATTCAATTTGAGGAAGTGGTTGTGACAAGTGCTCATCAAAGTAAAAAAACACTGTTAAGCTCCATGTACACGGACAGCAAAAGAGCAGAAGACCCCGGAGAGAAGAGCGGACAGCAAAAGAGCAGAAGACTCCAGAGAGGAGAAGACAAGAAGAGCCGGATGAAGATTTTTAATAAACTTTCCAAAACGTCTCCTGTCGTTATTTCCATACACTGCCTTTTATGTGGTGAATGAGTAGGGGTACAGGGTACCCCATACCCATTCACATAGGGAGGGGGTATGGGATCTGGGGGGCCCCCTTGTTAAAGGGGGCTTTCAGATTCCGATGAGCCCCCTGCCTGCAGACCCCCACAACCACCGGCCAGGGTTGTGGGGATGAGGCCCTTGTCCTCATCAACATGGGGGCAAGGTGCTTTGAGGTGGGGGGTGCAGAGCTCCCCCTGCCATAAAGCACCAACAACCCCCCATGTTGAGGGCATGTGGCCTGGTGTGGTCCATGGGGGGTGGGGCCGCTCGCTCGTCCCCTCCCCTTTCCTGCATGCTCGGATAAGGGTCTGGTATGGATTTTGGTTTGTTTTGGAACCTGGGGGGGGACCCCCCACGCAGTTTTCCCATTTTTGGCATGGAGTTCCCCTCAAGATTCTCACAGTGCAGGTCCTACCGCAAGTCGGATCCGACTTGCGGTGCGACTTCCATTCAAATCAATAGGCTCCCATAGGGAACCATTGATTTTGAATGGAGGCAGAAAAACGCTGCTAAAAGCAACGTGGCCAAACGTGCAATAACGCAAATGGAAAAAGCTACTGAAAGCACGTTTAACAGCGGCGTCAGAAATAGCTTTGCAGGACGTTTTTTCTAACATCCCGTGTACATGGAGCCTAAAGGCCCGTACACACGTACCGATCGTCGGCCGAAAAGCGTCGGCCGACGACCGATCTGCCGATTGTAGGCTTGTTAATATGATGCCTCCGACAGCCGTCAGCGCACATTCTGCCGACAAGAATCTGTCATGCAAGCATTAAAATTTTTGTATGCCGACACCAGAGCGGCCGATTGTTCGCCAGTCAGTACAGAATTCGGCCGACAGACCGCAGATTTGCAAGACTGGGCATGCTCAGAAAAGAAAAAACACAGGGAAAGTTAACCATTACATGACATCACTTCTGCAGTCGGTTGCAGTCGGCTGTAGTCGGCGGACAAAATTCTTGTGCTGTCTTTGCACTTTTCAACAGACACCGACAGCCCGGGGACAAAAGACGGCCGATCGTTCGCCGACGATTGGTACGTGTGTACGGGGCTTTAGTGACTGCTGAACACACATCACCAGCAACATGCTATGTGCTCGGATCCCTGAGAGGATTCCGAGAGGATCCCCTTTTTTTTTAAAGGAAACAGGAACATTTTATGGGTTCTGTGCCAGCTCTTTATAAGGCCCCATGAAGCTTTACAGGCAGTCTCTTCACCTTTTGCAACAGTCTTATAATTTCTCCTCAAGGCTTTATCCCTTGAAACTGGTAGTCCTGGAATTTTCTCTTTCAGGAAAACTAAATGTTCAGGCAGTGCAGTACTTAGCAGGTCTTTGACCGCAGCATAGCTTTTCACCATTTCCCCAATGGTGGCATTGCAGGTTGTGCTAGCAGAATGCGGTCCATGATGACATGCTCCACTACCATAGAAGCTAACAAGGCATCTGACCACAATCATTTTCTTGTAAAGATAACTGAGATCTTGCATTTAAGATCATGGTGCTTATTGACCTTTTACACTCAGTATTACACTTGCTGAGCCCAGACCATGAAGTCTTTTAGGGCCCGCCAGTTATAAATGGTGCAATCACATCTCCCTACTGTGCTCTTTGCCAACCTTTTCCGTTTAGTTGAATTAACATAGTTCTAAAAAAAAAAAAATCAGTCTATAATTACTTTACTCTTGCTATCCAATAAAAACATAATTGTAACTTGACCTCAGCCCAGATCTCTAACACCTTCACACCATTGAGTTCTTCATGTTTAAGAGACATTGCTTACAGTTATAAACAGGTAATTTAGGAGTTACCAGGAAAATTGTAGAGCATTACAATAAATATACAAATACAACTAAGCAAACAATTTGCCACAGAGAAGTAAATGGTGGTTGGTCATAGATAAAAGATGATTAACTCTCAATCCAGCAATTTTCTTCGCTATGATGTCTGTGCCTGGGGTGAAAGAGCTGTTGAAGACTTCTAAATAACCTGCATCCAAGTCGAGAAAAAAATCAGCTCCTGATTTCCTGATTCCCTCACCTGTGTAATGTTAAGCTAAACCTGTTTTTGCAGCCCAAGTGTAAAAGTTTATGCCCCATAAGCTAGAAAGCACTCTTCCGTTGGTCTGCACCTCTGACTATCACTTGATGTCCATCAAAAAATAAAGTGAATAAAAATATAAATATGAATAAATACATTTACAGAAGGAGACGTTCTGTCACCTTATTAGTGCATAAACCAAAAAATATATGAGAAAATAATACATTCATTATTTTTCTGACATTGCTTTATTTTTGTTATGTGTGGTCATTTTGAAAAATATTTTTCCTTTTTTTTTTATCTAAATTAAACTTTGGAGTTTAACCAGAGCTAGACTTATAATAGTAAAACTTTTCTAAGCTTTGCCTGTAAGATACTCTTTTCGGTATGAAATCTGGGAAATATAGAATCAAATAGAGATAATGTCTTTGTAAAACGTCAGTGACATACAGGTCCTTAGTGAATGTGCCTTATATTTGGCTTCAAATTCCTTATCCTACTCAACCGGGATTTCACCTAATGTAGATATTTTACTCAAAAAAAAAAAAGAGTCAAAAGTTATAATATTAATACAATAGTAATATAGGTAGAGAAAATAATATATACTCAGGTTACATGTGCGTATGTGGAGGAGAGGGGTCACATGGAAAGGAATTACTGTGATTTGAAACTGCAGCTTTCTTGAATAGCACTGAACAATGATTTGACAGTATCTAGCAGTACTTGCAGCTACTAGAGATGATTTAGGACAGGATAGCAAAAATAGATTTGGCAATGTAGGGATGGTGCAAGTAAGGGTATTAGGAGACTGGGGTGATTCCTCCCTTTATACTAGGGAGTGGCCCATTAAGGCTATACCACTGCACTGCACTTCAATAGGTATTAATCAGTGCTAGTTTGGAAACACAAATTAGCCTAAGCACACACAAATTAGCCTAAGCACACAACACTGGCCTTTATTCATGTAAATGATCTTACAGTATGTGCAAAGGAATAAATGCCTGCTCATGTGTTGGCATTACCCAGAAACTGTTAGCATGATGAGAATGTGTACAAACTGTAGTGTATTTTACTATATTAGAAAGAACACAGTCCACAGAAATGTTTCTGAACCCACCAATTCTTTAAGAACTGCAAGTCCTTCTGGTAAACACCATGTTCTCTAGTTGGCTAGTCTAGGCTTGGCATTAATAAACTTTATATTCCTATATAAAGTATGCAAAGAAAGTCTAACTTTATTATTGCTGCATTAATAAAATATGCCACAAGACTTTAAAGATAGTGTTGATGTAAAGAAGGGGGAGAAGGGACACACTCACTGCTTAGCTGGGTTTGTCAACCCTCCTATGACCTGAACATGAGCAGATTTGCTCATCCCTAATTAGACCTGGATTACAAAGGACTAGCAAAAACATGGGGGGGTGCAGTTTTGGCATCTTCAGCACTGGATATATGTAATGGCAAGGGGTGCTGGGGTATGCTGGAGAGTTTATTTATACTGGCTCCTGGGGGATCTTTTTGTCACAATAGGTGATCTATTGTTGCTGGGGGGCTCTTTGTTTCTGAGGAGGTGCTACTGTTGCTAGTGGGGAATTCACTGTTGTTGGGGGTCTTTTGTTTCTGGGGGATCTATGGCTGCTGAGAGGGATCTACTGTTGAAAGAGAGGTCTATTGTTGCTGGCTGCTGAAGGGTCTATTAATTCTGGCTGCTAATAGATCTATTGTTGGTGGCGCCGTCTATTTTTGCTGGGGTCAATATATTGTAGTGGGGGTCTATTGTTGCTGGATGGGTCTTTTGTTGTTGGGGGATCTAATTTTGTTGGGAAGATCTTTTGGTGCTGGATGGATCTATTATTGCTGGGTAGCTTTATTGGTGCTGGGAGGGTCTATTGTAGCGAGCTGCAATGGATTCTATTTTACTGCTTTTCTTTTTATTAGCAAATTCCATACAAATTACTGGGCACCACAAAATGATACTTGGTTATGTATTCTCTAATACTAGTGGTACTGGAAGGTGGGTAGGGGGTGGAATCAAGGGACAAAGCTCGAAGGTGGCTATGGGTGGAGACAAGGGGTGACTTAAAAGGTGAGAGTAATTGCACAAATTCTGTGAGGAAAAAAAGCCCTGCCAAACATCCATTGCTAAGAAAAGACCAAAATATTTTGGGGTGTTTGAGGAAATAGCAGGGGGTTGTAGTGCACATGAGGTGAGGGTATAGGGTATTTCTGGTGCAGAGTGCTTTTACATTTTTTTTTTTTTCAAAGGATGCAGTGAAGTGCTGGGAAAAAAAATCAGCTCTGCATCTGCAACAACTGCCTGGTGTGCTTTAATCATCCCTAAGTGGAAAGCCATAACCTAAAAAAATATTGGGATCTTTTTAAAATCCATGAAACTCTGAAATTCAGAATTTTCAGGAATCTCAACTAGGCTTCAAAAAATATATCAGAGCATTTTGCAGAATGACTTGCAAAGCTCCTTGTTTCCCTGGCTGAGAAGGTGGTGGGGGAAAATGTGTAATAATTTGTATCTTGCTCATCTGAAATAATGAATTTTGACCTGAAACTAACATCATCCAAACTTCAGGATCAGCTTTTCAGACATATAATATTTGACAATATTCTGTCTTGTTGTTCATCTTTTGTCATTGGCCATTTGTTTTTTTTTTGTTTTTTGATATTTACCACCACTCATCATTTGCCCTCGTTATTTTTTCTTCCCGCAGCTGATTCTTTTCACCAATGCGGGTCCTTAGTGCTACCATCTTGGATTTGGGAGCAAACGTCAACTTCCTATGGAATGACACCAGGCTTCCCACTGCACATGCATGAAATCAAACGCATTAAATTGCATGGTGCAGTGAGGCTGATCCAGCAACCCCCTGGAACATGTGATGTGTCCCAGGAGGCTGTGGGCAGGATAAGGGGCTGGGCGAGTGACATTGTTCTTGTCCAGTGGAGAACCAAAGGATTGGAAGTTGGTACCTGTCAATAAACGTACCCTCTCCCTATAAAGAGAAAAAAAACTGCAAATGTGTTGGGCAGGGTTGGCTACCTCCTAACCACAGGCACTGGTACACAGATCGGATCGCCTATTGGCACCGCTGCATGCTACAGGGAGCAACACAGAGGGATAAACAGCAGGATTCTGCAGATCCTGTCCACATCCAGCGACCTATAGCAACCAATGCCTATTGCCCTGTGCCTGGTGGGCACAACTAATAGTAAGCAGCCACTTTTTAACCAGGGGTATATTTGCTAATAAAGTTGCAGTATTACACTATTTTTGGCTTTCTATTTGTCCTCCTGCACATGGGTTTTAAAAAACACCTGTGAGAGGTAATTATTTTGGAGGAGTGAGAAGAAGGAGCTAATTATCTTTTTGCAGTCATTCAACTAATATCCAAGAGGAGAGGAGGTGTTCCTATGGTTTGATCCACCAAAGGATAAAGGGATCACAGGCTTGTGGGGTCTGTGTGACCCACCTGTATCCGGTAAGAGGCAAAGATTATCATCTTTATGCACTGGAGCACCTGACATTCAAGCAACATCATTCACTACCTTGCACGAACTGTCTTTGTTGGATCACTGCTTTAACCCTTTGAGCACCTTAGAAATGCACCTTATTTTGTTTATGTGGAACCAATTTCCAATTTAATTCATATATTATTTTGTATATGCGTTTTTTCACATACGTTTTTTTAATTAGAAGTTTTTTTAAGGACCACCTTAGAAATGCACCTTATTTTATATATGTGGAACCAATTTCCAATTTAATTCATACATTATTTTGTATATGCGTTTTTGTTCACATACGTTTTTCTAATTAGAAGTTTATTAAGTGATCACTAGTAGAGTTGAGCGGACACCTGGATGTCCGTGTTCGGCGGGTTCGGCCGAACTTGAAAAAAAAAGTCCGGGTCTGTGTCCCGGACTTTTTCCGAACTTTACCCGGACACCGAACCCCATTGAAGTCAATGGGGACCCGAACTTTCAGGCACTAAAATGGCTCTAAAACACCAATGGAAAGGGCTAGAGTGCTGCAAATGGCAGCAAAACGTAGTTAAGAGCATGGCAAGTGCTCTGCAAACAAATGTGAATAGGGAAATAACTTAAAACAACAAAAAAAAAACAGAAAAATAAAACAATTTTCTTCATCTGTGAAGGACGAGGCCCATATGGAGTAGGAGGGAGGTTGAGGTGGCGGTGTAGGTGGAAGCGGCAGTGGAGGGGGACGAGGTAGCCAACACTGCTTTTTTTCAGTCATTTTAAATTAGGGTACACCCAAAAAGAGTGAGAAAGATCAAAAATATAACAATGGCTGGGTAAGGTCGGTATCCATCTCTATTCTGCACAAGGTACGGAAAAGTCCTGTGGGATCCATGCCTGGTTCATTTTAATGAACGTGAGCTTGTCCACATTGTCTCTGGACAGGCGGCTGCGCTTGTCTGTGATAACGCTCCCAGCCCTGCTAAATACACGTTCAGATAATACACTGGCTGCAGGGCACGCCAGCACCTCCAAGGCGTAAAGGGCAAGCTCAGGCCATGTGCCCAATTTGGAGACCCAGAAGTTGAAGGGGGCAGACCCGTCATTCACTACATGTAGGCGTGTGCACACATACTGCTCCACCATGTTGGTGAAATGCTGCCTCCTGCTAAGACGTTCCATATGAGCTGCTGGTGCTGCTGTTTGTTTTGGCGTGCTGACAAAGCTTTTCCACATTTCGGCCATGCTAACCCTGCCTTCTGAGGTGCAGGCGGTGCCCTGGTTGCGTTGGCGCCCTCTTCCTCCTCATCCTCTGCATTGGCCTTGTGCTTCCACTGTGGCCCCGCTGTCAGGTGGGAATGCCAGCAGCATCGCGTCTACCAGCGTGCGATTGTACTCGCGCATCTTGCAATCACGCTCCAGTGAGTGAATTAAGGACAGTACTTTGTCCTTGTAACGGGGATCCAGCAGCGTGGCCACCCAGTAATCAGCACAAGTTAGAATGTGGGCAACTCGTCGGTCATTGTGGAGACACTGCAGCATGTAATCGCTCATTTGTGCCAGGCTGCCCAGAGGCAACGAAAGGCTGTCCTCTGTGGGAGGTGTATCGTCTGTGTCCTCTGTATCCCCCCAGCCACGCACCAGTGATGGCCATGAGCTGGCCTGGGTGCCACCCTGCTGTGAACATGGTTCCATCTCCTCCTCCATCTCCTCCTCCTTATCCTCCTCATCCTCCAGAACTGTGCCCCTGCTGGACAATTGTGTCCCTGGCGTTTGTGTGTGCAGGAACCCACCCTCGGAGCCACTTGCGAATGACTGCCCTGAAAGCCTTGGAAATGTTACCTCTTCATCCTCCTCCTCCTCATCCTGTGCCACATCCTCTTCCATCATCGTCCGAATCGTTTTTTGAAGGAGGCATAGAAGTGGGATAGTTAAGCTGACAACGGCGTCATCTGCACTGGCCATGTTGGTGGAGTACTCAAAACAGCGCAACAAGGCACACAGGTCTCGCATGGAGGCCCAGTTATTGGTGGTGAAGTGGTGCTGTTCCGCAGAGCGACTCACGCATGCGTGCTGCAGCTGAAACTCCACTATGGCCTGCTGCTGCTCGCACAGTCTTTCCAGCATATGCAAGGTGGAGTTCCACCTTGTGGGCACGTCACATATGAGGCGGTGAGCGGGAAGGCCGAAGTTACGCTGCAGCGCTGACAGGCGAGCAGCAGCAGGGTGAGAACGCCGAAAGTGCGCACAGACGGCCCGCACTTTCTGCAGCAGCTCTGACATATCGGGGTAATTTTTAAGGAACCTCTGCACCACCAAATTCAGCACATGCGCCAGGCAAGGGATGTGCGTCAAACTGGCTAGGCCCAGAGCTGCTATGAGATTTTGCCCGTTATCGCACACCACTAGGCCGGGCTTGAGGCTCACTGGCAGCAACCACTCATTTGTCTGCTGTTCCATGCTCCTCCACAACTCCTGCGCGGTGTGTGGTTTTTCCCCCAAACAGGCAAGTTTTAAAACTGCCTGCTGTAGTTTACCCCTGGCTGTGCTGAATTTGGTGGTGAAGGTGTTAAGCTGACCGGATGAGGAGGCGGTAGAGGATGAGGAAGTGGAGTAGGAGGAGTTAGGAACAGGAGGCAAACTGAAGCGCCCTGCAATCCTCGGTGGTGGAAGGACATGCGCCAAATTGCTATCCACCTCAGGCCCATCCGCCACTGCATTTACCCAGTGTGCCGTTAGGGAGATATAATGCCCCTGACCGTGCTTACTGGTCCACGTATCGGTAGTTAGGTGGACCTTGGCACAGATGGCGTTGCGCAGTGCACACCTGATTTTTTCCACCACTTGGTTGTGCAGGGAATGGATGGCTTGCCTGGAAAAGTAGTGGCGGCTGGGCACGACGTACTGTGGGACAGCCACCGACATAAGGCGTTTAAAACTGTGCGTCTCCACCAGACGGAATGACAGCATTTCAAAGGCCAAGAATTTTGAAATGCTGGCATTCAGGGCCAGGGATCGTGGATGGGTAGGGGGGTACTTCCTCTTCCTCTGAAGTGTTTGGGAGATGGAAAGCTGAACGCTTCCACGGGACATTGTGGAGATGGTTGGTGACCCACGTGGTGGTGTTGCTGACAGATCGTCTGTTTGCGGGGTGGCAGGTGTCGGTATCACTACAGAGGTGGATGGAGAGGCCAAGACTGCAGCAGAAGAGGAAGCAGGAGGAGCCAGAGACCTTTCTTGGTTTTGAAGGTGTCTACTCCACTGCAGCTCGTGCTTTGCACTTAGATGCCTGATCATGCAGGTTGTGCTGAGGTCGAGAAGGTTTGTGCCTCGCTTCAGGCTCTGATTGCACAGGGTGCAAACCATTCGTTTCCTGTCATCAGCACATTTTCTGAAGAACTTCCACGCTAGAAAACTCCTTTGAGCGGGCTTTGGTTCGCTCGTTCCCTTGCTGCATTGGGCAGTAGCAGGCGTAGTGTCTAGGGCACGGCCGCTCCGCTTCTGCACCCTGCTCCCTCTTCTGCTGTGCTGGTGGCTCTGTGCGACCACCGCCTCTTCCTCCAAACTACTCAGGTCACCTGCATGACCTTCATTCCATGTGGGGTCGAGGACCTCATCGTCCTCCACATCATCTTCCACCCAGTCTTCACCCCTGCCCTCCTTGTCGGTCTCCACAATTCTGAGTGCCGCAGCAGTTGGCACCTGCGTTTCGTCATCATCGGAGACGTGCTGCGATGGTCCTTCCATATACTCATCTTGAGAAATAAGTGGTTGGGCATCGCTGCACTCAATCTCTTCCACTTCTGGGGCAGGGCTAGGTGGATGGCCCTGGGAAACCCTGCTGACAGAGTCATCAAAAAGAAGAAGAGACTGCTGCATGAATTGGGGCTCAGACTGCTTGCCTGATTTGCAAGGGGGTGAGGTGAAAGACGTTTGGACATTTGCTGCAGGTGCCAACTCTGACCTTTCTACAGTAGACTGGGTGGGAGACAATGTGAAGGAACTGGAGGCACTGTCAGCAGCAACCCAATCTACTATCGCCTGTACTTCTTCTGGCCTCATCACTTCTAGAGGCGCATAATGCCCTACCAAATACTGCTGCAGGTTTTGTCGCCTACTCACACTTGAGGAAGGTGTTTCACTTGTGCGTGTAGCTGGCACAGATCGACCACGTCCTCTCCTTGCAACAGAAGCTCTACCAGCAGCACCACGACCCAGGCCACGGCCCCTATTTGACGGTCTCCTCATATTTTTGTAATTTATGATCTTGCCCTAGAAAGGTGTTTATCGAATAGCGGAACAAAACAACAACAGTATCGCACGGGTGTATCTCACAGTCAAATATGCAAACAATGCCGCAATTTAATTTTTTTTACCCCAAAAGGGTGTTTATTAAATAGCGGAATAGAAAAACAGTATACAAATACAACGGGTGTATCTCACAGTCAAATATGCAAAGTATGACGCACATTTAATTTTTTTCACCCCAAAAGGGTGTATATTGAATTGCGGAATAGAAAAAAGGATATAAAACGGTGTATCTCACACGTACAAACACAGACTAGGCCTCGATTACAATTTTTTGTACCCTAAATGGAGGATGAGGAAGAGGAGTAGGAGGAGTTCGGAACAGGAGGCAAACTGAAGCGCCCTGCAATCCTTGGCGGTGGAAGGAGATGCGCCAAACAAATTTAAAAGTTGTATCTCACACGCAACCGATACAGACGATGCCGTAATATAATTTTTACACTCCAAAAGGGTGAATATTGAATAGCAGAATAGGAAAAATTTTATAAAACGGTATATCTCACACGTACAAACACAGACTAGGCCCCGAGTACAATTTTTTGTACCCTAAAGGCAGGATGAGGAAGAGGAGTAGGAGGAGTTCGGAACAGGAGGCAAACTGAAGCGCCCTGCAATCTTCGGCGGTGAAAGGAGATGCGCCAAACAAATTTAAAAAGGTGTATCTCACATGTACCGATACAGACTATGCCGTAATTTAATTTTTTACACTCAAACAGGGTGTATATTGAATAGCGGAATAGAAAAAATTGTATAAAACGGTCTATCTCACACGTACAAACACAGACTAGGCCCCGATTATAATTTTTTGTACTCTAAAGGCAGGATGAGGATGAGGATTAGGAGGAGTTCGGAACAGGAGGCAAACTGAAGCACCCTGCAATCCTCGGCGGTGAAAGATGCGCCCCAAAAGATTGGAAGGTGTATCTCACACGTACCGATACAGAATATGCCACAATTTAATTATTTTTACCCCAAAGGGTGTAGATTGAATAGCGGAATAGAAAATATGATATCAAAAGGTGTATCTATCTCACATGTACAGACCCAGACTAGGCCCCGATTACTATTTTTTGTACCCCAAAGGCAGGATGAGGAGTAGGAGAAGTTCGGAACAGGCAGGAGGCAAACTGAAACACCCTGCAATCCTCGCCGGTGTAAGATGAGCCCCAAAAATTGGAAAGGTGTATCTCACACGTACCGATACTGACTATGCCGCAATTTAATTCTTTTTAACCCAAGGGTGTAGATTGAATAGCTGAATAGAAAATATGATATCAAAAGGTGTATCTATCTCACACATACAGACCCAGACTAGGCCCCGATTACTATTTTTTGTACCCCAAAGGCAGGATGAGGAGTAGGAGGAGTTCGGAACAGGCAGGAGGCAAACTGAAACACCCTGCAATCCTCGGCGGTGTAAGATGAGCCCCAAAAATTAAAAAGGTGTATCTCACACGTACCGATACTGAATATGCCGCAATTTAATTCTTTTTACCCCAAGGGTGTAGATTGAATAGCGGAATAGAAAATATGATATCAAAAGGTGTATCTATCTCACACGTACAGACCCAGACTAGGCCCCGATTACTATTTTTTGTACCCCAAAGGCAGGATGAGGAGTAGGAGGAGTTCGGAACAGGCAGGAGGCAAACTGAAATACCCTGCAATCCTCGGCGGTGTAAGATGAGCCCCAAAAATTGGAAAGGTGTATCTCACACGTACCGATACTGACTATGCCGCAATTTAATTCTTTTTACCCCAAAGGGTGTAGATTGAATAGCGGAATAGAAAATATGATATAAAATTGGTGATTTTTCAATAGCACATGTGAACACAGCAGTGTCTTATGTCAGTCAGCTCTGCTGCAGGCTATGAAGGGGAAAAAAAATAAAGAAAATTCCTTTTTAAGTTTGTGATTTTTAAATAGATTAGTACAGACTATGCTACAATTTAATTTTTTTAACCCAAAAGGGTGTATATTGAATAGTGGAATAGAAAAAAGTGTATAAAATTTAAAATCACTCAATAGCACTTGTGAACACAGCAGTGTCTTATCACAGTCAGCACTGAAGCAAAAACGCTGCACACAACTGACTGATAAAAATAGATTTTTTTCTCCCTCCTCCTCCTCCTCCTCAGCGGGCTTAACTGAGGGCAAAACGATTGTGTTCACTGCACCAACCCCCACACAGCAAAATCGATGTAGAACACTGACCCTGCCTATTCTCCAGCCTCGCCATAATATTCTCGATAAGATCGTTCACTGGCACTGCACAACCAACCCCCCACACAGCAAAATCGATGTAGAACACTGACCCTGCCTATTCTCCAGCCTTGCCCTAAAATGCCCTAATAATTTGCCCTGCCTGCACTCCGTCCTGTCCCTGCATTCTTTTCGGACACAATACAATTTTTCACTGTCTGTCCCTAATCAGCAGCCAGCACGTATGATGTGTGCTCTCTCCCTAATACTACAGCAGAATGACGCAGCGCGCTGGGTCTCGAACTTATAAAGACATGGTCACATGCTTCAGATGGCCATTCACAGCTACTAATACATTAGTAGGCATGGCTGGGATGGCTTAAGGCACACCAGTTAAACGCTTGTTGATTGGCTGTTGAAAGCCCGCCATTAAAAGCGTGCCATTACATACAAAACAGGAAGTAAAATGACCGAACACGGATTTTAAACCCGAACATACAGTAAAGTTTTTGGGTCCGTGTTCGGGTAACAAAAATCCAATTTTTCGTTACGAACACGAATAATACAGTCCGTGTTCGCTCAACACTAATTGACAAAAGTTAGTGCAAGTATTAAAAGACAATTAGATCTTGGGTTTTTAAACACATCTTGAAAGTTCCAACTATGTGTGTTTTGTTTCAACAAAGGCTTATGTCAATACCATTTTGCATTTTGGCTTAATTTGTACATACCAAATCGATTAGATGCATTCATTTGTGTATACAGCCAGTGTCTTCAACGTTGAACCTA
Source organism: Pelophylax lessonae (assembly GCF_965119305.1). Taxonomy (NCBI): domain Eukaryota; kingdom Metazoa; phylum Chordata; class Amphibia; order Anura; family Ranidae; genus Pelophylax; species Pelophylax lessonae. The sequence goes on from NC_138768.1 coordinate 591,007,836, forward strand.
AGTCCACCATGTTTTAGTAAATCTTAATATAGAGAAAACGTTTAAAAATATTACATTTCAGAAACTGTTTTTTGCCATCCATTTCATACTTGGCTAGAATCTACACAGTTCATTACAACAGTAGTCACTAACCCACAATACATTTAAATTACCATTGCAAAAGTACTGTGCTTTAAAGTGTTACTATATTCTACTAAGCTTTATTATTAGTGAGTACTGTTTCTTACAGACTCAACATTTTGCTTTTTTTTGTGACAAGCTATAGAAAAGGTTCTTTCTATTAAAACTACATTATCAACTATGTTTTTCCAGTCTCTGACATTCTGAGAACTCTAGACTTACTAATATGTATTTCTATGTATTCTTTTAATGTCTCTACCTTTGGCATTTGTAACTGTTTGATAAGTGGTGAAAATTAGACTGTCGTGTTCTTTTGATACGTTTATTGTAAGTTAGGTCCTATAATTGCAAGTTGCACTGCAATGCTCAAGTTCTTACTATTCAAACTATGAAAACTTTTGATATTGTGTCAGAGCAAGCCAACTAAGATTATTTCATCAGAATACATTTTAAGGCCAAGGATAAGAGAGAGAAGCTATTAGAGGCAAACTATAATGGTTTTTGATCAATTTTATGTCAAACAATTTTAAATGTAATAAAATATACATTTGCACAAGATTTTTATTTTACAATTTACTTCAGTACAAAGTGACACTTTGCTTGCAGAGCAGGCAAGGCTTTCTATTAAGGATCCCAGATATGCTGTTCAATTGTTCAATGCTTCTGTAAGAGTCCTTCTTTTGACTCATCTTTGTAATTGTATTTTAATTTCCTGCTATTCAAGTCTATTATGAGAGCTATTCAGGGCTTTCACAGCATCGTTGTAAGCGAGCATGGTTAAATCTTATGCACCTGTAAGCATTGAAAAGTGAATTTGATTGGAAGCAACTACTTGGGGTAAAACATAGGTGTTCTGGTCACAACTTACAATTTAATTTTCCCTTACTTTCAGTCTTCACAGTGGTCACAAGGACAAAAAACAAATGGTGAATCTCCCCGTTGAAGACAAAGTCAGCAAGAAAAACATATTGAAATGTCTCATCAGTCCATATACGACTAAAGAAAAATGTTTTGTCTTTAGGTTCAATCTATTTAATAAAAAGTGTAGAATAATAGTATGGATAAATTATTATTCCCTTACCCATATCCTATAAATATAGACATGCAAAAATATTAGAGACTACTTGGGAATTAGTGTGGTACTGAAAAGATCAATGCTTGTTAGGCTAGGGAAAGCTGAAAAGGATGTAATACTTACCTTACCCCCTTGGTCCGCAGTTAATCTTCCCTCTGGCATTCTGGGCTGAAGGTAATCCTTCTGCATCATCAATGCAAAGCTATTAGCCCAGCATTGTAGGTGGGGGAGTAAGGTATAAGGTTTCAGCCAGAGTGCATTAAGAGGATGCTTCTTGGAAGCAGTCCCACGGAGGGTGGGAGCCTACAGAAAACTGGATTTTGGTAATCTTACACCTTTTTCATGTAACTCTTGAAATAATAAGCAGTTAACCCTTACATTGTGGGGACTCCTTGCTAGAAAAAATATTTTACTTGTGCCTGGAGTTAGACCCTAAAAACATTTTAGACATTGTAAATGTTATTTACCATGCATGTATTTTGCTAAAAAAATATCTACATTGCTTTATTAACTATTTATTCTACCCATCAGATATAGCTTTCCTCTAGTACAATGTATCAGTATTACAGATGTCAAAGTATTCAATCAGAAATCAGGAATTGATGGGGAGATTATTTTTTAATTTTCTTAGCCCAATTGTGTATGTCTGTAAAATAGGTAACAGTTATACCATAGTCCCTAAATAATAAATGTATCAAACACTCCAGGAAAAGAAAAAAAAAAAACAACTTACTAGAATAGTATGACATAGATCAAAAATCTCAATAAAATAATGATCAATGTTTGTGTGCACAGCCAGCGTGGAGCCCCAGAGCCCCAGAGCGGAAAGCCATAAAGGGTAACACAGCTATCAATTTATCACTGGTTATCTAAAAAACATTGTAGAAATGCCATCAATAAGAACCATCTCATAAAAGGACCATATCAGAAAAATATACTGTATACTAACTGATTAAGATCACACATCATCAGTGATATACTCCACCATATATGGAGCTTAATGTTTACCTGATCAAATTCCTTCATTTTCTTGTTCTAGATCTACCATGCAGATTACTCATGTACCCTTGGTATGCTTTATAGTATAGTTGTCCATTAGGAACCATTTTGCTCTATGATAACTGTGTTTAGGAGATTGGTCAGGATTGCACAGGTATTGGTCAGAATTGCGGAAGTTGCGCAGAATTAGGCAGAATTAAGACTTTATGTCCTTTAAGGGCTTTTAATATATATTTTAGACATGTGCATAACTAAAAAAATAGTTTTCTTTCGTTTTGTTTAGATTTGCAAATCTAGTTATTTAGATTTGTAAATTCGGTTGATTTGTTCAATTTGTATCCAGGATTCGTATTCAGAATTCTTTCTATGTATTTTTTTAATTTTCTTCAAATATACAGATTTTTTTTCTCGATACGAAACGTTCAAAGCAATACATTTTGAATTGGTCGAATCAAAAATTTTAGATTTGATTTTAGTTATTTATATACATTGATTTTGTTTGTATTAATAATATGTTTATTCAAAATATGCAAAGTGTTCTAATTAATAAAAGTAGTATTTTTACTTTTAATAATTTACTATATAAAATACTGTGCAGAAGTTTTAGCCAGTTGAGAAAAAATAAGTTCAAGTACAAATGCTTTACTGGTTTCTTTTTATCAATTTTACACTTGCAAAGTGAAAAAACAAAAGAAAAAATCTTGATCAAATGATTACAATGACTAATTAAATGACCTTTGGCTAAATAAAAACAGCATTATTTTGAAATGGTACACTAATAACACACACAGTCTTTGACATCAAAAATATGTTTACAGTTCGAATTCAAATGGAATTCAATATAACATTTGAGTCAAATTTCAATTTTAATTTTGGAAATTCGGACAAATTTAGTTTAGTTATTCAGAGAATTCGGTAAAATTTGTTTGTACTGTAATTCAGGGGTTAGGAAATAACCAAATCTCCAAATAACAAAAAATTCTCTGAATATTTATTTGGAATGAAACAAACTACACATGTCTAATATATTTATCTAATTTGAGGATTTTGGATATAGGACTATACTCTATTACTAAATTACTAGAAAGAGCTCTCTATTGTTGTCATTCATCTGGTCCTTTTTTATACTCCAGTGCCCGGCCAGGTGGATGCTTCATTCCCTTCGCACACACGAAGACAAGGTGCCTTAGTATAACCTAAATCTTCTAGGAATACATGTTGAAAATATTATATGTGACTTATTGGTTGTATGTATATGTATGCATAACACTTAAACAGTAAAGTGCAAGTGCTTTGTGCCGAAGTTTATAAAATTTCACTAGATAGTAGCGGTAATAATTAACAGTTAATATATTACCTCGAGGTATCTCTGCTTCCCAATATGAGATTAGTGCTTCCACCACCACGCACAACCAAATCAAGGGACCTCTTACTAGATGGGGTAGATCATTAAATTATAAATTGTCAATAGTGCTTAAACTCCACATCACAAGGCTTCCTGGGATGAATCGTATCTATAATTGCCAGTAAAGTCTATTTTTTTTTCTTCGCATATTTATACAATTATGGATTTTGCAGAGGAGTGATATATATTTTTACCGAATCCCAAGAGCAAAAATAACAATAACAGATTATCCATCCCCCAGAGAATCAGCATAGCCATGTATCACAATGTAAAAAATCAAATATCGTAAAAGGAATCAAAGGTCTGTTGAATGAACTTTAGGTCATTATGCCCCAAAAGTTCCCAAACATATATAGACAGAGTAATAACTTACTTAAATATTAAAGTCCATTGAGACACTTCAGGACAGCCTCCAGACTACTACCTGTAACAGAATAGCTTAGAAGTCTGGAGTAGACCATCTCCAATAAATAACCCTAGATAGAAATGAAGAATATTCATGGAATGTACGTTTTAGATGTTTTTTTTTTTTTTTTTGCAGTAGCTATTCATGGTGAACAGTATTTATAATGTCTAAAAAAAATTTCATAATTTTGGAATAAAAACATAAAAACATGTTGTTGTTAGTGATCAATCTTTTCAGTTCCATAAAAATCCTCAGCTAGTTTCCAATATATTTGTATGTTTAAAGGCTAAGTTCACCTTTACCTAAAAAATAATAAACGCATATCCTTTTGCAGGTAAAAAAAAATAGTGCATTTATTATATTTTAAAATAGGAGCCTGGAAAGCATTGTACCCATGATCAGCAGATATTGGGTGAATTGTCAGGCTCCTGCACAACATTCCTACACCTCTGTTACATGTACCTCTGTACAGGCTATCATTGCAGAGCTATAGGCAGTGTGATTGAACTACATGTCTGTTGATTAGCACTCCTGCAGTTCATTCACACTAGGTTCTCATCTCTGCGTTTTTGCAGCCCGCATCTGCGTGGGCAAGGCAGCCCATTCATTTGAATGGGCTGCCATGGCTGGGAAATTCCCTGCGGTTCCTGCACCTGCAAATGCACTGCATTTTTACATGCATGGGGGTGCCATTTAGAATGAATGGCAGACTCCACGTGTTTTCACACAGCAACGCATTTTCTCTGTGTGTGGTTGCGCTGTCAATCGCTGTCATGGTGGGGAGGAATCAGGGGGAGAAGGTACAGGAGCTAGAACTTAAAACACCCTTAAAAATGGGTGGATCATGTTTCAAATGTGAACTTATTCTTTAATTTAAAAAACAGAACCATTGCTACATGTGAAGACCTTTTTCACAGAGCTGTAAAACTTCAGTAATTTTTTACAGTAGATGGTCAAAGTGCCTTTTTCACATCTTAAAACTTGTGTGTGGAGCTTGTCTAATACCATCTAGTAGCAAGCAGCATATCAATATTGTATATTGTATCAAAGAGAGAAGTTAGTAGAGACGATCAAACTTTCCTCTTTAAAACCTACTCCCCCAAGTATCGCTTTCTGGTAGTGTTGAGCGAACACGGACTGTATTATTCGTGTTCGTACCGAATAATTGGATTTTTGTTACCCGAACACGAACACGGACACTTTACTGTATATTCGGGTAAAAATCCGTGTTCGGTCGTTTTATTTCCGGGTTTTGCATGCTTTGGCGCTCTTTTCATGGCGGGCTTTCAACAGCCAATCAACAATCGTTTAACTGGTGTGCCTTAAGCCATCCCAGCCATGCCTGCAAATGTCTCAGTAGCTGTGATTGGCCGTCTGAAGCATGTGACCAAGTCTTTATAAGTTCGAGGCAGCCGCAGCGGCGTCATTATGCTGCTTAGATCAGGGACAGAGCACACATCAACGTGCTGGCTGCTGATTAGGGAAAGATAGGCAGGAAAAAACCATTTGTGTCCGGATAGAATTGAGGGACAGGTCGGAGTGTTTAGGCAGGGCGAGTTGTAGGCATTTTAGGGATAGAGTCTGCTGAATTATAGGGTCAGTGTCTTCTGCAAACTACAATCGATATTGCTGTGTGGGGGGTGGGGTCTGCACTCAATCCTGATCTACGATCTCTTCTCAATCCTGTTAGGGAGAGGCTGCTGCTGAATTTTAGGGTCAGAGTGTTCTACAAACTACAATCGATATTGCTGTGTGGGGTGGGGTCTGCACTTAGTTCTCCTGATCTACGATCTCTTCACAATCCTGTTAGGGACAGAGTCTGCTGAATTTTAGGGAAACTGTGTTCTACAAACTACAATCGATATTGCTGTGTGGTGTGGGATAGGAGATAGGCAGGTGTCAGTGATCCACATCCATTTTTCTGTGTGTGGGCTGCAGTGAACACAATCTTTTTGGGGTGCAGTGAACACAATCCTTTTGGAGTGCAGTGAACAAAATCTTTGTGGGGTGCAGTGAACAAAACCTTTGTGGGGGTACAGTGAACACAATCTTTGTGGGGTGCAGTGAAGACAATCCTTGTGGGGTGCAGTGAAGACAATCCTTGTGGGGTGCAGTGAAGACAATCCTTGTGGGGTGCAGTGAAAAAAATCTTTGGGGGGTACAGTGAACACAATCTTTGTGGGGTGCAGAGAAGACAATCCTTGTGGGGTGCAGTGAACAAAATCTTTGGGGGGGGGGGTACAGTGAACACAATCTTTGTGGGGTGCAGTGAACAAAACCTTTGTGGGGTGCAGTGAACACAATCTTTGTGGGGTGCAGTGAAGACAATCCTTGTGGGGTGCAGTGAAGACAATCCTTGTGGGGTACAGTGAACAAAATCTTTGGGGGGTACAGTGAACACAATCTTTGTGGGGTGCAGTGAACAAAACCTTTGTGGGGTACAGTGAACACAATCTTTGTGGGGTGCAGTGAACACAATCTTTGTGGGGTGCAGTGAACAAAACCTTTGTGGGGTGCAGTGAACACAACCTTTGTGGGGTACAGTGAACACAATCTTTGTGGGGTGCAGTGAACAAAACCTTTGTGGGGTACAGTGAACACAATCTTTGTGGGGTACAGTGAAAACAATCTTTGTGGGGTGCAGTGAACAAAACCTTTGTGGGGTACAGTGAACACAATCTTTGTGGGGTGCAGTGAACACAATCTTTGTGGGGTGCAGTGAACAAAACCTTTGTGGGGTGCAGTGAACACAACCTTTGTGGGGTACAGTGAACACAATCTTTGTGGGGTGCAGTGAACAAAACCTTTGTGGGGTACAGTGAACACAATCTTTGTGGGGTACAGTGAACACAATCTTTGTGGGGTGCAGTGAACAAAACCTTTGTGGGGTACAGTGAACACAATCTTTGTGGGGTGCAGTGAACAAAACCTTTGTGGGGTACAGTGAACACAATCTTTGTGGGGTGCAGTGAAGACAATCCTTTTGGAGTGCAGTGAACAAAATCTTTGTGGGGTACAGTGAACACAATCTTTGTGGGGTGCAGTGAACAAAACCTTTGTGGGGTACAGTGAACACAATCTTTGTGGGGTGCAGTGAACAAAACCTTTGTGGGGTACAGTGAACACAATCTTTGTGGGATGCAGTGAACACAATCTTTGTGGGGTGCAGTGAACAAAACCTTTGTGGGGTGCAGTGAACACAACCTTTGTGGGGTACAGTGAACACAATCTTTGTGGGGTGCAGTGAACAAAACCTTTGTGGGGTACAGTGAACACAATCTTTGTGGGGTGCAGTGAACAAAACCTTTGTGGGGTACAGTGAACACAATCTTTGTGGGGTGCAGTGAACAAAACCTTTGTGGGGTGCAGTGAACAAAACCTTTGTGGGGTGCAGTGAACACAACCTTTGTGGGGTACAGTGAACACAATCTTTGTGGGGTGCAGTGAACAAAACCTTTGTGGGGTACAGTGAACACAATCTTTGTGGGATGCAGTGAACACAATCTTTGTGGGGTGCAGTGAACAAAACCTTTGTGGGGTGCAGTGAACACAACCTTTGTGGGGTACAGTGAACACAATCTTTGTGGGGTGCAGTGAACAAAACCTTTGTGGGGTACAGTGAACACAATCTTTGTGGGGTACAGTGAACACAATCTTTGTGGGGTGCAGTGAACAAAACCTTTGTGGGGTACAGTGAACACAATCTTTGTGGGGTGCAGTGAACAAAACCTTTGTGGGGTACAGTGAACACAATCTTTGTGGGGTGCAGTGAAGACAATCCTTTTGGAGTGCAGTGAACAAAATCTTTGTGGGGTACAGTGAACACAATCTTTGTGGGGTGCAGTGAACAAAATCTTTGTGGGGTACAGTGAACACAATCTTTGTGGGGTGCAGTGAAGACAATCCTTGTGGGGTGCAGTGAAGACAATCCTTGTGGGGTGCAGTGAACAAAACCTTTGTGGGGTACAGTGAACACAATCTTTGTGGGGTACAGTGAACACAATCTTTGTGGGGTGCAGTGAACAAAACCTTTGTGGGGTACAGTGAACACAATCTTTATGGGGTGCAGTGAACAAAACTTTTATGGGGTACAGTGAAGACAATCTTTGTGGGGTGCAGTGAAGACAATCCTTTTGGAGTGCAGTGAACAAAATCTTTGTGGGGTACAGTGAACACAATCTTTGTGGGGTGCAGTGAACAAAATCTTTGTGGGGTACAGTGAACACAATCTTTGTGGGGTGCAGTGAAGACAATCCTTGTGAGGTGCAGTGAAGACAATCCTTGTGGGGTGCAGTGAACAAAATCTTTGTGGGGTACAGTGAACAAAACCTTTGTGGGGTACAGTGAACAAAACCTTTGTGGGGTGCAGTGAACAAAACCTTTGTGGGGTGCAGTGAACACAACCTTTGTGGGGTACAGTGAACACAATCTTTGTGGGGTGCAGTGAACAAAACCTTTGTGGGGTACAGTGAACACAATCTTTGTGGGGTGCAGTGAACAAAACCTTTGTGGGGTACAGTGAACACAATCTTTGTGGGGTGCAGTGAACAAAACCTTTGTGGGGTACAGTGAACACAATCTTTGTGGGGTGCAGTGAAGACAATCCTTTTGGAGTGCAGTGAACAAAATCTTTGTGGGGTACAGTGAACACAATCTTTGTGGGGTACAGTGAACACAATCTTTGTGGGGTGCAGTGAAGACAATCCTTGTGGGGTGCAGTGAAGACAATCCTTGTGGGGTGCAGTGAAGACAATCCTTGTGGGGTGCAGTGAACACAATCTTTGTGGGGTGCAGTGAACAAACCTTTGTGGGATACAGTGAACACAATCTTTGTGGGGTGCAGTGAACAAAACCTTTGTGGGGTACAGTGAACACAATCTTTGTGGGGTGCAGTGAAGACAATCCTTTTGGAGTGCAGTGAACACAATCTTTGTGGGGTGCAGTGAACAAAACCTTTGTGGGGTACAGTGAACACAATCTTTGTGGGGTACAGTGAACACAATCTTTGTGGGGTACAGTGAACACAATCTCATACTTCTGAAGCTTTGAGGGTGCTGCCTGTTCTATACTCCTCCTCCTCCTCCTCATACATCCTTTTAGGTGTACAAACAATAGTAATTGGGGCCTAGTGTGCTACTGTACGTGTGAAAAACATACACTTTTTTTTGATCATATTTCCTATTCCGCTATTCTATAAAAACCTTTGGGGCTCAATTAAATTGCGGAATAGTCTGTGTCGGTACGTGTGAGATCCACCTTTCCAAATTTTTGGGGTTCATCTCATACTTCTGAAGCTTTGAGGGTGCTACCTGTTCTATACTCCTCCTCCTCCTCATCCATCCTTTTAGGTGTACAAACAATAGTAATTGGGGCCTAGTGTGCTTCTGTACGTGTGAAAAACATACACTTTTTTTTTATCATATTTCCTATTCCGCTATTCAATAAAAACCTTTGGGGCTCAATTAAATTGCGGAATAGTCTGTGTCGGTACGTGTGAGATCCACCTTTCCAAGTTTTTGGGGTTCATCTCATACTTCTGAAGCTTTGAGGGTGCTGCCTGTTCTATACTCCTCCTCCTCCTCCTCATCCATCCTTTTAGGTGTACAAACAATAGTAATTGGGGCCTAGTGTGCTTCTGTACGTGTGAAAAACATACACTTTTTTTTTATCATATTTCCTATTCCGCTATTCAATAAAAACCTTTGGGGCTCAATTAAATTGCGGAATAGTCTGTGTCGGTACGTGTGAGATCCACCTTTCCAAGTTTTTGGGGTTCATCTCATACTTCTGAAGCTTTGAGGGTGCTGCCTGTTCTATACTCCTCCTCCTCCTCCTCCTCATCCATCCTTTTAGGTGTACAAACAATAGTAATTGGGGCCTAGTGTGCTTCTGTACGTGTGAAAAACATACACTTTTTTTTGATCATATTTCCTATTCCGCTATTCAATAAAAACCTTTGGGGCTCAATTAAATTGCGGAATAGTCTGTGTCGGTACGTGTGAGATCCACCTTTCCAAGTTTTTGGGGTTCATCTCATACTTCTGAAGCTTTGAGGGTGCTGCCTGTTCTATACTCCTCCTCCTCCTCTTCCTCATCCATCCTTTTAGGTGTACAAACAATAGTAATTGGGGCCTAGTGTGCTTCTGTACGTGTGAAAAACATACACTTTTTTTTGATCATATTTCCAATTCCGCTATTCTATAAAAACCTTTGGGGCTCAATTAAATTGCGGAATAGTCTGTGTCGGTACGTGTGAGATCCACCTTTCCAAGTTTTTGGGGTTCATCTCATACTTCTGAAGCTTTGAGGGTGCTGCGTATTCTATACTCCTCCTCCTCCTCCTCCTCATCCATCCTTTTAGGTGTACAAACAATAGTAATTGGGGCCTAGTGTGCTTCTGTACGTGTGAAAAACATACACTTTTTTTTTGATCATATTTCCTATTCCGCTATTCTATAAAAACCTTTGGGGCTCAATTAAATTGCGGAATAGTCTGTGTCGGTACGTGTGAGATCCACCTTTCCAAGTTTTTGGGGTTCATCTCATACTTCTGAAGCTTTGAGGGTGCTGCCTGTTCTATACTCCTCCTCCTCCTCCTCCTCATCCATCCTTTTAGGTGTACAAACAATAGTAATTGGGGCCTAGTGTGCTTCTGTACGTATGAAAAACATACACTTTTTTTTGATCATATTTCCTATTCCGCTATTCAATAAAAACCTTTGGGGCTCAATTAAATTGCGGAATAGTCTGTGTCGGTACGTGTGAGATCCACCTTTCCAAGTTTTTGGGGTTCATCTCATACTTCTGAAGCTTTGAGGGTGCTGCCTGTTCTATACTCCTCCTCCTCCTCCTCCTCCTCATCCATCCTTTTAGGTGTACAAACAATAGTAATTGGGGCCTAGTGTGCTTCTGTACGTGTGAAAAACATACACTTTTTTTTTATCATATTTCCTATTCCGCTATTCAATAAAAACCTTTGGGGCTCAATTAAATTGCGGAATAGTCTGTGTCGGTACGTGTGAGATCCACCTTTCCAAGTTTTTGGGGTTCATCTCATACTTCTGAAGCTTTGAGGGTGCTGCCTGTTCTATACTCCTCCTCCTCCTCCTCCTCATCCATCCCTTTAGGTGTACAAACAATAGTAATTGGGGCCTAGTGTGCTTCTGTACGTGTGAAAAACATACACTTTTTTTTGATCATATTTCCTATTCCGCTATTCTATAAAAACCTTTGGGGCTCAATTAAATTGCGGAATAGTCTGTGTCGGTACGTGTGAGATCCACCTTTCCAAGTTTTTGGGGTTCATCTCATACTTCTGAAGCTTTGAGGGTGCTGCCTGTTCTATACTCCTCCTCCTCCTCCTCCTCCTCATCCATCCTTTTAGGTGTACAAACAATAGTAATTGGGGCCTAGTGTGCTTCTGTACGTGTGAAAAACATACACTTTTTTTTGATCATATTTCCTATTCCGCTATTCAATAAAAACCTTTGGGGCTCAATTAAATTGCGGAATAGTCTGTGTCGGTACGTGTGAGATCCACCTTTCCAAGTTTTTGGGGTTCATCTCATACTTCTGAAGCTTTGAGGGTGCTGCCTGTTCTATACTCCTCCTCCTCCTCTTCCTCATCCATCCTTTTAGGTGTACAAACAATAGTAATTGGGGCCTAGTGTGCTTCTGTACGTGTGAAAAACATACACTTTTTTTTGATCATATTTCCAATTCCGCTATTCTATAAAAACCTTTGGGGCTCAATTAAATTGTGGAATAGTCTGTGTCGGTACGTGTGAGATCCACCTTTCCAAGTTTTTGGGGTTCATCTCATACTTCTGAAGCTTTGAGGGTGCTGCCTATTCTATACTCCTCCTCCTCCTCCTCCTCATCCATCCCTTTAGGTGTACAAACAATAGTAATTGGGGCCTAGTGTGCTTCTGTACGTGTGAAAAACATACACTTTTTTTTGATCATATTTCCTATTCCGCTATTCAATAAAAACCTTTGGGGCTCAATTAAATTGCGGAATAGTCTGTGTCGGTACGTGTGAGATCCACCTTTCCAAGTTTTTGGGGTTCATCTCATACTTCTGAAGCTTTGAGGGTGCTGCCTGTTCTATACTCCTCCTCCTCCTCTTCCTCATCCATCCTTTTTGGTGTACAAACAATAGTAATTGGGGCCTAGTGTGCTTCTGTACGTGTGAAAAACATACACTTTTTTTTGATCATATTTCCTATTCCGCTATTCTATAAAAACCTTTGGGGCTCAATTAAATTGCGGAATAGTCTGTGTCGGTACGTGTGAGATCCACCTTTCCAAGTTTTTGGGGTTCATCTCAAACTTCTGAAGCTTTGAGGGTGCTGCCTGTTCTATACTCCTCCTCCTCCTCATCCATCCTTTTAGGTGTACAAACAATAGTAATTGGGGCCTAGTGTGCTTCTGTACGTGTGAAAAACATACACTTTTTTTTGATCATATTTCCTATTCCGCTATTCTATAAAAACCTTTGGGGCTCAATTAAATTGCGGAATAGTCTGTGTCGGTACGTGTGAGATCCACCTTTCCAAGTTTTTGGGGTTCATCTCATACTTCTGAAGCTTTGAGGGTGCTGCCTGTTCTATACTCCTCCTCCTCCTCCTCCTCCTCATCCATCCTTTTAGGTGTACAAACAATAGTAATTGGGGCCTAGTGTGCTTCTGTACGAGTGAAAAACATACACTTTTTTTTGATCATATTTCCTATTCCGCTATTCAATAAAAACCTTTGGGGCTCAATTAAATTGCGGAATAGTCTGTGTCGGTACGTGTGAGATCCACCTTTCCAAGTTTTTGGGGTTCATCTCATACTTCTGAAGCTTTGAGGGTGCTGCCTGTTCTATACTCCTCCTCCTCCTCTTCCTCATCCATCCTTTTAGGTGTACAAACAATAGTAATTGGGGCCTAGTGTGCTTCTGTACGTGTGAAAAACATACACTTTTTTTTGATCATATTTCCAATTCCGCTATTCTATAAAAACCTTTGGGGCTCAATTAAATTGTGGAATAGTCTGTGTCGGTACGTGTGAGATCCACCTTTCCAAGTTTTTGGGGTTCATCTCATACTTCTGAAGCTTTGAGGGTGCTGCCTATTCTATACTCCTCCTCCTCCTCCTCCTCATCCATCCTTTTAGGTGTACAAACAATAGTAATTGGGGCCTAGTGTGCTTCTGTACGTGTGAAAAACATACACTTTTTTTTTATCATATTTCCTATTCCGCTATTCAATAAAAACCTTTGGGGCTCAATTAAATTGCGGAATAGTCTGTGTCGGTACGTGTGAGATCCACCTTTCCAAGTTTTTGGGGTTCATCTCATACTTCTGAAGCTTTGAGGGTGCTGCCTGTTCTATACTCCTCCTCCTCCTCCTCCTCATCCATCCCTTTAGGTGTACAAACAATAGTAATTGGGGCCTAGTGTGCTTCTGTACGTGTGAAAAACATACACTTTTTTTTGATCATATTTCCTATTCCGCTATTCTATAAAAACCTTTGGGGCTCAATTAAATTGCGGAATAGTCTGTGTCGGTACGTGTGAGATCCACCTTTCCAAGTTTTTGGGGTTCATCTCATACTTCTGAAGCTTTGAGGGTGCTGCCTGTTCTATACTCCTCCTCCTCCTCCTCCTCCTCATCCATCCTTTTAGGTGTACAAACAATAGTAATTGGGGCCTAGTGTGCTTCTGTACGTGTGAAAAACATACACTTTTTTTTGATCATATTTCCTATTCCGCTATTCAATAAAAACCTTTGGGGCTCAATTAAATTGCGGAATAGTCTGTGTCGGTACGTGTGAGATCCACCTTTCCAAGTTTTTGGGGTTCATCTCATACTTCTGAAGCTTTGAGGGTGCTGCCTGTTCTATACTCCTCCTCCTCCTCTTCCTCATCCATCCTTTTAGGTGTACAAACAATAGTAATTGGGGCCTAGTGTGCTTCTGTACGTGTGAAAAACATACACTTTTTTTTGATCATATTTCCAATTCCGCTATTCTATAAAAACCTTTGGGGCTCAATTAAATTGTGGAATAGTCTGTGTCGGTACGTGTGAGATCCACCTTTCCAAGTTTTTGGGGTTCATCTCATACTTCTGAAGCTTTGAGGGTGCTGCCTATTCTATACTCCTCCTCCTCCTCCTCCTCATCCATCCTTTTAGGTGTACAAACAATAGTAATTGGGGCCTAGTGTGCTTCTGTACGTGTGAAAAACATACACTTTTTTTTTGATCATATTTCCTATTCCGCTATTCTATAAAAACCTTTGGGGCTCAATTAAATTGCGGAATAGTCTGTGTCGGTACGTGTGAGATCCACCTTTCCAAGTTTTTGGGGTTCATCTCATACTTCTGAAGCTTTGAGGGTGCTGCCTGTTCTATACTCCTCCTCCTCCTCCTCCTCATCCATCCTTTTAGGTGTACAAACAATAGTAATTGGGGCCTAGTGTGCTTCTGTACGTATGAAAAACATACACTTTTTTTTGATCATATTTCCTATTCCGCTATTCAATAAAAACCTTTGGGGCTCAATTAAATTGCGGAATAGTCTGTGTCGGTACGTGTGAGATCCACCTTTCCAAGTTTTTGGGGTTCATCTCATACTTCTGAAGCTTTGAGGGTGCTGCCTGTTCTATACTCCTCCTCCTCCTCCTCCTCCTCATCCATCCTTTTAGGTGTACAAACAATAGTAATTGGGGCCTAGTGTGCTTCTGTACGTGTGAAAAACATACACTTTTTTTTTATCATATTTCCTATTCCGCTATTCAATAAAAACCTTTGGGGCTCAATTAAATTGCGGAATAGTCTGTGTCGGTACGTGTGAGATCCACCTTTCCAAGTTTTTGGGGTTCATCTCATACTTCTGAAGCTTTGAGGGTGCTGCCTGTTCTATACTCCTCCTCCTCCTCCTCCTCATCCATCCCTTTAGGTGTACAAACAATAGTAATTGGGGCCTAGTGTGCTTCTGTACGTGTGAAAAACATACACTTTTTTTTGATCATATTTCCTATTCCGCTATTCAATAAAAACCTTTGGGGCTCAATTAAATTGCGGAATAGTCTGTGTCGGTACGTGTGAGATCCACCTTTCCAAGTTTTTGGGGTTCATCTCATACTTCTGAAGCTTTGAGGGTGCTGCCTGTTCTATACTCCTCCTCCTCCTCTTCCTCATCCATCCTTTTTGGTGTACAAACAATAGTAATTGGGGCCTAGTGTGCTTCTGTACGTGTGAAAAACATACACTTTTTTTTGATCATATTTCCTATTCCGCTATTCTATAAAAACCTTTGGGGCTCAATTAAATTGCGGAATAGTCTGTGTCGGTACGTGTGAGATCCACCTTTCCAAGTTTTTGGGGTTCATCTCAAACTTCTGAAGCTTTGAGGGTGCTGCCTGTTCTATACTCCTCCTCCTCCTCATCCATCCTTTTAGGTGTACAAACAATAGTAATTGGGGCCTAGTGTGCTTCTGTACGTGTGAAAAACATACACTTTTTTTTGATCATATTTCCTATTCCGCTATTCTATAAAAACCTTTGGGGCTCAATTAAATTGCGGAATAGTCTGTGTCGGTACGTGTGAGATCCACCTTTCCAAGTTTTTGGGGTTCATCTCATACTTCTGAAGCTTTGAGGGTGCTGCCTGTTCTATACTCCTCCTCCTCCTCTTCCTCATCCATCCTTTTAGGTGTACAAACAATAGTAATTGGGGCCTAGTGTGCTTCTGTACGTGTGAAAAACATACACTTTTTTTTGATCATATTTCCAATTCCGCTATTCTATAAAAACCTTTGGGGCTCAATTAAATTGTGGAATAGTCTGTGTCGGTACGTGTGAGATCCACCTTTCCAAGTTTTTGGGGTTCATCTCATACTTCTGAAGCTTTGAGGGTGCTGCCTATTCTATACTCCTCCTCCTCCTCCTCCTCATCCATCCTTTTAGGTGTACAAACAATAGTAATTGGGGCCTAGTGTGCTTCTGTACGTGTGAAAAACATACACTTTTTTTTTGATCATATTTCCTATTCCGCTATTCTATAAAAACCTTTGGGGCTCAATTAAATTGCGGAATAGTCTGTGTCGGTACGTGTGAGATCCACCTTTCCAAGTTTTTGGGGTTCATCTCATACTTCTGAAGCTTTGAGGGTGCTGCCTGTTCTATACTCCTCCTCCTCCTCCTCCTCATCCATCCTTTTAGGTGTACAAACAATAGTAATTGGGGCCTAGTGTGCTTCTGTACGTATGAAAAACATACACTTTTTTTTGATCATATTTCCTATTCCGCTATTCAATAAAAACCTTTGGGGCTCAATTAAATTGCGGAATAGTCTGTGTCGGTACGTGTGAGATCCACCTTTCCAAGTTTTTGGGGTTCATCTCATACTTCTGAAGCTTTGAGGGTGCTGCCTGTTCTATACTCCTCCTCCTCCTCCTCCTCCTCATCCATCCTTTTAGGTGTACAAACAATAGTAATTGGGGCCTAGTGTGCTTCTGTACGTGTGAAAAACATACACTTTTTTTTTATCATATTTCCTATTCCGCTATTCAATAAAAACCTTTGGGGCTCAATTAAATTGCGGAATAGTCTGTGTCGGTACGTGTGAGATCCACCTTTCCAAGTTTTTGGGGTTCATCTCATACTTCTGAAGCTTTGAGGGTGCTGCCTGTTCTATACTCCTCCTCCTCCTCCTCCTCATCCATCCCTTTAGGTGTACAAACAATAGTAATTGGGGCCTAGTGTGCTTCTGTACGTGTGAAAAACATACACTTTTTTTTGATCATATTTCCTATTCCGCTATTCAATAAAAACCTTTGGGGCTCAATTAAATTGCGGAATAGTCTGTGTCGGTACGTGTGAGATCCACCTTTCCAAGTTTTTGGGGTTCATCTCATACTTCTGAAGCTTTGAGGGTGCTGCCTGTTCTATACTCCTCCTCCTCCTCTTCCTCATCCATCCTTTTTGGTGTACAAACAATAGTAATTGGGGCCTAGTGTGCTTCTGTACGTGTGAAAAACATACACTTTTTTTTGATCATATTTCCTATTCCGCTATTCTATAAAAACCTTTGGGGCTCAATTAAATTGCGGAATAGTCTGTGTCGGTACGTGTGAGATCCACCTTTCCAAGTTTTTGGGGTTCATCTCAAACTTCTGAAGCTTTGAGGGTGCTGCCTGTTCTATACTCCTCCTCCTCCTCATCCATCCTTTTAGGTGTACAAACAATAGTAATTGGGGCCTAGTGTGCTTCTGTACGTGTGAAAAACATACACTTTTTTTTGATCATATTTCCTATTCCGCTATTCTATAAAAACCTTTGGGGCTCAATTAAATTGCGGAATAGTCTGTGTCGGTACGTGTGAGATCCACCTTTCCAAGTTTTTGGGGTTCATCTCATACTTCTGAAGCTTTGAGGGTGCTGCCTGTTCTATACTCCTCCTCCTCCTCCTCCTCCTCATCCATCCTTTTAGGTGTACAAACAATAGTAATTGGGGCCTAGTGTGCTTCTGTACGAGTGAAAAACATACACTTTTTTTTGATCATATTTCCTATTCCGCTATTCAATAAAAACCTTTGGGGCTCAATTAAATTGCGGAATAGTCTGTGTCGGTACGTGTGAGATCCACCTTTCCAAGTTTTTGGGGTTCATCTCATACTTCTGAAGCTTTGAGGGTGCTGCCTGTTCTATACTCCTCCTCCTCCTCTTCCTCATCCATCCTTTTAGGTGTACAAACAATAGTAATTGGGGCCTAGTGTGCTTCTGTACGTGTGAAAAACATACACTTTTTTTGATCATATTTCCTATTCCGCTATTCTATAAAAACCTTTGGGGCTCAATTAAATTGCGGAATAGTCTGTGTCGGTACGTGTGAGATCCACCTTTCCAAGTTTTTGGGGTTCATCTCATACTTCTGAAGCTTTGAGGGTGCTGCCTGTTCTATACTCCTCCTCCTCCTCCTCCTCATCCATCCTTTTAGGTGTACAAACAATAGTAATTGGGGCCTAGCGTGCTTCTGTACGTGTGAAAAACATACACTTTTTTTTGATCATATTTCCTATTCCGCTATTCAATAAAAACCTTTGGGGCTCAATTAAATTGCGGAATAGTCTGTGTCGGTACGTGTGAGATCCACCTTTCCAAGTTTTTGGGGTTCATCTCATACTTCTGAAGCTTTGAGGGTGCTGCCTGTTCTATACTCCTCCTCCTCCTCCTCCTCATCCATCCTTTTAGGTGTACAAACAATAGTAATTGGGGCCTAGTGTGCTTCTGTACGTGTGAAAAACATACACTTTTTTTTGATCATATTTCCTATTCCGCTATTCAATAAAAACCTTTGGGGCTCAATTAAATTGCGGAATAGTCTGTGTCGGTACGTGTGAGATCCACCTTTCCAAGTTTTTGGGGTTCATCTCATACTTCTGAAGCTTTGAGGGTGCTGCCTGTTCTATACTCCTCCTCCTCCTCTTCCTCATCCATCCTTTTTGGTGTACAAACAATAGTAATTGGGGCCTAGTGTGCTTCTGTACGTGTGAAAAACATACACTTTTTTTTGATCATATTTCCTATTCCGCTATTCTATAAAAACCTTTGGGGCTCAATTAAATTGCGGAATAGTCTGTGTCGGTACGTGTGAGATCCACCTTTCCAAGTTTTTGGGGTTCATCTCATACTTCTGAAGCTTTGAGGGTGCTGCCTGTTCTATACTCCTCCTCCTCCTCCTCCTCATCCATCCTTTTAGGTGTACAAACAATAGTAATTGGGGCCTAGTGTGCTTCTGTACGTGTGAAAAACATACACTTTTTTTTGATCATATTTCCTATTCCGCTATTCTATAAAAACCTTTGGGGCTCAATTAAATTGCGGAATAGTCTGTGTCGGTACGTGTGAGATCCACCTTTCCAAGTTTTTGGGGTTCATCTCATACTTCTGAAGCTTTGAGGGTGCTGCCTGTTCTATACTCCTCCTCCTCCTCCTCCTCCTCATCCATCCTTTTAGGTGTACAAACAATAGTAATTGGGGCCTAGTGTGCTTCTGTACGTGTGAAAAACATACACTTTTTTTTGATCATATTTCCTATTCCGCTATTCAATAAAAACCTTTGGGGCTCAATTAAATTGCGGAATAGTCTGTGTCGGTACGTGTGAGATCCACCTTTCCAAGTTTTTGGGGTTCATCTCATACTTCTGAAGCTTTGAGGGTGCTGCCTGTTCTATACTCCTCCTCCTCCTCTTCCTCATCCATCCTTTTAGGTGTACAAACAATAGTAATTGGGGCCTAGTGTGCTTCTGTACGTGTGAAAAACATACACTTTTTTTGATCATATTTCCTATTCCGCTATTCTATAAAAACCTTTGGGGCTCAATTAAATTGCGGAATAGTCTGTGTCGGTACGTGTGAGATCCACCTTTCCAAGTTTTTGGGGTTCATCTCATACTTCTGAAGCTTTGAGGGTGCTGCCTGTTCTATACTCCTCCTCCTCCTCCTCCTCATCCATCCTTTTAGGTGTACAAACAATAGTAATTGGGGCCTAGTGTGCTTCTGTACGTGTGAAAAACATACACTTTTTTTTGATCATATTTCCTATTCCGCTATTCAATAAAAACCTTTGGGGCTCAATTAAATTGCGGAATAGTCTGTGTCGGTACGTGTGAGATCCACCTTTCCAAGTTTTTGGGGTTCATCTCATACTTCTGAAGCTTTGAGGGTGCTGCCTGTTCTATACTCCTCCTCCTCCTCCTCCTCATCCATCCTTTTAGGTGTACAAACAATAGTAATTGGGGCCTAGTGTGCTTCTGTACGTGTGAAAAACATACACTTTTTTTTGATCATATTTCCTATTCCGCTATTCAATAAAAACCTTTGGGGCTCAATTAAATTGCGGAATAGTCTGTGTCGGTACGTGTGAGATCCACCTTTCCAAGTTTTTGGGGTTCATCTCATACTTCTGAAGCTTTGAGGGTGCTGCCTGTTCTATACTCCTCCTCCTCCTCTTCCTCATCCATCCTTTTAGGTGTACAAACAATAGTAATTGGGGCCTAGTGTGCTTCTGTACGTGTGAAAAACATACACTTTTTTTTGATCATATTTCCTATTCCGCTATTCTATAAAAACCTTTGGGGCTCAATTCAATTGCGGAATAGTCTGTGTCGGTACGTGTGAGATCCACCTTTCCAAGTTTTTGGGGTTCATCTCATACTTCTGAAGCTTTGAGGGTGCTGCCTGTTCTATACTCCTCCTCCTCCTCCTCCTCATCCATCCTTTTAGGTGTACAAACAATAGTAATTGGGGCCTAGTGTGCTTCTGTACGTGTGAAAAACATACACTTTTTTTTGATCATATTTCCTATTCCGCTATTCAATAAAAACCTTTGGGGCTCAATTAAATTGCGGAATAGTCTGTGTCGGTACGTGTGAGATCCACCTTTCCAAGTTTTTGGGGTTCATCTCATACTTCTGAAGCTTTGAGGGTGCTGCCTGTTCTATACTCCTCCTCCTCCTCTTCCTCATCCATCCTTTTTGGTGTACAAACAATAGTAATTGGGGCCTAGTGTGCTTCTGTACGTGTGAAAAACATACACTTTTTTTTGATCATATTTCCTATTCCGCTATTCTATAAAAACCTTTGGGGCTCAATTAAATTGCGGAATAGTCTGTGTCGGTACGTGTGAGATCCACCTTTCCAAGTTTTTGGGGTTCATCTCATACTTCTGAAGCTTTGAGGGTGCTGCCTGTTCTATACTCCTCCTCCTCCTCCTCCTCATCCATCCTTTTAGGTGTACAAACAATAGTAATTGGGGCCTAGTGTGCTTCTGTACGTGTGAAAAACATACACTTTTTTTTGATCATATTTCCTATTCCGCTATTCTATAAAAACCTTTGGGGCTCAATTAAATTGCGGAATAGTCTGTGTCGGTACGTGTGAGATCCACCTTTCCAAGTTTTTGGGGTTCATCTCATACTTCTGAAGCTTTGAGGGTGCTGCCTGTTCTATACTCCTCCTCCTCCTCCTCCTCCTCATCCATCCTTTTAGGTGTACAAACAATAGTAATTGGGGCCTAGTGTGCTTCTGTACGTGTGAAAAACATACACTTTTTTTTGATCATATTTCCTATTCCGCTATTCAATAAAAACCTTTGGGGCTCAATTAAATTGCGGAATAGTCTGTGTCGGTACGTGTGAGATCCACCTTTCCAAGTTTTTGGGGTTCATCTCATACTTCTGAAGCTTTGAGGGTGCTGCCTGTTCTATACTCCTCCTCCTCCTCTTCCTCATCCATCCTTTTAGGTGTACAAACAATAGTAATTGGGGCCTAGTGTGCTTCTGTACGTGTGAAAAACATACACTTTTTTTGATCATATTTCCTATTCCGCTATTCTATAAAAACCTTTGGGGCTCAATTAAATTGCGGAATAGTCTGTGTCGGTACGTGTGAGATCCACCTTTCCAAGTTTTTGGGGTTCATCTCATACTTCTGAAGCTTTGAGGGTGCTGCCTGTTCTATACTCCTCCTCCTCCTCCTCCTCATCCATCCTTTTAGGTGTACAAACAATAGTAATTGGGGCCTAGTGTGCTTCTGTACGTGTGAAAAACATACACTTTTTTTTGATCATATTTCCTATTCCGCTATTCAATAAAAACCTTTGGGGCTCAATTAAATTGCGGAATAGTCTGTGTCGGTACGTGTGAGATCCACCTTTCCAAGTTTTTGGGGTTCATCTCATACTTCTGAAGCTTTGAGGGTGCTGCCTGTTCTATACTCCTCCTCCTCCTCCTCCTCATCCATCCTTTTAGGTGTACAAACAATAGTAATTGGGGCCTAGTGTGCTTCTGTACGTGTGAAAAACATACACTTTTTTTTGATCATATTTCCTATTCCGCTATTCAATAAAAACCTTTGGGGCTCAATTAAATTGCGGAATAGTCTGTGTCGGTACGTGTGAGATCCACCTTTCCAAGTTTTTGG
Source organism: Pelophylax lessonae (assembly GCF_965119305.1). Taxonomy (NCBI): domain Eukaryota; kingdom Metazoa; phylum Chordata; class Amphibia; order Anura; family Ranidae; genus Pelophylax; species Pelophylax lessonae. The sequence continues at coordinate 591,029,813 of NC_138768.1, forward strand.
GGTTCATCTCATACTTCTGAAGCTTTGAGGGTGCTGCCTGTTCTATACTCCTCCTCCTCCTCTTCCTCATCCATCCTTTTAGGTGTACAAACAATAGTAATTGGGGCCTAGTGTGCTTCTGTACGTGTGAAAAACATACACTTTTTTTTGATCATATTTCCTATTCCGCTATTCTATAAAAACCTTTGGGGCTCAATTCAATTGCGGAATAGTCTGTGTCGGTACGTGTGAGATCCACCTTTCCAAGTTTTTGGGGTTCATCTCATACTTCTGAAGCTTTGAGGGTGCTGCCTGTTCTATACTCCTCCTCCTCCTCCTCCTCATCCATCCTTTTAGGTGTACAAACAATAGTAATTGGGGCCTAGTGTGCTTCTGTACGTGTGAAAAACATACACTTTTTTTTGATCATATTTCCTATTCCGCTATTCAATAAAAACCTTTGGGGCTCAATTAAATTGCGGAATAGTCTGTGTCGGTACGTGTGAGATCCACCTTTCCAAGTTTTTGGGGTTCATCTCATACTTCTGAAGCTTTGAGGGTGCTGCCTGTTCTATACTCCTCCTCCTCCTCCTCCTCATCCATCCTTTTAGGTGTACAAACAATAGTAATTGGGGCCTAGTGTGCTTCTGTACGTGTGAAAAACATACACTTTTTTTTGATCATATTTCCTATTCCGCTATTCTATAAAAACCTTTGGGGCTCAATTAAATTGCGGAATAGTCTGTGTCGGTACGTGTGAGATCCACCTTTCCAAGTTTTTGGGGTTCATCTCATACTTCTGAAGCTTTGAGGGTGCTGCCTGTTCTATACTCCTCCTCCTCCTCCTCCTCATCCATCCTTTTAGGTGTACAAACAATAGTAATTGGGGCCTAGTGTGCTTCTGTACGTGTGAAAAACATACACTTTTTTTTGATCATATTTCCTATTCCGCTATTCAATAAAAACCTTTGGGGCTCAATTAAATTGCGGAATAGTCTGTGTCGGTACGTGTGAGATCCACCTTTCCAAGTTTTTGGGGTTCATCTCATACTTCTGAAGCTTTGAGGGTGCTGCCTGTTCTATACTCCTCCTCCTCCTCTTCCTCATCCATCCTTTTAGGTGTACAAACAATAGTAATTGGGGCCTAGTGTGCTTCTGTACGTGTGAAAAACATACACTTTTTTTTTATCATATTTCCTATTCCGCTATTCTATAAAAACCTTTGGGGCTCAATTAAATTGCGGAATAGTCTGTGTCGGTACGTGTGAGATCCACCTTTCCAAGTTTTTGGGGTTCATCTCATACTTCTGAAGCTTTGAGGGTGCTGCCTGTTCTATACTCCTCCTCCTCCTCCTCCTCCTCATCCATCCTTTTAGGTGTACAAACAATAGTAATTGGGGCCTAGTGTGCTTCTGTACGTGTGAAAAACATACACTTTTTTTTGATCATATTTCCTATTCCGCTATTCTATAAAAACCTTTGGGGCTCAATTAAATTGCGGAATAGTCTGTGTCGGTACGTGTGAGATCCACCTTTCCAAGTTTTTGGGGTTCATCTCATACTTCTGAAGCTTTGAGGGTGCTGCCTGTTCTATACTCCTCCTCCTCCTCCTCCTCATCCATCCTTTTAGGTGTACAAACAATAGTAATTGGGGCCTAGTGTGCTTCTGTACGTGTGAAAAACATACACTTTTTTTTGATCATATTTCCTATTCCGCTATTCAATAAAAACCTTTGGGGCTCAATTAAATTGCGGAATAGTCTGTGTCGGTACGTGTGAGATCCACCTTTCCAAGTTTTTGGGGTTCATCTCATACTTCTGAAGCTTTGAGGGTGCTGCCTGTTCTATACTCCTCCTCCTCCTCTTCCTCATCCATCCTTTTAGGTGTACAAACAATAGTAATTGGGGCCTAGTGTGCTTCTGTACGTGTGAAAAACATACACTTTTTTTTGATCATATTTCCTATTCCGCTATTCTATAAAAACCTTTGGGGCTCAATTAAATTGCGGAATAGTCTGTGTCGGTACGTGTGAGATCCACCTTTCCAAGTTTTTGGGGTTCATCTCATACTTCTGAAGCTTTGAGGGTGCTGCCTGTTCTATACTCCTCCTCCTCCTCATCCATCCTTTTAGGTGTACAAACAATAGTAATTGGGGCCTAGTGTGCTTCTGTACGTGTGAAAAACATACACTTTTTTTTGATCATATTTCCTATTCCGCTATTCTATAAAAACCTTTGGGGCTCAATTAAATTGCGGAATAGTCTGTGTCGGTACGTGTGAGATCCACCTTTCCAAGTTTTTGGGGTTCATCTCATACTTCTGAAGCTTTGAGGGTGCTGCCTGTTCTATACTCCTCCTCCTCCTCCTCCTCATCCATCCTTTTAGGTGTACAAACAATAGTAATTGGGGCCTAGTGTGCTTCTGTACGTGTGAAAAACATACACTTTTTTTTGATCATATTTCCTATTCCGCT